>NC_091481.1:65879291-66479291 GCF_036971445.1 Narcine bancroftii
TAGAACCGTTCCAGAAGACAAAATATTCGTTTGGTTGGAATTCCTGAAGGCATTGAGAAAGGAGAAACGCAAGTCCTTTTAGACCAGGAAACTCCCTGTGCCATCAAAAATTCATTTTCCTATCAAAATAACCATATGACACAATGCAGCAGGTTTAACGGTCGGCAGTTCTGTATTCACTGCTCTTAAATTTAATTTAAATGAATGCAATAAAACTCTTTAAAACTCTCGTTCAAAAAGCAGAGCAAAATTGAAAAGCTGGGGTGTAAAAATAAGAACAGCCCAGCAGTAAATGGGCTGAATGGCCTCTATTGCAAGTCTAGTGTCATGTTTAAAACCAGCCCCCAGCCCTGGGGCTGGGAGTAACCCAAGATGTGAGAGGACAGAGATGGGGTCTCTCCAAAGCAGTGAGAAGTGGCCGATGAGAGCCTTTCATCTTCTGCCTGTGTCCCTCCATCCCGTTGCTCGTTCCTGGTTATATCCCGGCTACGTTCTCATCAATCTATGGGAAGAGATATTTCTTCGGAATGACCCGACCAGTTTCATTGGACCATCGCAAAGTTACAGCCCAGAATTCCACCCTTCCTGCAAAAGAGCACACACCTGGGGCCTGTCGCTGAACCCTTTCTTCCAATAACCTTCTCCCAACGTCCTGGTCAGATGTATGATGAGGATGGCCAATAAGACATGGAGGCCACTGAGTCTGCCCCACCATCAGCTCAATCATGAGCTGGTCCATTTCCCTACTCAGCCCCACTGCCTGGCTTTCTCCCTATAAAACTTTGATTGCCCCTGGCTAACCAAGAATCTATGAATCTTTGCTTTAGATACACCCAATGACTCTGCCTCCACAACAGTCTGTGGCAACAAATTCCACAGATTTACATAATTTTGTCTTAAGAGGGTGCGCCAAAATCATTGAGGACCCCCTTTTCAGCAGCTTCCGTCAGGGAAGAGATGCAGGAGGATCAGAGCCAGCACCACCAGGCTGAGGAACCGCTTCTTCCCACGGGCAGTGAGGACGCTGAACAACCGAAGGAACTGCTCACACTCACCCTCCAAGACGACTATTCATTAAACAATATTTATTTATTTGTATCTATGTACTGCACATATTCAGTATATGTGTACTGCTCAACTGTACGTGTGTTTTATCTGGTTGTATGTCTGTGTGCTTTTGCACTGAGGACTGGAGAACGCTGTGGTACTTGTGCCATCAGATGATAAACAAACTTGAACTTGGATCAATTAACCCTTTCATCTGAAGTGGTTAGCCTGGACTAACCAGTAACTCAACTCCTGGGTGAACGATTCAGAGACCGGAATTCAAATATTGATCATACAGCCCATTAGGAAAGCAGGGGTGGGGAATGAGGAGAGGATATGGGAACCATCTGGTCTCACCATAATGTCACTTGGTTCCAGGGCTCAGTGTGGGGAGGGGTGGACACCTTCAGTGGACGTTAACAGATCGATGGCTATCTTTCTCTTCCCCCAGAACAGTGAACTCGCTCGGGATCCTGACCGGAGGCCAACTTTTCTCACTTCAGAAGGAAGAACTGAGATCAGTGAGTCCGGAGGAAGGGGCGAGGGTCTACAGTCAGATTATGGTCCAAAGGTCACTGCTCGAGGTAAGCTCATCTCTGCTTAACCAAGGGAGTCTGTATTGTGGCAAAGACTATTACAGCATAGAAACAGGCCCTTTGGCCCTTCTAGTCTGTGCTGAACTTTTTATGCCTAGTCCCACTGACCTCCACCCAGTCCATATCCCTCCCTACCCATGTACGTCCAAATTCTTCTTAAATGTTAAAAATGATCCCGCATTCACCATTTCAACTGAGAGCTCATTCCACACTCCCACTGCTCTCTGTGTGAAGAGGTTCCTCCAAAGCATTTTCCCCTTTCACCATTAACCCATGTCCTCTGGTTTGTATCTCACCTACCCTCAGTGGAAAATGCCTACTTTCATTAACTCTCTCTAGACCGCTCATAATTTTGTAAACCTCTATCAAATCACCTCTCATTCTTCTACACTCCTGGGAATAAAGTCCGAATGTGTTTAACCTTTTCCTGTAACTCAGTTCCTGAAGTCCGGGCAACATCCTAGTCAATCTTCTCTGCACTCTTTCTATCTTGATATCTTTCCTGTAGTTCGGTGACCAAAACGGCACACAATGCTCCAAATTTGGCCTCACCAATGTCTTATATGACTTTAACATCCCAACTCCTATACTCATTACTTTGATCCATGTAGGCCAATATGCCAAAAGCTCTCTCTACAACCCTATCTTTCTGGAACTATGTTCTAGCAATAACCCAGATAGTCTGAACAAAATAATTCCAGCCTGTATATGGAAATGATGGAGAAGGGGGCCATCGATCAGGGTTTCTCCCTTCTGAGAAACCACTGGGCAGAAATGTGAAGCAAGAATTCTAATTCAAGGGTGGGGGGGAGGGGAGGTTTGTAAACACTGATCCCAGGCCCCTCCTTAGATATTCAGAGTTTCTCAAACTGGAGAGCAATGACAGGACCCAAGCACCACCCCCCCCCCCCCCACCCCACTTCCTCAAGTTTGAATCTAGTCATGACTGACGAAAGGCCGTGGCTCAAAACGTCGACTGCCTTTTATTTACTGTGGATGTTGCTTGACCTGATGAGCTCCTCCAGCACGTTTCTGTATTGCGCTGGACCCCAGCATCTACAGACTCTCCTGTTTAACTGTAACGTTCCAAGTAAAACCCGAACCAGCTCAGTGTTTTTTTATCGACCTCTCCAAGGCATTTCCAGTTGACCCCCCACCGTTGTCAAATTTCTTACAGGAAAACCGGAATATAACGGAACTGGAAGCCATCATGGCAAAGCAGAAGAAGAAAGTGGATTCGGAAATGAAGATGTCCACTTTGTGAGGAGAGAAGGGAGACTTTGCTTCTTTGGACACTGTGGCTGGGAGTGCAGATGTGCCATGTTCATTCTCTGGGCCCAGGTCACCAAGTGAGATTGTACATAGGATGTAGAATATTTATCATCTTTGAGAAGAAATGGCCATTTTAGGGGGATTTCCGATTGAGATCGTTACGCTCACAACACAAGCAGATGATGACCGTCGCAATGAAGGGTTGAAGATTCGGGGCATGTGGAAGAATGAACCAGCTTGCAGGTTTGAGCAAAAGGAAAAATTGTTTCTCATGAGAGTTCAACCTCACTAGATCTCATAAGCATCAATGACGTGAGACGCATTGGAGGGATGATGAGGGAGGATTGAGATCCAAGTGTTCCAAAACATCCCTTCGAAGATTGGCGAGGAGGGAAACCAGAAATCTCAGTCATTGCAGCCGGTTGGATGTTGTGTTGAGAATTATTTACTTGTTGACTCTATGCCCAACTGCCCCGTGCTCCTGTCTAAGCCACTTTGGACTGATGTGGGTTTTCTTTTGGCCTTTCCAACAAAGGGGCCTAGCAGTTAACACAGCCCCATCACAGCACCTGTATGGAGTTTGTAGCTTCTCTCCATGTCCCTGTGGGTTTTCCCCGGGGGCTCTGGTTTCCTCCCACCCTTCAAAATGTACCGGGGTAGGAGTTGTAGTTCAATTGGGTGGCATGGGCTCGTCGGCTAAAAGGGCCCGTCTGTCTAAATTTAAAGGGCGCACGCTCTGAACATGGTGTGGGAAGGAGGGGATTCTATCAGAACCCCACCCGCCCTGCAGATGTGACATGTGGTAAGGGTGTGGGCATGCGGACAGTGCTTTGTCCCTGCTTCTGTTCCGGAGCAGAGGCCATGCAGTCCTGGGGGTAGCTCTGCTCGCCTTCCTTCTCCGTGCCCCTCCTGGAAATTAACCCTTTCCGGTCCATCAGACTCGGCTCTGCTACCCCGCCTTCTGTCCCTCCCCACATGAGGTAAGCCTCTCGCCAGTGATTCTGCATCGCCAAGGGCCCTTAGAGGTAGGGTCAGGAAATGCTGGCCTGTTGCCGCGGTGAAGCAGCTGAATCAGATGCGGACAGGTGGCCCTGGCCAGATCCATGTCTCCCAACCCCCTGCTGGTGGTCCTGGAATCATCAAAAACGAACCCTGAAGAAATGGGGTGGGGGAGGGTCTTGCCACAGCCAACACTAACCACAGCTCTGTGGAGGCAGGACCTGCTCCTCCATCACACCCCCTCCCCTTGCAGGGACTCCTGACCGCACCTCCGCCCTGACGCTGCCTCTCGACTCCACGCGGCCTCCATGCTCCACACCTCCAGTGGTGGACCGGCTGAGGAACCCGGAGATGAAAAATCAGACACGAGCCTCCTGTTGAAAGGGGCTGTGGGTTTCCCCAGTTTCCTGACATTTTATTCCCTGTATTTATTAATAAATGGAGAATTAGAGCACTAAAATATTGAGATGGCAGCTATTATAAGATGAATTCTTTTTTCCTTGCTCCTTGATGATGTGACTCTGGCCTTACACTGCAAAGTGATGATGAACTGATTGTAGTTTATCCAAGTGCTGCTATTTTGATGTTTCAATGTTCGAATTAGCGGTGGTTCTCTGAGCAATGTCATGTGACCCTCCTATTACACTGACCGCTCCCTCTGCCTGATCACAAAGCAATATTGTAGTCATGTTTTTAATTTATGTTGTTATATATTTTATAGATGTACATAGTTCTTCTCCAAGCCAAGTGAGGGCACTCTGGGGACTTGTCTTCAGACATGATTTTTTTTTGGCAGGGAACGTTTTGGTTAATCTCTGCTTAGGCAGATGGGAGCACTTAACAGGATGAAGAAAACTAATAAATTAACCTCCTGCAGAATAAAACCTAGCCTCCGCCTTGCTCGTGTGTTAAGGTATCACAGGGCATCAAAACAGAAATGCTCCACTCCGGCTATCGGCCCGTTCCCTTGTGGACCAAGTCATGTTCCTTGTCATCTGATTGCACAAGTACAACCCGATGAAACAGCGTTCTCCGGTCCTGGTGCAAAACACGCAGACACACAACCAGACGTAGCACGCATACAGACCCACAATACACATGCAGGACAAGTACTTATCTAGACAAATAAATAAATATTGTCTCATGACTATGAGACCCTCGGAGGGTCACTGGGAGCAGTTCCTTTGGTCATTCAGCATCTGCATGCCCGTGGGAAGAGGATGTCCCTCAGCCTGGTGGTGCTGGCTTGGATCCTCCTGTATCTCTTCCCCGATGGGAGCAGCTGAAAGATGCTGTGTGTGGGGGTGGAAGGGGGTCCTCAGTGATTTTGAGCGTCCTCTTCAGACAACTATCCTGGTAGATCACGTCGATGGAAGGAGGGAGACTCCAGTGATATTCACTGCCGCTCTTATGGTCCTGCGGATTGACCTCTGATCCATTTCTCTGCAGCAACCGTACCGCCCTGTGACGCAGTCGGCCAGGACGCTCTCAATGGAGCTCCTGTAGAAAGTCGACATGATGGTGGCCGGTAGCCTCGCCCGCTTCAGTCTTCTCAGGAAGTGCAGTTGCTGTTCCACCTTCCCAACAAGCGAGGAGATGTCTTGTGTTCACGGTAGGCCTGTAGTGATATGAACTCAAAAAAACTTGATGCTCTCCACTCTCTCCACTACAGAGATCTTGATGTGTAGCGGAGGATGGTCGTTCCTGGTCCACAATCATCTCCTTTGTGTTCACGTTGAGACTCTTATTCTTGCTCCGCATCACGAGATTCCTCACCTCTTCGCCGTAGTGTGGCCCCATCGTTGCTGTTGAGGCCAACGACTGTTGTATCATCTGCAAATTCGATACAGTCATGGGTCAGTAGCCTGAACAGGAGTGGGCTACCCTGAATCTACCTCCCTGTTCCCATGCCCAACTGCACCGAATCTAATTCCCCGTTCCTACAAGGACCATCCACAGACATCATGACCACACAGGTGGGCTCACTGCTCTACTTTAACTGGCATGCTTGTTACATCAGGGGAAACTTCTCCTGACCCACTGACCCCACACTGTGTTGCCACTGTCCCATTCACCCCAGTAACACCTACTGAACACTGCAGCTCTGACCATGTGCCCGTTTAATAAACGCACTCTCACATCAAACTTTGTATATCCAAATACTTCAATAAGAAACCGGAGCAGGAGTCAGCCATTCGCCCCATTCTTTTTTCTTTTTTTTTTTAAATTTTTTATTTTTCACACCATAAATCACATTAGCCATGATATACACTATTTCTTTTTCACACATATACAGTGACTTTTTCTCCCCCCCCTTTCCTCCCAAACCACCCCCCCCACCCCCCCCCTCATCCATTTTAGGTATACAATCTAGGTTGCATTAAGCCAGTCAGACAATGTTGTCATTCAACAAAATTACACCAGAAATTCTACTGAGTCCATTCTTTTCTTTCCTTCTCCTTCCATCAACTTAGGTAATGTTTGTCCCCAGTAGGTTTTCGCTATTGTATTTAATGTAAGGCTCCTATACTTGTTCGAATATTTCAATATTATTTTTTAACCTATATGTTATTTTTTCTAATGGAATACATTTATTCATTTAAATTTAGTAGTTTCTTCCTTTTAATTTGGTTATGTATTCCATTAATATTTAAAGACATATAGTTCAGCGTAGCCCTTTTATATTTTGTTTATCTTCTCTTTCCGTTTTTCCATCATTACCTTTCCTCCTTTTCCATTTCTGTTTTCTTATTTTCAACTCTTTATAAGACAACATTCCTACAACATCCAACATTTTCCTTATTCTCCTATTTCTATCTTATTTATCCCCAATCTCCCCTTCACCTCCTGAGTTGTCCTTTATCCCTTGTCGGACAACCACATCTCCCCTCTCCATTTGGATTTGCGAATCCACTCGCAAGCGTCAACTGATTTTGCAGTGACCGCTATTTCCCCCCTCCCCGCCTCCCCCAGAAAAGATTTCACTTTTCATATGTCACAAAGGTCACTCTTTTAATTCCCTCCTTATTCTCTCTATTCCATTACCTTCCCTTATTAATTCTTGTCTATACTATCTATATTTTCCTCTAAGTACAGATACATTCATGTATGCTCATTGTCTCTATTCACTCTTATACCTCTTTACCCACATACATATCAATCGTGATCATTTTTACTCTCATTACCCGTCTTCATCCCTCAGTCTATTTTTGTCTTTACCCACATACATATCAATCGTGATCATTTTTACTCTCGTTACCCGTCTTCATCCCTCAGTCTATTTTTGTAATTGTTCTGCAAATTTTCGTGCTTCTTCTGGATCCGAGAATAGTCTGTTTTGTTGTCCTGGAATAAATATTTTCAATACCGCTGGATGCTTTAGTATAAATTTATACCCTTTCTTCCATAAAATCGCCTTTGCTGTATTGAACTCTTTTCTCTTCTTTAGGAGTTCAAAACTTATATCTGGATAAATGAAGATTTTTTGCCCTTTATACTCCAGTGGTTTGTTGCCCTCTCTTACTTTTTCCATTGTCTTCTCCAGTACCTTTTCTCTTGTAGTATATCTTAGGAATTTTACTACAATAGATCTTGGTTTTTGTTGTGGTTGTGGTTTAGAGGCCAATACTCTATGTGCCCTTTCTATTTCCATTTCTTGCTGTAGTTCTGGACATCCTAGGGTCTTAGGGATCCACTCTTTTATAAACTCCCTCATATTCTTGCCTTCTTCATCTTCCTTAAGGCCCACTATCTTTATGTTATTTCTTCTGTTATGGTTTTCCATTGTATCTATTTTTTGAGCTAGTAGTTCTTGTGTCTCTTTAGTTTTTTTATTAGATTTCTCCAATTTCTTTTTTAAGTCTTCTACCTCCATTTCTGCTGCTACTGCCCGCTCTTCCATCTTGTCCATTTTCTTTCCCATTTCTGTTAAGGTCATCTCCATTTTATTTATTTTCTCTTCTGTGTTGTTTATTCTTTTTCTTAAATCCTTAAATTCCTGTGTTTGCCATTCTTTAAATGACTCCATGTATCCTTTAATAAGAGCAAGTATATCCTTTACTTTGCCTTTCTTTTCTTCTTCTATTTCACTGTATTCTTCCTCTTCTTCTTCCTCTGGGTTGGCCATCTGTTGTTTCTTTGTTGCCCTTTCCTCCTCTTCTTTCTTGTTTCTATTGTCTTCTGTGGTCTCTTCTTGCTGCAGGTGTTCTGCAGCTGTCGTTGCCGGCTGTGGAGATCGACTCCCCAGCTGGTCCCCCCTCCTGTCGGTGTGTATTTTATCATTCGCATCGCGCATGCGCGAAGTATCGCGCATGCGCGGTTGCGCACTTTTACTCGGCTCTGCGAGCCATTTTTGTAGTCCATTATTTACCGACCTGAGGGAGCGGGTTTCTCTCTCCGCAGCGGGCCTCTTCGGACAGGTAAGGCCTTCACCTTTTTCCTCCTTTGTCTTCTCTTCCTCTCTTCTTACCGTTGCTTTCGATTTTTCTTTTTTTGTCGCCATCTTCTTTCCACCTTTATACTCACTTTTCTGTAACTTTTATTTCTGTGCCTTTGTGTTTTCTTTTGTTTTTACCGACTTTTCTGGAGAGGGCTGGAGTTCACCGTCCGGCCACTACTCCATCACGTGACTCACCCCGCCATTCGCCCCATTCAATGAGATCATGGCTGACCAGATGATGGGCTCATCTCCCCCTACCTGCCTTTTCCCCATATCCCTTAATACCCCAACTATATAAAAATCTATCCAACCTTGTCTTAAATGTACTTACTGAGGTCACCTCCACTGCTTCAATGGGTAGCGAATTCCATAGATTCACCGCCCTCTGGGAAAAACAGTTCCTCCTCATCTCCGCCCTAAATCGACTACCCTGAATCTTGAGGTTATGCTCATCTGTCAGGTCCCTTGTCCCTGCAGGAGCCAACCTCAAGAACATGGCCAGTTTAATCACACCCTCCATGCGAGCACTGGCATCACTGTAAAGTCTCCAGTGCTGCTGGACCAGGGTGAACCTACAATCTCTTCATCGCCCCATCAACTTCTCCCATGGGTAGGAGATCGTTCACCCCCACGTCTGCCTTCTTGGACCACTCCTTCTTCAATGGGTACAGCAATCTCTCACTGTGGGAAACCACTGTGGTGCCATGGTTGGCTGCTGCCTCCTGAGACTGATCCTATCCGTAGCCCCTTGCATGCTCCCCCTTTCTCCTTGCTCCAATCAGTCAATGAGGTAGACAGTCGTTCCAGTCTTTATTTAATAAAAGCCTCAAGAGTTTTACAACTCCAATCTTCTGTGATTATTGATGGAACATCACCCAGTCACTTTGAGTTGAAGTTCAAGTCCTGTTGCTTCTGACGAACAACAACTTTGATTTTTCCCTCATCGCTCCTCATTGCCGGTCTGTATTTTAAATGTAGACTCACAGCACGGTAACAAGCCCTTTCGGCCCACCAGCCCATGTCGCCCAATTACACCCGATTGACCTACAACCCCCGGTATGTTTTGAAGGGTGGGAGAAAACCGGAGCACCTGGAGGAAACCTACACGGTCACGGGGAGAACGTCCAAACTCCTCAGAGGCAGTGCCAGGATTGGACCCCCGGTCACTGGTGCTGTAACAGTACAAGCCACACCGTATTTTTGTGGGTCCACAATGTGTGTGTGTACTGACACTGAGAGTAAAATGCAGGAAACACTATGAACTCTAAAAGTTGGGTCTGGTTTATTCAAGGTGCTCCTTAGACTGGCCACACGCCCACGACACGATCAAATACATTACATGTGATATCACACTTATTTACATTAAATTTGTTGGAGAAGGAGTTGACATGAACCCAAGTGCCACACATTCCAACGCGGAGAGCCGCAGAGCAGGACAGCTTTCCAACTGACATCACAACAAAAGATGTTGTCCAACCACTCTTCCATTTGCCTAACGGACCATGTGGTTCTGCCTCCAGTGGGTTTGGGTTATAAGACCATAAGACAGAGGAGTCACGTGATGGAGTAGTGGCCGGTCAGGGAATTCCAGCCCTCCGGAAAAGTTGAAAAAAAAAACGCACAAAACACAAAGGTACAAGAGTAAAAATTAAAACAAAGTAAAAATAAAGGTGAGAAGAAAATGGCAGCGAAGAGAGAAAAGTCGAAAACAACGGGAAGAAGAGAAGATGAAAGAACGTCGGAAGAAGGTGGTGAAGGCCTTACATGTTCGAGGAGGCCCGCCGCGGAGAGAGAAGCCCGCTCCCTCAGGTCAGTGGATGTCCCAGTCTCGGGACTACAAAAATGGCTCGCAGAGCCAAGTAAAAGTGCGCAACCGCGCATGCGCATGAAAAAAACCACACTGATGGGAGGGGGGAACAGCTGCGGAGTCGATCTCTACAGCTGAGAGAGACACCTGCAGCACAAAAACAGGTGCAGAGCACAGACAATAATGACAACAAGAAAAAAGAAGGTAAAAAGAAAACAAGGAAACAACAGATGGTCAACCCAGAGGAAGAAGAAGAAGAAGAACAGAAAGAAATGGAAGAAGAAGAGAAAAGCAAGACAATGGATATATCTTAAAGAATATATGGAATCAGTGAAAGAATGGCAATTACAAGAATTTAATGAGATAAAAAGAAGAATTAAGAGTGCAGAAGAAAAAATGAATAAAATAGAAATGGTCATGTCAGAGATAGGAAAAAGAGTGGATAATGTGGAAGAACGAGAAATAATCGTAGAAATGGAAGTAGAGGACTTAAAAGAGAAATTAGAAGAATCTAATAAAAAAGTTAAAGAGGCACATGAGCTGTTAGCTCAGAAGATAGATATAATGGAAAACTATAATAGAAGAAATAATATAAAGATAGTGGGCCTTAAGGAAGATGAAGAAGGCAAGAATATGAGAGAATTTATAAAAGATTGGATCCCCAGGGTCCTAGGAAGACCAGAATTACAGGAAGAAATGGAAATAGAGAGGGCACATAGAACATTAGCCCCTAAACCACAACCGCAGCAAAAACCAAGATCCATTTTAGTAAAATTTTTAAGATATACAACAAGAGAAAATATATTGGAGAAAGCAATGAAGAAAATAAGAGAAGACAAAAAGCCACTGGAATACAAAGGTCAAAAATTTTTTTTCTATCCAGACATAAGTTTTGAACTCCTGAAGAAGAGGAAGGAGTTCAATACAGCAAAAACGATCTTATGGAAAAAAGGATGTAAATTTATGTTAAAGTACCCAGCGGTACTTAAAATAGTTATTCCAGGGCAACAAAACAGACTATTCTCGGATCCAGAGGAAGCACGAAAATTTGCAGAACAACTACAAAACAAGCAGAGAGATGAAGACATGTAATGAGAGTAAAAATGACCATGAACTATATGTATGTGTGTATATGGGTATATATATATATATATATATATATATATATATGTGTGTGTGTGTATGTATATATGTGTATACATGAGTGTATCCATATTTAGAGGAAAATATATAGAGTATAGATAAGAATTAATAAGGGAATGAAAGGGAATAGAGGGAATAAGGAGGGAATTAAAAGAGTGACCTTTGTTATATATGAAAATTGAAATCTTTTCCGGGGGGGGCTGGGTGGGGAGGAGTTACGGTCACTGCAAAATCAGTTGATGCTCGCGAGTGAATTCGCAAATCCAAATGGAGAGGGGAGATGTGGTTGCCCGGCAAGGGATAAAGGGAAACTCAGGAGGGGGAGGGGAGAATGGGGTTAAAGAAGTTTTAAGTAGGAAAATAAGGAAAATGTTTGATGTTTTAGAAATGTTGTCTTATAAAGTGTTCAAAACAAGAAAGCAGAAATGGATAAGAAGGAAAGGTGATGATGGAGAAACGGAAAGGGAAGAAAAACAAAGTATGGAATGGCTACGTTGAACTATATGACTTTAAATATTAACGGAATACATAACCAAATCAAAAGGAAGAAACTACTAAATTTACTGAAAAAAGAAAAAATTGATATAGCATTTGTGCAAGAAACACATTTAACAAGAAACAAGAAATTAAAGAGAGATTGGGTAGGACATGTAACAGCAGCGTCGTATAATTCAAAAGCAAGAGGAGTAGCTATATTAATCAGTAAAAATATACCAATTAAAATAGAAGAGGAAATAATAGATCCAGCAGGGAGATATGTAATGATAAAATGTAAGATATATTTGGAGTTTTGGAATCTACTAAATGTATATTCACCTAATGAAGAAGATCAAAAGTTTATGCAAGATATTTTTTTGAAGATAGCAGATATGGAAGGGAACATATTAATAGGAGGGGATTTCAACCTCAATTTGGATTCAAATAAGGATAAAACTGGGAAAAAAATTAACAGAAGGAACAAAGTAACCAAATTTATAATTAAATCGATGCAAGAAATGCAACTTTTGGATATATGGAGGAAACAACATCCAAAGGAAAAGGAATATTCATATTATTCGGGTAGACATAAAACATACTCAAGAATAAACCTATTTCTGTTATCAGCTCGTATGCAAAATAGAGTAAGAAAAACAGAATATAAAGCAAGAATATTATCGGACCATTCACCCTTGATATTGACAATAGAGTTAGAGGACATCCCTCCAAGAATGTATAGATGGAGATTAAACTCCATGCTACTTAAAAGGCAGGATTTTAGAGAATTCATTGAAAGACAAATTAAAATGTACTTTGAAATAAATACAGAATCAGTGAAAGATAAGTTTATACTATGGGACGCAATGAAAGCGTTCATCAGAGGGCAAATAATAAGTTATGTAACCAAGATGAAGAAGGACTACATTCAGGAAACAGAGCAGTTGGAAAGGGAAATAGTAAATATAGAAAAAGAATTAGCAATGAAGGAAGACAAAACTAAAAGGAGAGAATTGGCAGATAAAAAAATAAAATATGAAACACTACAAACATATAAGGTGGAGAAGAATATAATTAAAACAAAACAGAAATATTATGAACTAGGGGAAAAACGCATAAAATTCTAGCATGGCAACTTAAGACAGAACAAGCTAAGAAAATGGTATTGGCATCAAGGAAAAAAGACAAACAAATCACATATAATTCAACGGAGATTAATGAAAACTTTAGAGAATTCTATGAACAATTATACCAAACTGAAAACGAAGGGAAAGAAGGCAAAATAGATGAATTTTTAACTAAAATTGAACTACCAAAATTACAAATAGAGGAACAAAATAAATTTACAGAACCATTTGAAATAATAGAAATACAAGAGATAATAAAAAAAACTACCAAATAATAAAACACCAGGAGAGGATGGATTCCCAATAGAATTCTATAAAACATTTAAAGATTTATTAATTCCTCCCCTCCTGGAAGTAATCAACCAGATTGACAAAACACAAAGCTTACCAGATTCATGTAAAATAGCAATAATTACAGTAATACCAAAGCAAGGGAAAAATCCACTTGCACCAGCGTCATATAGACCAATATCATTACTTAACACAGATTATAAGATAATAGCTAAACTATTAGCAAACAGATTAGCAGATTATGTACCTAAAATGGTAAATCTAGACCAAACTGGATTTATTAAAAAAAGACGGACAACAGACAATATTTGTAAATTTATTAACTTAATTCATGCAGTAGAAGGGAGTAAAGCACCAACAGTAGCAGTTGCTTTAGACGCAGAGAAGGCCTTTGACAGAGTAGAATGGAATTATTTATTCAAAATATTGCAAAAATTCAGTTTACCAGAGAAGTATATTAATTGGATTAAAGCATTATATAAGGGGCCATTGGCGAAAATGACAGTAAATGGATATATATCAAAGCAATTTAATTTAAGCAGATCAACAAGGCAGGGATGCCCACTATCACCCTTATTGTTCGCGTTATCTATAGAACCACTAGCAGAATTGATAAGAACAGAAAATAATATAAAAGGGATAAAAATAAAAGATAAGGAATATAAAATCAGTCTATTTGCGGATGATGTTATAGTATACTTAACAGAACCAGAACTATCAATAAAATAATTATATAAGAAATTGAAGGAATATGGAGAAGTGTCAGGTTACAAGATTAACGTAAATAAAAGTGAAGCAATGCCAATGAATAATGCGGATTTCTCAAAATTTAAGAAGGAATCACCATTCAGATGGCAAATGCAAGCAATAAGATACCTAGGTATACAAATAAATAAAAATCTCGGCCATCTATATAAACTCAATTATTATCCACTAATGAAAAAATTACAGGGCGATTTAGAGCATTGGAAAGATTTAAGGATAAACTGTATTAAAATAAACATTTTCCCAAGGATACTATACCTATTTCAGGCATTGCCAATACACTTGACAGAGAAATTCTTCAAGGAGTTAAAGAAAATAATAAGGAAATTTTTATGGAAAGGGGGGAAACCGAGGATAGCACTAGATAAATTAACAGAATGGTATAAACAATTATAATTGCCAAACTTTAAAAATTATTATAGAGCCGCACAATTAAGATACCTATCAGATTTTTATCAAACAAGGGAAAAGCCAGATTGGACTAGATTAGAACTAGATAAAATAGGGGAAAAGATACCTGAACACATATTATATAAATGGGATGAAAAATTGGTACAACGTAGGAGTTCTCCAGTATTACATCATCTGCTCAATATTTGGAAGAAGATTAATGTAGAAAGGAATAAAACAAATTACCAATTACCAAAACTAATAATGACGCAAAATCAGTTACTCCCTTTTACAATAGATAACCTTTCCTTTAGAGAATGGGAGAAAAAAGGGATCAAAAAAATAGAAAATTGTTTTTCAGGAAATAGATTATTATCCTTTGAACAAATGAAGGATAAATATAATAAAATCAAGATACAGTGTTGGCATATTACCAATTGAGATCCTACTTGAAGGACAAATTAGGAAGTAGTCTGAGATTACCAGAGGGAAGTAACTTTGAATATGTGATTACAGATACAATGACAATCAAAGGATTTATAACAAATATGTATATTAAACTGCAAGAAAAGGAGAATGAGGAAACAAATGGTAAAACTAAACAAAAATGGGAACAAGATTTAAATATAAAGATAAAGAAGGAAACATGGGAGAAGTTATGCTCTGGAACGATGAGAAAAACAATAAATACGAGGTTACGTATGATACAATATAACTGGATACACAGGCTATACATTACACCTCAAAAGTTAAATAAATGGGACCCAACAGTATCTGACAGATGTTTTCGTTGTAAAAAAGAAATGGGAACAACAATTCATGCAATCTGGACATGTGAGAAAGTAGAAAAATTTTGGGAAGATCTAAACCAGATATTAAATAAAATTACAGAAAACAATATACCAAAAAACCCAGAGATCTTCCTCCTAAGTAACATAAAAAATAAAGAATTTGGACTTGATTTGGATGGTGCACAAAAAAGATTTGTTAAGATAGCCCTAGCCGTAGCAAAAAAATGTATTATGTCAACCTGGAAATTGGAAGATAATTTGAAAATACAATGGTATATAGAAATGAATAAATGTATTCCATTAGAAAAAATAACATATAGTTTAAGAAATAATATTGAAATATTTGAACAAATATGGGAGCCTTACATGAAACATAATAGCGAAAACCTACCGGGGACATTCACTACCTAAATTAACGAAAGGAGAGGAAATGAAAAGAATTGACTCAGTGGAATTTCTTGTTTATTTTTATTGAATGACAACAATGTTTGACTGGTTTAATGTGTCTTAGATTTTGTACTTTAAATGAATGGGGGGGAGGTAGAGAGGGTGGGATGGGAGGAGGGAGGGGGGGAGAAAATGACACTGTATATATTTGAAAAGGAAAATGTATGTATCTTAGTCAATGTGGTTTATAGTGTGAAAAATAAAAAATTTAAAAAAAAAAGACCATAATACACAGGACAGGATTAGGCCATTCGGCCCATCAGGTCTGCTCTGCCATTCGAACCATGGCTGACATATTGGGCGAGTAGAGAATTAGCTCACACTTGATTTAAGGTGAGTGAGGTGGGTGCACGTACTTCACCCAGGCTGGGCCACGACTGAGTCCGCCTTCATGCTCTTGGTCCTTTCCAACGGTGGAACCTGGCTGTGCCTCCTGGTGCCCTGTAAACCCCTCAGTCCAACTGTCCCAAGTTCAACATCTGGTGATGACTCCATCAAGGTCGTGTCCTCCCCCTCTAAACTCATCCTTGTTCTGACCTCCTAACCTCCTCACAAGCCTTTCCATGCACTCACCTGGTGACCTCCCATTGCCTGCATCTTCTGATAGACCAGTGGTTCTCCACCTTTTTCTTTCCACTCACATCCCACTTTAAGTGTTCCCTGTGCCATCAGTGCTCTGTGATGAGTAAGGGGTTACTTAAGGTGAGTGGAAAGAAAATGTATGAAAACCACTGTATTAATTGTCCCTAATTGACTCGTTATGTGCATGGTTTCAGAACTCCAAAGGAAATGGGCCAAAGACAATTTTTCTCAAGCAAAATATTTCAGTAATAATTGGGTCTAGAGCAGTGATTCTCAACCTTCCCTTCCCACCCACATCCCACCTTAAGCAACCCCTTACTCATCACAGAGCATTGATGGAATTACTTAAAAGTGGGATGTGAGGGGAAAGAAAAAGTGTGAGAATCACTGGGGTAGGGTTTGTCTCCAATTGTTCCCAGTTCATCACTGACTGCTCACTGTTCTCCATCAGAGGGTTTAAAAAACACTCAGAGACATTGGAGGAATCCAGCTGGTCTCGCAGTGTCCAATAGAAGGGAAAGATATATCACCGACGTTTCACAGCGCCCATAGAAGGTAAGGATATATTACTGATGTTTCGGGCCTAAGCCCTACTTCAAGGTATAAGCAAAGAACAGGAAGGCGTCAGGATAAAGACTGAAGAATGGCCGGGGATGGAGTTCAGACCAACAAATGATGTTAATTGGATATGAGGAGAGGAGAGGGGAGAATTGATTTTGGCTCTGTGAAAGGAGACAGAGGGAAAAGGGAAGAGAGAGAGAGAGTGACAGACAGACAGAGACAGAACTGGGGTGGGGGGGGAGGTGGCAGGAGGAAGAAGATCTCTCTCTCCCCTTCATTGTTTCTACCTTGAAGAAGGGCTCAGGCCTGAAACATCAGTAATACATCCTTACCTCCTATGGATGCTGCGAGACCGGCTGAGTTCCTCCAGCATTTACTGTGTGTTCTTGACCTTCAGCGTGTGCCAACGATTTCCACCCATTCACAGGGACCTGCAGGTGAGCGGTATTTTTACTACAATTCACAGCATCTGCTGACTTTCATGTTTCACCCCATGAGAGGGCGGTAAGAGAGTCACTGGGTTGAACCATCTGACTGGAGGTGCCAGAATTTTAAAACCAATTGGGCAAACTGTAAGAACGAAATCTAAAGCAGAACCCAGTCCTAAACAATGATCATCAAGCCAGATCACTGGGAGTATTTAAACAAGAAATAGACAAGTATCTCATTAGTGAGGCCACCAAGTGATATGGGGAAAAGGCTGGAAATTGGAACAAGTGTAGAGTAACTTGGTGTAGATTTACAGAACAGACTCAATGGGCCTAGTTGCCTGCTTCTGTTCCCTTGCCTTGTGAACCTTACACAATACATGACACGAGTATCTTTATGCTATTTCACATTGATTTCTTTTTGGATCTGTTAAAACCCTACTCTCGTGGGAGTCAGTGTCACATGACCCCCCCCCCCCAACCCATTCACCATTGGTTGTGTGAAAGCTCTTTCCTACACCAGCATCTATAGCCAACCAGAAAGCTAGTTGGCTCCTGAATATCCAATCGGGATCATCCCTACTTCAAGTCATATGACCTCAATCCACCATCTTACCCAAGTGGGGTTCTTGGGGTAAATTTGAAAAATAAATTTTATAATGATTCCGGTCTTTCACTCCTAGGTGGTCTGGCCAGCAGCCGGGAGATTACTCTTTAATCCCTGGAGATTCCATGGCCATGGTGAAAGGTGGAGAATTGACACTACCCTGAAACGGGTCAGTTTGGGGAAACCATCTCACTAACCGTGCCATCGACATGGGAAGGGATGACTGGACTCGAGGATGGGGCCTCGATCTCTAACTATGGGATTCCTTCTGTTTCTGCCTTAAAAGGGGAAAAAGGGGAAATGGCTTAAAATAATCTTATGGAGAACCATCATTTATCTTCTCTCTTCACATCTTCTCCCTTCTCCATGTCACAGTTGGCCAGAGTTTCTTCACTTTTCTTCAGTTCTTCTGGTTCATCCATCGCTTCCAGGTCTTGGTCATCTTCCTCTGAACCTTGGTCCTTGCTGCCGGTGATCTGCAATGAGGTGTTAGTACAAGCAGCTGTTAGTTACAGTAAAACCCGCAGTGTCCGATACCTATGGGGATTGGTGGATGCTGGAGAAGTGTATTTTCCAGTTGCTTGAGACTTACTCTTACAAGGCCTAACTAATACACATGCATTAAGTTTAAAAGACAAAAATACAACACTGTACTTACACTGAACAAACTTCACTTGCATGAATATATACTTTATTTCAGTTACATTCTTTAACCGTCGCTGCATCTGCAGGTTCCTCCCCCTCCACGGAGCCGCCCGAAAGATAAACAATAACATTACAACCCCCCCCCCCAAGTTTACAGATGAAGCCTGTGTTACACTATGAATGGCTGCTGTACACGCCTCCCAAGACCAATCTTACCCATAGCCCTTTGCGTTCTCCCCATTCCGCTCTGCCTTCATCAGTCAATGAGGTTGACGGCTGTTCTAATCTATAGTTAATAAAAGCCCGTCAGTTTCACAACTCCAGCCTTTTGTGATTATTGATGGTGCATCAAAGCCTCTGACCGCGGCGACTCTTACTAAGCAGGCATAAGGAGACCCTTTAAGAAAGTCACCCCAATAGTGAACGGCATCAACCAGCTCTTCATCCTGGGCGACACCATTGCTGTTTCACACAACTTTATTCAAACAGCTGCCTCAAGCAAAACCCAACGAAGGCTCCTGCCGGCTGAATATTTGCTCCCATCTTCACCAAAGATTTATGTGTTCCTTCAGAGAACAATTTTGAACATACACATTTTACCTATTATTTTTTTCTTAATTATTTTAATTTTTAAAAATTAATTTTCCTCGATTTTTTGGCTGGTAGCTTGAAACCAGGTTTTTATTTTACTGTACATGAGGTCAACAGATCAAAAAGTTTTTTAAAATTTCATTGAGATTCCTAAATTACAAGTAGTGCAAAACTGTTTCATTGCTTGTAAAGCATCTTGGTGTTTTAATTTAACTTTTTTAATTTAGACATACAACTTGGTAAAAGGCCCTTCCAGCCCATGAGCCCATGCTGTCCAATTGCAACCAATTGATCTAAAATCCCCATTCAATTTGGAAGGTGAGAGGAAACCGGAGAACGTGCAAACTCCTTACAGATAGTGCCAGATTCAAACCCCGATCGCTGGTGCTGGAACCGTGTTCTCCACTAACTGCTATCCCAACCGTGCGGCACTAGTTTGAGTTTGAGAGACCAGCCGTTAGATTGTAGGGAGTGGACAGGCACAGGCTATTGAGCACCACACATGGTAGAAAGTCGGTCAAACTGGAGACATTACTTCATAATCATCCATTGGTATCGAGTTATATTCCACATAGGGAAGCGAAGCTTTGATTTCCATCTTGTAGATCTGTTGGTTGTCGAGTGAAGGTCGGATTTTGGTCATTTCCACGTCACTCTGGTCTGTGTGCTGGGCGTCGATAGCCGCCAGTTCAAGTTTGGAGAGATGGTGCACTATTCCTGCACCAAAGGAGTCGCCAATCACATTTATCGAAGTTCTCATTCGATCTCTGCCAATACAAAGAGCTGCTGTTGAAGAACAGGAGGGGGTGGGAGAGCCTGGGCATTCGGGAGGTGCATAGGCATTGGAAAAGGGAAGAACAGCTGAATAAGCACTTCCTGACACAAAAGCCAGGCAAGTGCTCAGCAGATTGGGCCTAACTTACATGCACACGACCTTGCCTGGACCTCTCATTGATGATCAATGGCTGTCTCCCAATGGGCTACAGGGACCCTTCTCACTGCTGGTCAGTACAGGCCGTCTCCCATTGACCATGGGGATTCCACTCTCTGCTGGTCAGTACAGGCCACTTCCCATTGGCTACAGGGACCCATCACTGTTGGTCAATACAGTTGACTCCCATTGGCTACAGGGACCCTTTTCACTGTTGGTCAGTACAGCTGACTCCCATTGGCTACGTGGCCCCCTCTCACTGTTGGTTAGTATGGCTGTTTCCCAAATGCAATCTTTCAAATCCCCAGAACCCCCTGTTCACCCCCTCCAGTCCCTCCCTCCCACCCAAACTCTTCCACAGCCTCCAGACCCTTGTTCACTCCCCCAGCCCCTCCCTCCCCCACCCTCCAGACCCCCCTGTTCACCCCTCCCCAGCCCCTCCCTCCCACCCGGACTCTCCCACACCCTCCAGAACCTCCCCCCCACCCCCGTTCCCTCCCTTGGCCCTACTCACAGGAGCCAGTCGACAGCGATCAGGAGGCTGATGTCCTGTGTTGGCAGCCCAACCGCAGTCAGAATCAGAAGCATGGTAACAAGGCCAGCACTGGGGATACTGGCGGCTCCAACACTTGCCAAGGTAGCCGTTAGGCTGAGGAGAAGCAATATCAAGTAATTAATTCAGGAAGCCTCCCCCCACCCCCCTGCACCACCACCCCAAACGTTCATCAACCCACTCCTCCACTTCTCCGTGGCAGAGCTTACACTGCATTTGTTCTGGGTGCTGCCAAGACTCAGATTTCAGATCTATTGTCAGAGTACATATGTGACATCACATACAACCCTGAGATTCTTTTTCCTGCAGGCTAGGCAGAATAAAATAAGATTGGCAGAGCAAAATAAAAAACTGTGCTCACCGTACACGTGTAAACAAATAAAGAAATGTAAACAAACTGACTGTGCAATACAGAGAGAAGAAAAATCATTAAAATGCTAAAGTAAGAGTCTTAAACGAGTCCCTGACTGAGTTTGTCATTGAGAAGTCTGACGGTGGAGGGGGAACAGCTGTTCCTGAACCTGGTGGGTGCGAGTCTTGTGGCACCTGCACTTCTTTCCTGACGGCGGCAGCGAGAACAGAGCGTGTGCCGGGTGGGGCGGATCCTTGATGGTCGCTGCTGCTCTCTGATAGCAGCACTCCCCATAGGTGTTCTCGATGGTGGTGGTGGGGGAGGGGGTTTGTGTGCGGTTTTTGTCACCCAAGGGCAGGG
Source organism: Narcine bancroftii (assembly GCF_036971445.1). Taxonomy (NCBI): domain Eukaryota; kingdom Metazoa; phylum Chordata; class Chondrichthyes; order Torpediniformes; family Narcinidae; genus Narcine; species Narcine bancroftii. The sequence continues at coordinate 65,900,489 of NC_091481.1, forward strand.
GGCATATCCACAGAAAATAGCGCCCATGACAAACACTAAAATTGCACCCCTGTCCAAACATCTGGCATCCATATTTTAGAATAATTTTACTATAATTTAAGCTCAAAAATATGTCTAGTTCATCAATCTATTAATTAGCAAATTATGAAAATTATAACTGCACATTCCTAGCTTTCTCTGTTGCAAATTGGTCTACAACGCGATCACGGTCCAATTCTTCTCTTTCTGTACTCAGCGGAGCAAGATCGTAGAATCTGCCTGGACCCGCGTAGGCTCCCAAATACCAAAGTATTCCAGTTGGCTTAACTTGCTGAGTAATGTATCACACCTGGCGATGGAAACGCGATACTTAGCATTATCTGAATAGCAACGTGAAGGTTGGGGAAGACGCTCTCCTTTCCAGACTGCACAATACATTTGAGGAGCTCTTGCTCTTGACATTTTCATGTTGGCTGGCCTTGAGAGTAACATTCTGCAATCCAACATTTCTTCATATCGTTCAGTGGTTCTCAACCTTTTTCTTCCACTCACATCCCACTTTAAGTCATCGCAATGCTATGGGTACTCTGTGATTAGTAAGGGATTGCTTAAGGTGGGATGTGGGTGGAAAGAAAAAGGTTGAAAACCACTGCCTTAATCCTCCCTCATTGACTCGTTATGTGCACGGTTTCAGAACTCCAAAGGAAATTTTTCTCAAGCAAAATATTTCAGTAACAGTTGGGTCTAGAGCATTGATTCTCAACCTTCCCTTCCCACCCACACCCCTTACTGATCACAGAGCACCGATGGCAGAGAGATTACTTAAAGTGGGATGTGAGTTGAAAGAAAAAGCTCGAGAACCTCTGCTTGTCCATCAACACCAGAGTTGTACAGTTCACTCAAATTTCCTCCTCCTTCTCCTGTCTTGTTATCCTCTGGTCTGTGATCAGGTATCCTCTGGATCTGAACTGAATGTGCAGTGAAGACCTTTATCTCTCTAAGTAATGTGGGCATCGCTGGCGTTTATCGGCACTTCAAACTCCTGAAATTAGCTGGGGTTTCCTGGCTCTCTCAGACAACAGTTACAGGGCCCTTCCCCTGAGAACGTCAGTGAGCACTAGATGAGATTCACGCGGCTGACCCACGACTGCATCACCAGATCCAGCTCCAACAGCGTCAACAAGTTCGTGGATGATGAGACAAGAGCCGTTGGCCTCACCAGCGACAACGACAAGCCGCACGGCAGAGAAGAGGGGGAAAATCTCGTGATCTGGTGTGAGAGGAACAACCCGAGTCTCAATGTGGACAGGGTGAAGATGATCGAGGACTGCAGGAGGACCAGGAATGACCACCCTCCACTACACATCAACAACTCTGTCGTGGAGAGCGCCAAGTTCCTTGGAGTTCACTTCACTAGTGACCTATCATGGACACTCAACATCTCCTCACTTGTCAGGAAGGCGCAACGGCGACAATCCATAGGACCATCAGAGTGATACCATCATTGGTGTCTTCCTCTCCCCCCTCACCCCCGCCATCAACGTGTTCTACTGGGATCATTGTCTTAAGAGGGTGCAAATTAAACACAGCTACAAATAAATAAAGAATATATTCGCTCATTTCTTTCAGCACAGCATGAAGTCGACTTTTATTATTCACCAGACACATCATTACATCATTACATTCTTCAACTCCCAAAACACCAGCTGGCTAAACCCCTCCGAACTTCTCATGGGCTTACTGCCACACGGGCGATCCTGACGCTCTCACTCTCCTCCTGCTGACCGTGAAAGATGGACCGGGATCAATGTCTGAAGAGGGTAGCGCAAAATCATTGAGGACCCCTTCCACCCCGCACAGCATCTTCCAGCTGCTCCCGTTGGGGAAGAGATCCAGGAGGATCAGAGCCAGCACCACCAGGCTGAGGAACAGCTTCTTCCCACGGGCAGTGAGGATGGTGAACGACCAAAGGAACTGCTCACACTCTCCATCTGAGACTCTCATATTCATGAAACAATGTTTATTTATTGGTCTAGATGAGTACTTGCATTTCTTGTCTGTACGTACGTCACGTCCGGTTGTGTGTCTGCATATTTTGCACTGAGGACCTGCTGGTCAGTGGGTCTAGGAGGGTGGGGATTTGTTACGGCATGGACTAGTAGGGCCGAACTGGCCTGTTCTGTGCTGTAAGTGGTTATATGGTTATATGGACCGGAGAACTCTCTTTCCTCGGGTTGTACTTGTACAGCCAGATGACAATGAACTTTTATTTAATATGACATTGTTGGTGCTGACATTATTGAGGCAAGTCTCATATTTCAGGTGAATACAAAATCCCCATCGATTTGAACTCATCTCTCCAGATGACCATTCCAGACCGTTGACTGACATCCTCAGTGCCTCTTTGCTTCTGGCTTCAGAACCAATTCCATTTACAGGGTCGGCTCTTGTCTCAGCCCCATCTCAATGCGTGAACTCAATGAATGTAGCATCTGACGTCTTCCCCCGTGCCTCTCAGGATTCTGCGGATCTCTGAGTCCTGTGCAAGGGAGAATGACACTGGTGCATGGTCCCAGCAGTCTCATGCTCAAGGTTTCAATGCTTCACATTATCCTTCAGGTCAAGGTTGGGTAACCTGTCCTCATTGAACAGTCTCGGTAATGATTCAAGATCAAGATTTGTGCTTGCAGAAATTACTTCTGATTCCTAGGTGTAGACGTCTTAATTAAACAGAGTTCTTGAGATTTTTTTATTGCAAACTTCAAGATGGTAAATAGAATCAAGATTCTGTTATTGTCAGGTAATAAAGACTGTGCAATTCGTGGAATTCGTAAGGCAGACAGATACACCATCCGCAGAAATTCCCTGAAGTGCCTCTTACAGTCAGAGAAAGAGAAGTAAGAGAGAGCTCCCCCCCCCCCCCAGGGTCCCCGAGAGTCCATGGATTTGCTTCCGTCACTCCCGGAGCCCACGCCACTGCACAGAGTCCAGTCCAAACCATCAGCAGTCCCAAACTCCAGACCCGATCCTCCGACCCCCTCTTTCATCCCGGTTCTGATACCTGGTGCCCCTTCAGTCAGTCTCGAGCCAGTCTCCATCAGCTTGTGCGGTTTCCTCGCCTCAAATCTCAAGCAAACATCCCACCGTCTGCGTGTTTTTCACGCGCAGAACCCCTCGCTGGTCCGCCGCCAGCATCACCATCCCGTGGATCTTCTCCTCCGCTTCTCCTTCTCAAACAGGGGTGGGGGGGTGGTGTTCTCCCTGTTTTCTGGTGCCCGGTGCCAGTCCTCTGCTTCGCCAGAGTCTGCAACCCCGCACAGTGGCCACCATCTTTGGCTCAGACTCTGTGGTCACAGAATTTTTAATTTAAATCGCCATTCACTCCATTAACAGGCTGCTTAGAGCCTGTACGGAGCTGATGGCAGTAGGGCCCCATGGGGAAGTGCTGCGTTCCCCTCCCTGCTCTCCCCAGGTCCACACCAGCTGCAGCTCTGGCGTTACAGCTTCTCCACAGCACTGTTCGTCACCAACTCCACCAGGGGCGGAAATCCTTAATCTAGTCCGAGGCACATCCAAGCCCACCAATGTGGTTCAATGGTAACGAGGAGTCAGTGTCCGGACATGGGGTCAGTCCCTTCAGTGGAGGAACAAAGCAAGCGGCTGAGGTTTGAGTCCCGCACTGTCTGTAAGGAGTTTGTATGTTCTCCCTGTATCTGCGTAGGTTTCCTCCGGGAACCCTGGATTCCTCCCACCATTCAAAACGTAAATGAACCAGGGTTGTAGGAAAATTGGGTGCAATTTGGCGAGATGGAATCAAAGGTTACTGTGCTGAATGTCTAAATTACAATTTAAATATTTATAAATTTAAAGGTCCGTGTGGAACCCATTCCCCTGATGGAGGGGAGCGGGCCTCATTAAGGATGGTTGGGGCTAACCGGTTGCTACTGACGCGTTAGTGGCACAGATGAGGTCACTCACCTCACCACGACATGGATGAGGTCACTTACCTCACTGTGATGATCTGCCCTGGGTCCAGTAGGATGCCATTCATCTGTGCGATGAAGATAGCCGCCACCGCCTCATACAGTGCTGTGCCATCCATGTTGATGGTGGCGCCAATGGGCAGCACGAAGCGTGTCACCCGTCTGTCCACCCGTAGATTCTCTTCAAGGCAGCGAAAGGTCACGGGCAAGGTGCCGGCACTGGGGTGGAGGGGGGGGGGGAAAGAGAAGCAAGAGGGTGTCACAGTCAGGCAGAGGCTCTGGGGGGCCCGTTGCAGGCTAGGTTGTGCCCATCAGCTCAGAGGGCGATGATGGGATCACATGGTTCTGGGAATCTCCACACTCCAGGAACTTGGTAAGGGAGGCATATCTCCCTGAGTGGGAACAAGGGGGTGGGGGATGGGCACTGATTTTTCAATGGCGGCAGGCCTGGTGGGGGGGGGGCACAATTACTCATTTGGGGGGAGCATTCCATGCCTCCCCCCCCATGATGCCAACCTTGGTGTAATTGGGCAGCACAGACTCGTAAGCCAAAAAGGCCTGTTACCGTGCTGTATGTCTAAATTAAATTAAACCTACCCCATGAGTAATCTATCCCTTCCCAACCTCAAGCCCATAACCCTCCATTTTCTTCACATCCACGTGCCCATCTGAGAGTCTTTTAAATGTCCCTATTGTCCCCAGCCTCCACCACCATCCCCTGGCAATGAGTTCCAGGCACCCACCACACTCTGTGTAAAAACAATCCACCTCTGACACATCCCCTCACCTTGAAGAGATGTCCTCTGATGTTGGCCACTGCCACCCTAGTAAACCTCCTTCTCCATCCCATCATGCCCCATACCCCCATTGCAGAGACAGGACAGGTTGGATTCAGTGTAATTCTCCCTTAACGCTATCCCATCAGCCCCAAAGGTAGGGACTCTGTCCTTTGACATCGTCCCATCAACCTCTCCCCTCTGCCCTACGCCAGGGAGGGAATCAAGGAATCTGACCGACACCATCCCATTAACACCCAGGGCAGGAACTCTGTCTCTCGACACTGTCCCAACATCGCTCCCCTCCCCCCCGGGACTCTCTCCCTCGACACCGTCCCATCATCATCCCTTCCCCCGGGACTCCCTTCCTCGACACCATCCCAACATAATCCTCTCCCCCCCCAGGACTTCTTCCCTTGACTCCGTTCCATCATCAACCCCTCCCCCTGGGACTCTCTCCCTTGACACTGTCTCATCATCACCCTCTCCCTCCGGGACTTCTTCCCTTGACTCTGTCCCATCAACACCCTCTCCCTCGACACTGTCCCATCATCGCTCCCCTCCCCCCCGGGACTCTCTCCCTTGACACTGTCCCATCATCACCCTCTCCCTCTGGGACTTCTTCCCTTGACTCTGTCCCATCAACACCCTCTCCCTTGACACTGTCCCATCATCACCCTCTCCCTCTGGGACTTTCTCCCTCGACACTGTCCCATCATCACCATCTCCCTCTGGGACTTCTTCCCTTGACTCCGTCCCATCATTATTCTTTCCCCCTGTGACTCACTCCCTTGACACTGTCCCAATATCTCCCCAGGACACTCCCCTGTGACTTACTCCCTTGACACTGTCCCAACATCTCCCCAGGACACTCCCTTGCAACACCATCCTGTCATCCCCCAGGCCGACCAGATGACCTGTCCCAGCTGCCCCTTCTTTCTGCAGAGCAGCGGATTGTCCTACCTGGATGCTGTTCCAAGAGCTGTGATCCAGGCTTGGAATATTCCCCCCAAAAAAGTCAGTGGGTTTTTCCTCGTTATCATCAAATAAATGGAAGGGAGAATAATCCCCCCATGGATGAGGAGGCCCACAGCAACTGTCACCATGTACATCCCTAACTGCCGAGCAACGGCCTCCAGGTTCCTGATAGCTGCAATCTTCCCACAGATCAGGGAGGCGATTCCCAGCGGAGAATACCTGGGAAAAGAATGGACACTTGTTTTCCCAGGACAAGATTCCCACGTCATTCTTTGTTCATCAAGCTTACGACAACCAACAACAATATCTTGGCAAAGGCAGGCTTGACTCGAGGAATTGTTCTGAACGATGGGTTCAGGAATTTAAGTCCTGCCCAACTACTCCCGCCAGGGTCTGAGCCATGCTCACATCCACGTGCCCATCTGAGAGTCTTTTAAATGTCCCTATTGTCCTCAGCCTCCACCACCACCCCCTGGCAATGAATTCCAGGCAGCCACCACACTCTGTGAAAAAAAACCCCACCTCTGACACATCCCCTCACCTTAAACAGACGTCCTCGGGTGTTGGCCACTGCCACCCTAGTAAAACTCCCATCATGCCCCACAGCCCCCATTGAGGATGATCAAAAGCTTATACAGGTAACCCTTTGCTGGCTGCATCACTGCCTGGTACGGAGGTGTCAACCCTCAGGTCAAGAATAAACTCCAGCGGGTTGTGAACTCAGCCTGCGGCCTCACAGGCACCAGACCTCACTCCATCGAGGACATCTACACGAGGCGGTGTCTTAAGGAAGCAGCCTCTATCCTCAAGGATCCCCCCCCCCGCAATACCCAGGCCATGATCCCTTCATACTGCTGCGGGGAAAAAGGCAGGGGTGTGGTGCTGCCGGAGATCACTGGAGTGGTGCCTCGGGGGGGGGGGGGGGGGGGCAACTCAAATACCTCGTGGGATTGCTCCAGGCGCCTCAGCGGGGGCAGCTCTGGATCCTCCTGGTCGCCGCTTTTGGTAAACTCTGGCACCTAAAAAAAAATGAGCCCTGCACCCCCTGGAGAAAGGTCACAGGAGCCTGAAGACGATCACTCAGGGGCACAAGATTCCTGAACGAACAACGAACCACTGACACTGCCTCAGTTTGACTTTTCGTGCACTGGTTTTATTTATTTTGGTCAAGTGCTTTATACGAATGTTTGGACGTGATAGCTGCTGGAAAACAATGAATTTCCTGAATTTCTCAGGACAATAAATTCTGATTCTGACGTTACTCATTGATGTGAAGCCTGGTAGCCATTCATGAATACAGTGCCTTGCTGCTTAGTCAGTAAACCGGCAACCAGGTTTGGAATGCTCTTCCAAAGATGCAGGTGTGAATCCCAGGGTGTCCACTGGGAAATTTAAATGAATTTTTCTTCCATTTTAAAATCAGCAGTTAGCTGGGGAAACTCAGCAGGTCACGTAGCATCCCTTTTGGGCCTGGGGCCTTGGTCAAGAAGCCGAGTGATCTCGGCACCATGAGTGGAATAGATCGGAGGAACGCAGAGAGCTGTTTGCCCAGAGCAGGGTTATTGACAGCCAGAGGACAGAGGTTAACAGTGAGGTGGGAAATGATCCTGAGAGGGATTGATGGAAAAAAAACACAATGCTGAAGAAACTCAGCAGGTCAAGCAAAGGTACATAACCAACATTTTGGGCCTGAGGTGTGAAAATAATGTCGGCAGGTGTCTGAACAAAAGGGATTGCTTTAGGTGGGATGTGAGTGGGAAGGGAAGATTGAGAATCGATGCTTGAGACCGAATTGTTAGTGAAATATTTTGCTTGAGAAAAATTGTCATTGGCCCATTTCCTTTGGAGTTATGAAACCATGCACATAACGAGTCAACGAGGGATGATTAAAACAGTGATTTTCAAACTTTCCCTTCCCACCCACATTCCACATTAAGCAATCTCTTACAGAGCACTGGAGGCATAGGGAATACTTAAAGTTGGATGTGAGTGGAAAGAAAAAGGTTGAGAACTGTTGTGTTAGAGGGAGAGGGGCAGGTGAAACTAGCACAGTAAAAGCCCTTCAGCCCATCTCGACCCTGCTGACCAAGTTCTGGGCTAGCCTTGTTTGCCTGCATTTGGCCAATATCCTCCCTCTCCATAAATTTGTCCCCGTCAAAACTTCAGCTACGGGACCTCGAGAACACGGAGGTTCCGTTCTACGCTCACCACATGATCATGGAGACCAGTTTCATGATGATCTCGTTCAGCACGTTGAAGAAGTCGATCATGACTCGAGCCTTCTCTCCCATCTTCCCCATGGATATTCCAAATGCCACGAAGAAGCCAATCAGGCCTGGAAACCAAAGGTGAGAAAAATAAGCCAATGTGGCAGAAACAGAGGAAGGTGTGAACCTGAACTGCAAATACACTAACCCTAATCCTGCCCTCGTGAAAGATCCATCCTTGCCAGGCCAGACCTCAAGGGGTGTGGGCTCCGGTGCCGGGTGGGCGGTGGGGAGGGGGGGGGAAACAGTGGACCAGCACAGGGCATCAGAGTGGGACAAATCACCCAGCCGAGGAGAAGCCTGGGCGAGGACCCTGCAGGAGTTGACCAGTGAGGGTCTCACACCGGGTAGCAGGCTGCTGGAGACGAGCCCGTGGGGAACCCAAGGTCCCAGGATCAGGACGCGCGAGGGTGCTGATGGTGAGCAGGGCCAACCGGAGGGTCTCAGGTGCTGGCAGCTTCCTGGTCACATCGGAGGGCTGGGAGCCAGGCAGCAGGGAGGGTGACGCAGGCGCCTGGAGCTCAGGACCACTGCGGCTACAGAGGATATGGTAACATGGGACGTGGCAAAGTTGGAGAAGGTAGTGTGATCCTCGAACACGCAATGTCCCTGATTCTCTTTCTCAGCTTGATCGCAACACTGGACCAGAGGTGTTTGTTTACAGGGCAAACCAAGGAACAAAAATGTACGTTTCCATAAGACAAAGGAGCAGAAAGAGGCCATTCAGCCCATCAAGTCTGCCCTGCCATTTAATCATCCGATCCATTTCCCCACTCAGCCTCACTGCCCGTTTTCTCTCCCTAACTTTTGATGCCCTGGCTAATCAAGCACCTATCAATCTCTGCCTTAAATACACCCTACGGCTTGGTGTCCATTTGGTGGCAACATATTCCACAAATCCACCACCCTCTGGCTAAAGAAATTCCTCCGCCTTTCTGTTCCAAGCGGACGACCTTCAATCTTGAAATTGTGCCCTCTTGTCCTGGACTCTCTCACTGTGCAGAACGATTGGTGGAGAGGAGCCGTCAATGGAGTCACAGAGGGAGCGGCCCCTGTGGAAGGCGGAGAGGGGGAGGACGTTGTTTCATGGTGAAATCATATAGTTGGAAACGGTGGAGGACTTCTAAAGTCTTGCACCCCACCACACACAAACCTTGAAGTGGTTCCTTTCCTTGACCTGATAGGGGAGTCTTTGACAAGAGGGCACAACTTCAGGATGAAAGAAAGTCAATTTAAAACAGGTGAGGGAAGATTTCTTTCATCTGTGGAACTTGTCACCACAGGCGGTCATGGAAGCGAGGTCGTTGGGTATATTTAAGGCAGAGATTGACAGGTATGGGATTAGTCAGGGGCTACAGGGAAATGGCTGGGGAGTGGGGCTGAGTGGGAGGATGGATGGATCAGCTCATGATGGAATGGCGGGGCTGATGGGCCGACCTGCTTTAGAGGTCAGGTCTGACTTAGTTCGACCCGTCACATCTCTCTGCTATTTCAACAGTGTTCCCATCCGCCATCTGACTGGACGTGTGCACGGAGAGAGGGGCCACACTCTGTGTAAAAGAACCCCACCTCTGCAAAGCCCCGGCCCAGTCTGATGACCCACCCACGGAGCAGGAGCAGGTTCCTGGCCCCTCGAGCTTACTACCCCACTCAGACTGGGCTGATCGGATGGGCCTGGCTTGGGTTATCAGTGACCGCACAGCTCCAGCAACCCAGGTTCAACCCAGATCTCTGCTGTGCTAATGATGTTGCAGTCTTCATGCTCTGAGGCTTCCCAGAATGCTTCAGTTTCCTCCTGCACCTCAGGGACATGTTGGCACCTTAACTGGCTTCTGCACATGATAAGAACATCTGAGATAGGAGCCGGAGTCGGCTATCCGGGCCTGTCGAGCCTGTTCTGCCATTCAATATGACAATTGAATGCTGATCTGATGATCGGCTCATCTCAACCGACCTGCCTTTTCCCCAAATCCCGATGTAAAAATCTATCCAACTTTGTCGTAAATATATTCACTGAGGTCGCCTCCACTGCTTCAATGGGCAGCGAATTCCACAGATTCACCACCCTCAGGGGAAAAACAGTTCTTCCTCATCTCTATCCTAAAACGACTCCCTTGAACCTTGAGGCTCTCTCCCAGAATTCTGATCTCCTGTACGAATGTAAACAACTTGCTTACCTCTATCTTATTGTTGCCTTTCATAATTTTATATGTTTCTATAAGATCCCTTCTCATTCTTCTAAATTTCACCTCATAGGCCAACCCCCCCCCCCATCTCTGGAATCAACCTGGTGAACCTCCTCTGTGTCACCTTCCTGGAGTAAGGAAACCAGAACTGCATGCAGTGCTCTAGATGTGGTCTTACCAGGACTTCGTACAGTTGCAGCATAACCTCCCTGCTCCTAAATTCAATCCCTCCAGTAATAAAGGCCAAAGTTCCATTTGTCTTCTTAATAACCCACAAACCAACTTCTGCAATTCATGCACAAGCACTCCCAAGTCCTTCTGCACAGCAGCACACAGCAATCACTTGACATTTAAATAATAATCTGATCATCTGATTATCCTGAGTGGATGATGGTGAGATACTCAGGTGGAGATGGGTGGGTTACAGCAAATGAGTCGACCAAGGAGTAAGTTCTGAGAACTAGATAGATTGAGTGACTTCTTGTTGGCTGTAAGTACCAGAAAGATAAAATATGAGACCTAGAGGAACTGGCTTGGTGCACGAGTGCTTCCACCTGGTTGTGTCTTTTCGGAGTCACTCTCTGAGTGGCTCCTCCCCATCTGACTCCATGGTGGGGCTTGTGGGCCTACCTAGAACGTTCATTCCCCACTTGAACTCCAACTGCTTCTTGATGGTGAACCTCTGCCGGGAGTTGACGGAGCGAGGGGTCCCATTCTGGACGGAGCTGTTTGCCGCAAAGGCCTGGGTTAGATTGTCGGATTTCACCTCTTCAGGCAGAGAGATCGGAACTTTCTTCAACACCGTTTGTACCTGGTGATGAGCCAAATCAGACTGGTTTAGCAAATCGATACAAGCATCCTCGGAATTTGTCCAAATCAACAGTGTTTTAACAAATACACTGTAGTGTGGATTGTGGAGGGTCACGTGACCTCTCCACCTGGAACCCGGTGGGCGTGTGGATTTATGGAGGGTCATGAGATCTCTCCGCCTGGAACCTGGTGGGAGTGTGGAGGGTCACGTGACCACTCTGCCTGGAACCTGGTGGGAGTGTGGACTGTGGAGGGTCATTTGACCTCACCTCTCCATCTGGATCCTCATCAGAAGTTGCATCACCTGCAAATCAAGGTTTGTCTCTGCCCACCCATTAGTGCACACTGGACTATTGGTCCCTTTAACCACCTCATGACTGCCTGGGCTGGACCCTCTAGATTACTGTAACACAAAGTGCACCACATGCAGTCGTTCTCTTTTTTTGTTTTTCAGATGAACCCTGCTTCTCTCTAGGTCGCGAACTGCGGACAACGCTGGAGGAGTCGTTGGTAAGGTGTGCACTACACAAAGCTCGGGGTTGTTAGGTAGCATTAGAGCTGTAGCCACATTAGACAAGGAACGGCGTGTAGCGTATTGGTTGTTACGAGTCTGTACACAGTTGCTAGTATCAGTCGTGTTAAGTCCGACATGATTGGGTTGTTCTGTGTTGTGTGATTGAGAATGTCTGTTATCCCTGTTGCAATCCCCATCTGTGTTTTAATAAAGATCCTTCCTGTGTTTAGTTTGTGTCCAGACTTGTTGCTCTTTAAACCCACTGAACTTTTCCCTTCCCACACAAGATGTTTTGAAAGGAATCACATGGTGAACTCAGAGCTTGTGTGCATGGTAAACCACTGCATGTATATGTTCATCTGTTTGGACACACCCATAGGCTGACTGTACTCCTGACCCCTTCCACAGGCTCCAGAATAAAGGTGACTCTTCCACAGCTCCTTCCCCAGTGCAGAACAGTCGAGCAGCATGGACATTCTTTTGTTCTGAAGCTAACAAAAGCCTATCAGTTTGTTCAACTTCAGTTCTTTGGAGTCATTGATGGTGCATCAGCCAGTCAAAGATGAGTGGAGCTTCTTTGCACTTCTTCAGAGAAGAATCGCAATCAATTGGATTTGTGGCCTGTCTGTCAATGGAGAATGGCCGTACTGCAGACCTTTTCCAGATTGGGGGGTGGGGGGGGGGTGGTAAACGATGGATCAGACCCTGGGCAGTACTGAGGAGGCGGTGCATGTTGTCAGTGTGGTGAAGGCCTGAGGGATACTTGGCTTCCCTAAACGGCCCGGTTAGTGTGGCAGTCAGCACGATGCTACTACAGGACCAGCGACCCTGGTTCGAATCCCGCGCTATCTGCAAGGAGTTTGCATGATCTCCCTGTATCTGTGTGGGTTTCATCCCACCCTCCAAAAGGTATGAGGTTGTAGGTTAATTTAGATGTAATTGGGAGGTATGGGTTTAAATGGCCGGAATTCTACTGTGCAGTGATTAAAATTTTTAAATTTTCACCAGGGCAGATTAGGATGGACAGTGAACACCAATATGTAAACAAAATGCTTTCAACTAATTCCCTCAGAATTTCCATTGGATCTTAAACAACCAATAGCTTGAGGAATCTCCAGCAACAAAGTGAAGACGGAAAGACTCCATGGGCCAAGCAGCATCTGTTGGGAGAGAAGGCCAGTCAGTGTTTAGGATCGCGGCCCAGCCTCGGATACTGTCTAACCCATTGAGTCGCTCCAGCTTTGTCCCAGGTTGCAGCGTCTAACGTGCTTGTAGTTCTCCTTTTGGCATCACCTGCTGGAAACACGCCTGCACCAGGTTTTCCGGGAATAGATTCCGAATGAGATCCATGAAGGCATCCAGACTCGACACCTCTGGGTTGTTGGACCTGGTGCTGGTCATGTTCTTGAGTTTAGGGTTGCCAGGGTGGATGACAATGACCAGAATCACACCAAGAGCGGCCGCGATGACCGTGGTGGTCATATAGTAAGCCAACGCCCGCGTTCCCATCCGGCCACTCGATCTGGCATCTAGGCCGGATAGACCTGGAGAGGGGGATAGGGGTGGAGGGGGGAGGGAAGAGTAAACACAACAGGGCAGCCGTGTGTTGGCTGATACCACTCAGTACCAATAAAACCTCATCAAGTACAACCTGACTTCCATATATAACCCTGCTCTTCCACTCCATATTGATCAACACGGTCAGTGTAGTGGTTAGGCCAGTGGTTCTCATCCTTTTACTTTCCACTCACATCCAACTTTAAGTAATCCTTCTGCCATCGGTGCTCTGTGATTAGTAAGGGGTTGCTTAAGGTGGGATGTGGATGGAAAGAAAAAGGTTGAAAACCACTGTTTTAATCGCCCCTCATTGACTCGTTATGTGCACGGTTTCAGATCTCCAAAGGCAATGGGCCAATGACAATTTTTCTCAAACAAAATATTTCAGTAACAATTGGGTCCAGAGCAGTAATTCTCAACCTTCCCTTCCCACCCACATCCCACCTCAAGCAATCCTTTACTAATCACAGAGCACTGATGGCGGAGGGATTACTTAAAGTGGGATGTGAGGGAAAAGAAAAAGGTTGAGAACCACTGAGTTAGCGCCACACTATTGCAGAGCCAGTGACCCTGGTTCAAATCCCCCATTGCCTGTAAGGAGTTTGTATGTTCTCCCCGTGTCCATGTGGATTTTCTCCGGGTGTTCCCAACAGCCCAAAGATGTATGTTGTGAGTAGGTTAATTGATTATACGGTTGGTCTCATGGGCTGGAAGGGCCAGTTACTCGGTCTCTACTGGACCTCTTTGGAACAAAGTGGAGATTCCCAATCATCGTCCTTTGAAGGCATAAGGCCTCCAGTTGTAACCCCAATCACATATGGTCCCACCATTCAGTCAAACCTCTGCTCCAAACTGGATTGATGAATAACCTGAGGCATGTGCCACCCAGCGAGGAGATCGGATAGCATAGCCCAGCCAATGTCCCATAATCAACTAAATAAACAGGAGCCACAGCCCATCAAGCCTACCCCATCTCTTAAAGGATCCATGCCTGATAATACCTACTTCATAGTAGATTTAGGACGGAGATGAGGAGGCAATGCTTTTCCCTGAGGGTGGTGAATCTGTGGAATTCGTTGCCCATTGAAGGTGACCTCAGTAAATATATTTAAGACAATGGTAGATAGATTTTTACATGGTAGGGGAATTAAAGGATATGGGGAAATGGCAGGTTGATGGAGATGAACCCATCATCAGATCAGCTATGATCACATTGAATGGTGGAGCAGGGTCGACAGGCCGGATGGCCGACTCCTGCTCCTATTTCTTATGTTCTTATGCTGGCCTCAACTCCCCTTCTGAAACAGTTCCCAATAACCCTTCACAATCCCTCCTTTCTGAATGCTCCAATGATCCAGCCAGTCCCTCTCTCTGATGTACAGGATGCCAGAGATTTAACCCCCCTAAACCCCCGCCTGGAGTTGTTCCAATCTCCCCACCCACACCCTTGCCGACACATTAGTCCTCCCCGTCCCCATGATCACCCTGATCCAGTGGCTCTGGCTGGCCTCCCCTGTTGAGGAGCAGTAGCCCACATGGGGCAGGGTGTCTGGAGAGAGAGAGAGACGGGATCATGAGCCAGACAGCACCAGGAAAAGGGTGGGATGGTGGGGGGGAGGCGACGATGGTTCCTACCTGTGATGAGACTGGAGACGATGAGTGGAAGAATAAGCATCTTCAACATCCGCATGAGGATGTCGCCAGGGAAAGAGATCAGCACCAGAAGGTCAGGGCCCAGGTCGGGAAGTGATCGCAGGAGACATCCGATAACAGCACCCAGAATCACCCCTGAAGTACAAAGGGAGTTAAACCAACACACGTGCATTTATATAACACCCCTTGCTACCTCCCTGTATCCTACAGAACATTTTTCTTTCTTTGGCTTGGCTTCGCGGACGAAGATTTATGGAGGGGGTAAAAAGTCCACGTCAGCTGCAGGCTCGTTTGTGGCTGACAAGTCCGATGCGGGACAGGCAGACACGATTGCAGCGGTTGCAGGGGAAAATTGGTTGGTTGGGGTTGGGTTTCAACAAACCCCCACAAGTAGCTACCATGACTTTGTGAGGTTGACTGAGGGTTAATTACAAAGATTTTGCTTCCTAACATAATTCGATTTTGATCACGAAAATTACCTTAAAATTTTCCTATCACGTACCCTTTGTTTTAGATTCTTTGTGATTTTCTGTCTACTTCAAGCGTACAAAATCATGCAGTGCAACATGCCAGGGTAACAGAGTCAGTCTTTATTGCCATTTTTGCACATCAAAGCAGAGAAATGAAACTGTTTCCCCAAATGGTGCCCACAAGCACAAGACAAGACCCAAATCAAAACTAGACAAGACTAACCAAGGTACCCCATGCGTGCCCCTTGGCCTACCACGGATGCCGCTGCGAATCTACGAGCCGCCGTCACAAGCAAGCAAAGCAGAACACCAGACAAAATGTCTAACCAAGTCCTAACCACTTCACCCATCCAAGAAGCCGTTGTGGACACCGACGCAAGCTGTTGGGTTCAGATGAAAATCAGCAGAAAAAACATTTTTAGGCCAGTTGAACTGACGCAATGTGTCGGCATCATTATGCGATTAAACAGACTGAAGACAATAAGAGGTACAGCAACAGCATTTCTCCAACTTCCTATGTGACGCAGCAAATCTGAAAATATCTTTGAGTTCAGCTTGAAGTTATCCATCAGAACCAGAGAATGCTACGACACAGAAACAGGCCCCTTCAGCCCTTCAAGGCTGTGCTGAACCATTTATTTTGCCTAGCCCCACTGACCTGCACCCAGTCCATACCCGTCCAAATTCTTCTTAAATGTTAAAATCGAGCCTGCATGCACCACTTCAGCTGCCACCTCGTTCCACACTCCCACCACTCTTTGGGCGAAGAAGTTCCCCCATTCACCCTTAACCTATGTCCTCTGGTTTGTATCTCACCTACCCTCAGTGGAAAAAAGCCAACCTACATTTACTCTGTCTATCCCCCATCATAATTTTAAATGTTCCCTCTTAAATGTCCCCTCATTTTTCTACACTCCAAAGAATAACCTTTCCCTGTAACTCAGTTCCTGAAGTCCAGGCAACATCCCTAGTAAATCTTCTCTGGTCTCTTTCTCCAAATTTTTTCAGGAAGCAAACATTTTGAAAGAAATTGTTGTCCAGTTTTATTGGCCCAAAACTGAGGAGAACTTTCAAGTAACTTTGAACATTCAGAGGTTGTGTCTCGCCTAACGCCTTTGTGACCCTAGTGAAAGTCATTGAGTCCACGTTAAGAACACTGGACATAGGTTGCAGGATGTTCTGTGTCTTAACTAGGCAGGAGAATCACAATAAGAATTCATTGTCATTTGTTAGTCATCAGTCACTAGTGGGTAATCTACACCCAGTTTTTTTAGGGAGTTACTACCTTTTGGTAGGTTTTTTTTGTTGTTTTTTTTCTCTCTTATTAACGAATATTATTTTTATTTGGAGGGCCTATATATTTTAATTTGAGGGTTCTATACATTAAAAAATTCTTTTTTTTCTTTGTTATTATTAATTTTGTGATTATTTTTGGTATCTAGCAATTGTATTAGATATGTCGAATTTGAAATTTGCTACCTTTAATGTTCAAGGATTAAATAACCCGATCAAGCGCAAGCGAGTTTTGGCTTACATTAAAAAGATGAAGATTGATATTGCTTTTATACAGGAGACACATTTGAATGAAAAAGAAAGTATGAAATTGAAGAGGGACTGGGTTGGACATGTTTTTTCTTCTTCATTTAATTCCAAAGCTAAGGGAGTAGCAATTTTGAGACATAAAAATTTATCTTTTGAATTACAATCAATGGAAATGAATGAAGGACGTATTCTTAAGTTGAATTGTAAGATTTTTAATGAATTTTGGACTTTACTTAACATTTATGCACCGAATGTGGATGATGAAGCATTTATTTCAGATGCATTTTAGCTTTTGGGACAAGCGAATGAAAATGTTCTGGTTGGAGGAGATTTTAATTGTGTTTTGGAACCTTTATTAGATAAATCTTGAAAAAATGTTAAAAAATCTAAACTGGCAATTCAAATTCAAGCTTTGATGAAAGATTTTAATTTAGTGGAAATTTGGCGACGTCTTAACCCAACAGAGAAGGATTTTTCTTTTTATTCATTTAGACATGAATCTTTTTCTAGAATTGATTTTTTTTTAGTATCAGCACATATACAGGGGAAAATACTACAAGCAGAATATAAAAGTTGGGTAATTTCAGATCATTCTTTGTTGTATTTTACTTATGAGAGATCTGTAAAAGTTCATGCAACTTCTCGTTGGAGATTCAATACGATGTTGTTAAAAAAGTGGAATTTATTGAATTTTTTAAAAAACAAATTAATCTCTTTTTGGAAAAAAATGTTAACTCCGTTCAGAGTAAATTTATATTGTGGGATGCTATGAAAGCTTACTTGAGAGATCAAATAATTAGTTATACCTCTAAGGTTAAAAAGAATTATTTGACCAAGAGTCTTGAATTAGAGAAACAGATTGTTGAATTAGAAAAGGAATTTCAGACAGATGTGACAGAAAATCAGAAGATAGAGTTGTCTAGATTGAAATTGAAATACAATACATTGCAATCTTATCAATTTGAATGCTTGATTAATAGATCTAAACAACAGTATTATGAACGGGGTGAGAAAGCACATAAGGTACTTGCATGGCAGTTAAAGAAAGAACAGGTATCAAGGGTTATTAATGCAGTCAGACAAAATTCGACTATTACTTACAAACCTCGTGAGATTAATGATGAGTTTCATTCATTTTATAAGAAATTATATACTTCTAAGGAAAAACAGGAGAGCGGATCGATTGACTCCTTTTTATCGGTGTTGAAATTACCGGTACTAGGAGAAGAAGACATATTGGAGCTGGAGGCTCCTTTTACTGATTTAGAAATTAAATCGGCTATGTTGGAAATGCCGAATGGAAAATCACCTGGAGATGATGGATTTTCAGTTGAATTTTATAAGGTATTTTATGATGATTTATCTACAGTGTTTGGAGATGTGTTACAACGGATTAATGAACATTATGATCTACCTGAATCATGCTCTAGTGCCTTAATTACTGTAATTCCTAAGAAGGATAGAGATCCGTTGAAGGTGTCTTCATATAGACCAATTTCTTTGTTGAATGTAGACTATAAAATAATAGCTAAAGTATTAGCAAATCGATTGGCTAAATTTTTACCTAAGTTGATACATGTTGATCAAACAGGTTTCATAAAGAATAGATATGCTTCAGATAATATTCTTCGAGTGATTAGTTTGATTAATAAATATCGACAGTGCCCTAACCATCCGATGGTGATATCTCTTGATGCAGAAAAGGCTTTTGACAGAGTTGAGTGGAACTTTTTATTTAAAGTCTTAGAGAAATTTAAGTTTGGTCTTTCTTTTATTGGTTGGATTAAAGCTTTATACAATAAACCAATAGCCAGGGTACTGACAAATGGTCAGATTTCAGAACCTTTTAAATTAACTCATTCAACTCGACAAGGTTGTCCTTTGTCTCCAGCTTTGTTTGCATTAGTAATTGAACCTTTAGCACAGTTGATACGACAAAATACACAGATACAAGATATGAGAGTTTTAGATGAGGAGTATAAAATTAATTTATTTGCTGATGACATATTGGTGTATTTAATAAATCCAGCTCAGTCACTTTTACACTTGAAGGAATGTTTAACACAATATGGATC
The DNA here is from genome assembly GCF_036971445.1 of Narcine bancroftii. NCBI lineage: Eukaryota > Metazoa > Chordata > Chondrichthyes > Torpediniformes > Narcinidae > Narcine > Narcine bancroftii. The sequence continues at coordinate 65,919,279 of NC_091481.1, forward strand.
TTTGTCTGGATATAAAGTTAACTGGGGAAAAAAGTGAAATTTTACTGATAAGTGAAGGAGATTATCCAGTTTATAAGAATATTATTAATTTGAAGTGGACTGATCAAATTAAATATTTGGGTATAAATGTGGACGTTGATTATCAATCTTTATATAAATTAAATTATGTACTGTTAATGAAAAAGATCAAAGGTGATTTGATTAAATGGAAGGATCTTCCTATAAATTTAATTGGAAGAATAAATACAATCAAAATGAATATTTTTCCACGTATACAATATTTGTTTCAGTCAATTCTGTTTACTTGATAAGAATTTTTTTCGAGACTTCAATAAAATGGTGAGGGAATTTTTATGGAAGGGTAAATTTCCGAGAGTAGCTTTGAATAAGCTAACCTGGAAATATGCATAGGGGGATTACGCTTACCACATTTTCAAAATTATTATGAGGCAGCTCAATTTAAATTTATTAGTTCATTAATGGATTTGGAATGGCCCCCTAGTTGGGCTAAAATTGAGATGGAGAATATTTCTGAATTTGAAATACATCAATTTTTGTTTCGGAGGAATTTAAATTTATTACAACAATATAATGTGCCTGTATTAAAACATTTAATGAAGTTCTGGATGAAGAAAAATAGAATGATAGATTCTAAAGGTAAATTACTGACTTTAACACCGTTATATAATAACCAACTTATTCCTTTTTCAATGTATAATCAATATTTTTTTATATTGGAAATCTAAAGGTATAAAACACTTGGGGGATTGTTTTAAAGAAGGTCAATTTTTATCCTTTAATCAAATGAGGGAAGATTTTGGTATTAATGAGAATTCTTTATTCGTTTATTATCAACTTCGATCCCTAGTTAAACAAATATTTTGTAGAGATATGATTTTACCTAAATTGACTAAATTCGAATCTTTTCTTGTGACTGCACCAAATATTACATCAAATATTACAGGAAAGTATGGAAAAAAAGGGATGGGATAGATCTAAGATTAAATGGGAAAAGGATATTAACCTTATTTTTTCTCAGGATGACTGATTAGATATTTGTTATGATAGTGTAACTAGATTGATAAATGATCATTATGCAATGGTTAATTACAATTTTTTACATCAATTGTATTTAACACCTGAAAAGTTTAAAAAAATGGTTTTAGAGCATCAGATTCTTGTTTTAGGTGTGGTAATTCGGTTGGAACTTTTTTTCATGCTGTTTGGTTATGTGTACATATAGAAAAGGTACAAGGACTGCCTAAAGAAATCTCTTGGTGCCTGCCACATTGACCACCGCCAGTGGGCTGATAACGCCTCAAACCGTGCATCTTGGCGCCTCACAGTTTGGCGGGCAGCAGCCTCCTTTGAAGAAGACCGCAGAGCCCACCTCACTGACAAAAGGCAAAGGAGGAAAAACCCAACACCCAACCCCAACCAACCAATTTTCCCTTGCAACCGCTGCAATCGTGTCTGCCTGTCCCGCATCGGACTGGTCAGCCACAAACGAGCCTGCAGCTGACGTGGACTTTTTACCCCCTCCATAAATCTTCGTCCGCGAAGCCAAGCCAAAGAAGAACATATAGAATCTTTTTGGAAAGCAATTCAATTGTTTTTGGAATATTTGTATAAGATTAAAATACTTCTAGACCGACAATATTTTTGTTGGGTGAGTTGAATCCTTTGAAAGATTTGGGATAAGACAAATTTCAGATTGCTTTTATGTATTTAGCTTTATCTGTTGCAAAAAAATGTATAGCAAGTACATGGAAAAATGCTAATGTGATTGATATTAATAGATGGTATAATGAGATGAAAACTTGTCTAGTAATGGAAAAAATCACATATGTTTTATGTGATAATTATTCTTTTTTTAGTAAGTGGTCTTTATATTTAGAATATTTACATTTAGATTTACCTTAATTTTAGTAAATATATTTCAGTTTTTGTTTCTTTGTTTCTTTCTTTCTTTGGCTCTCCTAAAGAGAGTTGGCTGAGAAGGGGAGGGGGGATTCTTTTTTCTTTTCTTTTTTTATATATTTTTTAACCATTCATAATATGTACTTTTTAAAAAATTGTATGTAATAACTTTGTTGAATGAATAAATAAAGTTATGAAAAAGAAAAGAATCATGAACCTACTGTTATATAGTCATGATAGATAATGTCAGCTATTTTGTAACAGCATAAAAATACCCCTTTCTCACTATAGTAACTGTAGTGTACTACAGTGAGCTGTATGTATATGTGTATGCATGAGTGTGTGAACAGTTTCCTGGATGGTGGAAGGCATCAGTAAGTAAAGTCTCTTCTGTCATTTGCATCTTGCATCTCTAAGTTATTTAAGAAGCCTCTCAAGTAACTCAGAGACATAATATTTATCAAGAAATTTGCTGTTTTGCAGCAGCATCATGGGGCAATAAATCACCTTACAAAATAAATAAAAATAGGGCAAAAAAAGACAAAATGAGGCAGTGTCTGTGGCTCACTGATCATTCAAGAATCTGATGGCGGAGGGAAAGAAGCTATCCTTTTGCTGCTGAGTGCTCATCTTCAGGCTCCTGAACCTTTTTCCCAATGGTAGCAGTGAAGAGGGTGAGGGTCCTTGAGGATAGAGGCTGCTTTCTTAAGACACCGCCTCTTGTCGATGTCCTTGTTGGAGTGGTCTGGTGCCTGTGACGTCGCAGGCTAAGTTCACGGCCCTCTAGAATTATCTCTTGTCCTGAGTGTTGGCACCTCCGTACCAGAGAGTGATGCAACCAGCCAGAATACTCTCCATGGAACACCTGTAGAAGTTTTTGAGAGGCTTCTGTTGGCAGCTATGAGGGGTTACAGACTCCGAGAAAGCAGTGGACCGGCGCAGGGTGCCAGAAATGGGGAGGACATTCCCCACCCCACCCGTTAACCCCATTGAGAAGGAGAAGCAGAGGAGACGGCCTTACAGGACAGCGACCACGGTGGCTCAGTGGCCGGGTGACCCATTTGGGCTGCTGGAGGCCGGCTCATGGGAACCAGATGTCGGAATCAGGATTTGAGTGGGCGCCGAGGGCAAGGAGGGCACCCGAAGGGCCCCGGGTGCTGACGGCTTCCGGCTCGTGTCGGAGGTTGGGATTTGGAGCTCAGGAGGTGCTGGACACTCGGTGACTGTTTTGCTTCTCTTTCTCTCTTATGGAGAGGGGCACCGCACAACACTAATTCACTCTTTTGTCTGCCTTACGCAGTTTTATGTGGTGTTACATATTCTGCGCCATAAAGGAATCTTGAATAAAATCCTAACGTACAAACTAAAACATTCACGCGTCTTTGACAGGGAACCACTCCCTGAGCAATGACAGGCAAACATCAGCCAAGTCTTTAGACTCATGGCTTGGAGAGGAATTTAAACCCACAGTCTTTGGGCTCACGCTGATAACGCTAACATTGCCACCAAAAATATCTCCGACTTAAAACAGATTTTCCGAGATGGGAACCAAATATCTGGTTGTTTGGTTTTGATACCTTGACTGCTATCGTTCCTCCTTGTCAAATACCAACCAACGGCTGGATAATTGAAGCTCAGCAGCTGTCCCAGGGATTTGCTCTCTCTGTTATTTCTTATTTACCTCAGATTGACGTAGAGACATTAAGGTCCTAATGAAATTCAAATCCCTTCTGATCGAGAAGCAATTAGTTGACCAACGTGAATTAATGGAGTGTGCTCTGGTTCATGTAAGATCATTTGATTCTACTGCCGGGGCTCTGTAATCTTCTTTTAAACAACAGCAGTTACCTTGAAAATTCCCACATAATCTTTGACGTTAGAATGGGAAACAGTTCTACTATGACTGACGTCTCTTAGATTGCTCTGAGCTCCCCACGCACGAATCAGTGTTCCTTGCCCATCTTCATGGAGGTATTGATACACTGGCCAGTGTCTCTCAGACCTCCATCTCACATGGGGATATGTGTACATGGAACGGCGTCTCTCCATCCCCCTCAGGGGGGAATTTGTACACTGACTAGTGTCTCTCAGGAGGAAATCTGTACACTGACTGTTGTCTCTCCATCCCTCTCTCCCAGGGCAATATCTGTACACTGACCAGTGTCTTTCAGTAACTCTCTCTTGGGGTGGGGGGGGGGGGTTATCTATAAACTAACCGGAGACTCTCAGTCCCTCTCTCAGGGGATCTATATATTAACCGGTGTCTCTCCCTCCCTCTCTTTCAATCCTATCTCAAGGAATCATCTGTGCACACACGTGCGCCCCTACACACACATATATACACATACCTATAAACGCATACACACTTCAAAACACAAACACATACACACTTCTAAACACACATGCACACCCTTCTAAACGCACATACTCTTGCACTCCTAAACACACACAGACATACAAACACTCCTACACGCACCCACACAAACAAGCACACCTCTACATGCATAAAGATGCACACACCCACACACCCACACACACACACACACACACACACACACACACACGCAGACAGACACACACACACACAGACACACACACTCCTACACACATGCGAACACACACCCACACACATACACACACACACGCGCAGACACACACACTCCTTCTTTGGCTTGGCTTCGCGGACGAAGATTTATGGAGGGGGTAAAAAGTCCACGTCAGCTGCAGGCTCGTTTGTGGCTGACAAGTCCGATGCGGGACAGGCAGACACGATTGCAGCGGTTGCAAGGGAAAATTGGTTGGTTGGGGTTGGGTGTTGGGTTTTTCCTCCTTTGCCTTTTGTCAGTGAGGTGGGCTCTGCGGTCTTCTTCAAAGGAGGTTGCTGCCCGCCAAACTGTGAGGCGCCAAGATGCACGGTTTGAGGCGTTATCAGCCCACTGGCGGTGGTCAATGTGGCAGGCACCAAGAGATTTCTTTAGGCAGTCCTTGTACCTTTTCTTTGGTTCACCTCTGTCACGGTGGCCAGTGGAGAGCTCGCCATATAACACGATCTTGGGAAGGCGATGGTCCTCCATTCTGGAGACGTGACCCATCCAGCGCAGCTGGATCTTCAGCAGCGTGGACTCGATGCTGTCGACCTCTGCCATCTCGAGTACTTCGACGTTTGGGGTGTAAGCGCTCCAATGGATGTTGAGGATGGAGCGGAGACAACGCTGGTGGAAGCGTTCTAGGAGCCGTAGGTGGTGCCGGTAGAGGACCCATGATTCGGAGCCGAACAGGAGTGTGGGTATGACAACGGCTCTGTATACGCTTATCTTTGTGAGGTTTTTCAGTTGGTTGTTTTTCCAGACTCTTTTGTGTAGTCTTCCAAAGGCGCTATTTGCCTTGGCGAGTCTGTTGTCTATCTCATTGTCGATCCTTGCATCTGATGAAATGGTGCAGCCGAGATAGGTAAACTGGTTGACCGTTTTGAGTTTTGTGTGCCCGATGGAGATGTCGGGGGGCTGGTAGTCATGGTGGGGAGCTGGCTGATGGAGGACCTCAGTTTTATTCAGGCTGACTTCCAGGCCAAACATTTTGGCAGTTTTCGCAAAGCAGGACGTCAAGCGCTGAAGAGCTGGCTCTGAATGGGCAACTAAAGCGGCATCATCTGCAAAGAGTAGTTCACGGACAAGTTTCTCTTGTGTCTTGGTGTGAGCTTGCAGGCGCCTCAGATTGAAGAGACTGCCATCCGTGCGGTACCGGATGTAAACAGCGTCTTCATTGTTGGGGTCTTTCATGGCTTGGTTCAGCATCATGCTGAAGAAGATTGATAAGAGGGTTGGTGCGAGAACACAGCCTTGCTTCACGCCATTGTTAATGGAGAAGGGTTCAGAGAGCTCATTGCTGTATCTGACCCGACCTTGTTGGTTTTCGTGCAGTTAGATAATCATGTTGAGGAACTTTGGGGGACATCCGATGCGCTCTAGTATTTGCCAAAGCCCTTTCCTGCTCACGGTGTCGAAGGCTTTGGTGAGGTCAACAAAGGTGATGTAGAGTCCTTTGTTTTGTTCTCTGCACTTTTCTTGGAGCTGTCTGAGGGCAAAGACCATGTCAGTGGTTCCTCTGTTTGCGCGAAAGCCGCACTGTGATTCTGGGAGAATATTCTCGGCGACACTAGGTATTATTCTTAGTAGTAGTCCTACACACATGCGAACACACACACACACACACACACACACACACACACACACGCAGACAGACACACACACACACACACAGACACACACACAGACACACACACTCCTACACACATGCGAACACACACCCACACACATACACACACACACACATGCAGACACACACACTCCTACACACATGCGAACACACACACACACACACACAGACACACACACAGACACACACACTCCTACACACATGCGAACACACACCCACACACATACACACACACACAGACACACACTCCTACACACATGCGAACACACACCCACACACATACACACACACACACGCAGACACACACACATGCGAACACACACACACGCAGACACACACACTCCTACACACATGTGAACACACACACACACACACACACACACACGCAGACACACACACTCCTACACACATGCGAACACACACACACACGCAGACACACACACTCCTACACACATGTGAACACACACACACACACACACACACACACACACGCAGAGAGACACACACACAGACACACACACAGACACACACACTCCTACACACATGCGAACACACACCCACACACATACACACACACACACGCAGACACACACACTCCTACACACATGCGAACACACACACACACGCAGACACACACACTCCTACACACATGCGAACACACACACACACACACACGCAGAGAGACACACACACAGACACACACACTCCTACACACATGCGAACACACACCCACACACATACACACACATACACGCAGACACACACACTCCTACACACATGCGAACACACACACACACACACACACACACACTTCATACATCCCTATTCATGCATCTGTGAGGTGATGAAGTGACAATGCAGAGAGACTTACCAAGAACTGTGAGTTGCAGCAAGAGGTTCCTTTCCAGCCAGTTGCAGTGTTTTGAATTGTTGGATTTGGGCAGCTCAGTGATGCCCAGGCTTTCGTCTGGAACAGGAATATCTGATTGGTTTGTCATCGCTATAAGTGCACTGGAAACTGGACACAAAGGAACACAAGAAAGTAATGGTAATTCTCACACCACCAGAAGCATCACATACAGTGTAATGGTTTGTGTAATTACCCATCGTCTCAGGATTTCACCATCGTCACAGGATGCCATTCCACATGTTGAGCTGCGGCACTCCTCAGTGTGACACCTCACGCCTAGCGACAACTCATACTCAGTGACACTGCTCACACCCAGTGCAATCCTGCGACACACACCCCCGTACCCAGGGCGACCCTCAGTGACGTGTCCACGGGGAAAGTAGCACCGATTGGTATTCCCCACCTGCCCCAGGGTTGCAACATGTCCAAAACATTCAGTAATGTTGCCCACTCACACTGCAAGACCCAGTGACCATGGCAAAATGAGGGGAGATTTGATCGAGGTTTTTAAAATTATAAAGGGTACAGACAGAGTAAATGTAGGTAGGCTTTTTCCACTGAGGGTCGGTGAGATGCAAACCCGAGGGCATGGGTTAAGCGTGAAAGGGGAACCAGTTAGGGGGGAACCTGAGGGGAAACATCTTCACACAGAGAGCGGTGGGAGTGTGAAAATATGGGGAATTTGCAAAATGTAGACTCCGTTGACTACCAAGTCTGGTTGTGAAGAGTGTGTCGGAAAATACCTGTGTCTCAGTTGGTGATTGGCTTTAAAGAACCGGGGCTTTAAAGCTGTGATTTAAAACATTTTTTTACACTTTTAGACATATCATGTAATAGTCGAATGTTTCAGTGAACTCCACTAGTCCCACCTACCTGCTCCCTGTCCATAATCCTCCAACCCCCTCCCATCCATGCACTCATCCAACCTCCACTTAAATGAAAAAATTGACCCTGCTGCAACCACCTCTTCCGGAAGGTCATTCCACTCAGCCACCCCTCTCTGAATGAAGAAGCTCCCTCTTACGTTGCTTCGAACGTTTTGCCCCCTAACCCTTAACTTATGACCCCTCGTTCCAATCTCTCCTACCCTGCTTATCCAGGTACACTGACCTTTGTTAGTCAGGGGATTGAGTTCAAGGGTCGTGACCCAGCTCTATAAAACTCTGGACAGACCACACTTGGAATATTGAGTTCAGTTCTGATTGCCTCATTACAGGAAGGATGTGGAAGCTACGGAGACTTACCTGAGTATTGCCTGGATTGGAGAACATGTCTTATGAGGCAAGATTAACAGAGTTGGGGCTTTTCTCTTTGGAGCGCAGAAGGATGAGAGGAGACTTAATAGAAGTCTACAAGATTATGAGAGGCACAGATAAGGTGGATGGCCAGTGTCTGTTTCCCAGGGCAGGAATAGCAAACACCAGGGGACGTGTGTACAAAATGAAGGGAGGAAAGTTTAGGGAAGACATAAGCGGTAAATTGGGGTTTTTTTTAACGCAGAGAGTTGTGGGTTCCTGGAATGCAGGGGTGGTGGTGGAGGCTGGAACGATAGGGGCCATTTAAAAGACTCTTAGACAGGCAGATAGATGCGAGAAAAATAGAGGGTTATGGGTGTGAGGTAGGGAAGGTTTTGTTTGTTGAGTGGGTTTGTATAGGTCAACACTGTGGGCCGAAGGGCCTGTAATGTTCTATATTACTCTGGTGAACTTACTTCTCAGCTAGGGGACCAGCCCAGAACAGCTGGAGGCTCTACGATTGTTGGGGAGGAGTCACGTGATGGACTAGTGGCCGGACAGTGAACTCCAGCCCTCTCCAGAAAAGTCGGAAAAAACAAAGGAAAACACAAAGGCACAGAAATAAAAGTTAAAGAAAAGTGAGTATAAAGGTGGAAAGAAGATGGCGACAAAAAAAGAAAAATCGAAATCAACGGTAAGAAGAGAGGAAGAGAAGACAACGGAGGAAGAAGGAAAAGGCCTTACCTGTTCGAAGAGGCCCGCGGTGGAGAGAGAAACCCGCTCCCTCAGGTCGGTAGAAATTGAACTACAAAAATGGCTCGCTGAGCCGAGTAAAAGTGCGCAACCGCGCATGCGCGAGGAGTCGCGCATGCACGATGCGCATGAAAAAAAACACACCGACGGGAGGGGGGACCAGCTGGGGAGTCGATCTCCACAGCCGGCAACGACAGCTGCAGAACACCTGCAGCAAGAAGAGACCACAGAAGACAATGGAAACAAGAAAGAAGAGGAGGAAAGGGCACCAAAGTAACAACAGATGGTCAACCCAGAGGAAGAGGAAGAGTACAGTGAGATAGAAGAAGAAAAGAAAGGCAAGATAAAGGATTTACTTTCTCTTATCAAAGAATACATGGAGTCATTTAAAGAATGGCAAACACAGGAATTTAATGATTTAAGAAGAAGAATAAACAACACAGAAGAGAAAATGAATAAAATAGATATGACCTTAACAGAAATGGGAAAGAAAATGGACAAGATGGAAGAGCGGGAAGCAGCAGTAGAAATGGAGGTAGAGGACTTAAAAAAGAAATTGGAGGAATCTAATAAAAAAGCTATAGAGAAACAAGAACTACTAGCTCAAAAAATAGATATAATGGAAAATTATAACAGAAGAAATAACATAAAGATAGTGGGCCTTAAGGAAGATGAAGAAGGCAAGAATATGAGGGAGTTTATAAAAGAGTGGATCCCTAAGACCCTAGGATGTCCAGAAGTACAGCAAGAAATGGAAATAGAAAGGGCACAAAGAGCATTGGCCTCTAAACCACAACCACAACAAAAACCAAGATCTATTGTAGTAAAATTCCTAAGATATCTTTGGCTTGGCTTCGCGGATGAAGATTTATGGAGGGGGTAAAAAGTCCACGTCAGCTGCAGGCTCGTTTGTGGCTGACAAGTCCGATGCGGGACAGGCAGACACGATTGCAGCGGTTGCAGGGGAAAATTGGTGGGTTGGGGTTGGGTGTTGGGTTTTTCCTCCTTTGCCTTTTGTCAGTGAGGTAGGCTCTGCGGTCTTCTTCAAAGGAGGTTGCTGCCCGCCAAACTGTGAGGCGCCAAGATGCACGGTTTGAGGCGATATCAGCCCACTGGCGGTGGTCAATGTGGCAGGCACCAAGAGATTTCTTTAGGCAGTCCTTGTACCTTTTCTTTGGTTCACCTCTGTCACGGTGGCCAGTGGAGAGCTTGCCATATAACACGATCTTGGGAAGGCGATGGTCCTCCATTCTGGAGACGTGACCCATCCAGCGCAGCTGGATCTTCAGCAGTGTGGACTCGATGCTGTCGACCTCTGCCATCTCGAGTACTTCGACGTTAGGGATGTAAGCGCTCCAATGGATGTTGAGGATGGAGCGGAGACAACGCTGGTGGAAGCGTTCTAGGAGCCGTAGGTGGTGCCGGTAGAGGACCCATGACTCGGAGCCGAACAGGAGTGTGGGTATGACAACGGCTCTGTATACGCTTATCTTTGTGAGGTTTTTCAGTTGGTTGTTTTTCCAGACTCTTTTGTGTAGTCTTCCAAAGGCGCTATTTGACTTGGCGAGTCTGTTGTCTATCTCATTGTCGATCCTTGCATCTGATGAAATGGTGCAGCCGAGATAGGTAAACTGGTTGACCGTTTTGAGTTTTGTGTGCCCGATGGAGATGTGGGGGGGCTGGTAATCATGGTGGGGAGCTGGCTGATGGAGGACCTCAGTTTTCTTCAGGCTGACTTCCAGGCCAAACATTTTGGCAGTTTCCGCAAAGCAGGACGTCAAGCGCTGAAGAGCTGGCTCTGAATGGGCAACTAAAGCGGCATCGTCTGCAAAGAGTAGTTCACGGACAAGTTTCTCTTGTGTCTTGGTGTGAGCTTGCAGGCGCCTCAGATTGAAGAGACTGCCATCCGTGCGGTACCGGATGTAAACAGCGTCTTCATTGTTGGGGTCTTTCATGGCTTGGTTCAGCATCATGCTGAAGAAGATTGAAAAGAGGGTTGGTGCCAGAACACAGCCTTGCTTCACGCCATTGTTAATGGAGAAGGGTTCAGAGAGCTCATTGCTGTATCTGACCCGACCTTGTTGGTTTTCGTGCAGTTGGATAATCATGTTGAGGAACTTTGGGGGACATCCGATGCGCTCTAGTATTTGCCAAAGCCCTTTCCTGCTCACGGTGTCGAAGGCTTTGGTGAGGTCAACAAAGGTTATGTAGAGTCCTTTGTTTTGTTCTCTGCATTTTTCTTGGAGCTGTCTGAGGGCAAAGACCATGTCAGTAGTTCCTCTGTTTGCGCGAAAGCCGCACTGTGATTCTGAGAGAATATTCTCGGCGACACTAGGTATTATTCTATTTAGTAGAATCCGAGCGAAGATTTTGCCTGCAATGGAGAGCAACGTGATTCCCCTGTAGTTTGAGCAGTCTGATTTCTCGCCTTTGTTTTTGTACAGGGTGATGATGGTGGCATCACGAAGATCCTGAGGCAGTTTACCTTGGTCCCAACAAAGCTTGAAAAACTCATGCAGTTTGGCATGCAGAGTTTTGCCGCCAGCCTTCCAGACTTCTGGGGGGATTCCATCCATACCTGCTGCTTTGCCACTTTTCAGTTGTTCGATTGCCTTATATGTCTCATCCAGGGTGGGAACCTCATCCAGCTCTAGCCTTAGGGGCTGTTGAGGGAGCTGGAGCAGGGCGGAATCTTGGACTGAGCGGTTGGCACTGAAAAGAGATTGGAAGTGTTCTGACCATCGGTTGAGGATGGAGATCTTGTCGCTGAGGAGGTCTTTGCCGTCTGAGCTGCGCAGCGGGCTTTGGACTTGGGGTGAGGGGCCGTACACAGCCTTTAGAGCCTCGTAGAAACCCCTGAAGTCGCCAATGTCTGCGCTGAGCTGGGTTCGTTTGGCGAGGCTAGTCCACCACTCATTTTGGATCTCCCGGAGTTTGCGCTGAAGATGGCTGCATGCGCGACGGAAGGCTTGTTTCTTCTCTGGACAGGACGGCTTTGTAAGGTGAGCCTGGTGGGCAGCTCGCTTCTTTGCCAGCAGCTCCTGGATTTCCTGGCTGTTTTCGTCAAACCAGTCCTTGTTTTTCCTGGAGGAGAAGCCCAGTACCTCTTCACTGGATTGCAGTATGGTAGTCTTCAACTGATCCCAGAGGGTTTCAGGGGACGGGTCCGTGAGGCGGATTGCATCGTCGAGCTTTGCTTTGAGGTTTGCCTGGAAGTTTCTTCTCGCTTCGTCTGACTGCAGGTTTCCAACATTGAACCTCTTTCTGGGGGCTTTATTGTTCCTGGGCTTTGGTTTGAAGTGAAGGTTGAGCTTGCAGCGAACCAGCCGGTGGTCAGTGTGGCATTCCGCGCTAGGCATGACCCTGGTGTGGAGCACATCTCGTTTGTCACTTTCTCGCACCAGGATGTAGTCCAGGAGGTGCCAGTGTTTGGATCGGGGATGCATCCAGGTAGTCTTAAGGCTGTCCCTCTGCTGAAAAAGGGTGTTTGTAATGACAAGCCGCTGTTCTGCGCAGAGCTCCAACAGGAGGCGCCCATTGTCGTTGCACTTGCCGACGCCATGCTTGCCCAGGATTCCTGGCCAGGTTTCTGAGTCTTTGCCGACACGAGCGTTGAAGTCGCCCAGGATGACAACCTTGTCGGCTGTAGGGGTGCGTTGGATGAGGTTGCGCAGGTCGGTGTAGAACTTGTCCTTTTCTGCTGGTTCCGCCTGGAGGGTTGGAGCATAGACACTGATGAGGGTGATGTGACGCTTGTTCTGAAGGGGGAGTCGCATGGACATGATTCGGTCCGAGAGGCCTGTCGGAAGGTTTTCGAGTTTGGAGGCAATGAAGCTCTTGACCATGAAGCCTACACCAGATAGGCGTCGTTCATCCGAAGGCTTGCCAGACCAGTAGAGTGTGTAGCCCGCGCCGCGTTCTTGGAGGCTGCCTACATCTGCCAGGTGGACTTCACTGAGAGCGGCTATGTCGATGTCAAGTCTGAGGAGTTCATGTGCAATGAGGGCAGACCGACGTTCAGGTCGGTGGCTGTCAGCCTTGTCTAGCATGGTTCTGATGTTCCAGCATGCTAGCTTGAGTTTGTGAGCATCTTTTGAGGGGGAAGGCGTGGAGGGAGAGGACATGGAGGGGAAGGACGTGGAGGGGGAGGACGTGGAGGGGGAGGACGTGGAGGGGGAGGACGTGGAGGGGGAGGACGTGGAGGGGGAGGACGTGGAGGGGGAGGACGTGGACCTGTCCTCGGGCCTGCGCAAAGGAGCTTTTAGGTGGAGTGCAGTGCGCGCAGTACTGGCCCCACCCTTTACACCCATGGTTCGTGTGCCGTGGCCAAACAAGCTGGGACGTGGCAGCGAGGTCCTTGGGTCGTAGGTTTTATATCGGAGTGGCCTTCTCCTATGCAGGTTTCTTACCCGGGCTGGAGGGGCCTGCCTCCCCTCCTAGGTCGGTCAATACTGCCCGGACCGGGGCCGAGGCCGCCGCAGCTCACCCTGTGCCTGGACTGGGGCCGCCGCCTCCCACTCTCTGCCCGGATCGGGGCCTCCCCCTGCCCCACTCGACCGAGGCCGGGGCCGCCGTCTCCCCCTTGCTCCTGCCCGGATCGAGGCCGCCGCCGTCTACCCTTCGCCCGGACCGGGGCCGGGGCCGCTGCTGCTCTCCCTGTGCCTGGACTGGGGCCGCCGCCTCCCACTCCCTGTCCGGACCGGGGCCTCCGCCTGTCTCACTCGACCGAGGCCGTGGCCGCCGTCTCCCCCTTGCTCCTGCCCGTATCGGGGCCGCCGCCGTCTACCCTTCGCCCGGACCGGGGCCGGGGCCGCTGCTGCTCTCCCTGTGCCCGGACTGGGGCCGCCGTCTCCCCCTTGCTCCTGCCCGTATCGAGGCCCCGGCCTCGGTCGAGTGAGACAGGCGGAGGCCCCGGTCCGGACAGGGAGTGGGAGGCGGCGGCCCCAGTCCAGGCACAGGGAGAGCAGCAGCGGCCCCGGCCCCGGTCCGGGCGAAGGTATACTACAAGAGAAAAGGTACTGGAGAAGACAATGGAAAAAGTAAGAGAGGGCAACAAGCCACTGGAGTACAAAGGGCAAAAAATCTTCATTTATCCAGATATAAGTTTTGAACTCCTAAAGAAGAGAAAGGAGTTCAATACAGCAAAGGCGATTTTATGGAAGAAAGGGTGTAAATTTATACTAAAGCATCCAGCGGTATTGAAAATAGTTATTCCAGGACAACAAAACAGACTATTCTCGGATCCAGAAGAAGCACGAAAATTTGCAGAACAATTACAAAATAGACTGAGGGATGAAGACGTGTAATGAGAGTAAAAATGATCACGATTGATATGTATGTGAGTAAAGAGGTATAAGAGTGTATAGGTATAATGTGCATACATGAATGTATCTGTACTTAGAGGAAAATATAGATAGCATAGACAAGAATTAATAAGGGAAGGTAATGGAATAGAGAGAATAAGGAGGGAATTAAAAGAGTGACCTTTGTTACATATGAAAAGTGAAATCTTTTCTGGGGGGGGCTGGGTGGGGGGTAATAGCGGTCACTGCAAAATCAGTTGACGCTTGCGAGTGAATTCGCAAACCCAAATGGAGAGGGGAGATGTGGTTGTCCGACAAGGGATAAAGGACAACTCAGGAGGGAAAGGGGAGATTGGGGCTAAAGAAGTTATAAATAGGAGAATAAGGAAAATGTTTGATGTTTTAGGAATGTTGTCTTATAAAGGGTTTAAAACAAGAAAGCAGAAATGGAAAAGGAGGAAAGGTAATGATGGAAAAACGGAAAGGGAAGATAAACAAAGTATAAAATGGCTACGTTGAACTATATGACTTTAAATATTAATGGAATACATAACCAAATTAAAAGGAAGAAACTGCTAAATTTACTGAAAAAAGAAAAAATTGATATAGCATTTGTACAAGAAACACACTTAACTGAATTGGAGCACAAGAAATTAAAGAGAGATTGGGGAGGCTCTACGATTGTTGTTGTACAGCTGGGAATCAGGCCCTTCAGCCCATCAAGTCCACACTGGCCATCATCAAGCGTCCATTTCCACAAATGCTCTCAGCTCCAGAGGCGAGGACTGGATCTGCGAGCTGTGCCGCTGAGCAGCCCCGGTTCTTGCAGTGTTTCCACGCACAGTAAAATATAAACAAGGCATCAAAATAAATTTCCCTTGCCGTTCAAATAAATTAAGTTATATTTAGCTCGCAACAACCAATCCACTGATCTAAGAGCAAGGAGATATCCTGTGCGTGGCTGTGGTCTCGGGATTGAGACCTGGTTCAGAGTCTCTGGACAGGATTAGGAACACAAGCATCACATCAAGGGCAGCATCTGTACGTCCTTATTAAGTCTACATTTTTTATTTAGTCTGTTAACATTCATTCTAACTAATCTGCAAACTAATCCTGGAGACTCCACTTCTTAAAGGGACGGTCAGAGACCACGCAGATGGATGAAAAAGCTTTGGCCGCTAGGGATTGGACATGTTTCCATTGGAATAGACAGCAGTGCAGGCAATAGAGCCACTGCCTCACAGCATCAGAGACCCAGGCTCAACCCCACCCACCCCCCCCACCCGGCGCCTTCTGTGTGGAGTTGGCACGCTTGCCCTGTGAACAATGGCGAGGGTCGGCGTAAACTAGTCCTAAGGTTGAAGCAAGTCATAGAATCACTTCAGATGGAGAATGTGGGGTTATGGTTGGGATAGGCACAGACCAGGTGGCCAGAAGGGCCTGTCTCCACGTCATATCTCTCTACCAGTCTGAGCGGAGACCTGATGGAGGCATGGGTGAGTTGAGATGGGACACTCGCTGACAATACCGCCGTCGTTGGCCGAATAACTTCAAATGATGAGTTAGAATACAGCTCCGAATATCCTGAATAAGCCTGGGATTGTCTGATCTTGGAAGCTAAGCAGGCTCAAGCCTGGTCAGCACCTGGAGGGGAGACTGACCAGGAACACCAGGTGCTGTAGGTATCAAGTGAGGGGCGCTGGGCAAAGTGCTGACTCTCTGTTTGCCTTACAGTAGACAAAGGTCAAAGAATTTCATGTATGTTACATTCAAATAATGGAAATTTTACTTGTACCTTTAGAATACAGGGTGGAAGTGGGACAGTACTCGCTGGAATGTAGACAAATGAGAGGGGTTCTTAAAGAAATATATAAAATTATGAAAGGCATAAATAAGATCGAGGTAGGTAAATTGTTCCCATTGGTGGGGGAAGACTAAAACCAGGGGACAAAGCCTTAAGATTCAGGGGAGTAGATTTTGGACAGAGATGAGGAGGAACTGCTTTTCCCCAGAGGGAGGTGCATCTATGGAATTCGCTGCCCATTGAAGCAGTGGAGGCTACTTTAGTAAATATACAGGTGTAAACCTACAGGTGTACCATGGAGCCCATTCTAGCTGGCTGCATCACTGCCGGTTCTGAGACACCAACTCTCAGGACAAGAATAAACTCCAGAGGTTCGTTAACTCAGCCTGCGTTGTCACAGGCACCAGACTTCACTCCATCAAGGACAACTACACGAGGCAGTCCTAAAAAAGCAGCCCCTATCCTCAAAGACTCCCACCACCCAGGCCATGCCCTCTTCACTCTGCTACCATCGGGGAAAAGGTACAGGAGCATAAAGACCAGCACTCAGTGGCACAAGGACAGCTTCTTCCCCGCTGCCACCAGATTCCTGAATGAACAATAAACCAAAGACACGGCCTCACTTTTTGTACATTATTATTGTTATTTTTTCTAGTAACGTTGTAAGATGGTTATAATATGAATGTTTGCATTACGACGCTTCCAGAAAACTCCAAATTTCATGACTTGCTCATGACAATAACGTTCTGATTCTGATTTTTAAGATGAGATTGGATTAATTTTTACATAATTAAGGGATATGGGGATCAGATCAGCTATGAATGGCGGAGCAGGCTCAACGGGCCGGATACCTTAATGCTCTTAGAACCTGGTTGGGTGACTTCAGGAAGGAGGACAAGAGACCAGGCACCTGCCCGCACCGATGGGACAGAGCATGGAACAATATGGCACAAGTACAGGTCTTTCGGCCCTCGATGTTGTGCCAACCAAGGTTGTGGAGAGGGTCAAAACTTTCCCATGCTGGGAAGTCCAGGTCTCAGAAGACCTTTCCAGGAGCCAGCAGGCTGAGGCAACTATGAATAAGACACACCAACTCCCCTATTTTTTAAGACATCTGAGGACATTTGACATGTTGTCAGATACTCGATCAAATTTCTACAGATCATCTGAGAATAGTATATGACTGGATGCATCACAGTCTGGATTGGGAATTCCAGTGCCCAGGAGTGTAGAGACTCCAGAACATAGCAAACACAGCCAGATCCATTCTGGCTCTGACTCTCCATTGGGTCAGCAGCATTGCCTCAAGAAGCCAGCCAACGTCATTAAGGATCACCCTGGCCATAAACTCTTCTCACTTCTACTTTCAGAGAGAAGGTATAGAAGCCTCCATTTCCAAGAAGTTTCATTCCAACAGTTGGCAAACTCTTGAACCTCCCATAGTTAACACTAATCCTGGCACATTGGCCTTCATATATCAAAGTACAGGAAGGAGTTGGGATGTCATGGTGAAGTTGTATAAGACATTGGTGAGGCCAAATTTGGAGTATTGTGTGCAGTTCTGGTTACCAAACTACAGGAAGGATATCAGTAAGATTGAAAAGAGTGCAGAGAAGATTTACTAGGATGTTGCCAGGACTTCAGGAACTGAGTTACAGGGAAAGGTTGAACAGGTTAGGAATTTATTCCTTGGAGCGTAGAAGAATGAGGGGGAGATTTGATAGAGGTTTACAAAATTATGAGGGGTGTAGACAGAGCAGGTCCACTGAGATTGGGAGAGATAAATAGCATGGCTTGAGGGTGAAAGGTTTAGGGGGAACTTCTTCACTCAGAGAGGGGTGGGACAAGCTGCCATCTGACAAGGTGACTGCGGGCTCGCTCTTATATTTTAAGAATAAATTGGATAAACTATATAGATGGGAGAGGTCTGGAGGGTTATGGACAGGTCGATGGAGCTAGCGGAATGATATTTTGACACGGGCTAGAAGGGCCGAATGGCCTGTTTTCTGTGCTGTAGTGTTCTACGGTTCTAATCATAGACTGCTCAGACACCACAAAAGGACAGCCTGCACGACTGAAAGTCACTTATTTTTGCTCTGGGATAACTGTGAATATTAATTAATCAATCTATTTCCTTTGTATTAAAATTGTCTGTTTTTAATTAAATTAAGTATACCAATACAGGTTTTTTTACAAAGTTCCTGTTCAGCTGCAGCAAGTCAGAATTTCATTGCATCATACAATGTGTATGACAATAAACTGATCATCATTATGGTCTGGTTTGTATCATTTCTCTGCCCTGTGTAGATGTTTCCTCTTCATTTCCTATCCCCCTCTCCTCACTCTTCTGTGTCAAATCCCACCGGATCCACCCACCTAATACTTTATCTTATTACGAGCTCCCGTTTTAGTAAAAATGGGATTATCGCTGTAAGGGATCGCATAGACAGGAGGGTCACAGTTAACATTTCACACAAGCACCATCACAACACAAGCCACAGCCCAGTGACAATTCGATACGTTGGAAGAACTGAGGGAAGATATGTCACAGTCTGTGCCAGATTCGATACATTTGCAAAGACATTGTGATTTGGCAAAGGGGGAGCCATTCTGATGGCTGAAGAGAAAGCATCTTCTTGAAGCAGCTCTTGAGTCCAGCCATTTTGTGGAATTCAGAGCAAAGCCAGCTCTGTAAGTGACTGGACCTTTTCGGTAGATGGACCTGTGCCAGGAGGGCCTTTTGGGAAGCAAAGTGCTTCATTTTGAGTGTGACTAACAGTGAAGGCCACTTGGAGAGACCAGTGTCAGGGTCATGAAGGCCGCCCAGTTTGAGCCTAGCCTGAAAGAGGACCAGGAATTGTAAGACCACAGCTCGTGTGGATGGACATTTCTTCAAACGCAATTCCAGTCTTCCCATCAGTTCAACATTAATTCTGGGCATCAAATTTCAAAGGCCACTGCTTCAACACTGAATTGGAAAGACTGAACTTTGAAGTAACTTTCTAGATTTTGGCCTGAACTGTAACGTTTTGGGTATCTCTCTCTCTCTCTCTCTCTCTCACACACACACACACACACACACACACACACACACAAACACACACACGCACACACACACACACACACACACACACACACACACACACACACACACAAACACACACACACACACAACACACACACACAGGGATAGATTTAGTGTTAAGGATAGTTTAAAAGTTAAGACTATAGTTTAAGAGTTAGAAATAAAATTAGTGTTTTAAAATTAAATACTGTCTGGTTCATTGTCTATTGCTGCTCGTTATGCGTGGTTCGTAACAATCTCTTTTGCCACAGTTCTTGAAGCTTCCAACTTGATGGACCAAGATTCTCAATGATTATTATCTTAAATCTGGCATCATTAGTTATCTTAAAGACAAAAATCCATAGAACCATAGAACATTACAGCACAGAAACAGGCCCTTCAGCCCTTCTAGTCTGTGCCAAACTATTTTTCTGCCTGGACCCACTGACCTGCACACAGACCATAGCTCTTCATGCCCCTCCCATCCATGGGCCTGTCCAAATTCTTCTTAAATATTCACCACTCCCACCACTCTCTGTGTGAAGAAGCTGCTCCTCGCGTACCCCCCCCCCAAACTTTTCCCCTTTCAGCTTTAACCTACATCCATTGGTTTGTATCTCACCCACCCTCAGTGGAAAAAGCCAACCTGCATCTATTCTATCTGCCCCCTCATCATTTTAAAGACCTTGATCAAATCTCCCCTCATTCTTCTACGCTCCAAGGAATAAAGTCCTAACCTGTTTAACCTTTCCCTGTAACTCAGTTCCTGAAGTCTGGGCAACATCCTAGTCAATCTTCTCTACACCCTTTCAATCCTATTAATACCTTTCCTGTAGTTCGGTGACCAAACCTGCACACAATACTCCAAATGTGGCCTCACCAATGACTTGTACAACTTTACTATGATGTCCCAACTTTGATTCATGAGCCAAAACTCGCTTTACAACCTTATCAACCCATCATGCCACTTTCAGGGAATTATGCATCTGTATTCCTCAAATGATTTAAAAAATCCAATCCCTGGAGATATCGTTCATGTTACGTGGAACCTCGTAACCCTTCGAAGTTTTCACCTTTCTCTTAGATGTACAATATTCATTGTTATAAAAATGAATCAGAGAAAAATCTCACCTGCTGGACATGTGAACTCAAACCAACATGCACTGACGTGGCTGAGCGATCATTCACAGAGGGAGACCATGCATCTCCTCTTCGGTCCTAATTATTTTCTGATCATCACCCTCTTTCAGCGTCTCTTTTCTCTCACCTCTCTATCTTCCCTTTTTCCGCTCTCCCTTTCCTCTGTGCTCCTTTCACCCTCCTCCCTATTTCTTGCCTTTGTTTTCTTGCACTATCTTCTTTTCCTCTCTCTGCCTCTCTGTCTCTTTCTATCACCACCTCCTTTACAATGTCTGCCTTACTCTCTCCTTCCCTCACTTTCCTACTCCCTCCTTCTCTTTTTCTTTCACTCTCCCACTCTCTCTTTCACTCTTGCTTTCCCACTCTCTCTTTCTCCCACTCCTTCTCTCATGTTCCCACTCTCTCTTTCTCCCACTCCTTCTCTCACGTTCCCACTCTCTCTTTCTCTCACTCTCTCTCCCATTCTCTCACTCTTTCATTCTCCCATTCTCTTTCTCCCACTCCTTTCATGTTCCCACTCTCTCTTTCTCTCACTCTTTCTTTCTCCCATTCTCTCTCTCTCACTCTTTCTTTCTCCCATTCTTTCTCCCACTCCTTTCACGTTTCCAATCTCTTCCTCCCAGCTCCACCTACATTTTCCCCTTTTCCTCCCAATTAACCCACCCCGAATCAGACATTTCTTGGAAGTATTTCCAAATGGTGGCTGGCAGTGCTCCCTTCTCCATCTCCCCCACCCACCCAGATCCACCCCCCTCCTCCCTCCAAACCCACTTCAGCCGTCACTCTCTCACCACCCCCTCCACTTTGTAAATTACCCCAAAGTGAAGCCAATTTCCAATCCCCCCCTCCCCCCAATAGGCTCAGTTGTAACTCTCTGTCCCTCAGTCCGTCTCGTCTGGCCCAAAGTCAGCCTGTACACTCACCCTTCAGATGCTGGGACCAGGTTGACGATGCACCACATCCCAGATGTGAGGGACAGGAGTGGACTTACCGAGCATAAAGTCGCCACAGGCTTTTGCGTCAGCCACCACACATGTTCGACTAAATTAATCCACACCAACTTGGAGAGGGGCCGTGAGTCTTTCTCACGTGAACCTGCGAGCTTTGTTTCAGAGAAGCTTTTTTGTGGTTATTGGTCCGTGAGAACAGGAGGAAGGAATCCGAAGCTGTCGAGTGAGAGCTGGAATGTGGAAGGGAAAGGAAAAGAGAAGGGCAGGAGAGGGGAGAGGTTTGAGTTACTGGCTGGGTGGGCAGATGGATAGAGTTGAAGAACGAGGGATTAGTTGGGAAGATTAAATCCTGAGAATAGATTAATGAGAAAACAATACAACGCAGCACGAACAGCACCCACCACTCATGCAGGGCTCCAGCCCGAAATGCTGGTCCTGTGACAGGGCTCCAGCCCGAAATGTCTTCACCTCTGTTACATAAAGGATCCTGTTTGACCTGCTGAGTTTCTCCAGCATTTTGTGTTCTTACCTCCATTTATACAGCACCTTCAGTGCAAGAAAATATTCTTTTTTCAGAGGAGCATGATAAAAGTCAAAATTAATCCTGAACCACAATGGGTGTGGGTGGGTGTGTGTGTGTGTGTGTGTGTGTGTGTGTGTGTGTGTGTGTGTGTGTGTGTGTGTGTGTGTGTGTGTGTGTGTGTGTGTGTGTGTGTGTGTGTGTGTGTGTGTGTGTGCGCGCGTGTGTGTGCGTGTAAGTGCATGTGTGTAAGTGTACGTGGGCGTGTGTAAGTGCATTTGAGTGTGGAATGTGGGAGGAAACACCTGCAGTAAGGGGATGAACATGCAGACTCCACACAAGAGGCACCAAGGTCAGGATCGAACCTAGGTCTCCAAAGCTCTTGGCAGGACTCATAAACTTTCCTAATTCTCTGCGTCTTCCACAACTAAAGACCCTTGGACCAGCCATTCTCAACCTTTTTTTCGGCTATGAATGCCCCCTCCCTCCCTCCAGGAGCAAAGTTTATGCCCCCCCCCTCCACCCCGTAAAGCAGTCACGTTTTGGCTTCCTCCGTCCTTCTCTCCTACTGTATATACACATATATAATAGTCGATACCACGTAAACATCGATCCACCCACCCACATTTTTTGGCCTTGGACGCCCACCTACGAGAGCTCGAGACAACCTGACCATGGACTTCTCGACTAGGTACCAGCCACCCGCCTTCCCACCCGAGCTCCCGATGCCCTGACCACGGACTTCTCAACTAAGTACTAGCCACCCACCTGCCCACCCAAGTTCCTGACACCCGGACACGGCCTTGCCACCCGGTTCCCGCCCACCTACCTGAGGTCCCAACACCCAGACACGAATTGGGCCTACCTGGTCCCGCCTGCCCACCTGAGCCCTCAATGCCCCGACCGACGCAAGCAATTAGCCTGGTCAAATGTAGTAAGTATATAATAGCCTGAATTTCACCCTAAACATTTGTCCACAAAATTCAACTGCTACACGAGTATATACAGTACATTAAAAAAAAACACATAAAAACTAATTATGTGTGAGGTGAAAAGAAAACAAAGCGCTATGGTCCCTGGTGGGTGGGGGGGGGGCACGGGCTCCCAATGAGAACACACACTCTGTCCCAAACAACGCTGGCCACCTTGCATATTGGCCATTTGGCAATCTGCAGCCCTCTTTAATCACCCCTAGCTTAATTCAGGCCCTCCCCCACATCTTTGAGGAAGTAACATTGCGACACTTGGAATAATATCACCAGTCATCGTTCTCTTCATTGATACTTCCTCCTCTGAACGACTGTGTTTGCTCCTCTGCTGTCAGTTAGAGTGGGGTAATGCGATTTGTTTTTTTTGCTTTATCGTCTTTTCACTTTGCGTCCCGCACCCTGGACAAACAGCTGCCAATGAGGTCCCTAATCTTTTAACCCAACAAAATTAATGATCAGATCCCCTCCGTTGTACGTGATGAGCCACTTGACATTGGCATCACCGCTATTCAGTCCCTCGCCAGGAACAGCCTCACCGATGGGCTGGACGGCTGCCCACAATGTTGCTATTCATACATCTACCGTAGGTCTGGTCCCGGACTGGTATGCAGGCTGGAGGCTCAGCACAGTCAGCAGGGAAAGAGGGAATTCGGGCGCTGCTCCAGTCCAGAACAGTCCATCAGTCCATCTCCCGCCCCCTTTCACTTCCTGCCCCATTTGGAAGGAAGTTTTCAAATTCACACGCCTGCTGATTCAGGAGGCCAGCTTGGCCATGCCCCCAGGAAACCCCCTCAGTCTCATCACCCTTTTCACCCAACCCTTCGACTGGGGATTTATCCAGCACTTCCTGTGGATCGGGTTACCTCTGTTGATCATGTGTCCAGACCTGCTACATACCTTCAGGATTGGTTGGAGTTTAGCTTCCAGCAGCTGCAGCTGTTTTGCTTTTCATTTGTTCCAAAGGATATTATCTTTGCCACATACCACATCCTTTGAACCTCGACAGATGATGCTCATTTCCAAGTAATGTTTTGCTCCAGTCTCTCTGGCACTGGGGTGAGAGAGGTTTGTTCAGGCCTGGGCCCCAGTGGACATTATTATCGCAATTTTGCAATTCCATTCTCTGCCTCCAGCAATTACATCAGGATGTTCTCCAGCTGTGGCCTCCGGGTCAGACCATCCTGGGCTTCCTTCAGACTGATTTTTCAGCCATCTTGTTGCTGCCAGCTCTCTCTAACCGGGCCCATACACAAATGAAAATACACACTCGCACACTCGCATGCACACATTCTCATGGGTGCGCGCATGCACACGCGCTCATACACGCACACAGACACACTATCTCACACACACTCATACACACACTTGCACACTCGCATACACACTCATCCACACATGCACACACTTTCATGCACACGCATGTACTTACATACTCACACACACTGTCATACACACACGTACACACTCTCATGTACACTCTCACAGACTGTCTCACACTTGCTCTAACACACATTCCCTCTCACACTCTCCCCCTATCTCACACTCCCCTGCTCCCTCGTACTCCCCCTCATTAGACCTACATCTTAATGTTCTCCCCAAGAAGTGCATGGAAAGGCCATGCTTAATATGAGCCCAGAGATTATCAGCGCATTCACCCATTCTCTCCTATCCCCAGGAATGAAGTGGGAGGGAGTGAAGGGGGAGGGAGTGAGGGGGAGGGAGTGAGGAGGAGGGAGTGAATGGGGAGAGAGTGAAGGTGATAAAGTTTCCAAGTCCTCTACGGGAACCGGCAGCAACATGCCCACAGTCTCTGATTTCCTGGCAATAGTTCTGTGGATTTGGGTCAACCAGTTCTTGGGATCCAGAGAAAGTTGTGGATCCAATTCTGAGTAGAAGGCCAGGCTATCGAGGCTTCGGCAAATGTTTGGCAGGGAACACATCCTGGATAAGCCCTAGCCTGTCCCATCCTGCTCACCCATCACACTCGAATTCTTTGATACTTGGTCTGCAGATCTGTGTGTTAATCTTCCCATTATCCACCTACCAATCTCAGAAATCTTCTCCAGCTCTGTACAAGTCAATTAAGCTCTACAAAACACGGCCTTGTGCAGGTTCTCATGCTCTCCCCAGGATTCGAATGCTTGACTTACCGACTCCCTGTGCGAGGGGAGACCGGGGACACGGATGGGATGGATTCGCCGCAGGGCTGGGTGGGAGCGGGGCTTTTGTCAGCTCTCCACCCCTGAGCCAGAACAATTGGGTGGGGTGGTGAAGTGATTTTGTTTTTAAGTGGGGCTATGAATTCACAATAAGCAGCAGTTGTTGGGTTAAACAAGTATGTCTGCAGACATGGTGATTGTAGTTCAACGCACCAAAGTGCTGGATAAATGTGGTGGTATACCACCGGCCTACTGCAGGTCAACCAGTTTACCTATCTCGGCTGCACCATTTCATCAGATGCAAGGATCGACAATGAGATAGACAACAGACTCGCCAAGGCAAATAGCGCCTTTGGAAGACTACACAAAAGAGTCTGGAAAAACAACCAACTGAAAAACCTCACAAAGATAAGCGTATACAGAGCCGTTGTCATACCCACACTCCTGTTCGGCTCCGAATCATGGGTCCTCTACCGGCACCACCTACGGCTCCTAGAACGCTTCCACCAGCGTTGTCTCCACTCCATCCTCAACATTCATTGGAGCGCTTTCATCCCTAACGTCGAAGTACTCGAGATGGCAGAGGTCGACAGCATCGAGTCCACGCTGCTGAAGATCCAGCTGCGCTGGGTGGGTCACATCGCCAGAATGGAGGACCATCGCCTTCCCAAGATCGTGTTATATGGTGAGCTCTCCACTGGCCATCGCAACAGAGATGCACCAAAGAAAAGGTACAAGGACAGCCTAAAGAAATCTCTTGGTGCCTGCCACATTAACCACCGCCAGTGGGCTGATATCGCCTCAAACCGTGCATCTTGGCGCCTCACAGTTTGGCGGGCAGCAACCTCCTTTGAAGAAGACCGTAGAGCCCACCTCACTGACAAAAGGCAAAGGAGGAAAAACCCAACACCCAACCCCAACCAACCAATTTTCCCCTGCAGCCGCTGCAACCGTGTCTGCCTGTCCCGCATTGGACTTGTCAGCCACAAACGAGCCTGCAGCTGACGTGGACTTTTTTACCCCCTCCATAAATCTTCGTCTGCGAAGCCAAGCCAAAGAAGAAACTGCAGGGGGCAACCTCTGTACCTGCAAGAGAGTAAGGGGACAGGACAACACCTGGCCGGCTGTCAATCAGTCGGCCTGTATGGATCAAGCCCCACCCGGTCGGGTGTCAATCACCCTCTGCGATATAATCCTGCGCCGGCCTCCCGAGGCCTCACTCAGAGTTGCTGCAGCTACAGCCAGCCTGGCTCTGTGGAAGTCTTTGTGGATTAAAGCCTGTGGTACAGTCTTTACCTTGTGTGTGTCTGATTCTGGCTAACAGCTCACCACAATAAACTCGGCAGGTCACACAGCCTCAGGAAGAGGCAAAGATATCAAACCAATGTTTCGGGCCGGAGTCCTTGGTCAAGGTTCGTGCAAAGAGCAGGCAGGCATCGGAATGGAAAGGGAGGAGAGAAGGGCCAGGGTGGGGGGACGAGTACAGTCTAACAGGTGGATGAGGGTGGGAGGGCAGAAGAGAGAAACAAAGCTGGGAAGTGATGGGGATGGACCGTATCTCTTTGGATGGAGAGGGACGGGGTGGGGGGGGGGTTGGGGGGGGGAAGCTGGAGGAAAGAGGGATGGGGAAAGGGATAGAGAGATGGGGAGGGGCCCGACAGAAGTAAAAATGAAAATCTGCAGACACTGTGGCCAAAGCAAAGACGCAACGCTGGAGAAACTCAGCAGGTCAAACAGAATCCTTTCTAAAGCAAATATACATAACCGATGTTTTGGACTGGAGGCCAACATCAAGGGGCCTAACAGAGACCAGAGACATCAACATTAATGCAGTCTGGTTGGAGTGTGGCCTGTCGCTCCTCTAGCCTGGGGGTGGCCTAAGCTTGGCATCACGCGAGGACAGAGAGCAGCAGGGAGTGGAATGTATTTATTAGCTTGTGGCTTTTCCCCCCCAAGGTCATTAGGTTACAATTTTTAAAAATCTGTTGAGAGCCAGAAAAGTAAACAGAATGGGATCTTCAACTAACTGTGTGTAATTATAAATCCAGAAGAATAATTGGATGAGGGAGGTGTGGCGAGATGGCGTAGAAAGAAGACCTGCAGTTCCACCTCTCCCCAGTTGAAGTAATTAATGCCCAAAGTTAAAAGTTGTGAATGTGGTTAAAAATAGTTTTTACAGCTTTCTGAACAGTGAAGAATCAAAATGACTACAAATGTGAAGAAATCCAAGACACAGTTTGTGGTGGTACACCACCGGCCTACTGCAGGGGGCAACCTCTGTACCTGTAGGAGTGTAAGAAGACAGGACAACGCCTGGCCGGCTGCCAATCAGTCAGCCTGAATGGATCAAGCCTCACCCGGTCGGGTGTCAATCACACTCTGGGATATAAGCCTGCGCCGGCCTCCTTAGGCCTCACTCAGAGTTGCTGCAGTCACAACCAGCCTGGCTTTGTAGAGGTTTTTGTGGATTAAAACCTGTTGTTTAGTCTTTACCTTGTGTGTGTCTGATTCTGTCTAACAGTGCACCACAATTTAATGCACAAAATTTTCCCACAGCTACCATGGAAAAACTCCTGTGCACAGGGAGCCTCGAGGTCGACCAGCGCCACCCGAAAGCCCAGACACGCTTCGCGATCTGGCAGCACGCGGTCGAGGCAATCATTGAGGCACACGAGGGCGAGATCTTGGCCTCCGATCGGAAGAGGTTGGTCCTACTCCAGTTAAAGCTGGGTCCCCGCAACTTCCAGGTAACCAAAGACTGCTCCACGGACAAGAGTGCAATGGACACTCTAGAGAACTTGTACAAGCCCCCCATGAATGTGGTCGGTGCAAGGTACCTCCTCGAGGTTTTTAAAATTATAAAGGGTACAGACAGAGCAAATGTAGGTAGGCTTTTTCCACTGAGGGTCGGTAAGATGCAAACCTGAGGGCATGGGTTAAGCGTGAAAGGGGAACCGGTTAGGGGGAACCTGAGGGGAAACATCTTCACACAGAGAGCGGTGGGAGTGTGAAAATATGGGGAATTTGTAAAATGTAGACTCCGTTGACTACCAAGTCTGGTTGTGAAGAGTGTGTCGTAAAATACCTGTGTCTCAGTTGGTGATTGGCTTTAAAGAACCGGGGCTTTAAAGCTGTGATTTAAAACATTTTTTTACACTTTTAGACATATCGTGTAATAGTCGAATGTTTCAGTGAACTCCACTAGTCCAACCTACCTGCTCCCTGTCCATAATCCTCACACCCCCTCCCATCCATGCACTCATCCAACCTCCACTTAAATGAAAAAATTGACCCTGCTGCCACCACCTCTTCCGGAAGGTCATTCCACTCAGCCACCCCTCTCTGAATGAAGAAGCTCCCTCTTACGTTGCTTCGAACGTTTTGCCCCCTAACCCTTAACTTATGACCCCTCGTTCCAATCTCTCCTACCCTGCTTATCCAGGTACACTGGCCTTTGTTAGTCAGGGAATTGAGTTCAAGGGTCGTGACCCAGCTCTATAAAACTCTGGACAGACCACACTTGGAATATTGAGTTCAGTTCTGATTGCCTCATTACAGGAAGGATGTGGAAGCTACGGAGACTTACCTGAGTATTGCCTGGATTGGAGAACATGTCTTATGAGGCAAGATTAACAGAGTTGGGGCTTTTCTCTTTGGAGCGCAGAAGGATGAGAGGAGACTTAATAGAAGTCTACAAGATTATGAGAGGCACAGATAAGGTGGATGGCCAGTGTCTGTTTCCCAGGGCAGGAATAGCAAACACCAGGGGACATGTGTACAAAATGAAGGGAGGAAAGTTTAGGGAAGACATAAGCGGTAAATTGGGGTTTTTTTTAAACGCAGAGAGTTGTGGGTTCCTGGAATGCAGGGGTGGTGGTGGAGGCTGGAACGATAGGGGCCATTTAAAAGACTCTTAGACAGGCAGATAGATGCGAGAAAAATAGAGGGTTATGGGTGTGAGGTAGGGAAGGTTTTGTTTGTTGAGTGGGTTTGTATAGGTCAACACTGTGGGCCGAAGGGCCTGTAATGTTCTATATTACTCTGGTGAACTTACTTCTCAGCTAGGGGACCAGCCCAGAACAGCTGGAGGCTCTACGATTGTTGTTGTACAGCTGGGAATCAGGCCCTTCAGCCCATCAAGTCCACACTGGCCATCATCAAGCGTCCATTTCCACAAACGCTCTCAGCTCCAGAGGCGAGGACTGGATCTGCGAGCTGTGCCGCTGAGCAGCCCCGGTTCTTGCAGTGTTTCCACGCACAGTAAAATATAAACAAGGCATCAAAATAAATTTACCTTGCCGTTCAAATAAATTAAGTTATATTTAGCTCGCAACAACCAATCCACTGATCTAAGAGCAAGGAGATATCCTGTGCGTGGCTGCGGTCTCGGGATTGAGACCTGGTTCAGAGTCTCTTGACAGGATTAGGAATACAAGCATCAGATCAAGGGCAACATCTGGGGCCTGTACGTCCTTATTAAGTCTACATTTTTTATTTAGTCTGTTAACATTCATTCTAACTAATCTGCAAACTAATCCTGGAGACTTCACTTCTTAAAGGGACGGTCAGAGACCACGCAGATTTATGAAAAACCTTTGGCCGCTAGGGAATGGACATGTTTCCATTGGAATAGACAGCAGTGCAGGGAGTAGAGCCACTGCCTCACAGCATCAGAGAGCCAGGCTCAACCCCAACCACCACTACTCCCCCCCCACCCCGGCAACTTCTGTGTGGAGTTGGCACGCTTGCCCTGTGAGCAATGGCGAGGGTCGGTGTAAACTAGTCCTAGGGTTGAAGCAAGTCATAGAGTCACTTCAGATGGAGAATGTGGGGTTATGGTTGGGATAGGCACAGACCGGGTGGCCAGAAGGGCCTGTCCCCACGTCATATCTCTCTACCAGCCTGAGCGGAGACCTGATGGAGGCATGGGTGAGTTGAGATGGGATACTCGCTGACAATACCGCCGTCGTTGGCCGAATAACTTCAAATGATGAGTCCGAATACAGCTCCGAATATCCTGAATAAGCCTGGGATTGTCTGATCTTGGAAGCTAAGCAGGCTCAGGCCTGGTCAGTACCTGGAGGGGAGACTGACCAGGAACACCAGGTGCTGTAGGTTTCAAGTGAGGGGCGCTGGGCAAAGTGCTGACTCTCTGTCTGCCTTACAGTAGACAAAGGTCAAAGAATTTCATGTATGTTACATTCAAATAATGGAACCTTTACTTATACCTTTAGAATACAGGGTGGAAGTGGGACAGTACTTGCTGGAATGTAGAAAAATGAGAGGGGTTCTTAAAGAAATATATAAAATTATGAAAGGCATAAATAAGATCGAGGTAGGTAAATTGTTCCCATTGGTGGGGGAAGACTAAAACCAGGGGACAAAGCCTTAAGATTCAGGGGAGTAGATTTAGGACAGAGATGAGGAGGAACTGCTTTTCCCCAGAGGGAGGTGCATCTGTGGAATTCACTGCCCATTGAAGCAGTGGAGGCTACTTTAGTAAATATACAGGTGTAAACCTACAGGTGTACCATGGAGCCCATTCTAGCTGGCTGCATCACTGCCGGTTCTGAGACACCAACTCTCAGGCAAGAATAAACTCCAGAGGTTCGTTAACTCAGCCTGCGTCGTCACAGGCACCAGACTTCACTCCATCAAGGACAACTGCATGAGGCAGTCCTAAAAAAGCATCCCTATCCTCAAAAACCCCCACCACCCAGGCCATGCCCTCTTCACTCTGCTACCATCGGGGAAAAGGTACAGGAGCATAAAGACCAGCACTCAGTGGCACAAGGACAGCTTCTTCCCCGCTGCCACCAGATTCCTGAATGAGCAATGAACCAAAGACACGGCCTCACTTTTTGTACATTATTATTGTTATTTTTTTCTAGTAACGTTGTAAGATGGTTATAATATGAATGTTTGCATTATGACGCTGCCAGAAAACACTGAATTTCATGACTTGTTCATGACAATAACGTTCTGATTCTGATTTTTAAGACGAGATTGGATAGATTTTTACATAATCAAGGGATATGGGGAAAAGAGATGAGCCCATCATCAGATCAGCTATGAATGGCGGAGCAGGCTCAACGGGCTGGATACCCTAATGCTCTTAGAGCCTGGTTGGGTGACTTCAGTTCTGGTTACCAAACTAAAGGAAGGATATCAGTAAGATTGAAAAGAGTGCAGAGAAGATTTACTAGGATGTTGCCAGGACTTCAGGAACTGAGTTACAGGGAAAGGTTGAACATGTTAGGAATTTATTCCTTGGAGCATAGAAGAATGAGGGGGAGATTTAATAGAGGTTTTCAAAATTATGAGGGGTGTAGACAGAGCAGGTCCACTGAGATTGGGAGAGATAAATAACATGGCTTGAGGGTGAAAGGTTTAGGGGGAACTTCTTCACTCAGAGAGGGGTGGGACAAGCTGCCATCTGACAAGGTGACTGCGGGCTCGCTCTTATATTTTAAGAATAAATTGGATAAACTATATAGATGGGAGAGGTCTGGAGGGTTATGGACAGGTCGATGGAGCTAGCGGAATGATATTTTGACACGGGCTAGAAGGGCCGAATGGCCTGTTTTCTGTGCTGTAGTGTTCTACGGTTCTAATCATAGACTGCTCAGACACCACAAAAGGACAGCCTGCACGACTGAAAGTCACTTATTTTTGCTCTGGGATAACTGTGAATATTAATTAATCAATCTATTTCCTTTGTATTAAAATTGTCTGTTTTTAATTAAATTAAGTATACCAATACAGGTTTTTTTTACAAAGTTCCTGTTCAGCTGCAGCAAGTCAGAATTTCATTGCATCATACAATGTGTATGACAATAAACTGATCATCATTATGGTCTGGTTTGTATCATTTCTCTGCCCTGTGTAGATGTTTCCTCTTCATTTCCTATCCCCCTCTCCTCACTCTTCTGTGTCAAATCCCACCGGATCCACCCACCTAATACTTTATCTTATTACGAGCTCCCGTTTTAGTAAAAATGGGATTATCGCTGTAAGGGATCGCATAGACAGGAGGGTCACAGTTAACATTTCACACAAGCACCATCACAACACAAGCCACAGCCCAGTGACAATTCGATACGTTGGAAGAACTGAGGGAAGATATGTCACAGTCTGTGCCAGATTCGATACATTTGCAAAGACATTGTGATTTGGCAAAGGGGGAGCCATTCTGATGGCTGAAGAGAAAGCATCTTCTTGAAGCAGCTCTTGTGTCCAGCCATTTTGTGGAATTCAGAGCAAAGCCAGCTCTGTAAGTGACTGGACCTTTTCGGTAGATGGACCTGTGTCAGGAGGGCCTTTTGGGAAGCAAAGTGCTTCATTTTGAGTGTGACTAACAGTGAAGGCCACTTGGAGAGACCAGTGTCAGGGTCATGAAGGCCGCCCAGTTTGAGCCTAGCCTGAAAGAGGACCAGGAATTGTAAGACCACAGCTCGTGTGGATGGACATTTCTTCAAATGCAATTCCAGTCTTCCCATCAGTTCAACATTAATTCTGGGGATCAAATTTCAAAGGCCACTGCTTCAACACTGAATTGGAAAGACTGAACTTTGAAGTAACTTTCTAGATTTTGGCCTGAACTGTAACGTTTTGGGTATCTCTCTCTCTCTCTCTCTCTCTCTCACACACACACACACACACACACACTCACACTCACACAGGGATAGATTTAGTGTTAAGGATAGTTTAAAAGTTAAGACTATAGTTTAAGAGTTAGAAATAAAATTAGTGTTTTAAAATTAAATACTGTCTGGTTCATTGTCTATTGCTGCTCGTTATGTGTGGTTCGTAACAATCTCTTTTGCCACAGTTCTTGAAGCTTCCAACTTGATGGACCAAGATTCTCAATGATTATTATCTTAAATCTGGCACCACTAGTTATCTTAAAGACAAAAATCCATAGAACCATAGAACATTACAGCACAGAAACAGGCCCTTCAGCCCTTCTAGTCTGTGCCAAACTATTTTTCTGCCTGGACCCACTGACCTGTACACAGACCATAGCTCTTCATGCCCCTCCCATCCATGGGCCTGTCCAAATTCTTCTTAAATATTAAAATTAAGCCCACATTCACCACTCCCACCACTCTCTGTGTGAAGAAGTTGCTCCTCACGTTCCCCCCCCCAAACTTTTCTCCTTTCAGCTTTAACCTATATCCACTGGTTTGTACCTCACCCACCCTCAGTGGAAAAATCCTACCTGCATCTACTCTGTCTGTCCCCCTCATCATTTTAAAGACCTTGATCAAATCTCCCCTCATTCTTCTACGCTCCAAGGAATAAAGTCCTAACCCGTTTAACCTTTCCCTGTAACTCAGTTCCTGAAGTCTGGGCAACATACTAGTCAATCTTCTCTACACCCTTTCAATCCTATTAATACCTTTCCTGTAGTTCGGTGACCAAACCTGCACACAATACTCCAAATGTGGCCTCACCAATGACTTGTACAACTTTACTATGACGTCCCAACTTTGATTCATGAGCCAAAACTCGCTTTACAACCTTATCAACCCATCATGCCACTTTCAGGGAATTATGCATCTGTATTCCTCAAATGATTTAAAAAATCCAATCCCTGGAGATATCTTTCATGTTACGTGGAACCTCGTAACCCTTCGTCGTTTTCACCCTTCTATTAGATGTACAATATTCATTGTTATAAAAATGAATCAGAGAAAAATCTCACCTGCTGGACATGCAACATGCACTGACGTGGCTGAGCGATCATTCACAGAGGGAGACCATGCATCTCCTCTTCGGTCCTAATTATTTTCTGATCATCACCCTCTTTCAGCGTCTCTTTTCTCTCACCTCTCTATCTTCCCTTTTTCCGCTCTCCCTTTCCTCTGTGCTCCTCTCACCCTCCTCCCTATTTCTTGCCTTTGTTATCTTGCACTATCTTCTTTTCCTCTCTCTGCCTCCCTGTCTCTTTCTATCACCACCTCCTTTACAATGTCTGCCTTACTCTCTCCTTCCCTCACTTTCCTACTACCACACATGTTCGACTAAATTAATCCACACCAACTTGGAGAGGGGCCGAGAGTCTTTCTCACGTGAACCTGCGAGCTTTGTTTTAGAGAAGCTTTTTTGGGGCTATTGGTCCGTGAGAACAGGAGGAAGGAATCCGAAGCTGTCGAGTGAGAGCTGGAATGTGGAATGGAAGGGAAAAGAGAAGGGCAGGAAAGGGGAGAGGTTGGAGTTACTGGCTGGGTGGGCAGATGGATAGAGTTGAAGAACGAGGGATTAGTTGGGAAGATTAAATCCGGAGAATAGATTAATGAGAAAACAATACAACGCAGCACGAACAGCACCCACCACTCATGCAGGGCTCCAGCCCGAAATGCTGGTCCTGTGACAGGGCTCCAGCCCGAAATGTCTTCACCTCTGTTACATAAAGGATCCTGTTTGACCTGCTGAGTTTCTCCAGCATTTTGTGTTCTTACCTCCATTTATACAGCACCTTCAGTGCAAGAAAATATTCTTTTTTCAGAGGAGCATGATAAAAGTCAAAATTAATCCTGAACCACAATGGGTGTGTGTGTGTGTGTGTGTGTGTGTGTGTGTGTGTGTGTGTGTGTGTGTGTGTGTGTGTGTGTGTGTGTGTGTGTGTGTGTGTGTGTGTGTGTGTGTGTGTGTAAGTGCATGTGAGTGTAAGTGAGTATGTGTGTAAGTGTACGTGCGCGTGTGTAAGTGCATTTGAGTGTGGAATGTGGGAGGAAACACCAGCAGTGAGGGGATGAACATGCAGACTCCACACAGGAGGCACCAAGGTCAGGATCGAACCTAGGTCTCCAAAGCTCTTGGCAGGACTCATAAACTTTCCTAATTCTCTGCGTCTTCCACAACTAAAGACCCTTGGACCAGCCATTCTCAACCTTTTTTTTGGCTATGAATGCCCCCTCCCTCCCTCCAGGAGCAAAGTTTATGCCCCCCCCCCCATAAAGCAGTCACATTTTGGCTTCCTCCGTCCTTCTCTCCTACTGTATATACGCATATATAATAGTCGATACCATGTAAACATCGATCCACCCACCCACATTTTTGACCTTGGACTTCTCGACTAGGTACCAGCCACCCGCCTTCTCACCCGAGCTCCCGATGCCCTGACCACGGACTTTTCAACTAAGTACTAGCCACCCACCTGCCCACCCAAGCTCCTGACGCCTGGACACGGCCTTGCCACCCGGTTCCCGCCCACCTACCTGAGGTTCCAACGCCCAGACACAAACTGGGCCTACCTGGTCCCGCCTGCCCACCTGAGTCCTCAATGCCCCGACCGACGCAAGCAATTAGCATGGTCAAATGTAGTAAGTATATAATAGCCTGAATTTCACCCTAAACATTTGTCCACAAAATTCAATTGCTACACGAGTATATACAGTACATTAAAAAAAAACACATAAAAACTAATTATGTGTGAGGTGAAAAGAAAACAAAGTGCTATGGTCCCTGGTGGGTGGGGGGGCACGGGCTCCCAATGAGAACACACACTCTGTCCCAAACAACACTGGCCACCTCGCATATTGGCCATTTGGCAATCTGCGAGTCACCCCTAGCTTAATGCAGGCCCTCCCCCACATCTTTGAGGAAGTAACATTGCGACACTTGGAATAATATCACCAGTCATCGTTCTCTTCATTGATACTTCCTCCTCTGAACGACTGAGTTCGCTCCTCTGCTGTCAGTTAGAGTGGGGTGAAGTGATTTGTCTTTTAGCTTTATCGTCTTTTCACTTTACGTCCCGCACCCTGAACAAACAGCTGCCAATGAGGTCCCTAATCTTTTAACCCAACAAAATTAATGATCAGATCCCCTCTGTTGACCACCATCATCCATTTGTTGTACGTGATGAGCCACCTGACATTGGCATCACCGCTATTCAGTCCCTCGCCAGGAACAGCCTCACCGATGGGCTGGACGGCTGCCCACAATGTTGCTATTCATACATCTACCGTAGGTCTGGTCCCGGACTGGTATGCAGGCTGGAGGCTCAGCACAGTCAGCAGGGAAAGAGGGAAGTTGGGCGCTGCTCCAGTCCAGAACAGTCCATCAGTCCATCTCCCGCCCCCCTTTCACTTCCTGCCCCATTTGGGAGGAAGTTTTCAAACCCACATGCCTGCTGATTCAGGAGGCCAGCTTGGCCATGCCCCCAGGAAACCCCCTCAGTCTCATCACCCTTTTCACCCAACCCTTCGACTGGGGATTTATCCAGCACTTCCTGTGGATCGGGTTACCTCTGTTGATCATGTGTCCAGACCTGCTACATACCTTCAGGATTGGTTGGAGTTTAGCTTCCAGCAGCTGCAGCTGTTTTGCTTTTCATTTGTTCCAAAGGATATTACCTTTGCCACATACCACATCCTTTGAACCTCGACAGATGATGCTCATTTCCAAGTAATGTTTTGCTCCAGTCTCTCTGGCACTGGGGTGAGAGAGGTTTGTTCAGGCCTGGGCCCCAGTGGACATTATTATCGCAATTTTGCAATTCCATTCTCTGCCTCCAGCAATTACATCAGGATGTTCTCCAGCTGTGGCCTCCGGGTCAGACCATCCTGGGCTTCCTTCAGACTGATTTTTCAGCCATCTTGTTGCTGCCAGCTCTCTCTAACCGGGCCCATACACAAATGAAAATACACACACACGCACACTCGCATGCACATGTTAGAAACAGAAGTACCTTCACAGAAATTGCTCGAGACAAAAATTGAGAATAAAGAACATTTATCATACAACGATGCAAAGTTGGGTGCTTTCCCCTTACCCTGGGAATACACACACTGGGGCTCACCCAACTTTTATACAGTTGATTTCAGTATAGAAGTACCCTCCCCCTTACATTCTTCTGCCTCCTGGATGAGTTTGGCATTAGGCAATCCTGTCTGCCTACATGCTGTTTCTGTGAACTTGGAGGACCAGGGGGTATCCTGTCAGGGTCCCATCATGTCATTGTCCTTATTGTCCTTATTCACACCTTCCCGACTCTCAGGGCTTACTAACTTTTTATATGCAGAACTTGCAATTCTGTCCAAAAGGCTAGAAGGCCCTTATCTTATTCACTCTAACTTTACTTCCTACATTCTATTATCTATTATCTAGCCTTTCATACTGGCTTTATTCATCTCTCATATTTTCATATTAGTTTTACTCATCTCTCACAATCCTCACTTTTCTTTTAGCTACGCTTCGTGAATTCTCAACTGGAATGTAACTTGGTCTTTTTCCCAGCGAGTCAGTAAACGAACTGCAGTCTCAGCATCATCAGACAGAATTTGGGAAACATACATCCTTTGGGTTATAGTGATCTGATGAGGGGTCCGTTGAATTAAATACTGCACACAAGTCTTTAGGCAGGGGAGCACCATAATGGCCAGAATAGCGAGTCCAGCTGCTATAAGGGCTGTGGGTATCAGACTCCAGTTACCAATAAAAAGTCTAGATCATCCCACACCGGACCAAGGTTGCCAAGTCTGAACCTGGGCATGGGAAGATTTTCGAACTCCTGAAGAAGTGTCTTTAACCGCCTGACCGTTGTGAGCATTGTCATTAACCAGTCTTTCACCAACGCTGCCTTCAGCAGCCAACGAGTAATCGAGAGCCAGGCGGTTTTGTTGAACTGTGGCTCGTATCTGTCGTCTTTCTTCAGCCCATAAATTCAGGGCCATCACTGTCTGTTCGGTGATGATCTCCAAGGCTGGAGTCTGATTAAACGATTTAAATGCCAAGCAGCTGTGGTGTTCTGGAGCAGCTTACGTCATTTACAACTGGAACTCCCCTTACAGTGGTGGTTCTTAACATTCCGAATGTCTGCTTGACCCAAAGGATGATTTACAGGAGACCAAGTTGGGGAGGGGTGTTTCTTGTCACTTAACCTGTGAGTTGCAGCTTGCGAACATTAGCCTAAGTATCACTGAACCTTTGAGTTGCAGCTTGTCTGTGAACATTAGCATAATATCACTGAGCCTGTGAGTTGCAGCCTGTCTGTGAACATTAGCAAATGTATTCACTCTATCTAACATTCTGTCTGTCATTGTCCCACTATCTTCTTTGTGCTATCTCTTTAAAACTCCTCTTTTTAATACCTGTTGAGGCCGAAATATAAATCAAATATACTCCCCTAGGGCCGTTCTGTTCCCCTGGTCCATGTTGGTGTTAGAAATAGATGTACCTTCACAGATGCGCTCTAGTATTTGCCAAAGCCCTTTCCTGCTCACGGTGTCGAAGGCTTTGGTGAGGTCAACAAAGGTGATGTAGAGTCCTTTGTTTTGTTCTCTGCACTTTTCTTGGAGCTGTCTGAGGGCAAAGACCATGTCAGTAGTTCCTCTGTTTGCGCGAAAGCCGCACTGTGATTCTGGGAGAATATTCTCGGCGACACTAGGTATTATTCTATTTAGTAGAATCCTAGCGAAGATTTTGCCTGCAATGGAGAGCAGCGTGATTCCCCTGTAGTTTGAGCAGTCTGATTTCTCGCCTTTGTTTTTGTACAGGGTGATGATGGTGGCATCACGAAGGTCCTGAGGCAGTTTTCCTTGGTCCCAACAAAGCTTGAAAAACTCATGCACGAAAACCAACAAGGTCGGGTCAGATACAGCAATGAGCTCTCTGAACCCTTCTCCATTAACAATGGCATGAAGCAAGGCTGTGTTCTCGCACCAACCCTCTTTTCAATCTTCTTCAGCATGATGCTGAACCAAGCCATGAAAGACCCCAACAATGAAGACGCTGTTTACATCCGGTACCGCACGGATGGCACTCTTCAATCTGAGGCGCCTGCAAGCTCACACCAAGACACAAGAGAAACTTGTCCGTGAACTACTCTTTGCAGACGATGCCGCTTTAATTGCCCATTCAGAGCCAGCTCTTCAGCGCTTGACGTCCTGCTTTGCGGAAACTGCCAAAATGTTTGGCCTGGAAGTCAGCCTGAAGAAAACTGAGGTCCTCCATCAGCCAGCTCCCCACCATGACTACCAGCCCCCCCACATCTCCATCGGGCACACAAAACTCAAAACGGTCAACCAGTTTACCTATCTCGGCTGCACCATTTCATCAGATGCAAGGATCGACAATGAGATAGACAACAGACTCGCCAAGGCAAATAGCGCCTTTGGAAGACTACACAAAAGAGTCTGGAAAAACAACCAACTGAAAAACCTCACAAAGATAAGCGTATACAGAGCCGTTGTCATACCCACACTCCTGTTCGGCTCCGAATCATGGGTCCTCTACCGGCACCACCTACGGCTCCTAGAACGCTTCCACCAGCGTTGTCTCTGCTCCATCCTCAACATCCATTGGAGCGCTTTCATCCCTAACGTCGAAGTACTCGAGATGGCAGAGGTCGACAGCATCGAGTCCACGCTGCTGAAGATCCAGCTGCGCTGGGTGGGTCACGTCGCCAGAATGGAGGACCATCGCCTTCCCAAGATCGTGTTATATGGCGAGCTCTCCACTGGCCACTGCGACAGAAGTGCACGAAAGAAAAGGTACAAGGACTGCCTAAAGAAATCTCTTGGTGCCTGCCACATTGACCACTGCCAGTGGGCTGATATCGCCTCAAACCGTGCATCTTGGCGCCTCACAGTTTGGCGGGCAGCAACCTCCTTTGAAGAAGACCGCAGAGCCCACCTCACTGACAAAAGGCAAAGGAGGAAAAACCCAACCCCAACCAACCAATTTTCCCCTGCAGCCGCTGCAACCGTGTCTGCCTGTCCCGCATCGGACTTGTCAGCCACAAACGAGCCTGCAGCTGATGTGGACTCTTATCCCCTCCATAAATCTTCGTCCACGAAGCCAAGCCAAAGAAAGAAGACCTTCACAGAAATTGCTCGAGACAAAAATTGAGAACAAAGTACATTTATTAAACAACAATGCAAAGTTGGGTGCTTCCCCTTACCATGGGAATACACACACACACTGAGGCTCACCCAACTTTTATACAGTTAATTTCAGTATAGGGATACCCTCCCACTAACATTCTTCTGCCTCCTGGAGAGGTTTGGCATTAGGTAGTCCTGCCTGCCTACGGTGCACTTGGAGGACCAGGGGGTATCCTGTCGGTGTCTTCTCATGTCATTATCCTCATTGTCCTTATTCACAACCCTGTCTTTGTTCTAATTTACACCTTCCCGACCCTCAGGGCTGTGTCCTCTTCATATGTAGAACTGGCTAATACTGTCTAAGGCTTACTAATTACCAAACTTGCTAATTCTATCTGGGGCTAGAAGACCCTTATCTCATTCATATAACTCTACTTCCTACATTCTATTATCTATTGTCTATCCTTATCTCATTCATACGGTGGGCTCACTGATCCTGTCGAAAAGACTAGAAGATTCTTATCTTACATAGGCTAACTCTGCTTCCTGCATTCTAATTTCCATGCTCATCCTGTTTGTACTGGCTTCATTCATTTACTCATGTATCAATTTTTGTATCTTCATGTTCATATTTGTATATCAGTTTTTATCATTTTTCACATTGGGATCCTATATTAACCCATACCCCATTATGACTATACTCTATACTTGCGCCCTGTCTACATTCTAAAGTTAAATAATTATCACCTCTGC
The DNA here is from genome assembly GCF_036971445.1 of Narcine bancroftii. Taxonomy (NCBI): domain Eukaryota; kingdom Metazoa; phylum Chordata; class Chondrichthyes; order Torpediniformes; family Narcinidae; genus Narcine; species Narcine bancroftii. Next base: position 65,959,828 of record NC_091481.1, read on the forward strand.
TGCCCCTATTCCAGGAGGACTTAATACATTGTGAGCAATTTGGTGATTTCCCAAAAATTGGGAACCAACAAGTGAACATAACAACAAATCGTAAAAACAGCATTACAGCACTTTTTCCCAGCGTAGTGTAACTTTTAGATCAGATGGATGAGGGATTGCACGCCATGTGGAGGGTAGATTATCAATGTCGTTAGTCTGTGGTTCAGCAGCTCGTTTAATTCGTTGGATGTGGCTCCGTCCATTTTCTTTCATTCGCACGGCAGTGTCTGTAATCAAAAGTACACAATAGGGGCCATCCCAGACAGGTTTTAGTTGGTGACCTTGCCATGCTTTTACGTATACCCAATCACCAGGTTTAATAAAATGAATAGGATACTCCAGGGGTGGGGTTTGAGCTAATAAACCCTTCCGTCGTAAGTCATACAGAAAAGTAGAAAGTCCCTGTAAATATTTAGATATGTACTGGTCATTAGCGTCAGGGATAGGGGTATCAGTGTGGAATCCCATGTAAGGAAAACCAAACATCATTTCATATGGTGAGACAGCAAGGTCCTTACGAGGAGCTGTGCAAGTCCTAATTAAAGCTAAGGGTAAGCATTTAATCCAGGAGAGGCCAATTTCCTCATGAAGTCGAGTGAGCTGATTTTTCAAGGTCTGATTCATTCATTCAACACGGCCTGAGCTCTGGGGGTGCCATGGGGTATGTAGCTGCCAATCTATTCCCAGTATTTTACACACACCCTGGAGTACCTGAGAGGTAAAATGTGTACCTCGGTCTGAGTCAATGGTTTGAATCATTCCATATCGTGGAATCACAGACTCCAGTAGTATCCTGATAACGGTGCTGGCACGATCATTAGGGGTCGGGAAAACCTCAACCCATCGTGTGAAATGATCTACCATCACCAGGAGGTATTTGTAAACCCCTATCTTAGGTAATTCCGTAAAATCATTTTGTATCCGTTGAAACGGGCGTACAGCTATATCGCGACCGCCAGGCATTACCTGGCGCATAACTTTCTTATTTACTCTCTGACAGATTGGACAACCCCGAGTGCTCTGCTTAGCTATAGTGTATATTCCCGAGCAATGAAAAGACCGTACAAAAGTATCCACAAGTGCCTGTGTTCCCCAATGTGCCTGCTGGTGGAGCTGATCAATAATTTGCCGAGCCAAGGCTTTGTTCAGCACATGGCGTCCTTCTGCCGTCCACTACAACCCATCAACAGTTTGACGCATTCCCTGGTCCTTCATGTAAACCTCCTCTTCCCGTGAAAAGATGGGAGTCTTTTGAACCTCATATGGGGTGGGCAGTAACAGCTGCATGTCTATTTTCTCCGTGAGCGCAGCCTGTTTGGCAGCTTCATCTGCCCGTCTGTTCCCCTGTGCTTCAGAACTGTCACAATTAAGTTTTCATTGATCAACTTTTGTCCTTTCCCAGTTATCATTCCCTGCTCTTTCCAGATCTTCCCAAAGGTGTGCACTACACCAAAAGCATACTTTTGGTCTGTGTATATCGTGCCCACCTTGTTCTCTAGACCCTGGAGAGCTCTACAGAGGGCATACAATTCACAAGATTGTGCTGACCAATGACCGGGAAGGCGACCGGCTTCAATCACTACTCCTTCCTTCCCATCCACTACACTATACCCGCTATAGCGAGTGCCATCAATGCAACGGGAAGATCCATCAATAAACCACCTTTCACCCTCCTGTAAAAAGGCTCATCGCTTAAATCCTCTCTAATTTTGGTCTGTAAATCTATTACCTCTAAACATACATGCTCTAAATCATTTATGGTATTGTCAGAATTTGGAGAAACCAAGAAAGCTACTGGATTGTGTTCTTTATTCATAATCAGGATCAAATCATCCCTATCCATTAGGACCGCTTCATATCTTAAAATTCTAGAGTCTGTAAGCCACCTTCCAGCACGTTGTAAGAGAATATTGCGGACTGTGTGAGGGGTGTGAACTATCATCGGGGCACCAAACGTAATCTTTCGTCCTTCCTCAACTAAAATAGCAGTGGCAGCGATGGCTTGCACACATTCTAGCCAACCACGACAAACAGGGTCTAAAACTTTTGACAGAAAAGCAACTGGCTGTCTACAGCTTGTCCTCTCTTGTGTTAGTACTCGGGTGGCCACACCTCCTTTCGCATTGGTATATAGGTCAAATGGCTTATTTAGGTCGGGTAAAGCCAACACTTGGGCACTAATAAGGCGCTGTTTCACCAAGTTAAAATCTTTAATCTCTTCCTCTGTCCAGACAACAGCTTCACCCCCTAGAATCGTGAGTTTATCATAGAGAAATCTGACCAGGCTAGAATAATTTTCAATCCAGATTCTACAGTATCCCACTAAACCAAGGAATTTCCTAAGTTCTTGGGCATTCTTGGGAGGTGGAATCTGTAGAATACCACGTATCCTCTCTGGACTTATTTTCCTAGTCCCCTGACTCACCAGATGACCTAAGTATTTAACTTCTGATTGAACAAATTGTAATTTGGATTCGCTCACCCTGAGACCCTTATTCTCCAGAAAATTCAAAAGTTCAACAGTATACTGTTTAACTAATTTGTACGTTTTTCCCGTGATTAACAAATCATCAACATATTGTATCAACTGGCAATTCTCTCTCCGAGGGGTCTCGTCTAGTATTTGTTCTAAGACCTGGCTGAATAAATTTGGTGATTCTGTAAAGCCCTGGGGAAGGACCATCCACCGGTATTGATTCTTGCGTCCAGTAAAAGGATTTTCCCATTCAAAGGCAAACATGTCTCTGCTCTCCGTTGCTAACAGACAGGTCCAAAAAGCATCTTTGAGGTCAATCACTCTAAACCATTTACTATGGGGATCGATTTTACCCATTATCGTATAGGGATTAGGTACAACCGGGTGACGGGTGAGAATAATTTTGTTCAGCTCCCTCAAGTCCTCCACTAATCGATAGGTACCGTCTGGTTTTTGGACAGGTAAAATTGGGGTATTAAAAGGTGACATACAAGGTTCGAGTATAGCATCCTTCACCAACTGGTCAATTACTGGCTGCAGCCCCTTTCGGCCAGCCATCGGAATTGGATACTGCTTTCGTCTAATTACTTGCTCAAGATCTTTTAAAGTAACTTGCAAGGGAGGAATATCTAACACTCCTCTATTGCCTCTTTTTGCCCATACTCCAGGATTTATTAGTTCCCGATCCTCCTCGGTTAATACATACAATTGAACCCCAATACCTGATTCCTGTGGTCTGGTGCCGATAGCCAATTGGTCCTGTAAATCTCGACCTAACAAACAAACTCCAGCTTGGGGAACTAGTAGAATATCCTCTGTTATTACCTTTTCTCCCATTTGTATTCTTACATCCCTTAATACAGGGACCGTAAAATCTCTTCCTCCTACTCCCGAAATCATCACTGTTCCCTTTACCTTAACACCCTCGGGTGGTTGTAAAATACTAGACCAGGCTGTCCCAGAATCTACTAAAAAGGTAATCTTGTCACTGTGGGGTCCTATGCTTAAATTTACCAATGGTTCTCCATGCAGCCCCACGGTGTGTATTGACTGAGAACCGTGACCCCCCCTATTCATAATCTGCTTCCATCAGGGCGTAAGATCGCGTCTCCCTGGCTCGCTTTGGGCATTCTCTCTTAAAATGTCCCTCCTTTTTACAATGATAGCAAACTAATGCTCCTGTTTCCCAATTCCTACCGGGATTACCACGAGGTCCCGGCAGCGGTCGTCATCCCCGGAATTCCCCTCTACCCTTGCCCTTGCTCTGGTCTCTACTCTCCCACTCCCGGCGCTCCTCCCAATGTTCAGGAGCTGGCACACAGCCCCTACCCTTTCCTTGCTGTCCCTCCATGACTTCCTTGACTGCCTGCATCAAAAGCTTAGCCTTTCCTTTCTGTTCATCCTCAGACCTCTGGACGTATGCCCTTTGTGCAATCTGTAAAAGCTGTGTTATTCCGTTCATACCAATTCTCAGTCTTCTGCAATTTCCTTCTAATGTCTGGGGCTGAGTTTGTAACAAAGCCCGTTAATACCAATTCTTCACCCGCTGCGGATTCTATATCCAGACCCCCATATTGCTGTATGGCTGTACGCAATCTATTCAGAAATGCAGAGGGGGTCTCCTCGGGACCTTGGGGAACCTCAAATGCTTTCTTAAAATTCTGTCCCTTTGGAACAGATTTCTGATTCCTTTTATCAGATTAACCCTATATTCCTCCAGTAGTATTCTTATCCCAATTTATCGGATCCGAACTTTGGCCAATATACCGAATTCCCTTTTATTGGGTTTTTAACCCATTCCAGACAGCAATACCTGACCATGGTCTGTTTGTCTTTCCCGCGGGTTCTCCCCACACCCCAATCAGATAGAATTAATCCTAACGGACTTTGCTTAGTTATCTGATCGTCCCGTCCTTCCTTAGGACTATCTCCCCTGCTACTCACACCTCCCATACTAACAGGTAAGTAAAATTCCTCTTACCGGGATCCAGTAGCTATTCCTAGCATTAGGCAATCCTGTCTGCCTACGTGCTGTTTCTGTGAACTTGGAGGACCAGGGGGTATCCTGTCGGTGTCCCATCATGTCATTGTCCTTATTCACACCTTCCCGACTCTCAGGGCTTACTAACTTATATGCAGAACTTGCTAATTCTGTCTAAAAGGGTAGAAGACCCTTATCTTATTCACTCTAACTTTACTTCCTACATTCTATTATCTATTATCTATCCTTTCATGCTGGCTTTATTCATCTCTCATATTTTCATATTAGTTTTACTCATCTCTCACACACACATTCTCATCGGTGCGCGCACACACACGCGCTCATACACGCACACATACACACACTCATACACACACATACACACTTGCACACACTCTTGTGCGCTCACACTCACTCATACACACACCTGCACACTTGCACACACACTCACACACACACACTTGCACATACTCTTGTGCGTGCACACTCACTCACACACACATGCACACTCGCACACACACTCATCCACACACGCACACACTTTCATGCACACACATGTACATACATACTCACACACACTGTACTCACACACACTGTCATACACACACGTACACACTCTCATATATACTCTCACAGACTGTCTCACACTTGCTCTAACACACATTCCCTCTCACACTCTCCCCCTATCTCACACTCCCCTGCTCCCTCGTACTCCCCCTCATTAGACCTACATCTTAATGTTCTCCCCAAGAAGTGCATGGAAAGGCCATGCTTAATATGAGCCCAGAGATTATCAGCGCATTCACCCATTCTCTCCTATCCCCAGGAATGAAGTGGGAAGGAGTGAAGGGGGAGGGAGTGAGGGGGAGGGAGTGAGGAGGAGGGAGTGAATGGGGAGAGAGTGAAGGTAATAAAGTTTCCAAGTCCTCTACGGGAACTGGCAGCAACATGCCCACAGTCACTGATTTCCTGGCAATAGTTCTGTGGATTTGGGTCAACCAGTTCTTGGGATCCAGAGAAAGTTGTGGATCCAATTCTGAGTAGAAGGCCAGGCTATCGAGGCTTCGGCAAATGTTTGGCAGGGAACACATCCTGGATAAGCCCTAGCCTGTCCCATCCTGTTCACCCATCACACTCGAATTCTTTGATACTTGGTCTGCAAATCTGTGTGTTAATCTTCCCATTACAAAAGAGTCTGGAAAAACAACCAACTGAAAAACCTCACAAAGATTAGCGTTTACAGAGCTGTTGTCATACCCACACTCCTGTTCGGCTCCGAATCATGGGTCCTCTACCGGCATCACCTACGGCTCTTAGAACGCTTCCACCAGCGTTGTCTCCGCTCCATCCTCAAAATTCATTGGAGCGACTTCATCCCTAACATCAAAGTGCTCGAGATGGCAGAGGCCGACAGCATCGAGTCCACGCTGCTGAAGATCCAGCTGCGCTGGGTGGGTCATGTCTCCAGAATGGAGGACCATCGCCTTCCCAAGATCGTGTTATATGGCGAGCTCTCCACTGGCCAACGTGACAGAGGTGCACCAAAGAAGAGGTACAAGGATTGCCTAATGAAATCTCTTGGTGCCTCCCACATTGACCACTGCCAGTGGGCTGATATCGCCTCAAACCGTGCATCTTGGCACCTCACAGTTCGGCGGGCAGCAACCTCCTTTAAAGAAGACCGCAGAGCCCACCTCACTGACAAAAGACAAAGGAGGAAAAACCCAACACCCAACCCCAACCAACCAATTTTCCCCTGCAACCGCTGCAACCGCGTCTGCCTGTCCCGCATCGGACTTGTAAGCCACAATCGAGCCTGCAGCTGACGTGGACTTTTACCCCCTCCATAAATCTTCATTTGCGAAGCCAAGCCAAAGTATCCACCTACAGTGTCGAAGGCTTTGGTGAGGTCAACAAAGGTGATGTAGAGTCCTTTGTTTTGTTCTCTGCACTTTTCTTGGAGCTGTCTGAGGGCAAAGACCATGTCCGTAGTTCCTCTGTTTGCGCGAAAGCCGAACTATGATTCTGGGAGAACATTTTCGGCGACACTAGGTATTATTCTATTTAGTAGAATCCTAGCGAAGATTTTGCTTGCAATGGAGAGCAGCGTGATTCCCCTGTAGTTTGAGCAGTCTGATTTCTCGCCTTTGTTTTTGTTCAGGGTGATGATGATGGTATCACGAAGGTTCTGAGGCAGCTTTCCTTGGTCCCAGCAGAGCTTGAAAAACTCATGCAGTTTGGCATGCAGAGTTTTGCCGCCAGCCTTCCAGACCTCTGGGGGGGGGGGGGGGGGGCGGGGGGGGGGGGATTCCATCCATACCTGCTGCTTTGCCACTTTTCAGTTGTTCAATTGCCTTATGTCTCTTCCCGGGTGAGGACCTCATCCATCTCTAGCCTTAAGGGCTGTTGAGGGAGCTGGAGCAGGGCAGATTCTTGGACTGAGCGGTTGGCACTGAAAAGAGATTGGAAGTGTTCTGACCATCGGTTGAGGATGGAGATCTTGTTGCTGAGGAGGACTTTGCCGTCTGAGCTGCGCAGTGGGCTTTGGACGGGGTGAAGGGCCATACACAGCCTTTAGAGCCTCGTAAAAACCCCTGAAGTCGCCAATGTCCGCGCTGAGCTGGGTTTGTTTGGCGAGGCTAGTCCACCACTCATTTTGGATCTCCCAGAGTTTGCACTGAAGAGTAGGAAATGGCTTTGGCAAATACTAGAGCGCCTCGGATGCCCCCCAAAGTTCCTCAACATGGTTATCCAACTGTACGAAAACCAACAAGGTCGGGTCAGATACAGCAATGAGCTCTCTGAACCCTTCTCCATTAATAATGGCATGAAGCAAGGCTGCGTTCTTGCACCAACCCTCTTTTCAATCTTCTTCAGCATGATGCTGAAACAAGCCATGAAAGACCTCAACAATGAAGACGCTGTTTAAATCCGGTACCGCACGGATGGCAGTCTCTTCAATCTGAGCCGCCTGCAAGCTCACACCAAGACACAAGAGCACTTGTCCGTGAACTACTCTTTGCAGACGATGCCGCTTTAGTTGCCCATTCAGAGCCAGCTCTTCAGCGCTTGACGTCCTGTTTTGTGGAAACTGCCAAAATGTTTGGCCTGGAAGTCAGCGGAGGTCCTCCATCAGCCAGCTCCCCACCATGTCTACCAGCCGCCCCCACATCTCCATCGGGCACACAAAACTCAAAACGGTCAACCAGTTTACCTCTCTTGGCTGCACCATTTAATCGCATGCAAGGATCAACAACGAGATAGACAACAGGCTCACCAAGGCAAATAGCGCCTTTGGAAGACTACACAAAAGAGTCTGGAAAAACAACCAACTGAAAAACCTCACAAAGATTAGCATATACAGAGCCGTTGTCATACCCACACTCCTGTTCGGCTCCAAATCATGGGTCCTCTACCAGCTCCTAGAACGCTTCCACCAGCGTTGTCTCCGCTCCATCCTCAACATTCATTGGAGCGACTTCATCTCCAACATTGAAGTACTCAAGATGGCAAAGGCCGACAGCATCGAATCCACGCTGCTGAAGATCCAACTGCGCTGGGTAGGTCACGTCTCCAGAATGGAGGACCATCACCTTCCCAAGATCGTGTTATATGGCGAGCTCTCCACTGGCCACCGAGACAGAGGTGCACCAAAGAAGAGGTACAAGGACTGCCTAAAGAAATCTCTTGGTGCCTGCCCCATTGACCACTGCCAGTGGGCTGATATCGCCTCAAATCGTGCATCTTGGCGCCTCACAGTTCGGCGGGCAACAACCTCCTTTGAAGAAGACCGCAGACCCCACCTCACTGACAAAAGACAAAGGAGGAAAAACCCAACACCCAACCCCAACCAACCAATTTTCCCTTGCAACCGCTGCCACCGTGTCTGCCTGTCCCGCATCGGACTTGTCATCCACAAACGAGCCTGCAGCTGACATGGACATTACCCCTCCATAAATCTTCGTCCGCGAAGCCAAGCCAAAGAAGAAAGATCCACCTACCAATCTCAGAAATCTTCTCCAGCTCTGTACAAGTCAATTAAGCTCTACAAAACACGGCCTTGTGCAGGTTCTCATGCTCTCCCCAGGATTCGAATGCTTGACTTACCGACTCCCTGTGCGAGGGGAGACCGGGGACACGGATGGGATGGATTCGCCGCAGGGCTGGGTGGGAGCGGGGCTTTTGTCAGCTCTCCACCCCTGAGCCAGAACAATTGGATGGGGTGGTGAAGTGATTTTGTTTTTAAGTGGGGCTATGAATTCACAATAAGCAGCAGTTGTTGGGTTAAACAAGTATGTCTGCAGACATGGTGATTGTAGTTCAACGCACCAAAGTGCTGGATAAATGTGGTGGTTGTAGAGCTCGTCGAAAGAACCAAAGACTTGTTGATCCAAACCAAGGCTTTTATTAGCAAAAGACCGGAGCTCTTCACAGGTGGCCGACCAGTCCGGAATGATCCGACCTGGCTAGGGACACAGCCCTTTAAGGCCCAGGTAATGGGTGTGGCTTAGCTCTCAGCCAATCGCTATAAGCACAGTCTAGATACAGTAACTATATACACTACTATATACACTATGTACATTGGTGATAGATATGTACTATCACATTCACCCCTTCTTGGAGAACTGACCCTGGGAAAAACAAAACGAGGGAGAGAATGAAAGGAAGGGGTAGGTCAAGGACTGTAGCGGTCAGGGGGTCTGACCATCCGGTGTGACCGCCGTGGTGCCGGGATCGGGGTCGCTGGAGTGGTGTCGCCAGCGGGCTTGTCGGGTGCGACTGCTCCGTCGCTCAATTCCCCAGTCGTGTTGTCGGCAGGGTGGCCCGGGTGCGGTTGGTCCTTCTGCTGCAGCACGGGGCCTGGAGAATAAAGAGTTGGGGAAGGTTGGGTTGGGGGGTTTGCTGGTTCTCCCGCGTCCTGAGCTAGGTCCCGCACCGAAACAGTGTCCTCCCGCCCGTCTGGGAACCCAACGTAGGCGTAATGTGGGTTCGCGTGGAGTAGAGTCACCCGGTCGACCAAGGGGTCGTTCTTTGAGTGCCGGACGTGGCGTCGCAAAAGGACGGGGCCAGGGACGGTGAGCCATGCCGGTACAGTGGTTCCTGATTCGGATTTCCTCGGGAAAAGGAACATCCTTTCGTGGGGGGTGGCATTTGTTGCAGTACATAGGAGGGAGCGGATGGAGTGTAAGGCACTACTGAGAACCTCCTGCCAGTGAGAGGTGGGGAGACCTTTAGACCGGAGAGCCAGTGTAACCGCTCTCCATATAGTGGCATTCTCCCTCTCGATCTGGCCATTACCGCGTGGGTTATAGCTCGTGGTCCTGCTTGAAGCAATACCACACTCCAGAAGGTACTGTCGCAGCTCTGCACTCATGAATGAGGAACCCCTATCACTGTGGATGGAATTGGGGTACCCGAAGATGGTGAAAATAGTGTGAAGGGCCTGTATCACTGAGGTGGCAGTGGTGTCTGGGCAGGCCACAGCGAATGGGAAGCGGGAGTACTCGTCGATGGCTGTAAGGATGTAGGTATTACGGTTGGTCGACGGTAGGGGGCCCTTAAAGTCTACGCTAAGACGCTCGAAGGGGCGGGTGGCTTTGATAACGTGGGAGTTATCCGGACGGAAGAAGTGGGGCTTGCATTCAGCGCACACCGCACAGGCTCGGGTCATGGAGCGGATCTCCTCGACTGTGTAGGGTAAGTTGCGCGCCTTGACAAAGTGAGCAAACCTAGTGACCCCTGGATGACAGAGCGCCTCATGGAGTTTCCGTAGTCTGTCCATCTGTATGCTGGCGCACGTCCCCCTGGAGAGCGCGTCAGGCGGGTCGTTGAGCTTACCAGGCCGGTACAGGATGTCGTAGTTAAAGGTGGAGAGTTCGATTCTCCATCTGGCGATTTTGTCGTTTTTTATCTTACCACGCTGGGTGTTGCTGAACATGAAGGAGACTGCACGTTGATCAGTCAACAGTGTAAAGCGCCTCCCAGCGAGGTAATGTCTCCAACGACGCACTGCTTCAACTATGGCCTGCGCTTCCTTCTCGATCGAGGAGTGTCTACTCTCAGGACCCTGGAGGGTTCTGGAGAAGAAGGCTACAGGCCGACCGGCCTGGTTCAAGGTGGCTGCCAGGGCGAAGTCGGATGCATCGCTCTCGACTTGAAACGGGACAGACTCATCGATCGCGTGCAGCGTCGCAGCAGCAATGTCAGATTTGATTCGATCGAAAGCCGCTGTGGCTTCGGTCGAGAGGGGAAAGGAGGTGGTCTTGATAAGAGGACGCGCCTTGTCGGCATAGTGTGGAACCCATTGGGCGTAATACGAGAAAAGGCCCAGGCAACGTTTGAGAGCTTTCTGGGTATGTGGGGGGGGTAAGTCCATTAGGGGACGCATGCGGTCAGGATCTGGCATGACTATCCCGTTCTCCACCACACAACCTAGAATGGCGAGTCGAGTGGTCCGGAAGACACACTTGTCCAAATTGTAAGTCAGGTTCAGCCGACGGGCAGTTTGGAGAAATTTGTCTAGGTTAGCGTCGTGGTCCTGCATGTCGTGGCCGCAGATGGTGATATTGTCCAGATACGGGAAGGTAGCGGTTAGCCCGTTCTGGTCCACCATCCTGTCCATTTCCCGCTGGAAGACCGCGACACCATTAGTGACCCCGAATGGTACCCTGAGAAATTGATATAGCCGCCCATTCGCCTCAAATGCCGTGAATGGTCGGTCCTCACAGCGGATCGGGAGCTGGTGGTAGGCCGAACGTAGGTCAATAGTGGAGAAAATGCGGTATTGGGCGATCTGGTTCACCACATCCGTGATGCGTGGCAGGGGGTACGCATCCAGGAGTGTGAAGCGGTTAATGGTCTGGCTATAGTCGACCACCATCCGTAGTTTTTTTTCATTCTTGACAACCACCACCTGGGCTCTCCAGGGGCTTGAACTGGGTTCAATGATGCCCTCATCCAGCAATCTACGCACCTCACTCCTGATGAATTTCCTGTTTTCGTAACTATATTGCCGACTTTTGGTGGCCACAGGCTTCCAGCCAGGGGTGAGGTTTGCGAAGAGTGCCGGCGGGGCAATCCGGAGTGTGGAAAGGCCGCAGGACTGGCCCCGGGGCACAGGGGCGGGTTGCTCGGGTGCTTCGGGGGTGGGGCGATGGCAGACCGAGAGGGGGGCATGGGGTCCCCCAAAGTGTAGGGACACCGTTCGGAACTGACACTGAAAGTCTAATCCTAGCAACACTGGGGCGCACAATTGGGGAAGGACGAATAATTTGAAGTGGGTGACCGTTACGCCCTGTACTTCCAGCGTGGCAATGCAATACCCCTTTATCCCAGTCGAGTGCGACCTCGTCGCTAATGAGATCCTCTGGGTAGTGGGAATAATGTCAAGTCCCCAACGGAGGGCCAGATCTGGCTGAATAAAGCTGTCAGTTGACCCAGAGTCAAATAAGCAATTGGTGTAGTGTCCATGCACTTTAATCAGTTCCATTGCTCTGGTGAGGGGATGAGAGCATTGCTGGTTTAATGTTATTGAAGCAGTTGACCGGGGAGTTTTGCGCGATGACGTCACGCAACGGGATGACGTAGTCATTGAAGCAGTTGACCGGGGAGTTTTGCGCGATGACGTCACGCAACGGGATGACGTAGTCAACGCTCGAGGAGCAGATTGGAGGACTTCCCGGAAGTGCTGTTGTGGCGGCGTTGGCGGGTGAATAGTAAGTAGTGGGGTTTGTAGTTGTTCGGTCGCGGCGGTCGGGCCCTGGCGGTCGTCGGTGATGGACGCTGGGGTGAGTACCTGGTTGGCCACGGGGGTGGCTGCGGCGGCGGTAGCGTCGGCCCCGGGGGTGTCTGTGGCGGCTGCAGCAGCGGCGGTAGCGTCGGCCCCGGGGGTGGCTGTGGCGGCGGCAGCAGCGGCGGTAGCGTCGGCCCCGCGGGTGGCGGTGGCGGCGGCAGCAGCGGCGGTAGCGTCGGCCCCGGGGTTGGCTGTGGCGGCGGCAGCAGCGGCGGTAGCGTCGGCCCGGGGGGTGGCTGTGGCGGCGGCAGTGTCGAGTGTCCCGCACGGGGGCGAGAGGCGGGCCATCACCATGGTTGCGAGGGTGGGCTGCCCCTTCCGGGTTCGGCGTCTCCGTGACGTCAGGCGTTGCCGTGCAGGGGAGCCCTCGCTCTCATTGGACGAGAGCTCTGTGGAAGAAGTGTTTGAATGGGATAGTGGCGGTTGAGCTTCACACGAGGCACTGTGTTTGCCGGCGGCCATTTTAGACCTACAGACTGCAGCAAAGTGGCCGTTTTTAAGGCACTTCTGGCACTTGGCTTTTCTTGCTGGGCACTGGGACCTGCTGTGCTTGTCCCTCCCGCAGAAATAACATTTCGGGTTCTCACGGGGCAGGGTAGCAGCAGCCGACAGGCCGTCAGGGGTAGGATAGAAGGGCACTCTACTCACATCAGAGCGAGGGGTCCAGTCCCTAGAGAGCTCGGTGGACTTTAAGGCTGCATCCTCCATTGTGATTGCAATCCGGGCCACGACCTCTAGTTTTTCTACCCCTTGTTCGAGCAAGCGCAGCCTCACTTCATTTGATCTGAGCCCAGCCACATAGGCATCCCGGACGAGATCATTTGTGATCTCGGCAGCAGTTTTGTCCACACAGTTACAGTCCTTGCCCAATGCCTTCAATACTTGTAAATATGCTCTACTGGACTCACCGGGCTGTTGCTTCCTCGACGCAAGCACGAGCCGGGCATGAACTCTGTTCACCGGTTGGTTATACATTTCTTTCAGTACCTTTATGGCTGCGGTGTAAGTGGTCGCATCCTGGATGTTCTCGTAGACTCTCAAGGACACCATAGACAGCAATGCTGTTAGACGCAGGTTATCCTCCTCCACCTCAATGAGCCTTAGGAAGTTTTCAAAGTTCAGCAGCCAGAAGTTAAAGGCTTTGAAGGCTGTAGCTGACCGTGGGTCGATATCAAGTTTTTCTGGCCTAATTAGACGCTCCATCCCTTTCAAAAAAATTTTTCTTTTGCTAATAAAATTGTAGAGCTCGTCGAAAGAACCAAAGACTTGTTGATCCAAACCAAGGCTTTTATTAGCAAAAGACCGGAGCTCTTCACAGGTGGCCGACCAGTCCGGAATGATCCGACCTGGCTAGGGACACAGCCCTTTAAGGCCCAGGTAATGGGTGTGGCTTAGCTCTCAGCCAATCGCTATAAGCACAGTCTAGATACAGTAACTATATACACTACTATATACACTATGTACATTGGTGATAGATATGTACTATCACAGTGGTATACCACCGGCCTACTGCAGGGGGCAACCTCTGTACCTGCAGGAGTGTAAGGGGTCAGGAGAACACCTGGCCGGCTGCCAATCAGTCGGCCTGAATGGATCTAGCCCCACCCGGTCGGGTGTTAATCATCCTCCAGGATATAAGCCTGCGCCGGCCTCCCGAGGCCTCACTCAGAGTTGCTGCAGCCACAGCCAGCCTGTATCTCTAGAGGTTTTTGTGGATTAAAGCCTATTGTATAGTCTTTACCTTGTGTGTGTCTGATTCTGGCTAACAGCACACCACAATTTAATCCACAAAATTTTCCCACAGCTGCCATGGATAAACTCCTGTGCACAGGGAGCCTTGAGGTCGAACAGCGCCACCCGGAAGCCCAGACACGCTTCGAGATCTGGCAGCACGCGGTCGAGGCAATTATTGAGGCACACGAGGGCGACATCCTGGACTCTGATTTGAAGAGGTTGGTCCTACTCCGGTCAAAGCTGGGTCCCCGAGTTTTCCAGGTAACCAAAGGCTGCACCACATATAAGAGTGCAATGGAAACTCTTGAGAACTTGTACAAGCCCCCCATGAATGTGGTCGGTGCAAGGTACCTCCTCAACACCCGAGCCCAGCAACCCGGGGAGACAGCTGAGTCTTACCTGGGACACTTGCGAGAGTTGGCCCGACTGTGTCTGGCTGAACCCGGGGGAGGTCAAGAGGCTAATCTGGGACGCCTTCGTCTGAGGGTTACACTTGAGGCCATCCGGCAGAAGCTGCTGGAGGACAAAATCTATGCCCTAACCAGGACTGTGGAAATGATCTAAACCCTGGAAGCAGCAGCCCTGCACGTCGAAGCCTTCAATTCCAGGTGTCCCCCAGGCTCTCTCATGGCCCTCTCACACTGCAGCTGCAGCCCCAGGCCGAGCTGGGGAGGAGAGATTCACTGCGGCAGGCGCCCCTGTAAGTACTGTGGGTCCTGGTGCGAGTCAGATCGACGATCATGCCAAAACTGCCAGCTAGGAACCTGTATTGTTCCCAATGCGGCAAAAAAGGCCACTTTGCAATGTGCCTCTCTCAACCTGCCGGCAGCTCAGCGGCCCTCTATGAACTCCCTATGACTTCCGTCTTCCCTGACTTCAACCACGCAACATCCAGCCCCGCCAGCAACTGTCGCAGCGTGTGCCCCAAGAATCTAAACCAGCCCTCACCCTCACCGCTCGCTGAGAACTACAGCAACATCACTTATGGTTCATGACATGATGTCACTTCCAGCTGATGTAATTACGTCACTGCCGCCGGCTGTGATGACATCACTTCCCCCGGCGCAGTGGACCTAGCTGGGGAAGGAAGCCAGCCACACAGCAGCTCCCCACGTGCTGCCGCTATCTTGGGCCAGGCTGCGCTCGACACGGAGGGCCCCCGACGAAGTTGAGAATGACGTGGTCAACACGGGCGATGACCAGGCCGCCCTACTGACGCTCCCCACGCCTCCGAGTACCATCAGCTGCCACACGCCACACCCAGCGATCGATGGCAACGTGGTCAACACGGGCGATGACCAGGCTCCCCTACTGACACTCCCCACACCTCCGGAGGCCATCGGCTACCGCATGCTGCACCTCATGACCGATGTCAACATGGTCAACTTGGGCGATGATCAGACTGCCCTATCGACTCTCCCCATCCCTCCAGATAGCGATTACTCCGACTCCGAGATGGTCCTGGCTGCCACCACGCTGACCAGGGACATTCCCCATGATCTCGGGCGCTCGATGATGGACATGAGAGTCAACGGGCAGGTAACAAAGTGCCTGTTGGACAGTAGCAGCACGGAGAGGGTCGTTCACCCAAGAATGGCCCATTCCCTAAGGTTAAAGGTCCACCTCACCACCTGCCCGATCGCCCTCGCCACCAAGGATAAGAATGTTGGTACCTTCAGGCACTGATCGGTTGATATAACGGTGGGAGGGGAGACTTACACAGGATTCATGCTCCTGGTCATGCCCAAACTCTGCGCACCACTCCTGGGCCTGGATTTCCAGTGCCACCTGCAGAGTGTCACCCTTGCGTTTGGGGGGCCCCAACCTCCATTCACATTGCACAGCATGCCAACCTACCAGCCCTGGCCAACCTGTGGCCTCTCCACACTGTGCATCAGCCCACCGGCACTCTTCCCACATCTTGCGCTAGGCTGCAAGCCGATCGCCACAGAAGTAGGCGCTATTGCACTGCAGACGGACTTCATCAAGGCGGAGGTGCGGCGACTCCTGGCGGAAGGCATTATATAGCCCAGTAACAGCACTTGGAGAACCCAAGTCCTAGAGGCAAAGGGGGAAGTAAGCCAAGGATGGTTGTGGATTACAGCCAGACCATTAATCGGTACACCCAGCTGGATGCCTACCCCCTGCCGAGGATCACCGACATGGTCAATGAGATTGTCTGCTACTGGGTTTTCTCCACGATTGACCTGAAGTCGACATATCACCAAATCCCTATCCACCCGAAGGACAAGCCCTACACCACCTTTGAGGCGGACGGGCGCCTGTACCAGTTCCGCCGGGTTCCTTTTTGGGGTCACGAGCAGGGTCTCTGTCTTCCAGCGGGAGATGGACCGCATGGTAGACCGGCATAAGCTAAAGGCGACGTTCCCATATCTGGATAACGTCACTATCTGCGGCCATGACTAGCAGGACCACGATGCTAACCTGGAAAAATTCCTCCAGACGGCCGAGGAACTGAACCTCACTTACAACAAGGAGAAGTTTATGTTCAACACCACCCGCCTTGCCATCCTGGGGTACATCGTGGCCCATGGAGTCGTCAGCCCAAATCCGGAAAGGATGTGCCCATTAATGGAGTTACCTCTTCCCCCCCACGCTAAAGGCCCTCCTGGGCCTGTTCTCTTATTACTCGCAGTGGGTCCCTCACTTCTCGGACAAGGTCCGCCCACTGGCCCAAGCCACAACTTTTCCCCTCCCACCTGAGGTGCAGGCAGCCTTCACCTGCATCAAGCAAGACATCGCGGATGCCATGATGCAGTTGGTGGTTGAGGACTTTCCCTTCCAGGTGGAGAGCGAAGCCTCCGAGGTGGCCCTCACTGCTACCCTCAATCAAGGGGGTTGCCTTCTTTTCCAGGACCCTCCACGGCTCCGAGCTAGGGCACTCCGTCACTGGCACCACTATCTGGCCAGCAGGAGATTCACGTTCCTTACGGACCAGCAGGCTATGGCGTTCATGTTTAATACTTCCCACAAGAGCAAGATAAAGAATGACAAAATCCTGCGCTGGAGAGACGAGCTGGCAACCTACAACTACGACATCCAGTATCGCCCCTGATGCCCTCTCTTGCACCTGCGCATCTATGCATGACGGTCAGGTTGCAGGCATTGCATGAGTTCCTCTGCCATCTGGGCAGAATGATTGTACCATTTCTTTAAGTCCCAAAATCTGCCGTACACCATCAGGGACGTCAGGGACATGACCGAGACCTGTCGGGTCTCTGCAGAGTGTAAACCCCGCTTCTTCCGCACCCCCCCCCACCCAGGCCCACGTTGTAAAGGCCTTTCGAGCATCTCAGCATGGACTTCAAAGGGCCCCTGCCTTCCACGAACCAAAATGTCTACTTCCTCACGGTAATGGACAAGTACTCACGCTTCCCTTTCGCCATCTCTTGTCCAGACACCTCCACGGCCACTGTCATCAGGGCCCTGGGGAAGATCTTCACCATGTTTGGCTACCCCGTCTTCATCCAGAGCAACCGGGAGTCTAGTTTCATGAGCCACGAGCTGCGCCAGTACCTGATGGTGAGGGGTATTGCGACCAGTTGCACGACAACTATAACCCAAGAGGCAATGGGCAAGTGGAATGCAAGAATGGGGTGGTCTGGAAGTCAGTCCTCCTGGCTCTCAGGTCAAAATGGTGCGCCGTTGAATTCTGGCAGGACATCCTGCCCGAGGCACTCCATGCCATTCAGTCACTGCAGTGCACGGCTACCAACGAGACCCCTCACGAATGTCTGTTCTCATTCCCCAGGAAGTTGGCAACTGGAATGTCTCTCCCAGCATGGCTCACATCCCTGGGACCAATGCTTCTGCATAAGCATGTACGGGCACACAAGGCCGAAGCCCTGGTGGAGCAGGTCTTCCTCCTACATGCAAACCATAACTATGCCTACGTTAGGTCGGCAGTGGCAAGGAGGACACCGTCTCAACCAAGGACCTGGCACCACACCACCCTCCAAACCAGGACGACGCTGACCGGGCATACATCCCCGTCCCCAGGCAGCTATAGGGCACGCAGGGCCCTCCTTGACCACCAGGGGCCCACTTCAGCCTTAGGAGATGAACCTGAACCCCCATCATCTAATACGAACGGCATACGTCGACCCCGGCCCCCCTGGCCACCCCTCCGCATGACACCACACCAGCCACACACACCCCTACCGCCAGCCCCTTCACTTCCACTCTGACCAGTGACCAGGAGCCAATCCTACGACGGTCACAGAGATCCCGGTGGGTGCCGAATCTTCTCAACCTGTAAATATTGTGTGGACATATTTGGTGTGATTCCCCCCCACCCCGGGAAAATTTTAAAAAAGTGGGCGAATGTGGTGGTATACCACCGGCCTACTGCAGGGGGCAACCTCTGTACCTGCAGGAGTGTAAGGGGACAGGACAACACCTGGCTGGCTGCCAATCAGTCGGCCTGAAGGGATCAAGCCCCACCCAGTCAGGTGTCAATCACCCTCTGGGATATAAGCCTGAGTTGCTGCAGCCACAGCCAGCCTGGCTCTGTGGAAGTCTTTGTGGATTAAAGCCTGTTGTTCAGTCTTTACCTTGTATGTGTCTGATTCTGTCTAACAGCATGCCACACAGTTACAGAAGAAATGACCTTATAAAAGTATTGAAGAACTGAGGCCTACTTACCAAGCTGAAGCCACAGAGTAGTCTGTAGGAGCCTCCAAGCCTCAACGTATCCCATGCTGGCTGATGGCGCCGGCATTGTTTTGGGTTTGGCTGACTCTGACTCGCGCGCCCGTGAAGCCGTGCGCGTGGGCAGGCCGGCATAGCGAGGGCAGTTGCGTGAGCCCACTGTATTGACTGATGGTCTAGGGGCGCGCAGTGCTGTGTCGGAGGTCACGCCTGCGCGGCTGGCGACGCTCCCAGGTGTGCGCGGTGCGTCGCGTGTCCAGGAGCTTTCGAATGAAGTGTGGGCTGTGGGGGACGAAGTCAGCCCGCTATTGACAGGGATGCAGACCTCCAGCCGCACTGCATGAGTGGCAAGTGCAGCTGAAGAAGAGGGAAGTCCTGCTTTGCTGGAATCAAGGCAGGAGGAATTTACTTTGGTGGGGTCAAGGAATGTATGCCTCAAGAGGGAGTAATGGAATCTGGACTGCATTCTGTATTTACAATTCTGGAAGGGATTGCTCATCAGATGGAAAATATGTCAGTATAGATGTTTACACAGTTAAAGCAAGGAATTATGAAAATAAAAATTAAAATGAGTAATATTTGTGAAGAAATGTCTTCTGTCAAGAATGATATGAATGTGGTTAAAAGTGATGCTAATAGATGTTTAAAGGTGGTGGATACGGTACAGGATAAGTTCAAAAAAATTGAAGAAGCTTTTTATGAATATAAAATCAAGTGGAACGAAATAGAGAAAAAAATGGAAAAAGTGGAGGATTCTTTCGTGGATTGGGGGATTCAGAAGAAGGAATTGTTGAAGAAGATTGATTCTTTAGAAAATCAAGGTCGGAGGAATAATGTAAAAATAGTAGGTCTTCCAGAAGATATTGAAGTCTCAGATCTGGTGAAATTTGTCAAGAAGTGGATTCCTGATGTATTGGGTAGTGAATATTTTCCGGATGGTCTGGAATTGGACTGGGTACATAGGGCAATGAGGAAGAAGCCTTTTCCGGGTCAACCACCATGTGCAGTTTTGATTCGTTGCTTGAGATACCAGGATAGAGAAATAATACTATGAATTGCAGTTCAAAAGGCTTGACAAAATCAGACTCCAACAATAGTTCAGGGCAACAGAGTGTTTTTTTATGCTGATTTGAGTCAATAAATTATTAAGAGGCGTAGAGAATTTAATTCACCTAAAGAAGTACTGTGGATAAAGGGTTATAAATTTGCTTTTCATTATCCTGCTGTATTGAAAGTCTTTTATGGAAATTTTCAGTCTCAATTTTTTGAGAATGATCATTTGCTAATTCGTTGCCAGATTTAAGAGGAAGTGGACGGTCACCATTATTGTCACCTAAAAGGAGGGTAAATGGGAATGGGAAGAAGGTTGAATTGACATTGACATTGAAGATTCAGAACAGTCATTGGGTTGAATGGTGGGGGGGGGGGGGGGGAGGGTGGATGACACTGAAGCTTTTGATAGTCATCTGCCACTAGTGGGTTTTACCACACCCAGACTTTTGGGGAGTTACTACATTATTGAGTTTGTGATTGAGATTTTTTTTAGTTGGGTTTTTTTTAATATATAAGGAGGGAAGGGTTATTTTATTTACAAGGGATTTTTTTTAGCAAGGGGAGCAATATTCTGTAATATTCTGTGTGAAGATTGGGGTAAAGAAATGTCTAATTTGAATTTTGCAACTTTTAATGAACTGGTCTTGAATAATCCAATTAAGCGTAATCATGTACTGGCTTATATAACAAAAATGAAAGTTGATATTGCCTTTTTACAAGAAACTCATTTGACTGAAAAAGAACATTTAAAATTGAAGAGAGATTGGGTTGGATATGTGGTTGCTTCTTTTAATTCTAAGGCAAGGGATGCAGTGATTCTGATTCATAAGAAATTATCGTTTGAGTTGGAATCATTTTTGGAGATTGCTGGTAAGGTTTTGACGGTGAATTGTAAATTTTTTGCAGAACCATGGACATTGTTGAATATTTATGCACCTGATGTGGATGATGATCGATTTATATCGGAGGCTTTCTTAACATTAAATCAGGCCAATGAAAATATTTTGATTGGAGATTTTAACTGTGTTTTGGATCATTACTGGATAGATCTCCGAAAAGTATAAGGAAATCAAAGATGGCGACACAAATGGGATCTTTGATGAAAGATTTTAATTTAGTTGAAATTTGGAGGAGAATAAATCTGACAGAAAAGGACTTTTCCTTTTATTCATCTAGGCATGATTCATTCTCTAGAATAGATTTGTTTTTGATTTCGGTTCATTTGCAGGCTAGAGTAGTGCAGGCTGAATATAAGAGTAGGGTCGTATCCTATCATTCGATGTTGTTTATCTCTTGTGTAAGTTCTGAAGTGTTGCAATCAACTTACCGGTGGAGGTTTAATGTAATGTTATTGAAGAAACCAGAGTTTATTACTTTTGTTAAGGAACAGATTGTTTTATTTCTAGCTGAAAACGCTAATTCAGTAAGTAGTAATTTTGTAATGTGGGATGTTTTAAAAATATATTTGCATGGTCAAATTATTAGTTATTCCACGAAAGTAAAAAAACAGTATCTGGCGGAAAGTTTGACGTTGGAGAAACAAATTACTGAGTTGGAAAATGAATTTCTGAAGAATGTTACAGAAAATAAGAAAGCAGAATTAACTAAGTTGAAATTACATTATAATACTTTTTTAAATTTTTTTTATTTTTCACTCTATAAACCACATTGATCAAGATACGTACATTTTCCTTTTCAAATATATACAGTGTCGTTTTCTCCCCCCCTCCCTCTTCCCATCCCACCCTCCCTACCTCCCCTCCCATTCATTTAAAGTACAGAATCTAAGATACATTAAACCAGTCAAACAATGTTGTCACTCAATAAAAATAAACAAGAAATTCCACTGAGTCAATTCTTTTCATTTCCTTCTCCTTCTGTCATTTTGGGTGGTAGATGTCCCCGGTAGGTTTTCTCTATTGTGTTTCATGTAAGGCTCCCATATTTGTTCAAATATTGTAATATTATTTCTTAAATTAGATGTTATTTTTTCTAATGGAATACATTTATTCATTTCTATATACCATTGTTGTATTCTCAATTTACCTTCTAATTTCCAGGCTGACATAATACATTTTTTTACTACAGCTAGGGCTATTCTAACAAATCTTTTTTGTGCACCATCCAAATCAAGTCCAAATTCTTTGTTTTTTTATGTTACTTAGGAGGAAGATCTCTGGGGTTTTTGGTATATTGCTTTCTGTAATTTTATTTAATATCTGGTTTAGATCTTCCCAAAATTTTTTCACTTTCTCACACGTCCAGATTGCATGAATTGTTGTTCCCATTTCTTTTTTACAACGAAAACATCTGTCAGATACTGTTGGGTCCCATTTATTTAACTTTTAAATATTGAGCAGATGATGTAATACTGGAGAATTCCTATGTTGTACCAATTTTTCATCCCATTTATATATGTTCAGGTATCTTCTTCCCTATTTTATCTAGTTCTAATCTAGTCCAATCTGGCTTTTCCCTTGTTTGATAAAAATCTGATAGGTATCTTAATTGTGCAGCTCTATAATAATTTTTAAAGTTTGGCAGTTGTAAGCCTCCTTGTTTATACCATTCTGTTAATTTATCTAGTGCTATCCTCGGTTTCCCCCCTTTCCATAAAAATTTCCTTACTATTTTCTTTAACTCCTTGAAGAATTTCTCCGTCAAGTGTATTGGCAATGCCTGAAATAGGTATTGTATCCTTGGGAAAATTTCATTTTAATACAGTTTATCCT
Source organism: Narcine bancroftii (assembly GCF_036971445.1). Lineage (NCBI taxonomy): Eukaryota > Metazoa > Chordata > Chondrichthyes > Torpediniformes > Narcinidae > Narcine > Narcine bancroftii. The sequence goes on from NC_091481.1 coordinate 65,982,306, forward strand.
TCCTATTAGTGTTAGTGGTAAGTCTTTCCAATGCTCTAAGTCGTCCTGTAATTTTTTCATTAGTGGATAATAATTGAGTTTATATGGATGGCCGAGGTTTTTATTTATTTGTATACCTAGGTATCGTATTGCTTGCATTTGCCATCTGAATGGTGATTCTTAAATTTTGAGAAAATCCGCATTATTCATTGGCATTGCTTCACTTTTATTTGCGTTAATCTTGTATCCTGACACTTCTCCATACTCCTTCAATTTCTTAATTACATTATAATACTTTACAAACATATCGGTATGAGCGATTAATTCAAAGATCTAAGCAACGCTATTATGAGTTGGGTGAGAGGGCTCATAAGGTATTAGCTTGGCAATTAAAAAAGGAACAGATGTCAAGAACTATTAATGCTGTTAAAAAGAATTCAATAGTTTCCTATAAACCTCAGGAAATCAATGACCAATTTTATTCATTTTATCAGAAATTGTATACTTCTGAGGGAAAGCAGGATGATGGTTCTATTGAATCCTTCTTATCTAAGTTAAATTTACCGGTTTTAGGGGAGGAAGAGGTAAAGGAATTGGAAGTTCCGTTTACAGATTTTGAGATCAAAGAAGCTATACAAGAGATGCCAAATGAAAAGTCGCCCAGGTGATGATGGATTTTCAGTGGAATTTTATAAAGTGTTTTATGAAGATTTATCTTCTATATTTAGGGATGTGTTGCAACAAATAACTGAAGATCAGTCACTACCGAAATCTTGTTCAAGTGCGATAAAAGCTTAGGGTTAGGGTTAGGGTTAGAGTTAGGGTTAGGGTTAGGGTCAGTGATTCCAAAGAAAGATAGAGATCCATTGAATGTAGGTTCGTATCGACCAATTTCTTTATTAAATGTGGATTATAAAATAGTGGCTAAAGTATTGGCAAATAGACTCTAAATATTTACCTCAGTTTGTACATACAGATCAAGCAGGTTTTATTAAGAATAGATGTGTGTCTGATAACGTTGATCAGTGCATTGAGACAGCATCCCAACCAACCAATGGTGGTTGCGCTTGATGTGGAAAAAGCTTTTGATATGGTTGAATGGAATTTTTTATTTAAGGTGTTGGAGAAGTTTAATTTTGGCCCTTTTTTTACTGATTGGGTTGTTACCACCCTTGTTTGCATTGGTAATTGAACCATTAGCTCAGGCAATTCGACAGAATGACAAGGTAAAGGGATAAGAATTGCAGATGATGAATATAAGATTAATTTATTCGCTGATGATATATTGATTTATTTGACACATCCAGAACAGTCTTTGAAATATTTGCAAGAATGTTTAGTTCAATTTGGGGAGCTATTTGGGTATAAAGTGAATTTGGATTAGAGTGAAATATTGCCAATTTTGGAAGGGGATTATAAAGAGTGTAAAAATATTATAAAATTAAGATGGTCTGATAAAATTAAATATTTAGGGGTAACTGTGAATGCAAATTATCAATCTTTATATAAGTTAAATTATGTACCTTTATTGAAAAAGATTAAAATAGATTTGATTAAATAGAAGGATCTTCCACTAACATTAATAGGTTGAGTAAAATGTATTAAAATGATAGTTTTTCCTTTTATTCAATACTTATTTCAGTCAAATCCGTATTACTTTCAAAGGGTTTTTTTTCAGGATTTGAATAAGGTGGTGAGGAAATTTTTATGTAAGGGAAAATTAGCTCAAGTGGCTTTACAGAATTTGACATGGAAATATGCACTAGGTGGACTCTAGTTCCCTCACTTTCAAAATTATTACGAAGCTGCACAGTTGAAGTTTGTTAGTAGAATGATGGACATTAATCAGCCTCCTAGTTGGCCCAAAGTGGAGTTAGCCTGTATTTCTGAATTTGATGTTCACCAGTTTATATATAAGTGGAATTTGAATTTATTGCAGGATATGATCTGCCAGTATTAAAACATTTGTATGGGTTAAAAGAAATTATGTTATAGGAACAAAGGGTAAATTATCAATCCAAAATCAGCTTATTCCTTTTTCAATGTTTAATAGGTATTTAAAGATATGGTATTTTCAGGGTATAAAAGTGATTCAGGACTGTTTTGAAGAGGGACAGTTTCTTTCTTTTAATCAATTGAGGGAGAAATTTTGTATACCCGTAAATTCTTTATTTATGTATTACCAACTTAGAGCTTTGATAAGGGTTAATTATGGTAAAGAGATGAGTTTACCTCAGTTAACGAAATTTGAATCTTTGATTTCCTTTATACCAAAGAGAGGTTTTATTTCAGATACGTATCAATTGTTACAGGAAACTATGGAAAAACCGAATTTGGAGAAATCTAGAAATAAATGGGAAAGCAATTCAACTTATGTTATACCTCAAGAGGATTGAGAGGTTATGTGTCATGAAGAGGTAACTAAATTGACTAATGTAAGATATGGTTTGGTTAATTATAATTTTTTGCATCAATTATACTCGACTCCTGAGAAATTGAAAAAATGCAGATTTAGTAATTCGGATTTTTGATTTAGATGTGGGTTAAGTACTGAACTTTTTTTTTGTATGCAGTTTGGTCTTGTGATAGGGGATAACCATTTTGGGAAAAAGTTAGGTTGATTTTGGAGAAATTATTTAAAATTAAATTACCATTAGATCCAGAGATTTTTTTGTTGGGTTATATAGTTTCTTTGACTGGCTTGGGGTTGGATAAGTTTCAAATTGCATTTGTTTGGCATGAAAATGTGTAGCAATTACTTGGAAAGACAATGTAGAGATTAATATAGTATGTTGGCATAATGAATTGAGATCTTGTATTTATATGGAGAAAATAACATAATTTACAAGATAATCACTTTTTTGTTAAAATGTGGTCATCTTATTTAGAATATATGGGTTTGGAAATATCTTAAAATATTGTATATGTTTTAGGTTTTTTTGTCCCCTTGAAGGGACTGGCTGGGGGGTTTATTATATTGTACAAAAACCTTTTTTTCTGTTGTTGCTATTGATTTTATGTTGTTTTTAAAAGTTTTAAATAAAATGTAAAAAAAAATATTGGATGAGGACATGTTGACATAATCCAGAAGATGATGCACCCCCTTCATTTCCAGGGGATTGAACAGCAATTAGCAAGCGGGTGACGTTCTCCCCGTGTCTGCGCAGGATTCCTCCGGGGGCTCCAGTTTTCTCCCACCGTTTGAAAAGTGGGGGGTGGTTGTAGGTCAATTGGGTATGGGCTTGTGGGTCAAAATGGCCTGTTACCATGCTGGAGGTCTAAATTTTTAAAAAACAGTTAAAGCTTTAGCTCACTCCTGAGAGAATGAACCACTGCTGGATGGGATTCATTGTGATTCTTAGACTGATGGAGTTACAGTCTTTAGACAGGAAGTTATTGGAACCACATGGTAGGTACTGTGATTGTTTTAAAATACACATCCTTTCTGGCCCCTATTCCAAACTCCAGATAATCATCGCAGAGAGATACAGCATAGATACAGGCCCCCTTGGCTCTAGGTCCCTTATTTTGGGATTCGTTTGGATCGAGGAGCCTCAAGCAGGGGAAATATCAATTTACAGCAACCCTGGAGAGGATTTTGCCACATTTTGCCTCGTTCTAAGACCACAGCTTTAATTCTAATCTATTTACTTAATCTTTAATCTTCAACTATATTTCTCATTGATAAAAATGTTTTTAGTAGAGTTAAAATATTGTATCTGTATTCTTAGTAAGTTAACTGTGGGTTGGTACAGGTTAACACACAGGTCACAGTACATTTATAGAGAACCATGGTTTTCATAGAAGAGTTCATTCTCGCAGTCGACGTGTCTAGGATGCACAGAGCTAATGGATTTTAAGTGGGTCTTAATTATTCAAGAACTACTGAAGGAAGCCATCTATATTTTAATCAAAGCCACTTAAGCCTCTGGAACAGAGGTTGTTATGGATATGGAGTGGTTTTGAAAAAGGAATAGAATTTTGGTAGAAATAAAAATTGGGACTCACCTCAGTGATTATGTAACAGTCACATAATTTGGAGAAATATATTACTGAATTTGGACATGTTGAGTTCAGTTTTGGAAGAGTTCAATTTGGAGAGTACTGATGTCAAACCCTGTGACACAGCGGTTGAAACCTTGTGGAAGATGGGGTTGAGTTACAGTTACCAGAATTGGTGCTGCTGTTGTGTGTAACTCCTGGGAAAGGGGGAACACAGGATCAGAGACCTTTAAGGAATTAAGGAAATCGATTTCGCTGACTCTTTGAAAAAAAAGACAGATTTCTACTGAGTCCATTTGTGTTTGGCCACTTCATTTAACTCTTGTCTGGATTTGTGAATTCATCGTGGAAGAAAATAGCCACTTTGTGAGTTAAAAAAAAAGCCTGAAGATATAATGTTTAAAAGTGTTTTATAATTATTTCTGAATTGAGAATTTAAGACCTTCAAGCAAGACTAAAAGATTGAATCTTCAGAGGACTTTAATCTCACACACACACACACACACACACACACACACACACACACACACACACACACACACACACACACACAATGTGGAAATGTAAGTTTAGAGTTAAGTACGTTTAGAGATAAGCAAGAAATGTTATGTTGTTAATAGTTTAATTAAAAAAACTTATTTTGAATTTTCCATTGTCTGGTGAATGTTCCAGTGCTGTTCCAACATTTTTGCTAACAAAGTCCCTAATTAAAAGTTCGTAACACAATCCAGCCAAAGGTACATCTCTCTTGCAAAGCCCTCTTAGAAACTTGCAATTTGAATGACATCACCACTTCTTAGCTCCAAAGAACATTGGTAATCATGTTCTATATGTTTGAAACATTAGTTGGATCGCAGCTTACACCTGAGGGAAGATTTTTTTTTTAATTTAGACAAGCAGCACAGTAACAAGCCTTTTCAGCCCATGAGCTCATGCTACAGTCATGGGGAGAACATACAAACATCTTCAAACCCTGGTTGGTGGTGCTGTATCAGCATTGCACTAACCGCTCCATAACCTTACCACCCATTTATGAAGATGTTGCCAATTGGGAACACAGCGGAGGTGCAACTGAAACAAGCTTGGGTTGCATTCTTTGGAGTAGAGGAGGCGTTAATTGGGGTGTATAAAAGCTGATGTGCTGAGAGGGAAGGGCCTATTTTCCTTGTTTAGGGGATCAGAAGCCAAGGGGCATTTGAAGAAATTGACAGAAGGGATGAAAGAGGAGATAAAATGGGGCAGGACAGGGTCATAACTTGAAGAGTGGCTGCCTCTGCTTTGGAGAAGTCGGTTCAATCCTGCCCTCGGGTGCCGGCCCAATATCTTGAACTAAACCAGTCTCAGAGATCAGCGCAGCCGAAGGATGAAAGGAGGAAGAACTTCCCAACTCTGGGTTGCAATCTTCGGAATTCTCAGGCTGAGGGACGGAGTCTTGGTTGTTGAAAGCAGATAGGAGGTTAGGACAGGAAAGTGGCGCTGAGATGAACTCATGCACGAAACTAGCGTGGGGAAAGCTTTGGCTAATCAGCAGGAAATAAGAATCAGAATACAGAGATGTCAATGTGGTTGGCTACCGGATACCAGTGGCATTCCGCAGAGGTCGGTGCTGGGGTCACTTTTTACTTATATAAATTATTTGGATTATTTGGATTACACATTGCTTTCAACCCAATGTTACAAATTTGTGGCTAAATTTGTCGTGATACTAAAATAGCTGGTAGGGTACGGCACAGGGAAGAAAAATGGTTGAGAACCACTGCCCTAGGCTATAGGTGCTCTATGATTAGGTGGGGTGTGGGTGGAAAGAAAAAGTTTGAAAACTACAGTTTTAATCATTCCTCATTGACTCGTTATGTACATGGGTTTCAGAACTCCAAAAGGAAATGGGCCAATGACAATTTTTCCTCAAGCAATTGGGTCTAAAGCAGTGATTCTCAACCTTCCCTTCCCACCTTACTAATCACAAAACATTGATGGCACAGGGATGACTTAAAGTGGGGTGTTGAGTGGAAAGAAAAAGGTTGAGAACCATTGAATTGTAACTCTATCGGTTTCTATCCAGGATTATTTTTAAGAAATAAATGTTAAATCAACAATTATGGATGGATTTTAAAAAAAACATTTATATTAATTTGTGATCTTAGTAGACGTTGTATGCAGGATTATTATGATAAACAGTACAAAATCTTTTAAAGGGAAATAGGTATTTATCCTTATACAAAAAGTTCACCATTATTAAAAGTTTGCTTTGATTTTAAAAGAATAATAAATATGTTTTCCAAGCACACATTAACTGGACATGAATGTAGGCAGCCATAACATGTGAAGTATGGCCTCAGCAAGGAGATGCTACTGAAACTATGACATAATCAGGATGTTGCTTTCAGCCCAATGTGTTACTGATACATCCAGAACGCCATTCTCATTCACCACGGTGCAAGCTCCTTGGTAACCCCATAAACGAGCGAGCTCCTTGGCTGCACGTGGGAGAAACGGGACTGAGGTCGGACTTTTGAGAGACGATGGAGGGGACGGTGGGTACCAGAGCTACGCTTCACTTCCCACCCACCCTGGCTTCCAAGTTAGACCATCCACCAAGAGAGAGATGGTAGAGTGCCTCCCTCCCCGGACTCTCCCTCGCCCCCTTCCCCCCCCCCCCCGCTGAAGCTATCCCGCATCCGACTCGGGATGTCCCCACCTGCTGCATCCCGAGGGCCACCAACCCCCTCTCAGTCTCAGCTTTTCCCGGATCGAGCTCTTCCTTCTGTCATCCAGCAACCTCATACCAGAACGGAATGCATTGGAACATGGGCCTCGCTCAGTCCCCGCTCAGCAGGGAAAGCCAGGCAAGATAACACAACATCAGAACAGTTTAGCCAAACACAAGTCATTCCAATGGGTAAAATACAGTCAGTGCAATTCTTGAGATCGAATCAATCCATTATCAGCAAGATAATATGTGCAAAAAGGCCCACAAGCAATAGGTCACTTCATTCAAAGCTGCTCCCAACCTCTCTAGATGGGCCAAGCGGTCTGCTTCTGCAATTGTATTATTCTGACAAAGCATTGATCACTTCCATGGACCTCCCGATACAGGTATTGGAATTTCCTCTTGTAATTATACTTTACATTTATTTTTGTAACAAGACAGGAGATCATTCGGTCCATCACGTCTATGCAGAGCAATCCCAACCTTCCCCCACACCCCCCGCCCCAGACCCTTCCCCAGTCACTGGTGGGTACAGGTACGTGTTCGTGCACACTTGGCTTCCAGTTGACTGTCGCGGATGCTCTCCCTGGTGGGGCGGGGTCAGTTCCCTCAGGCGACCTTCAGTTAAAAGAGTGCTTCGATTCGATTCGCATGGCAAAAGGTTGACCAGTGAGGGAAGGTTCCTCGCCTGCCGGCCACAGTCGCAGCGAGACGTCCACCTGCCCACAGAGAGCAGTTCAGTTTTGTGTGGTGGGGAGGCAGTCTTCTCAGCTCCGGGGTAGGGCGGAGGGGGTCAGTAAAGGACTAAGGAGAACCGGCAGCTGCTCGTGAAGCTGGAGTGATGCATGGCTGGCGACTTTATGATGCAGCGTGAAGCACGCGGGCTCGTTCGGAGAGAGCCCGTGGTACAACATTTACCCTGCAACGCAAAGAGATGTGCTGGTCAGTGACAGTGAAGGCGGCCTTTCAACTCCCACCATCCAAAACGTAACGGGGGAGGGTTGCATGGGCGACACAGGCATGTGGACTGAAATGGCCTGTTACCGTGCTGCACGTCTAAATTTTAAAAAAATTTAAAATCAGAGAAACGCTACAATCTCAGCACTTTCACCATTTCTCCACAAGCTTTGCGCCTTTAAGTGCATCTTCACCTTTTTTTAAATTTGGGGGAAAAAAATGACCAGTCCCATTTTCTCCCTCCTTCAAATAATTTCCCAGGTGTTTCTGGCAAATCCCGGAGCTGCCAGGACTCTGGTTTGACCCTGACCCTCAGGGTCTGGGTGGAGTTTGCACCATCCTTGTGTAACACCCCGAGTGCTCCAGTTCTCCCCCCCTCCCCACCTCCCCTGCCCACAGATCTGGATTAATTTGTCCACTCGAGCACGGGATCAGGGATTGAAAGGCAGGTTGATGTGCATGGGAGGGAGAATAAATCATAGTGTGAGGGAAATAAGAGGATTGCCCTCCTGGGGGCCAGTATGGACCTGACCAGCCACATGGCCTCCTATGTGGTCAATGAGAGCAGGGCAGTCAGCAACCACGGAGAGAGAGATGGACAGTAAAGTATGGATAGTAAACGTTGCAAAATTTGTTGTTTTGAGGCAGCGCCACAGTTCAAACATTTCAAAAGACCACATTTCAAAAAATAAATAATAACAGGGCAAGAGAAAGACAAAGCGAGGCAGTAATTGTGCATCGTTGTTCATTCAGAAGTCTGATGGCAGAGGGGAAGAAGCTGCCCTTGTGCCGCTGAGCGCTCGTCTTTGGGTTCCTGATGGTAGCAGAGTGAAGTGGGCCTGGCCTGAGTGGTGGGGTTCCTTGAGGATAGAGGCTGTTTCCTTAAGTCACACCTGGTGGATGAAGACGGTGTTGCAGGCCGAGTTAACAAGCCTCTGCAGTTCCACCCCCACCTCCCATCCTGAACTTTGACAATTCCATACCAGACAGAATGGTCTCCACAGTACACCTGCATAAGTTTGAATCTCTTTTTTTTGGAAGGAATATATGGGTTGGCACAACATCGAGGGTTGAAGGGCCTGTACCATGTTCCATGCCGAATCTCCTCAAACTTCTCACAAAATATAGCCGCTGGCAAGCCTTCCTCGTGATTGCATCGACACGACTCTTTGCATCAAAGCACCGGACTGGAGCAAGCTCAGTGAATGCGTCTTCTCTGTTTGGCACAACAACTGTTCTCTACAGTTCCAAGATGAGAAATTCCAAAAGAGATTGGAGCCCAACAAGGCCGTTTGGCTGGCCTACGAGCGAGGCCTCAAATCCAGTGCCAGCCAGAAATCCAGCCCAATCGTGGCTCAAATGGGCAGGCGCTGGAGGAGAGTATGGGTGTCATGTGCCTTAAACCTACTCCTGGCCCTGCTTCTATGGACATTTTTAAAAAAAATACCATGAACTGTACACTGTCCGATGTCGTATGTTTCTATTAGAACAGTAATGCTCACACCATGTTCTAGTTTCTTAATTATTTTGCTTGTTACTCAATTTCATCTTCTTTCCCTTCACACCGAGAGGTTTATGTACTTAATGATCGATTAATATGGGTTTGTAAATACGTGTGCCCAGTATGATCGCCACTGAGTATCTGTGATGCTTATGCACACGAAGTCAAATTTTTAAAAATTTTAGAGTTTTTGAAAAGTCCGGATTCTCGGCTCGTCCAGATTTCAGGCATCTGGATTTTTGGACATCCACCGTACTGGCTTTAGAGAAGGTTCACCGGGCCAATTCCATCGATGAGGGGGTTGGTCTGTGAGCGGAGTCTGGGACTCTACTCACTGGCATTTAGAAGAATGAGTGGGGTTCATATAGAAACCCATTGGTGGGTGAGACCAGAACTAAGGGACATGGCCTCAAGACCCAGGGGAGTATATTTAGGATGGAGATAAGGAGGAACTGCTTCTGTCACTCCACCCCACCCCCCAGAGGGAGGTGAATCCTCCACCATTGAAGCAATGGGGGCGACCTCAGTAAATGTACTTGTTGGATAGATTTTTTTTACATAGAAGGGTAATTAAGGGATATGATGGAAAAGGCAGGTTGGTGGAGATCAACTATGATCTCATTGAATGGCGGACCAGGCTTGATGGCCCATTCCTGCTCCTGTTTCTTCTATTCACCACTTTCTACCTAACCTTCACTTGTCTACCAAGGTTAACAGAAGATGCACTGTCCTGCAGCGAAGTGGATCCCGTGTCTTTAACTTGGGTTTCAGACACTCCCCCCAGAACCACCTTTCCTTGTTTCCTCTACATCCACATCCCATTTTCCCTTAGACCACCACCAGTTGGTGCCCTTGACCTTGAACCGGACACAAGCTCTCCCTCCCCCTTCATCCTAAAACCCTTTCTCTTCAGTTCTGAAGTGTTAACTCGGGTTCCTCCCGCCATGGATGCTGTCCGACCTCCGAGTGCTCAGGTGGGCAACAAATCCAACTCACCCTTGGTTTCACATCACCGGCTCCACCTCTCTCTCCATAAACACAGCTGATGATGATCCACACTGACTGACGACAAGGGCTCCATCTCAGTCACTTGTGCCACAATCTAGGGGACCCACAGAGAAAGGACTATTTTAAAATAAAATGACAAGCAAGAGAAGCTCCGGATCTGCGTAGGCAAATGAATTATTCAGCTTCATTGCCCACTGCAGTTCAACAGGTTAAACCACATTATTCATCTGCTTCCATCCTTGTTTCCTTCTTGCTTTCTTTCTCCTCATTTGCTCAAGATTCTTATTCTGCATTTTTTTTTGGTGTTAAAAAATGCAAATACATTCATAGACATGGCACAAGCAATTTACTGTATACACAGTACATATACAAAATTAAATATTGTTAAATAATAGTCTTGGAGGAAATTGTATGTGCAGTTCCTTTGGTCGCTCCGCATTCCCACTGCCCGTGGGAAGAAGCTGTTACCCACCCCCTCATGATTTTGGCTCTGATACTTCTCGATGGGAGTAGCTGGTAGATGCTGTGTGCGGGGTGGTGGGAGGGGTCCTTTACGATTTTGCGAGCCCTCTTCAGACAGCGATCTTGGTAGATCACACAGATGGAGGGAGTGGTCCTCTCTGCCACTCTTATGGATCGGGGCCTCTGATCCGACACTCTACAGCGGCCGCACCCACACGGAAATGCAGCCGGCCAGGACGCTCCTGGTTGTGGAGACTGGGGGGTGGGGGGGGGGGGGTCAATGCCAACACTTACTCCTCATCCCTGATGGCATCAGAGCTGTGGAGGCAGTTAAGAGTCAACCATAAGGGAATTGGAGACACACAAGCATTTCCTTTCATGTCTGAACTAGCGAGATCTTGACAATAATCCATCGGCTTCATGTCACTGCCACTGAGACCAATTTAACTAATTCCAGTTCTATTTAATTACATGACTGTAACTTGAATCCAAAATCAAGCTCAGTTTCAGAACTTTTTCTGATTAATGTGAGAGCTACTGATCGTGGGCTGAAATGAAGAAAGGTTGGATAGACTAGGCTTGTATTCTCTGGAATTTAGAAGATTGAGAGATCTTATAGAAACGTATAAAATTCTTAAGCAGACTAGATGCAGGAAGGTTGTTTCCAATGCTGGGAAAAACCAGAACCAGGGGTCACAGTTTAAGGACAAGGGGAAAGTTTTTTAGGACTGAAATAAGGAAAACTTTCTTCTCTCAGAGGTTGGTGGATCTGTGGAATTCTTTGCCACGGGAAGTAGTTGAGGCCGGTTCCTTGTCAATATTTAAAAGTAGGTTAGATTTGGCCCTTGTGGCTAAGGGGATCAGGGGTTATGGGGAGAAGGCAGGAACCAGGTACTGATCAGCCATGATTATATCGAATGGCAGTGTTGGCTTGAAGGGCCAAATGGCTGACACCTGCACCTATTTTTTATGTTTCTAAAGCGGGTTCCAGATGCTGGGGACAAGGTCCAGAGAAGATGTGGTGGCGGGGGGTGGGGGGGTGGTTAAGAGTGGAGATGGATTTGATAGGGTCTTTTTAAAGAGATTTTTGGATAAGTACATGGATCTTGGATCATATTTATAATGAACAGAATCGATTCCCAGGAGGAACAGCCTCTCTCTAACTTCAAGTCAGAACTGGTCAGTCAAGGGAAGAAAATCTGTAACACTGAGACTGGGGTCAAAGAAAACATCCTACCCAGTACAGGCCCTTCGGCCCACAAAGTTGTGCTGAACATGTCCCCACTTTAATGGGGACATTTGTTAAGAAATAAATATTGGCCAGAAATCTGCTGTCCCTCCAACTGAGCCAAGGGAGAGGGAGTCTTGCTTTTAGCCCGCAGCTGAGACATAGCTTTCCCCTCAAATATCTGCTTGGACAGAGTCCTCAGGTATCTGGAGGCTCACATGGATATGATCAGGGACTTACAGCCCCTTACACCACCCCTCCCCTCCCCCCTCCCCTCCCCCCTCCCCTCCCCCCCTCCCCTCCCCCCTCTGAGGCGATCTATGAGACAGAAGACGCTTTCAGGTGCCTTCCCTGACGAGAATCCCCATGCAGAAGCGAATACAGCCCTGTGGAATGGTCTACCAGGTGGCAGCCCTGAAATCACTGTGCTGTCCACCTGAAAGGGACAAGCTGCAGGAGAGGCGCCTTGGAGTGCACTCTGGCTCCTATCAGCACGGGACATTGGGGCAGGGGCGGCGGGGAGGGGGAGCTGTCAATCAGTGGGAATTTGAGTCGCTGGATGATTGTCATCAGCCCGCCTGCCCCCTAGGCAGTTGCATTCAGGTGCCTCGGGGGAACTGCTCAGATGCGGAAATTATACCTCCTGGAGGAGGGTTGGTGAGTACTCCTCCGAGCCACGTTAGGCTCTTTCAGGTGGCCTCCTGAAAGCCGCATTCAGGTAGAATATGCGGGTTTACAATGGGGTATTCTGGCCACCTGAAAGAGGCTACAGGGATGTTGATGCAAGGGTGGCAAAAAGAAAGGCTTGGTGAATTGCTTCTCCTCCCGCTCCTTTTGGTTTCCGAGCTCATAGGAACATAGGAAGTAGGAACAGGAGTAGGCCAAAAATGGCCCATCGAGCCTGCTCCGCCATTCAATACGATCATGGCTGATCTAATTTATGACCTAACTCCACCTACCTGCCTTCTCCCCATATCCCCTAATTCCTCTCATGTAAAAATTCATCTAACCGAATTTTAAATAAGTTTAATGAGGCAGCCTCAACCACTTCCCTGGTTAGAGAATACCAAACATCCACTACTCTCTGGGAAAAACTATTTTTCCTCCTCTCTGTCCTAAATCTACTCCCCCGAATCTTGAGACTGTGTCCTCTCATTTTAGTTTCCCCGGCCAGCTCAAAAAACCTTCCTACATCTATCCTATCCATACCCTTCATAATCCTATATGTTTCTATAAGATCTCCTCTCATTCTTCTGAAGTCGAGCGAATACAATCCTAGACGATTTAATCTTTCATCATAAGTCAACCCCTTCATCCCAGGGATCAACCTAGTAAACCTCCTCTGGACCGTCTCCAAAGCCAGTATATCTTTCCTCAAATATGGAGACCAGAACTGGACACAGTACTCCAGGTGCAGTCTCACCAGTACCTTATACAGTTGCAACATTACCTCCCTACTCCTGAATTCAATTCCTCTCGCGATGAAGGCCAACATTCCATTTGCCTTCTTAATAACCTGCTGCACCTGCAACCTAACTTTTTGCAATTCATGCACAAGCACTCCCAAGTCCCTCTACACAACAGCATGCTGTAGATTTTCACCCTTTAAATAATATTCAGCTCTTTTATTTTTCTTGCCAAAGTGGATAACCTCACACTTACTAACATTGTACTCCATCTGCCAGACCTTTTCCCATTCATCCAGCTTAACTCTATCCCTCTGCAGACTCTCGAGTTTTAGCCTCATAGGTGTATTGAGATACACAGAAGCTGGGCTTACGGAAAATGTTTTTGCTGTTATAACTGTCGACTTCCACTTCCACTCAATTTGGTGTCATCCGCAAACTTGGCTACACCACATTTTGTCCCTTCCTCCAAGTCATCAATGTAAATGATGAACAGTTGTGGGCCTAACACCGACCCCTGTGGCACCCCACTTACCACTCTCTGCCCACCTGAAGAACTCCCATTTATCCCGACTCTCTGCCTCCTGTCAGACAACCAATTTTCAATCCAGGCCAATATACTTCCCCGGACTCCACTTTCCTGTAACTTACTGATAAGTCTCTTGTGCCTGTTTATCTGAAAGGATTCAAGTGGCAAAGCTTCAGGAGATGGTGGAGAAGTGACTGGCAGAGAAAACCAGAGGTCAATCCACAGGACCATAAAAGCAGCAACGTGGACTCCCAGGATCGTTGTTTAAAAGAGGGCCCGCAAAAAAAAAATCAGGGAGGACCCTTAACCCCACTCCCGCTCGCGGCATCTTGTAGCCTCAAGATACAGGAGTATCAGAACCAGGATGAAACACGAAAGTCCGCAGATGCTGTGATTGTATCAAAAATGCACAGAAATGCTGGAGGAACTCAACCGCATCCACTGGCGGTAAAGATAACCAGCAGTTAAATACCTTTACCGCCTGTGGATGCGGTGAGACTGGCAGAGTTCCTCCTGGATTTCTGTGTGTAAGAGCTAGGACCATCGGGCTGAGGCGCAGCTTCTTCCCACGGGCAGTGAGAATGCTGAACAGCTGCTAAAACAATTCTCCATGACTGGACTATTTATTAATAATATTAATTTTAATACACAGTATGTGTATTTGCAGTATGTACCTGTTTTATATCGGTATGTGTGTTTTGCAATGTTTTGCACCGTGTACCGGAGAGCGCTGTTTCATCCGGTTTTACAAATGACAAACTTCAACAGAGCCACTGGTGTCACTAGGGGGGGACGCGGACCGCACTGGGTGACACCATCAGAACGGATGATGCCAAAATGACTGCCTATAACATTTTTGTGCCATGTTTCAGCAGAAATTTATTAATTTTTTTTTGTAAATATATCCCTGTCGTCAGTTATAACAGCAAAAACATTTTAGTAAGCCCAGCTTCCGTATATCTCAATACACATACGAGGCTAAAACTCGATGCTCATTTACTTTTTTGAACCTTCGAACGGGCTCCGGTCAGAGCCGTCGTTATTCCCCAATGACAACGACGCTTCGAATTGCATGGTTTCGTCCGCACGCGCTACCAGCATATCGCGGTCATTTGTGATCCGATATCAATAACTTTTTAAGAGAATGAAGTAGTAATTAAAGGAAAAGAAGGATCTCATGTAACAATAAAGTTTAACATTAATTTTGATGTAGTTCTTAAATGTTTTTATTTCAAATTCTATTGTTTTCTTACCGAATTTTCACTTGAACCCCATTAAACGATGTAAATGTAAATACATCGAGGCTGTGTGTATGATATTGTAGTTTAAAGGTGTAATTTTAATTTTGGGGAATTACAATCTATGAGTAATGTTTTTTTGTACTAATGTTACTAAGGATTCTGTATGATCTGGTACGGGAGGAGGGTCACGCAAGGGGAGATGGGGGTGACACCATGAGTTACCGCACTGGGAGACACCAACCCTAGTGGGACCACTGAAGAGAACTAAACCAGCCATCATTTCCCTCCCTCAGAGAGGTCCACTCACCTGCTGCCGTCTCTGTCTCACCAAGCAGTGGATGAGAAACACATTGGCAAACAAGCTGACTATCAGGATGATCAAAGCTGCCCGCCACAACACTGGAGAGGGCACCTGGCCGCTGTGGGCATGAATGGGCAATGTTTGGCCTTCGCAAGCAATAGTCTGAGAGGTTGGGTCGCTATTGCTTTGGCTGACGTCGACTGAACTGGCATTGGTTCGGTTGCTGTGGCTTGTGTTGGTTATTGACAAGTGCAAACTCATTCCAATGGGCAAGGTCGCTGGTGGAAGTGGATAACTTTCATTGCTTAAGGCAGCATTGGTCAAGGATGGAGATGCACTGGTTAAGGCAGTTACGTTGCCATTGACTGCTGATGGATGTAGGTTACTTCCATTGGTTGAGTTAGTGCCCATGGAGGTCAGAGCTAGATTGGCTCTAACAGCCATGGTGGTCGGGGGCACATTGGTTGGAGACTGCGGATTTGTAATGTCGCTCGTGGATACTAGCTCATCAGTGGTGCTTGGGTCAGAGTGGGCTTCAGGGATGGAAATTCCCAACTTGTCCTCTGAAGCCTGCGTGAAATAGGTTGTTCTCGACGATGTGGTCTCAGTGTACCCTAAAAGGGGGATGCAAAAAGAAGCCAGTTTTCAGAGGGTGATGCTGGTGGTTTAATTGTATTTAGTACAAGAAGCCTCATGCCAAGGCTGTCCCCACTACCCTCCACCTTCCAGAGGCAGTAAAACACTGTGAACCTGGAGTCAAGTTGAGGCCAGATTTTTCCCCCCCAAAAATAGACTTTATTTGCATTATCCTATCCACAAAAGAAAAACTGTACAGTCAGTTCCCAGCCTTACATTCATGGTTACGGTAACCAAATGATAAATGTTCTGGTTGGCACGATGGAATTCAAGTAAAACAAAAACCACACAGTGAACTCAGCCAGTCTCACAGCATCCAGATGAGGTATAAAGATATATCACCGATGACTCAGAACTGAGTCCTTCTTCAACATACAAGCAAAAAGCAAGCGGGCATCTGAGTAAAGAGTGGGAGAGAAAGGGTGGGGGAGAAGTCCAGGCCAACAGCTGTTTATTGGAGTATGATAAGAGGAAAGGTGAGAATTGATGTTGGCTCTGTGAAAGGAGAGAGAGAGAGCTGAAGGAGACAGGGGGACGAAGAAGTGAGGGGGGGGAGCTGGAGGTGGGGGGGGGGTGTTTAACAGAAAATTGGAGGTTGATGTTAATACCATCTGTTTGGAGGGAGCCCAGATGGAAGATGAGGTGTTGTTCCTCCAATTTGCTGGTGGTCTCAGTCTGACAGTGCATGAGACCATGGACAGACATGTCAGCAAGGGAATGGGACAGGGAATTGAAGTGGATAGCCACAACGCTGTTGTGGTGGATGGAGCCGAGATGCTCAACGAAGCGAACTACCAGTCTGCGCCCAGTGTCTCCTCTACGTACCTCCTGATCAATAGTTCACCATCTGCAATTAATCCCAGCTTTCCCCCTGAACATAGTAGGCACGACACGTAATAAAAAAAATTTCCCGTGTTTCCTGTTCAAGGCAAACACAATGTTGGACGATTGGGTCATAAATGCCGGCCCCTCCAACTGCCAAAATCCAGAGGAAAAAAAATACTAGTGGAGCAGGGCCTCTGTAAAAATAGAAACTACTCGCTGGCAATGCACTGGTTTCTAAATGTTCCTGTTACAACATGAGCGGGGAAGAAAGGCTTTCATCCTATCAGACCCCTGCTGGTTCACAAAGCAATCTCATCACCCCATTCATTTTCCTGGCAGCCCATTCTCACGATATTCTAATTCATTGTCAGAGTACATACATGACATCACATACAACCCTGAGATTCTTTTTCCTGCGGGCCAGGCAGAATTACCACTGATTGGTAGTGCAAAAAGTAAACTGCACTACGTACACGTGTAAACAAATTAAAAAGTAAACAGACTGTGCAATACAGAGAGAGAGAGGAAACAAAAAATCAATAAAGTGCAAATGGGTCGTTAAATAAGTCCCTGATTGGGCTTATTGTAGAGAACATCTACGGGGAACGCTGCTGTCAGAGAGCAACAGCAATCATCAAGAATCCACCCCACCCGGCACACGCTGCTACCATCAGGAAAGAGGTGTCGGTGGCACAAGTCTTGCACCCACCAGGTTCAGGAACAGCTGCTACCCCTCCACCATAAAACTCCTCAACGACAAACTCAATCAGGGACTCGTTTCAGGACACTTACATGTGCACTTTGTTGTTTTCCCCCCCCCCCAACCCACCCTTTCTGCATCGTACAGTTTACTTACATTTCTTTATTTGTTTGCATGTGTATGTTGAGTAGAGTTATTTTTTTTGTACAGGAGAAAGAATCTCAGGGATGTATGAAACGTAATGTCTGTCACCATTCAAGTGCCTTGCTGTTGGACTCCCCCCAATCTTTTTTTTAATTAGAATATGTCTCTCCATCCGTTGCAATCTCTGACCCTCCGAATTGTAGTTGTTGCCTCCCCTGTTCTCCTTCGGTGAAGGCTCCGTCTTTGAGTTGAGACTGAGTCGATGTTGAGTTCATGATTATACAAGGGGAAAATACTGAGGTGGTTTCCCGCTGCCTACTTCAGTTGCAGGGTCCGTACTGGACGGGTCACCCTGGCCCTTGATCAGCAGATTCATCTGCCCAGGGTTTTTAGTTTTACAACCGTAATTTCCAATCTGTAGAATTGTAGAAGCCATCCACCATCTGCAATCCATGGCTTCACGTGACCTTGATTGGGAGGCTAAACAGGTACTGCACCTTGCCCAAGGGTGATTGGGGCGGAAGGAGCGCCTTACACCTCCTTTGGGTGAGCAATTGTGCATCACCGACACTGAATAACAATAAATCTGAAATCAGGCATGCTGCCATCACAGCAGTCACACGTCCTCCGTTCCCAGACTGGATTAATCCTCAAAATCCCTGCAGCTGAAACACAACACGTGCAACCTCCACACACACAGCAGCAGCAGATGCAGGCCCACTGTGCCTTTACCATCTCACGTGGAAGCAGGCTCAAAAAGGAATTTTCAAATGAGAAAAAAAAATTGGAAACTCGGGAAAGAAAAGCTGGCGGGAGCTGGAGGAAAATGGGCACTTGATTCGATGTGCCGGGACAGGAAATAAAAAGGGGCCAAATGGCCACCTTCGTGCGCATCATAAAAGCTGCAAACAGCCAACTTCCTCAAATGGTGGAAGACAATATCGAGATCTATTTGTCACTGACAGGATGATGTGCAGAGAGGACCCCCCCGCCCCCACCAAACGTATCAAGCACGGCTGAACTTACCTGTCGCACAGGTATACAGGACGCAATTGCTATAACAGGGTTTCTGAGCCTTAACTTCAAAAGACTTAATGTGCTCAGACAAGTTTGAAAGAAGACGAATAGAATTCCATCGTCTAACCTCACAGTTGATCGTCTCCTAATGGGGCAACAGAAAAGAAAAAGAAACACAGATCAACAAGGCTCCAGAACTCACATCTGCTCCATTGTACCGAACACAACATTTGACCTGGGGTACCGAGTGTAGCTCAGTGATCCTATTGAGAAGTGGAGCAGGCTCGATGGACTGAATGGCCAACCACTGTACCTCTTTTTGTGTTCCAATAACTTTAATTCTTCCCCTGCCATCCCCCAACGATGCTTCCCTAATCAGGCAACACTAAGGGAATAGCTTCATCAAGAACTCATTTCCCATGAGATATGCCTGGCCACAGATGAAAGGAAGCCTCAATCCACCAGAAGACCTGATTAGTACCACACCTTTACAGCGCCAGCGATCGGGACCGGATCAGGGTTCCAATCCCACAATGTTTGTAAGGAGTTTGTACGCTCTCCCAGTGTTTGCGTGGGTTTCCCCCCCGGTGGGGTCTCCGGTTTCCTTCCCCCTTTCAAAACGTACCGGGGGTGTGGGTTAATGGGGTGGAAATTGGGCGGCGCGGACTGTTAGCGTGCTGCAAGTCTAAAAGATAGACCCCAAGTCGCTCCGAGGTCAAGCAACTGATCCACGCTCTTGGAGCGCATCACCCCCCAATTCGGCATCAACCCAATTCAGGAAGGGAGGTGGCCGCCACGTTGGGGCAAGGGGACAAGGCCAAGGAGACCGATGCATGAAAAGAAGGTGAATGACCTCCTTTTGGAAAACTCACCCTAATGGAGCAATCATTGATAAACTGCAGCTCCTGGCTGACAGTGGAAGCAAGTTCTTGGAGCGGATTCACCGAGTTGTGGTAGATGTGCTCAACTGATCGATTCAGTAATAACATGATTTGCAGATCCAAACAACAGCCTTCCTGTAGAAATAGGTCAGGAGGATAACTAGGAGACTCTAAACTAATGATTAGTTACCACTCCACCACCAACAGACTCGTAAATAACAAACTCAAAGACTCATTCAAGAATTATTTGTAGATTATTAGTTAATATTTATTTTCTGCATCGCACCGTTTATTTGCCCGTGGTTTTGTTTACACTCGCCTACAGGTGCTCGCCCACTTACAACAGTCCAACTTCAGATTTTTCAAAATTATGAAGGTTCGAATCCGTACTTTCAATTCTGATCTGTTCCCATGCTTGCGATATGCGGTACGCTACTCTACTGCAATGCTGGACGATGGCAGCATCACGTGCGAGAATACCTCTTATGGGGAAAAGGCAGGTAGGTGGAGTTAGGTCATAAATTAGATCAGCTATGATCTTATTGAATGGCGGAGCAGGCTCGATGGGCCATTTTTGGCCTACTCCTGTTCCTACTTCCTATGTTCCTATGTTCACCAGTGCTGACTCAACCACGCCCACAGTCTCTGTAGTGATCACGTAAACGAGCGCACTGCAAACAACCCATCACATCTACTAAGTGACAACGTGGGCCTTCTCAATGCTTCTAACATTCTTCATGCCCCCATGTGCTCTCAGCTGGGTACGTGGATGTTTCCCCCCCCACCCCCAGGTATTCAAAATTTAATTAGGTGAAGTGGTAGCGCGGTATTCTTTCTGATGTATTTCCTCATCATAAGTTGAGGAGCACCTGTATACAGATCTTTTCTTGAATAAGGTTTTTTTTTGCACTGATAACACTGGGCAATGAGGAATTTGCCTCCTCAACACTTTTGGGTGCATTTTATGAATTTGGGGGTGCTGATCACTTAAAATTTTCCTATCACATCCCAATTTTTTAGCTATAACCTATTTTTGTGATTTCCTGTCATATTTTAAGTCTATTTCAAGCCTACAAAACCACATCACTGAAAATTCACCCACTCAATAAAACCCTTCCTTATCTCACACCCATAACTCTTATTTTTCGTGCATCCTGTCTAAGAATCTCGTAACTCTCATTGTTTCAGTGTCCATTACCCCCCTCCCCCCAAGCCTGGAACAAGAAGAGCCCATTCATGGGTGGAAAAAGACAGTAACTGGTGTTAAACAGGAAAGTCTGCAGATGTTGGGATTGTCATGCAATGTTCATTAGCTACTGCTGTACCAAGCAATGGTGTACATTCAAGTAATAGTCAATCCCATTTAATAGTTGACTCCCCAACTTTTTTGGAAATTTTATATATGACCCATATAAAAGAGGGACCCCCCCTCCCCATTTTTGGCCCCAACCCGCCTGCCCATCCTAGATCCTACCACCCCAATCTCCCGCCCACCAAAGCACCCGACACCGCAACTGCAGATCCTCACTCCGACTGCCCGTCTGCCTGTCCGACCACCGGAGCTCCCGGCTGCCCCGACCTTCTCCTCAGCCACCCACCCATCCAACACCCCAGCCACAGATTCTCGGCCACCCGCCCAAGCTCTCCACCCCCCCTCCCCCCACCACCCCCCGAGCGCAGATTTACCACCCGGCCCTCTGAACTCCTTGCAGGTACTTAGCGCAGTCAAAAGTATGATTTGATCCAAACAAAACTAGACCACTACATGTTACGCACAAGAGAAGAAATGGCATGAAGGAACAGTGTCCACTGCTTCCCTGGGACAGTGAGCACCACACATCTCTTGCCCAAACACCCTTGCGATGTAACCAAGTGAACAGACACTCACCATTCTAGTTTCGACTGGCAGGAATACTGTGAGATTATAGTCAGTGGGAAGGTTCTTTTTCTGCAAGTTAAAAAAAAAATAGATTTAAACTGAGTTCCATTGGTTTTTGAATATTAACGACTGATGTCTCAAGGTTACCGCGCAGGTTAATAGGATATTAAGGTTTCATTCATTGGGAGATTGAGTTCAGGAGTTGTGAGGTCATGCTGCAGCTCTACACATCTCTGGTGAGACCCCACTTAGATTATTGTGTTCAGCTCTGGTCACCTCATTACAGGAAGGAAGTGGAAGCTATGGAGAGGGGGCAGAAGAGATTCACCAGGATATTGAACAAGTCTTATAGGCAAGGTTAGCTGGGACCTTTCTCTTTGGAGCACAGAAGGATGAGAGGAGACTCTGAGAGGCATAGATAGGGTGGACGGCCAGCACCTTTTTCCCAGGGTGGGATCAGCAAATACCAGAGGTCGTCTCTACAAAGTGAAGGGAGGGAAGTTTAGGGGGAGACATCAGAGGCAAGCATTTTTCTTTTTAAAGATCTTACACAAAGGACTTGTCGCTGTCATCTCGAATGCCTTACTGGGGATGGTAATGGAGGGCTGGGCCATTAGGACACGGCACATGGATGAGAGCGAAAATAAAGTGTCAGGAGGTCAGAAGGGTTGAGTATTTTTTTTGGGAGGGATCTAAAGGTTGGCAGCACCCTATGTTTTATGAGGGACGACTCCTTCAGCGGACAACTCACTGGTCTAGATTGTGTGCTCCTCAGCTGGACAAAGCTCCAAGACAACTGGTTCACATTGACATGGGGGCTAGCGGCTCAGATAAAATGGTCATCAGCTCAGCTGCTTCGTTTTCTGAGTGATTCAGCCCAAACGTCCTTCCCAACCTTCCCCCACCCCCCCCACCCCACCACATCCCAACTCAAACTCACCAAATTCTCAATGTTTTCATAGTACCCTGACGTGATACAGTCAGATGGAAAATCGCAGATCGCGGAGGCACCCGTCAAAAGCAGAAACACGGAGAGGATTGCCTGGAAAGAGGAAATTAACTATAAAATGTGACGCTGCCTGGGACTGGATGAACGACGTCAGAATGCCCCCTCCCTGCATCTTGCAGGGGACAACTGGCACCACCTGCGTAAAACGTGATGGATTCCCCAGCGACCTCCTCCAGGCACATTCTCCCAACACTGTCACTTCATACTCCTCCAGAACAATAAAACGGGTCAACGTCCGACCGCAGAGACGTCCGTCGACCATGGTCCGATAGGGTTACAATGGAATTCAGTCAGAAATTCCAATAGGAGATCGTGAGAATGGGATTTAGCTGGATGGCATTTAAAGAAAAAGCAAACTTGGCAAACAACACTGGACATATTCCTAAGGAAGCCAAAACCTCCCCAAGAAGGGCCTCAGCCAGGTCCTTCAGACATTACAGGGTGACAGTTCATCAATGAAGATTAACTCTTCCAGTGGAACATAAAGGTTTTATAATAAAGTGTTTACATAAAAGTTTAAAAAGTAAACAGTTTAATTTATCATAAATTCAGAATCCCATAGAGCTTTGCTAAGTATACGTGATGTCCGCACATCGTATAACACCCAGTTTCGCAAAGGTACCGTGGGCGTTAAGCGGAGCATCCCTGTATTCACAGCCAACAACACAGAGATTACACTCACAAATGGCACAAGGCCATTCAGCTCAGAGACCATGCTAGCTCCCACTCTCCCCAACGCCCATTCCTCCCCCTACCATTTACTCCCACTGATGCCCAACTCGCCGTGATCACTTTGGTGACATTACGGAGGTGACAGTTAATCTACTGGCGCACCATTGTGGGGTGTGGGAGGGAATCGGAACACCCGAGGGAGAACATGCAAACCCCGCACGCAGACAGCAGCGGAAATCGAACCCAGAGCCACGAGGCAGAAGCTCTCCCGTCTGCGCCCAGGTGGGGAGGAGAGGATCCAGAGGAAATTAATACTCACAAACAGCTCCCTCAGCGTCACTTGCTGTTCCTGGAGTGAGCTCTTCGAATGCACATGATAACATTTCATCTCAACATGCCCACCGGTTTACATCCCACATCCAAACTCCTGCTCCTCCTAAAAACACAAGGAAAAGCCAATCACTCGCACGTCAAGGTCCAGAGACGAGGCCTCAGCACATTCCACCCCCCCCCCCCTACCCTGTCATGATAATGAATATGCATGAGATGTATGCAGATAGAGGTTGAGGTATTAACCTGACCGGAAGTGAGAGGGCATGCGAGCGTTGTATGCAGGGGCGAAATGGAGGAATAATGGAAGCAGAGAAATAAAGACACGCTGATGTTCAACAGGTAAATCATGTGTTGATGGTGTTATCAATTTCACATTTCGGGCCACAAATGTGACATTGGCGATGAGGAGAAACATTTTGGATTTTGAATCTGTGGTTTGAGCTGGAACGTTTCATCATGGCAATCACTGGAGCTGAATTTCTAGCACTTCGCAGTGTTCCTCATTTTGACCCGACGGGCGATGCAAGCACTGCAAGTGTGAAGTGAAAGGCATGGCTTGAAGAGTTCGAAGCTTACACCGACAGTCATGGCCTATTTCTCGATGGGAGTACGGCGGAGCAGAAAGCGCAGCGGAGGGCGTTGCTTCTCTTCACCGCAGGACCTGCAGTTCGGGAAACTTTTAAGACGCTTTCGAATACTGGAAGGAAGGAGGAATACTAGAAAGCTGTAGATGCATTGAATGCACACTATGTAGTGACACCGAATGCCACATTTCAACGCCATTTGTTTCGCAAAACAATACAGGAAGATGGGGAAACAGTCGCCCAGTACGTGACGAGATTGCAATAACTGGCTGTTGGATGCAATTATGTGGCAGCTGATTTGGACAACCAGTTATTGGATCAAGTCGTGCAGCACTGCAGATCAGACAAACTCAGAAGGCGATTGCTGGAAAAAGGGGGTGAGTTGAAACTTACCAATGCTTTAGCAATGGCTGCTGCATTAGAGGCTGTTGAGGGGAAATTTCATACCATGAAATTGAAAGACAACTCAAACCAGCCCAGTAAAGACAAAGTTGGTCAACAAGTAAATAGGCTCTCACATAGCCATAGCCAGCCAAGAAATATGCCGAAACGTGACTTGGAGTGTTACAGATGTAGAGACAGAGGTCATTTTGGAAAAGACCCATGCTGCCCAGCAAAAGGCAAAGTTTGTAGAAAGTGTGGAGGTAAAGACCACTTTGCAAAGAAGTGTAAAAGCAAGTCAAATGCAAACCAGAATGGGAAGAGTACAGCTTCTAAGGGCAAAGCTTGGGGGAAAGGAAAGTCTCCTGGAAAAAAAGGCAATTATGGACAGAGAAAGCAAGGCACTATTCGCCATATAGAAGGTGACCCAGAAAGTGACGATGATGACGACAACCAGGATGGGCAGAAATACTATCAGTTTACATTGAATGATGACCATCATGAGAAAGTCCCAGTGATAATTGGTGGTGTGACAGTTCCGGTCATTGTAGACTCAGGCAGTGACAGTAATGTAATTGACCGACACTTATGGGAGAAATTGAAAAAAAAAAGATCATTTGTATGTCAAAGAAGTGTTCAAAGAAACTGTATCCATACACAGCAACTAAGCCATTGCAGACCATTGGATGCTTCACTGCGACTGATGAAGCTGGTGACAAGCACACCGAAGCAGAGTTTGTTGTCATAGACAAGAGGGGAGAACCATTGCTGAGTAGACGCACGGCGCAAGATCTGGCAATACTTCATATTGGAGCTCGTGTCAATTCAGTTCAGTCATATGAGGATATGAAGCAAGAATTCCCCGCAGTTTTCCAGGGAGTAGGAAAGCTGAAAGGTCGACAACTAAAGCTAGCAGTGGACAAAACGATCAAACCCAAGGCACAACCAGTGCACAGAACCCCATTTGGACTTCGTGGGAAAGTCGAGGCCAAAATCAAAGATTGAGCAAGACATTATTGAACCTATAGAACATTCAACGCAATGGGTCAGCCCAGTAGTGATCGTGCCCAAACCAAATGGTGACATGAGACTGTGTGTTGATATGAGGATGGCCAATGAAGCTATAATTCGAGAATGACACCCCATACCAACAGTAGAAGAAGTACTCCAGGAGTTAACAACCAGTCAGGTGTTCTCAAAAATCAATTTAAAATGGGACTATCATCAACTAGAGCTGGACCCAGAATCCAGGGACGTGACAACATTTGTGACTCACTGTGGATTGTACCGGTACAAGAGGCTATCGTTCGGCATCAATGCAGCTCCTGAGATCTACCAGTACAAAATCCATCGAGTGATTCAAGGTATTCCTGGAGTCGCCAACATTTCTGATGACATCATAGTCCATGCGGCTACACAGGAAAAGCATGACAGACGGTTGAGGATTGTGCTATCCAGACTACAGGGGGCAAGCCTTACTGTGAATGGAGACAAGTGCCAGTTTGGTGTCTCAGAGATGGACTTTATGGGACACAGGCTTACACGGGAAGTACTGAACCCAGCTGATGCCAAGGTGAAAGCTGTTGCCGATGCATGTGAACCCCAGAATGCAACGGAGATGAGGAGTTTCTTGGGATTGGTCAATTATTGCGCAAAGTTCATCCCTAATTTTGCTACACTGGCAGAACCACTGAGGAAACTAACCAGGAAAGGTGTACCATTCCATTTTGACCCTGAGCAGAAGGAAGCATTCACAGCTCTGAAACAAAGTTTGACGAATGCCGATACTCTTGGGTATTATGATCCAGATGCACCAACCAAAGTCATAGCGGATGCTAGCCCTGTTGGTTTAGGAGCCGTGTTGGTCCAGATGCATGATGAGGGACCAAGAATCATTGCCTATGCCAGCAGATCTTTGACAGACATTGAAAGGAGATATTCTCAGACAGAGAAAGAAGCACTCGGACTTGTATGGGCCTGCGAGAGATTCCATGCATATTTGTATGGCATTGAATTTGAACTCATCACGGACCATAAACCATTGGAAGTGATCTATGCCGCCAGGTCCAAACCGTGTGCCAGGATAGAATGATGGGTGCTCAGACTCCAACCGTAAAAGTACAGAGTAGTCCACATTGCTGGGAAAGCAAACATTGCTGATCCGCTGTCCAGATTGTTGAAAGATGGATGCCCACAATCCAAGTCATAACTGGGGACAGAAGCAGAGAGCTTTGTACGCTTCGTAGCTATCCAGTCGACACCGGGAGCTGTGACAATGAGGGAAGTCGAGAGAGTCCGAACATGACCCAGAACTCATGGAAGTTAGAGAATGTATCCAAAGTGGACAATGGGACAAGTGCACTCACAAGGCATATGTTCCCATTAGAGACGAACTTTGTTGCATCAGGCAGTGTGTGTTGAGGGGTTGTAGATTGGTGATACCACAGAGGTTGAGACCGAAGATCATATCATTAGCTCATGAAGGACACCTAGGTATTGTTGGTACCAAGCAAAATCTCAGGAGTAAAGTATGGTGGCCAGGTTGTGATAAAGACACGGAGAAATTCGTCAAAACCTGCCATGGGTGTCAACTCACAAGTAGGAGTAATCCCCCAGAGCCGATACGGAGTACACAACTCCCAACAGGACCGTGGATCGATGTAGCTGTTGATTTTCTTGGACCTTTACCAACTGGCGAGTCAATCATGGTAGTGGTGGACTACTACAGCAGATACTATGAGTAATCTGTGATGAGGTCAACGACCACTGAAAAAACGATACAAGCATTGGCAGAGATCTTCGCGAGACATGGATTGCCTGTTACGCTATACTCTTGACAATGGTCCACAGTTCATCTCAGAGACATTTGCTGAATATATGAGGACCACAGGCATCCACCATCACAAAGTAACTCCTAAATGGCCGCAAGCCAATGGAGAAGTAGAGAGACAAAATCAGTCCATTGAAAAACGACTACAGATCGCTCATGCAGAAGATAGAACTGGAGAGAAGCATTGCTCATGCAACCACAGGAAAAAGTCCAGCAGAAGTACTCTTCGGGAGGAAAATCCACACAAAAATGTCCGAACTGAAGGAAATCAGGGATGACCAGGAGATGAGGGACCACGATGCTGAAAAGAAGGGGGCAGCAAAGCTGGATGCAGACTCGAGACGTGGGACCAGGTACTCAGACATCATGCCCGGAGATAATGTTCTGGTGAGGCAAGAGAGTGGTGGTAAGCTAGACACACCTTATTACCATCAACCTTATACTGCTGTATCCAGAAGCGGCAGTATGATGACAGTCAGGTCTCCAGCTGGAGTCCTCTACAAAAGAAACGTGTCTGGTGTCAAAAAGTACCAATCCAGAGCGGCATCGAGTGAAGTGGTTGGAAATCCAGTACGAGTTGCTCAACGTGAGGGACCAGTCGACGTTCCAGAGGTAGTTACCAGTTTTCCCGATGAAGTTGCCAGAGTACCAGAAACACCAGAAGCCGTAGCAAGCAGTGTTTCCGGTGCTGAGGGTGTGCAACCAAGTCGTGACAGTAGCATTGCAGGAAGGCTGAGACGGGACAGGAAACCACCTAAGCGATATGAAGATTTTGTGCCATATTTCTAATCGTGCCCGCATTATCATGAAAGTGAAAGTTTGTGATAGTTGGAATGAGTTTCAATGAAGAAAAAAAGTGCATTGATTCGGTGGAAGCGCAGTAATGATACACGCCAAGGAAAAGTGGAAATGATTGTGAAAAAAAAGAGAAATAATGAAAAGGGTGTACGCTGAACGCTGCCCTTGTGAAAAACGCAGTGAATGCGTATATGTGGAGGTCAGGAAAGAAACCATCACGAACTCCGAGAAAGAGACCTTTGCAAAGTGTGCTATGATTACCTGGATCATCGCTGTTTTGTTGTGTTTAGCGTTATTAGAAAAACTGTGCACCCAACATTTATTTTATACTTGACGTGGTTTGACTTTGGACAAATGACAGAGATCATCAACAACAACAAAATCCAAACAAATCTTCAGATCCAGGAAATAAAATGATTTAAATCAGGGCAAAAGTAGAAAATCTTCACTTTTATAGAGCGAATGGCAGATGTTTAGTTTTAAACTGGCAATAACGTCCATCAAAACTCAATAGGTCGCTCAGCTTTGGATAAGTAAAGAGCATTGTGTTGAAATCACTGGGATGGAAACAAACGTCCTTTAATTTGCAGTCCTTTTTCTTCAAGAGATGATATTTATATCCTCAACTGACACGACACCCATAGAGTTTCTGCAGAAGGAACTCAGATTGCTCTCATCCAATTCACCGGGCATTCTGGGCTGCGAAATTACAGGGAGGTGACTGAACTTGATGGCAGAGGAGGGGACGGAGAGGCAGAATGTGTGTGAATGGTGGGGGGGGGGGGGCGGGAGAAGAGAGAGATAGAGTCAGGAAAGAGAGTGAGAGAGAGAGCCAGAAAAGAGAGAGAGAGCGAGCCAGAAAAGAGAGAGCGAGTGCCAGGAAAGAGAGAGAGAGAGAGAGAGAGAGATCGAGCCAGGAAAGAGAGGGAGAGAGAGAGCGAACACAACAGCTTGTGTGTAAAAAGAGAGAGAGCGCAAGCTAGGGGAGAGTGTGGGCAAGAGCGAGCAGAGTATGGTCGTTATGGTAGGGATATAGAATGGCTGAGATCAGCTAGCCCCAGGTTATACATTGGTTTTAGACTCAGGAGAAAGGTCTCTACTGGGCACTCCTCATCCTGTTCTCCACAGAACCGGGGGCTGGTTAGCGGATTACAATCTCCCCTCCCACAGCAACACATTCCCAAAGGATTTTCCAGATTTAGGCATATGAATGTGTGCATCATGGTCTGGTATGGTGTCACGAATACCCTGGAAAGTAAAGCCCTGGAACAGGTAGTGGATATGGCTGAGAACATCTACTGGGAACAATACCTTCAGAGAGCAGCAGCAATAATCAAGGATCTACACCACCCAGTTTTAATTTTTTTTGTAATTTATACATACAGGCCACTTTGACCCACAAGGCTGTGCTGCCCAATTACACCCAAGACTTACACCACCCCCACCCCAGTATGTTTTGAACAGTGGGAGGAAACTGGAGCCCCTGGGGAAACCCCATGCAATCTCAGGGAGAACGTACAAATTCCTTACAGACAGTGCAGGACTCGAACCCTGCCGCTGTAATAGCATGGTGCCAACCGTGCCACCTCTCAGGAAAGAGCTACAAGACTCGCACCACTATTCAAACTTAATGGACAGAAGTTGATAATAAATATTTTAATTTAAAAAAATTTAGATGTACAGCACAGTAACTGACCCTTCTGTGCCCCTCCTCAAATAGAATCCCCGTACGTTTTGAAGGGTGGGAGTGGAAAGGATTTGCAAAACCCCTGTTTTAATTGTCCCTTATTGACTCATTATGTGCACGGTTTCAGAACTCCAATGACAATTTTTCTCAAGCCAAATATTTCAGTAGCAATTAGGTCTAGAGCAGCGATTCTCAACCTTCCCACTCACATCCCACCTGAAGCAACCCCTTACTAATCACAGAGCACCGATGGCTTAAAGGGGGAGGTGGTGGGGGTGGGGGGGAATGTTTGAAAACCACTGATCTAGAGTTTGCAAAAGGCCTTCCCTTTCCCTTGGACACAGGCACAAGTTCTCTCACATTTGCTATTACTCCTTCCACCAAGTAGAAGAACTTCAGCTACTTATGTCATGGAATGTTTGAACAGTGTATCACAAGCTCTTGAGTAAAGCAGTAAAAGATAAAGACCAGATAATCTGCTTTAAGTACAAACATTAAGGGATGGAAATCAGTCAATAGCTTGGAGGGGTTTGATACGATAACCAAGTTCTTTCTCCGTGCAAGAGTTTACAGTTTTACCGTGCCTTCAAGGCTCACTGAGGCGACTTTTAAATGTAATTTTATTTTAAAAACAAGACATACAGCAAGGTACCGGGCCATTTCAGCCCATGCCAACCAAGAACTAGCTTCCCCCCATCCAACCCCGGTACATTTTGAACAGTGGGAGGAAACCGGCTCCTGTTGAAAATGGCTGATCTAGAAGACTAAAAATAAATAAACATGCAAACTTACTCATTCTTTATTACCTCCTCATTAAAATGCTGACATGATGATCAGCTGCTATGCCTTCCCCCTCACAGGGTCTTGTCAGCTCACATACCCCTGGCTCCTCGTTGCTAGTGCCTGGCCAATGCGCTGTTCACTGAATACTTCTCTGGGGTAAACCACTGTCTCTCACAGGACTTTCCTCACACCCTCTTACAATGTGGGAGGAAGTCAGACAAGCTCACTAAGTCCAAAACACACCCTTCCTCGTTTGTCTCCACCCTTTCCCCCCTCCCCATTCTCTCTCAGCCTCTCCCACATCACCTCCCGGATTCTCCTACACAATGGCAATGAACTTGGCAGCCTGCACTTTGTGAAAGATACCAGGGGAATCTATGCAGTGGCTGGCGGAAGGTGCCACCCAGACAAATAAATGTGGGAGATGAATCCAGGTGACTGAAGCATCTCAGAGCTCCATCAGGTAGCTCAACTCACTCATTCCAATCTCATCCACCACCCCCCCTCCCCCCGGAACGCCTGGCCCTCCACTCTCTCCGCACCAATCTGAACCTCACCATCGGACCTGCAGATAAGGGTGGCGCTGCTGTGGACTGGCACACTGACCTCTATCTGGCCAAAGCCAGATGACAACTCTCAGACACCTCTTCCTACTTACCCCTGCGGCAGGACCCCACCAAAACTCATCAAACTGCTGTATCACACACCATCTCTGAACTCATCACCCCCGGTCACCTCCCTAGCCTCTGTTTCCCAATCCCGCACCAGTGGTTTCTATCTCCTACCCAAGATCCACAAACCCAATTGTCCCGGCAGACCTATCATGTCTGCGTGCTCCTGCCCCACAAAATTGGCGTCCACTTACCTCGACTCAGTTTTGTCGTATATCATGTTCCCCCCCCCCCACCGCCCCCGGTCCAGACCCTCCCCACTTACATCCGGGTGTGAGAGATCGGGACAATCCAACACTTCAACAACTTCCAGTTCCCTGAACTCGATCACCTCATATTTACCATGGACATCTAATCCCTATACACCTCTATTCCCCATACTAAAGGCCTCAAAGTCCTTCATTTCTAAAATCACTCAGTTCAACTCACAACCCTGATCTTGTGGAACGCTGCCTCCTTCTGCCATTTCTTGGTGAATCACAATATTTATCTAGAGACTATTTATTGTGAGATGTTGGAAAAGGAGCAAATTACACACACAATGACAACTGGGGAAGATTTGGATGCACATCTCAGGTTTGGAAAGGGAGACAGAGACCAACAGCTTCATTTATAGTGTCCAAGGAGTTGAACAGCACATAATTAGGGGGTTGGAGGAGTGGAATTTGTGACAGAGGTTTAATTCTGACCTCTGGCACTGTCTGTGTGGAGTTTACATGTTCTTCCTGTGACTGCATGGATTTCCTCTAGGTTCTCCAGTTCTCTCACATGGTGTTCAGGTTGGTGGGTCTATTCCTTGGTGCAAATATTCTTCAGTATGCAGGTACGTGGCAGTGTGGGGAGAATAAGTTGTAGGGAAGAGGGATGGGGGAAATGGGATACCCCTCTCCTATGGCAGGAACAGATCAGGAAGATGCTACACTAGTGTCAGTCAATTAACATTGTGAAAAAATACAAGAAATGGGAGCAGGAGTAGGCTATTCGCCCATCCAGCCTGCTCCACCATTCAATGAGATCATGGCTAATCTAATAATAGGATCATCTTCACCGACCTGCCTTTTCCCCATTTCACTTAATTCCCCTACTATGTAAAAAATCTTATCTAACCTTGTCTTAAATATATTCACTAAGGTCACCTCCATTGCTTCAATGGGCAACAAATTCCATAGATTCACCACTCTCTGGGAAAAGCAGTTTCTCCTCATTTCCGTCCTAAATCTACTACCCTGAATCTTGAGGCTACGTCCTCTAGTTCTGATCTCCCTCACTAATGGAAACAACTTTCTGACCTCTATCTTATCTGTGCATTTCATAATTTTATAGGTTTCTATAAGATCCCCTCTCATTCTTACAACTTTTAATTTTTTTCTTTCCACTCTAATATCATCTTAACTAATCCCTATTCCACAGGTGCTGTGATTAGTAAGGGATTTCTTAAGGTGGGATGTGGGTGGGAAGGGAAGGTTGAGAACCACTGCTCTAGACCCAATTGTTACTGAAATATTTGGCTTGAGAAAAATTGTCATTGGCCCATTTCTTTTGGAGTTATGAAACCGTGCACATAACAAGTCAATTAGGGACAATTAAAACAGTGGTTTTCAAACTTAATAAAACAACATCCCCTCCCCTTTCCCTTTTACAGTATAAATCTACACAGTCAGGGCTCACATTTATGTTGACCATCAAAAATTCTCTTTGAGGAAGTCACTTGTGCATCTATTATTGTAGTTATAATTGCAATTGGGCCCCTATATGATCCAAATTTGGCTCCTATATCTTAATGTGTCATATTTGTTCTTTGAGTTGTATGCAATTTTTTTCCGTAGGTATGCAACTATTCATCTCAGCAGTCCATCATGTAGAGGGGAGTCAGACTTCCAAGTAATTGCAATACATTTCTTAGCCGCTGCTAAGGCTATTTTAACAAATTACATTTGGAATTTAGTTAATTTATTGCTTATTTCAATAAAGGTTCCCAAAAGCCAAATTTCTGGGTCACCCATGAAGGCCACCCCTGTAATCCTTGTTAATATTTCAGTAATATCCTGCCAGAAAGGTCTCACCTTCACACACGACCATGTCGCATATAAAAAAAAACCTTCCTATTTCTGTCCCACACCTAAAACATATTTCAGATTTTGACTTATGCAGGTTCTGTTGTGTGAGATATAATTGGTGGAGGAAATTATATTGCCCTCATCTGTATCTTGGATTTGTAATTGACGTCATGATGTCCAACCTTCAATCAGACCAACATCCTTCCATTATTGCAATTCCTCCCATCTCTCTCTCTCTCTCTCTCAATCTCTGTAAACCTGGATTCGCACTTTCATTCTGGAGAACATGGTACATCTTAAGTTATAAATTTAGGTGCATTCCCCAGCCAAATGGTTCATTCCATTTCACTAAATTCAGGTGGGGCCAAATTTGGCCCCCACCTTTCTCTTAGGAACAACCTTAGCTGGAGAAAACAAAAAAAAACCATTAGGCATTCCGTTTTCATTTCTTACTTGTTCAAAAGACATGAGAAATCCCTCCACATAACAATCATCAATATATCTTATTCCTTTGTTAATTTTCAATATTTTGTTACCCAGATCCAGAGGAAGTAACACATTGTTACATAATGATGTTCTTAATGATACCTGCTTTTTTCCCCCAATACATTCATTTATTTGTTGCCATTATTTTAAACATATGTATTAATTAGGGCTATCCATCTTTGTTATTATTGTAACTTTCCAATTATAAATAAAGTCCTTCACTGTCTCCTCTTTTATTGAATTCATTCCCATTGGGGGATCCAAGAAGGGGAACCACCTTCTTGAAAAATCAGTGGCAAAAATCTAGCTTATGCTGATAAACAGCATTTCTTAGTCCTCCCAGTTTATAATCCCATGTTAGCTTTTCCATTGAAAATCTTGGCACTTTGTTATTCCATTGGAATTGCCTTATATAATTATTCAATCATTTAAACTTTTTTTTAAAAGTAGAACAATAGGTAACAATGGAAAAAAGATACTGTATTTTTGGCCATTTACAATTTACTCATCCCACCAGAACAATTGGCAGGTCTTTCCATTTCTGAAAATCTTTCTCTATTTTTTCCTAAGTGGAGTGTAATTAAATATACAAGTTCTGTAAATAATTATCTGTCATTATTCCTAAATATTTGATTCCATATAACCATATAACCGTTCACAGTACGGAAACAGGCCATGCCGGCCCTCCAAGTCCGTACCGGTTCACTTGAACATCTCCACTAGCTCCTCCGCAAACTCCTGAGGAAGCAGAGGCTTTCTTCATGATGCCACCGGTGCACTGGTTGTCGTGTATCTCAAAAATTTTACTAAGATGGATCTTGATTTTTGATATGCCTGTGGTTTTGGAGCTAATGCTCTGTGAGCCCTTTCTATTTCCATTCCTTGGACCTTCGAGATCCATCCTTTTATAAATTCCTTCATATCTGTGCCTTCTTCACCCTCCTTCAGGCCCACTATTTTTTGAACTGAATAATTTACTGTTAAACCATCACAAAACAAAGGCATTTAGTTTAATCAACAACAATGGATTTTCACATTCAACTACTGTGAACCTGTCTTCCATTTAAATCTTCTACTTTTTCATATCTTTCATAGTCAAAATTCATCAATGGTTATTATCTCACTCGTCCATATATATTTTACAACCTGATACTTATCCAATATTTTTATAATATTGTTTGTAACGTTGTCAGTGATTCAGCAGGTCAGACATATTTAATGACACATCATCAGCAAATAAGCTCATTTTCTGTTCTTCTTGACCCTTAATATCCGGATCTCTCCTTATAATCTCTGCCAGTGGCTCAATAGCTAGGAGAAAAAGTGCTGGAGACAGAGGACACCCCTGTCTACTTGATCTACTCAAGGGAAAGACGCTGACATCTGATTGTTAAGTTATAATGTTGGCTTGTGGTTTAAGATGGAGATCTTATCCACTTTATAAATTTTCTGCCTATACCAAATTTTTCCAAATGTTTTAAATGAGAAAGACCACTCTAATCAATTGAATGCTTTCTCTGCATCTAGAAAAATAGTTATACTTGAATTCAACTTTAATTTTGCCATATGTATTATACTAAATAGTCTACTTAGACTATTTGAAGAGTATCTTCATTTGGCAAGTCCCACCTGATCTGCATGTATTAATTTTGGTAGATATTGTCCAGTCTATTAGCTAGTACCATTGCCAATATTTTTATAATCGCCATTCAGGAGTGATATAGGTCTATATGAAGTTTTTAAAAGGGTCTCTACTTTTCTTCAGTAACACTGTAGTTATAGAAGTTGAGAAAGATTCTGAAGGGTCTCTACTTTTCTTCAGTAACACTGTAGTTATAGAAGTTGAGAAAGATTCTGGGAGGGTCTGGGTCTCCACAATATATCAAATACATCCATCCTAAGAGGTGTCAATAAATCTTTAAATTTTTTAATTGTTTGTAGAACTCAGGAGGAAACCCATCCTCCCCTGGAGATTTGTTAGCTTGAAAAGTACCCAAAGCTTTCTTGATTTCCTCTCTTGTGACAGGGGCATCCAAATCAACTAATTCTCCACCTTCTAATTTTGTAAGTTCAACATTTGTTAAAAATTGTTCATCTCCTAATAATTCTGATTTATATAGTTTCATACAGCACGTTTAAAAAAATACTATTTATTTATTTTTGATGATCTTATAATACTGGCCTCTGTTTTTATTGCATTTAGCATTCTAGATGACGCCTCTGCCTTTGCCTGCCAAGATACAACTTTGTGTGCCCATTCTCCTAATTCATAGTATTTTTGTTTGGTTTTTAATATAGTTGTTTTTTCCCCCATTCTAAAAGTTTGTTATGTGTTATATTTCAATTTTTTTATTCTCTAATAATCTATAATTTTCTTGTAACCCTGTTCTCTGATATTCTTTTTCCAATTTTGTCATGTCCTGCTCTAAATTATTCAGCTCTGTGGCATATTCTCAAGATTTTTGGTTTAAGAAAATAATTTGTCCTCTTTAAGGGTATCCCTTATTAAAAAGCTATTATCAGTAGACAAAATGGTTCTATCTGTCTCTTAATAAACTCACAAAAGTCCTTCCTTTTCAGCAGTATTGCATTGAGATGCCATATATACACATTTATTTTTTCCCTCCATTCTCGCGATAGTCAAAGATAATGGTGAACAATCTGATAAAAGTTTCACCAAATATTCCTTTTTTACCATTCTTAACTAGGTAGACATTAAAAACAAATTGTATGCGAATCGTGTACCCTTGGGTAGAATGAATAGTTTCTTTCTATGGGATTAAGCTGCCTCCATATATCAATCAAATTTAAATCCTTCATAAATTATAGTGCCATTTTTCCAGCTTTTGCCCTTGTCACTTTTCTTGCTGATTTTATCCAGTTTTAGATCTAGATAGAAATTGAAATCTCCTCCAACCAGTATATTTCGTCTTCCTGCTGATGTTTTTAAAAAGATATCCTTTATAAAGGCTTCATCGTCATAATTTGGTGCATAGATATTCATAAAAGTCCATGATTCTGCATAAATTTTGCAGTGTGCCATTACAAATCTTCTGACTTGGTCTGTCAGGGTCTCTTCTATTATTATTGGTATATTTTTATGTATTAAAAATCGCTACTTCTCTTGCTTTTGAGCCAAATGAAGATATTACTTGTCCCACCCATCCTCTTTTTAATTTAGTATGTTCCAATTTGTGTTTCTTGGAGAAAGACGATATCCACCTTTAATTCTTTTGGATGTGCCAAGACCCGTTTCTTTTTCACTGACTTGTTTATCCCATTAACATTAAGAATAATAAATTTTTGCATTCTAGCCATATTTTTTAAAAGCAAATATTGTTTAACATAAAACATTTTTGAATTGTTTTAAAAAGGGATCAATATTATTTAAACAATGTCCATGTCCTGACACGGACGTGAACAGGAAACCCTGAAAAATCTCTCGAGGAAGAAGAACCCCTCCCTTTAGCACCATCTTTTATAGATACTCCTCTCTAGGTGCCATTTCACCCCACCCCCATTCCCCCTTAGACCAGAGTCTCCACCCTGCTACTACTTTTCCCAAGCTTTCTCTCTTTTCTGAGCTCTCTGTGGACATTTCAATAAAATTTACTTTTCAACAATAAATGGCTAAAACAAAATACAACTTTTACTTAGACCCATTGTAAATATTTTTCACAGTCATTCTCTTTGTCAATCTTAGCCCTTTCATAAATCTCGCAGGCAATCTTCCATCTCACACTTAGTCTTGAAAAAAAAAAAATCGCCAATTACCCTCTGCTACTTCGACCCTCAAGTGTTGTAGAGTACATCATTGAGTATTTTGTTTTTTTTTAAGAGCGCAATTGTCTTTTTAAATCATCAAACTCCTTCCTTTGCTTAATCAAAGCAGGACAAAAATCTTGGAAAAATAGCACTTTTTCATGTTCAATCTCGGGCGGCCATTATCTTGCTTAGAGTATTCATAGGCTGCTCCCAGATTGTCTCCTGTTCCTGGTAACTCTAAAGACTTACCAGGACCAGTCACCGGCTCTCCTGGGTCCAACGAGCCCTCTCCATGTGTAATTTTTCCTATGACTGTGTCTTCTCCCAGCACTCATTTCAAAGAAGTTTACCAGATCCCTTCCCTCGATTCCTTCTTTCAGTCCAATAATTAATTCATCTGCTAAAATTCTCCATGTCCAGCAGACCTTGTTGGTCCAACTCCAAAGAATTTTTAGCTCGTCTTATGTTTTTAAACCAAACCTACTTCTGCTTGGGTCATTCTTCCAATCAAGTCTTCAATGATTTATTTAATTTCTGCCATCTTTGCCATCAAGTCTCTCCTTGCTCAAGTTTTCCATTTTCTCCAGGATAATATTTAGTTTTTGTCCCAACTCTGCCAGTCTTGAGGCCACTCTCTTTTGCGCTTTCGCTCAACCTTCCTGGCTGAGGAGAAACTTCTTCAGTTTTTGTTCTCGGCTGCCTCCATTTCTTATTTTGTCCTTTTTTTTTTAAGTGAAAAATTCTTAATTTTAAAGATTTTAACTTTTTTTAAAATATACTCCACGGAGAGTTCGATGACAACATGTCTGGCCAAGACCTTTGCATGGCCACACTCCTGGCATATAAATTATTTAAGGTAATAGATGAGCAGAAAGAAAAAAGTTTTAAACCAATGTTCTGAATAGTTGAACCACTTTGGAACAGATGGAAATTTGTTCAGGACATTACAGCACAGAAACATGCCCCTTTGGCCCTTCTTGTCTGCAGAAAACTGAAAAGGTTTCGGGAAGACATTCCTGACATTAGTACCATAGCGAAAGCATATAATCAGGATATGTGGGAGACTAACATTTGGAAAAAATCCAATAGTCATCAATTTTGTCAGCTTGGAATCAACTCAATGCCCATGCTAACCAAATTGCTAACCTAAGTGTCCTGGGTAAACTTATACCTCTCATTTTGTTCGTTTCAGATTGGTCACAGTGTTTGAGCTACGGAAAGAAAATAGACACACACACCCAGAGCAGTTCAGTTCATACAGATGTTTATTACAAATTCAAAAGCTGATTTCAAACTACAATATGCTAGCCCTTCCCAACTATACTTATCAACGCCTGGACTGGTCCCAACTGCCGAAGCGAAGCAACAACTGCACACTTGTAGTAGGTTGCCGGGGCGCCAGTAGCAGCTTCTCCACCTCCCTCGACCGGGACATTAGCTGGACTCTAGAAGTTCTTCTTCTTGCTGAGAGATTTTGCCACCTCTCGGAGAGTCTCAAACTTCAGCAGTGGGACCATGGCTTATATTACCCAAAAGTTGTTTACTCATAGCTAATCTCCCTGAATAAATGATTGAATTATCTTCAAGATCTACCAACAAAAGAAAACTGCATCTCTGGGCCTCATTGGTGTAAATTAGATTATGTCTTCCGATTCAACTGCATCCTGGGCCCCTCGGTGTAATTTAGGTTACATCTGCTGATTCTAAAAATCAAGCAGGTTCTCAGTCTTGCAGAAGCAAAGGTTGCAAAAGTAAAAAACACGGTTTAAATCTTCCATTACATTCAGCTAGTCCCATAGCCTTCTAAACCATTCCTAACCACGTATTTGTCAAGCAGTACAACTGTTCTCTCCCCCCCCCCACTTCTAACGCCCCCTCTGTCAACTCGTTCCTTGTCTTTGAAACAGCACTTGTAATGTGTATGTGAAGAGCAACTCCAAACCCGAGGCTGTGATTAGCTTGAGTCACTCTATGTAGATGGACTTGGACATGCTGAGCCAAGTCGTGGCATTGTGTGGCATAAAGCTCCTCTGATTTATCCAGTGTCAAATACCTGATACTGTTGTCTATAAGGTAATAAGGCAGTGGTTTTCAAACTTTTTCTTTCCACCCACATACCACTTTAAGTAATCCCTGACTAATTGCAGAGCACCGATGGCACAGAGATTACTTATGATGGTATACAAGTGGAAAGGAAAAGGTTAGAGACACCTGTTTTAATCGTCCATCACTGACTCGTTATGTGCATGGTTTCAGAACTCCAAAGGAAATGGGCCAATAACAATTTTTCCCCAAGCCAAATATTTCAGTCACTATTGGGTCTGGAGCAGTGCTTCTCAACCTTCCCACCCACCTCCCACTTTAAGCAATCCCTTACTGATCAAAGAGCAGCGATGGCAGAGGGATTGCTTAAAATGGTATGCGAGTGGGAAGACAACAGTTGAAAGCAACTGCTATAAGACATAGGAGTAGAAATAGGCCATTCAGCCCATCAAGTCTGCTGCACCATTTAATCATGAGCTGAATCATTTTCCCACTCAGCCCCACTGTTCGGCCATCTCTCTATAACCTTTGATTTCCTGGCTAAATCAAGGACCTCTCAATCTCTGTCTTAAATACATCCAGTGGCCTGGCCTCTACAACCACCCACAGCCACGCAGATTCACCACCCTCCAGCTAAATAAATTACTCCACATCTCTGCTCCAAGCAGACACTCTCCGAGCCACTACCACTCCGAGAAAGTGTGGTGACTAGTGAACCCAGCCAGCCACTGAACGAAACTGCTTCATC
This sequence comes from Narcine bancroftii, assembly GCF_036971445.1. NCBI lineage: Eukaryota > Metazoa > Chordata > Chondrichthyes > Torpediniformes > Narcinidae > Narcine > Narcine bancroftii. Next base: position 66,022,559 of record NC_091481.1, read on the forward strand.
AAATGACAGCGAAATTATTGCCCAGAGAAACACGAGAACTGTAGAGAGAAGGAGGAGAGACCGAGTGGGTGAAGCAGCATCCATGAAGGTTCGGTAAAGGGCTCCAACTCAATAGATAGACTGACCATTTTTCTCCATAGATGCTACCTGGCTCACTGAGTCACTCCTGTTTCTCTTGATTATAATTATGGTCTACCCAGAGATGATGAAAAATTGACTGTTTTATTTGTTGGAGCAGGGAGGGGCAGGATCTGATGGAGGTGTACAAAATTATGAGGGTTGCAAATAGCAAACCTTTTCTCATCATCAGGTAATCTACAATCAGAAGCAGTAAAAAGGTGTAGGTTCAGAGGGGAATTTCCCCCTGGTTTCAATCTGGAAGGTACTCTGCTTGGCGGGGGGGGGGGGGGGTGGGGGGGGGGGTTGGTGGCACAGTTGGCATAGCAGATAGGAGCTCCAGTGATCATGATTTAAACCCCGCGCTGTCTGTGAGGAGTTTGTAGGTTCTCCACGTCTGCATAGGTTTTCCCCGGGGGCTCGGGTTTCCATTTGAAAGGTTAATTGGGTGTAAATTGGGCGGCACAGACTTGTGGGTCGAAATGGCCCACTACTGTGCTACATACCTAACTTTTTTACCTGAGCAGTGGACGATGTTTAAAACATATCGAGGCAAGGACTGGAACTACCAGCACATTAAAGGCAGCAGCTCCAATGGTAAATGGGTCAGCAAGGTCTGAATGTACCATCTAATAACCATCTACTCTGACAAGCTCCGAGATTGTTATGGTTGAATAAGATAGTAACAAAATGCTATCTATAGTGAAAGCCATGTGGTTACAAGAACTTTAGCATTAACCACCACACATCACACTTGTAAACCAGTTCACCTCTCATATAAACATGATTTAAGGGGAGCATCCCTTACAGCTGTAAACAAAAACACAAACTCAGCAGGTCTTGCAGCACAAGGGAATATGACCAACTTCACTGGCCAGAGATCTTCTTCATGGAAAAGCAGGAAGGCACCCAAATTAAAAGAAGGAGCAGAGGGGGGAGGAGTGCGGACAACAGACAAAAAGTATTAATTAGAGAGGGTGACTCATGGAAACAAAGGGAAGGGGGAGGAGAGAGAACGTGCAAGAGGAGAGGAGATGTAGGGATAGAGGGGAAAGCAGAGAAGTCGATGCTAATCCAGCTGCTGTTTCTCAGGCCTGTCTGGCAGTGAGGCACAGAGGAGGTGGGAAAATGATGGGGAGATGGATGGGGCACCACCACTCTAGAGTTTACCCCCACATCAGAGCCATTACCCCCACCCCACATCTGCAGGACTGCACTTCACAAGGTGAGTTGGTTCTCCTAAAGGAGGTGGATTGCATCTCCCGCGTGAAAAACAGGGAGCAGAAATGGGCTATTCAGCCCATCGAGTTTGGCACACGAGGCAGGATGGCTTTGAGAGCTGCAGGAAAGGTCTTTGTATTGCAGGTGGTAGGAAACTACTTGTCCGATTATGGGACCTGTCCATTTAGTTCTCTGTCGCTGTGTTAAGAACACGCTCTGGAACGGACTTCCCTGTAACTTTTCCCCGTTCTGAAAGGAACACCCAACTTCTCAAATGAGACATCAGTTCCGCAGAAATTAACAGTGGTTTGTCTAAAGGAACCTGCTTTAACTTTTTAAAACCACACACACACACACACGTAGCGTTTCAGTAAAACTTTCGCGCAGGTCTCTCCTACCTGAAGGCGATCCGGTATCAAGTGCACAGGACGAGTCTCTACGCCCCCACGAAGTCAGAAGCAAATTGGCCTTTTAAAGGGGGAGACGGAGGAGGGACCGAGCGATCGGTGGGTGCGAGAATTGTCAGTGGGCGGAGAACCTTGGAGCCACGAACTATCTCGTCGTCCCCTGCATATGCTTGGCAAGCGCTTCCTGGAGTGGGGATAGGAAACAGTGGCGGAAAGGGGTGGGGAGACAATCTCTGTCAGTAAGAATTATAGAAAAAAACGTCTCTCAAGGTTCCCTGCTGCACGGGGGTGGGGGGAGAGAGAGGGAGGGGGAGAGAAAGGGAGAGATGAAGGTGCCTTCTTTGTGTGACCAGAGAGAGAGAGAGAGAGCTGCCTTCTCTGTGTGACCAGGGAGAGAGAAGAGATAGAGAGATGAAGCTGCCTTCTCTGTGTGACCAGGGAGAGAGAAAGAGATAGAGGGATGAAGCTGCTTTCTCTGTGTGACCAGGGAGAGAGAGAGATGAAGCTGCCTTCTTTGTGTGACCAGAGAGAGAAAGAGAGAGAGAGAGCTGCCTTCTCTGTGTGACCAGGGAGAGAGAGAGAGATGAAGCTGCCTTCTTTGTGTGACCAGAGAGAGAGAGAGAGCTGCCTTCTCTGTGTGACCAGGGAGAGAGAAGAGATAGAGAGATGGAGCTGCCTTCTCTGTGTGACCAGGGAGAGAGAAGAGATAGAAAGATGAAGCTGCCTTCTCTGTGTGACCAGGGAGAGAGAGAGAGAGAGAGAGAGAGATGGAGAGATGAAGCTGCCTTCTCTGTGGTGACCAGGGAGAGATAAAGATGTGAAGGTACCTTCTCTTGTGTGACCAGGGGGAGAGAGAGAGAGAGAGAGAGATGGTGCCTTCTCTGTGGTGACCAGACGGGAGCAGAAGTGGCCACATTGAAGAGGTAGCTCCCTTCCACATCATGGGGGTCAAAGACTGGCACCTTGACCCTTTGCCTCACAGCCACCGCCACATGGGTTCAACCCTGACTTTCTCCCTGTGGACCCCCCACACCCTTTGAGTTTGCCCCCTGGGGCCCTGGCTTCCTTCCACACCAGAGGAGATATTTTTCTTCCATCCATGTGCCTGTCTCAGTCTCTTAAATGCCCCTAATGTTTCAGCCTCCAACACCATCCCCTGGCAAGGCATTCCAGGTGCCCACAGCTCTCTGTGTAAAAAACCTGTCCTCTACTTTCTTTGCTATTTCTGCCCTGGGGAAAAGGTGCTGGCTGTCCATCCTGCCTCTGATAATTTTTTTAAACTGAGACATACAGCATGGTAACAGGCTTGCATTCTGTGTGAAACGAGCATGTGGGAAAAGGAGAGGGAGGGAAATAAATAAAGGGAGGTTGGAGGGAAGGAGAACTGGGAAGAAAACTGTGGGAAAGGTAAGGAACGAGAAATGAAGCGGAACACTTGCTTCCACAAAGATCACGGAAGTGAACGAAGCCATTGTACGTCTGCTTGCCATACTGCCCTGACCTACCTGTTTTGATCTTCCACATTCTTTCACTGAAGGCACATCAGGTTAAGAAGTTTCATCTCTGTGAGTGACAGCTCTTGGGACGCCACATTGACTAATTTCCTCCCTCAAAAGATAACCTGCTGCTTCAGTTTGCATCACCTCTGCCAGTTCACTCTCTTGCAGTATTCATTCTGTTTAATTCCTTCTTTGGATGCTCCGAAGAGCAGGCATGTGATGTTGAGGCTTTATAAAGCAATGGTGGATCTTTCCCGGACCCAACACACAGATGGCATCACGTAGAAAGCACGTCAGCACCTCCACTTTCTCGGGAAGTTGCAGAGATTTGGTGGGACATCGGAAACCCTGGCAAATTTCTAGAGTGGAAAGTGCAATGACCGGCTGCATTACGGTCTGGGTATGGGGTACATCAGTACCCCTGAGCGTAAAGCCCTGTAAAAGATAGTGGTCACAGCCCAAGATATCAGAGGGAAAACCCTCCACACCATCGAGAACATCTGCAGGGAATGCTGCCATCGTAGAGCAGCAGGATCCCCACAACCCAGCACACGTTCTGTTCTCACTGCTGGCATCAGGAAAGAGGTACAGGTGCTACAAGACTCGCACCATCAGGTTCAGGAACAGCTCCTGTTCAGGAACAACAAACTCAATCAGGTTTTTAATTTCCTAGCAGCTGTCAAAGCTAAATAAATAAATGCCATCTGGTATGAGCATCGTTTGATGGCTCTTGACTTGTACTGGTTGGAATGTAGGAGAAGGAAGGTGATCTCATTGAAACATTTCAAACACTTGGAAGATGTGGAGAGAGTTGTTTCCCACAATGGGAGAGACTCAGACAAGAGGGCGCAACTTCAGAATCTAAGGTGCCGGCTTAGAACAGGGGAATTTCTTCAGCCCTGAGGGTGGAATTTGTTGCCACAGGTGGATTGTGGAGGCCAAATCATTGGGTGTATTTAAGGCAGAGATTGGTAGATTCCTGATAAGCCAGGCCATCAAAGGTTATGTGGAGAAGGCCGGGCAGTGGGGCTGAGTGGGGAAATGGATCCACTCATGATTGAATGGGGTGAATGGGCTATTTCTGAGCATTCCCAGGATCCTCAGCTTGTGTGACAGGAAGTGATTATGAAATAGGCAACAGGCCTTGCCAGAAACACCCTCAAATAAAAAATGTCCAGGTTCGCAAGTGACATCATGCATATTCACTTGAATGATCTCAGACTTTAAAGGGTGGGATTATAAAAACAGACACAAAGCCTTGCTCGTCCAGAAGTAAACATCACGGTATAAATACAAGGTCAATTCTCGTTCTACTGTCGCAACGACCCACGTAATAGAAGCGGGTTTCCCACGCGCGGACACCGTCTTGCCTGACATTCCCTTCTTCCCCATGCCCCAGCCCTGTGCAGCGGAGGCTAGCACCATTTTGGGGTCCTTCAGCTGCCCTTGCCATTCATCTGCTGGTTCGCTTGCTAGGGCTGGTGCCGACACGCGGTCTTCTGGTTTTTGCTCGCCGCCATGACATAATGAAATAAGCTATCAAACAATATATCTTGCAATGCATATTCTTTTTTTTTCATGTTTGAAACTGTTTAATATATTGTTTTTATGTTTTATGGCATGAATAGTTCTGGTTTTTTTTTTGGTTTTTTTTAAAATTTTTTATTTTTCACACCATAAATCACATTATCCATGATATACACTATTTCTTTTTCACACTTATACAGTGACTTTTTCTCCCCCCCCCTTCCTCCCAAGCCACCCCTCAATGCATATTCTTCAAACCATTTCTTCTATCACAGTGGTTCTCTCAACCTTTTCTTTTGCCCATATTCGTACCACCTCATGTAATCCAGGTGCTCTGTGGCTAGTAAAGGATACGCAAGTGGAAGTGGAAGGTTGAGATCCACTGCTTTATACAGAAATGTCATCTTATTAAGTCACCTTTTATTTCCATAAATAAATCTTATTCAGGATAAATTATTAACAAAAAGGAAAACCGTTCAAAATTTTCCCCACCGTTCGTGTCATAACCATTCATATCCATCAACATCCATACAACTCTCCATTTAGCAGCATTGACATCCACTGAGTCCTTCCCTGTTGTTTTGGGGACTTCCCCGCTATTTGAGGGGGGTTCCCATTGGCTTCAGGCCCTCAATTGCCAGTAACAGAATGTCTCTAGTCTGTGGTCCTTCCCCCACAGTGCCTCCGCGTTGGCCGCACCAACCCTCAGTTCCGTTCCTCAGGGCCTACACCTGCAGCCTGGAATGCTCTGGTTGGCAGCATACCCGCACAGACATCTCCGTGTCCCTGGGAAGACCCAACAGGTTTCAGGCCAGCCAGAGGGTCGATGATCTTTCAGTAGCTCCGGTTGTCCGTCTCTGCAGGCAAATTGTCTGGATCCTGAACCTGGAACCTCTGAATTGGGGCCCAATGCTGTGTCAATTGTGGTTAAGATAAGACATCTGCATCATTTTACATCATTTATTTGGCTGCAGAAGTTCCACCTCCCAATATATTGAAAGCAAACTGCGGCTGAGTGCAAACACCATTGCAGCTTAATAACCGATGAGTATGTTCTAGTTTTTCCAGCTTCTTTCTGGAGCAGAGTGGCCTAGTTATCTTGTCTCTTCTGGCTGGATTGTTGATCTGGAATTTGAATTCAATTAATTAACACTTTAATTAAACAAAAAAAATGTTGCAATTGGGAATGGTTGACTGTTACAAGCTCCCCTTTCATTCTCGTGTGACGGTCACCCTAAGGGTTAACAAATCAAGGTGCATAGTTGTGGTGAAACTCAGTGGCATCATTCAGTACAGATATTACCTAAAGTCGATTCTATGGAAGAGGAGAAAATAAACAATGGTTGTTGATTCAGGAAAGTGGATGGTGATTGAGTCAAGCAAGTGAGACAGGATTATTTCATTGTTTTGATCTGATGAACACAGTGGTGGAGTGATCCTGTGTGAAATGGACAATTCTGATGATTCTCCCTGTCAGGGCAATCATTGAACCATCGCGACCATTGTAATGGCCATTTGGATTGACCCCGGCCGAGAGAATTGCTGCATCGGATCGTGACCGTTGTAATGGTCATTTTGGCTGGACCATGCCTGGGTTTTGGAGGCAATGTGCAAGGCACTCATTTCATTTCACCTACGCAAGAAAAAGGGGAGTTGTGATAACCCTTCGGGTGAAAGGATGTTTCTCTGGCAGCAACTTGACAAGGATTCACGAGTCTTCTGCAGTCCAGTCTCTCAGTCTCTTCCATTTCCTTTGTGATTACTTCGGTGCATCAGTTTAAAAGTCTGAGTTTCAACACAGGATTTCTATGACTCTCCAGAATTGTGCCTAAGCTCTGTAATGGTTTGAGTATCACACACACACACACACACACACACACACACGCACACACACACACGCACACACACACACACACACACACACACACACACACACACACACACACACAGACGCAAGTATATTCACACATAGTTGGGGTTAAGTGAATTTCCATTGTCGATGGTCTGCGACATAACATGATCCTAACTCTTCTTTATTCTCAAATAAGCCCACCAGCTTCACAATACCTCATGGGCTATATCATTTACTCTATGCTGGCCTCTATAATCACTGAGCAGATTTCCATTAGGAAGAACGCAACAAATCTAAGAAATAAAGGGCCGTTCAACTCTTCCATTTTGCTCACCTTTCACAGTAAGACTATAGCTGATTTGCTGATAGCCTCAGAACTTACCTGCCTGTTCTCCACAACCCTTGGCTCCACTGCAGTCTCACGCCCACTTTTGAATAGATTTAATGAAGGCACCCGCAGTCATCCCTTATTCCCAAAGAATGTGCCTTAATTCCAGATTCCTCCATTAGGGGAGACATTCTCTCAGCATCCACCCCAACAAGCACCCTTCAATAAGGTCCCCCTCCATCCTCCAAGTTCTAAAGCACAGACCCAACATACTCTGTTGTCACTATTAACAGACTCCTCTATTTCCATTTATTTTGTACAAATTATTTGTTCTACAAATACAATAAGGTCAGCATGATGCCTTTACAGTGCCAGCGATCAGGGCGGGATCTGGGTTCGAATCTCCCCGCGTCTGTGTGGGTTTCCTCCGGGGGTTCCAGTTTCCTCCCCCCTTCAAAAGAAGTACTAGGGTGTAAATTGGGGAGCCAGACGTGTGGGGCTGAATTGGCCTGTGTGCCAAAATTTTAAATTTAAATAAATTTACAAATTTTCAATTATACATTTTCAGCACCTTGATGACCATGATTAGAACAGAGAACATTATAACACTGTGGTGGAACCCTGCAATATATATGCATTGTACTGGTTGGCCCGCCCTGATACTGTAACTCCTCCTCTCCCTTCAGGACTCCTAATATTCAAGAAATTGGACCGCCCAATCCCCTCCCTCAGTTTTGCCTTGGAATCGGGCCAAGAACAAGTAAGCTATGCCTGTAAGTTTATAGTGATTAAAGCCTATTAACCTCAACTTCTGGTCTGTTGGGTCTAATTGATAGCACTCCAAACACAATTCAGGCCCTCTGGCCCACAATGTTGTGCCGAGTTACATATACAACGAAAACCCTTCCTACCTCATAACCCTCTATTTTTCTTTCATCCATGTGCCTGTCTAAGAGTCTCTGAAATGTTCCAGTTTCCAGCACAACCACTGCCAAGGCATTCCAGGCTCCCACAAAAGACTCCCCGAAACATCCCTCCATTCACTTTGTACAGATGTTCTCTGGTGTTTGCTACTCCTGCCCTGGGAAACAGACATTGGCCGTCCACCTTATCTAGGCCTCTCAGAATCTTGTCGTTTTCAAACTTTTTCTTTCCACTCACATCCCGCCTTAAGTAATCACAGTGCTCTGTGGTTAGAAAGGGATTGCTTAAGATGGCATGTGAGTGGAAAGAAAAAGTTTAAAAATCACTGTTGTAGACCTCCTTTAAGTCTCCTCTCATCCTTCTTCGCTCTAAAGAGAACAGTCCCAGCTCTGCTAACCTTGCCTCATAAGGGATACCTGCATCCTGGGTAATCTCCTCTCCATGAGCTTTCACATCTTGCCTGTAATGAGGTGTCCAGAACTGGGTTCACAAAGTTGTCCAATCACCAACTACTCAATGGCATTACAGAAAAGGAGGAAGCAGACCCTCAGCCCACCACTTCTCTGCTGACCATCCCTCGTGCATCCGTACTGATCCCATTTACAAGTCTTGGTCTGTCGCCATCCTTCGCTGACTCAGCGTTTCAAATGCTTCATTGTTGCAGAGTGTCTGCCTTCATCATCCTGTCAAGTTGTGCGTTCCACATCCTGAGTACCCTTCTTTCTTAGATCTCACCCAGTCTTCCTACCCTTCACCTTAAACCAGTGGTTCTCAACCTTTTTCTTTCCACTCATATTCCACCTGAAGTAGTCCCTCTGCGATCAGTAAGGGGATGTGAGTGGGAAGGGAAGGTTGAGAATCACTGCTCTAGACCCAATTGTTACTGAAATATTTTGCTTGAGAAAAATTGTCATGGAGTTGTGAAACCATGCACATAACGAGTCAATTAAAAACGATTAAACAGTGGTTTTCAAACTTTTTCTTCCCACTCGCCTCCCACCAGTTCTGGTCCCCAAATTTGAGGAAGGACATACTCACTACAGAGGGACTGCAGTGTAGATTTACAAGGTTAGTTACCGGGATGGCAGGATTGACTTATGCTGAAAGGTTGGAAAGACTGGGCTTATATGCGATAGAGTTTAGAAGGATGAGGGGAGACATGATTGAGGTATATAAGATTATCAAGGGGTTAGACGGAGTGAATTCGGATTACAGGTTCCCAATGTTGGGAGAGACTACGACTAGATGGCATAGTTTAAGAATACAGGGAAGGCCCATTAGGACGGAGATGAGGAGAATTTTTTTTACACCGAGAAATGTGGATCTGTGAAATGCTTTGCCGTAGAGGCAGGTAGGGGCAGATTCGCTGGATATGTTAAAAAAGGAGTTAGATAAGGCTCTTGTGGGCAGGGGAGTTCAGGGTTATGGGAATAAGGCAAGGAATGGATACTGACAGAGAATGATCAGCCATGATCTGAAAAATGGCAGTGCTGGCTTGACGGGCCAATTGACCTACTCCAGCACCAACTGTCTATTGTCTTAAGCAACCTCTTACCAATGGCAGAGCACCAAGGGCATAGGGATTACTTAATGTGAGTGGAAAGAAAAAGGTTGAGAATCTCAGCCTTAAACCTTCACTCTCCAGCTTTAACCATCTCTGGAATGGCCAACACCTTCTTGTTAACATCTCTGCTTATGTTCCTTGAGATTTTGTATTTTTGAATTCAGAGATGTGAAATATTAGTGAAGCTATGCTCCAACAAGAAGAGGCAGATAGTTGTTTTGTTTTATGTGGACAAAAATGCACAGCATCAGAAGGACACATTTTGGATCATATGAAGTTATGCTGTCACCCAACATAAACAGCATTGAAAGTATACTGCAGAAGCTTGTTATTTATTCATTTCTCTGGGCAAATATCTAAACATTATAGGGAAACTACCTTGCCACATGTTCTCTGTCCGGATATTTCAGCATTACAATCCCAGAGGCGGAAGCTTTGAAGTGGTTGTATGCGGCTGGGGAGTTTTGTTATCCAGAGTTGCCTACCTACATTACATCCTGGTAGGAATGGTTCCTCAGAGAGATGTTGGAGCAGAAGTCGGCCCATCAGCCCATCAAGTCTGCTCTGCCATTCTAATCATGAGCTGATCCATCCTCTCACTCAACCCCATCTTTCTCCCTGTCATCCTGACTAATCAAATACCTGTTCATCTCTGCCTTAAATACACCCAATTTCAAACTTCATTTCTACAGTCACCCGTGGCAACACACTCCACAGACACAACCCTCTGGCTACAGAAATGTTTCCACGTCCCTGATTTAAATTGACACCCTTTTATCCTAAAGATGTTCCTCCTTATCCTAGACACCCCTACCATGGGAAACTACCTCGCCACATGTTCTCTGTCCGGATATTTCAGTATTCAAAATTCTCAATGAGGCCCCCCCCCCCCATCCTTCTTTATCCCAACGAGTACAGTCCAAGAGCCAACAATCGCTCCTCACATGTTAACCCTTTCATTCCTGGAAATATTCTAGTAAACCTTCTCTGAATTCTCTTCAACGCCAGCACGTACTTTCTCAAATCAGTGCCCAAAACTGTACACGGTTCTCCAAAGTGAAGTCTCACCATGCTTTATAGAGCCTCAACATTACGTCCCTCTAGAAATGAACGTCAACATTGCATTTACCTTCTTCACCACTGACTCAACCCGGAGGTCAACCTTTCTCATATCCTGCACAAGGACGCCCAAGTCCAATTGCATCTCCAAATTAAAAAAATTCTCCTCATCTAAATTATACCTGAAATCTGCCTATCTATTTCTTCTACCAAAGTGCATGATGTACACTTCCCAACACTGTGTTTCATCTGCCACCTCTGCCCATTCTCCTCATCTATCAAAGTCTCTCTGCCACCTTTCGGCATCCATAGCGCCACCTCCCCTACCACCTGTTTTGGCATCATCTGTAAATCACGCCTCAAAGCCATCTGTTCCACAATGTAAATCATTTATGCACAGCATAAAAAGAAGTGCCCCCAACACCGACCCCCTCCGGAACACCACTGGTAATTGGTAGCAGACTTGAATAGGATCACTTTATCCTCTTTCTGTTTCCTGCCAACCAGCCAATGCTCTACTCATGCTGGTATCCTTCCTGTAATTCCATGGGCTCCCATCTTGTTTAGCGGCCTTGTGTGTGGCACCTTGTCGAAGGTCTTTTTTGAAAGTCCAAATACACAACATCCACTTCATCTATCCGACTGTCCGACATGATCTCCGCAGAAAATTGCAATAGGTTTGTCAGTTATGATTTTCATTTAAGGAAACTACACTGACTTGGGCCTATCTTTTCATGCTCCTCCAGGTTTTCGGTAACCGATGTCAGGCTGATAGGTCTATAATTTCTTTTCTGCTGCCCCGATCCCCTCTTAAACAGCGGAGGGACATTTGCGATCCTCCAGTCCTCCAGAACCATACCCCAGACTCCATTGATTCCTGGAAGATTATTACCAATGCCTCCACCATCTCTACAGTGACCTCCTTTAGAACCTGAAGATCCGGGAGGCTTATCTACCCTTTGACCATTTAGCTTCCCAAGTACCTCTCTCATGATCGTGACCAAATTCATTGCTCCTCTCAGAGACCCATGAGGTCCAGGTTCAAGACAACTGTAGTAAAAATGCTGGAGGAACTTGGCTTAAGGGAGGAAAGTTTAGGGGAGATATCAGGGGTAGATTTTTTACACAAGGAGTTTTGGGTGCCTGGAATGCCGTGCTGGAGACTGAAACATCGGGGGCATTTAGGAGACTCTTAGACAGACACATGGATGAAAGGAAAGTAGAGGGTTAAGGGGTAGGGCGGGTTTAGTACATTTTTTAGGAAAGGGATAGATAGGTTATCACAACATCGAGGGGTGATGTTCCCATGTTCTATATCCACAGAGATAGCAGACTCAAGACAACTGTGCTCCAGAACTTGGAGATGATCTCCATGACCTGAGACAACACGTCTGCTACTTGGACCTGTTGAATTTCCTCGTAGAGAGGTACAGAACAGATATTATCCTTCAGCTCACCGGGTCCATGCAAATCGTCAACCTCCCACTGACATGAATCCCTTCCTCAGTATTCTCCCCACATTCCGCCAACTGCCCGCCCCCAGATTCTACCCCTCACCTGCGCATGGCGCAGCACGTTGGGCTGCAGGGCCCATTTCATGTGGTGCAACTCTATGACTCCAGGGGACATTTACTGTGGCCAATTGAATCCCGAGCTGCCCGCCTTTGGGATGTGTGAGGAAGTCACAGGGGGAGAAGGGGCCAACTTCACAAAGACAGACAGGACCCCAAGATCAGAATCGAAACTGACTTCTTTGCCCACTGAGCCCTGCTGGGTTACTGCTGCATGTTGTCTGTGTTAGAAACAGAAGTACCTTTAAAGAAATTGCTCGAGACAAAAATTGAGAACAAAGAACATTTATTACTACAACAATGCAAAGTTGGGAATACACACATACACTGGGGCTCACCCAACTTTTATACAGTAAATTTCAGTACCAGAATACCCTCCCCCTTACATTCTTCTGCCCCCTGGATGGGTTTGGCATAGGCAATCCTTCCTGCCTACGTGCAGTTTCAGTATACTTGGAGGACCAGGGCGTATCCTGTCGGTGTCTTCTCATGCCACTATCCCCATTGTCCTTATTCACAACCTTGCCCTTGTCCCCATTCACACCTTTCCAACTCTCAGGGCTACAGTCCCTTCATATGCAGGGTTCGCTAATCTTGTCTAGGGTTTACTAATTAAATATGCATAACTTGAAAAATCTGTGTATGGCTTACTAATTATATATGTAGAACTTGCTAATACTGTCTGTCTAAGGTTTTCTAATTATTTATGCAAGCCTTGCTAATTCTATCTGGGGCTTGGCGACCCTTATCTCGTTCAGACTCACTCTACTTCTATTCTCAATTGTCTGTCCTTCTCTCCTTCATTCAGTGAACTTGCTGCTTCTTTCTGAAGGGCTAGGAGATTCTTATCTTACTCAGACAGTGTCAGCTTCCTGCCTTCTAATATCCATGTCTCATGTTGGTTGTACTGGCTTCATTCATTTACTTATGTATCTATTTTATTTTCTTCATGTTGATATTGCAATATCAGTTTTTCTCATTTCTCACATCACCTATTCCTTCATTTCTAAAAGGGATATTTCAAAATTTGGACAAATTACATACTGAGAAATTATGAAACCATCCACAAATCACCTTAGGCAATCCCTTACTAATCACAGAGCACCAACGACATAAGGATTACTTAAAGTGGGATGTGAGTGGAAAGAAAAAGGTTGAGAACCACTGATCTGGAGAGTCCCTTTAACACAATAAAATGTCCTAATTGTAAATACATAAAGCCCTCGGAGAGGTTATCCAAAGTCCAGTGAACGAGACATGATGTAACAAGGACAAGGTTAAGTCAGTGTTGAAGATGTTATAACGTTGGCATTCATTTCTAGAGGAATAGCGTACAAGAGCAGGGACATAATGTGGAGTCTCCATAATGCACTGGTGAGACTTCACTTTGGAGAACCGTGTACAGTTTTGGGTGCCGTATTTGAGAAAGGATGAGCTGGCATTGGAGAGGGTTCAGAGAAGATTTACTGGAATGTTACCAGGAATGAAAGGGTTAGTATACGAGGAATGACTGTTGGCTCTTGGACTGTACTCGTTGGAGTACAGAAGGATGGGAGGTGGGGGACAGACCTCACAGGTGTATGATTCCCATGGTAGGGGATCCTAGGACAAGAGGATGTCAATTCAAAACGGAGATGAATTTCATGACAATAAATTATGATTCTGCAAAATGTTTCTTCAGCCAGAGGGGCCGGGAGTCTGCGGAACCTGTTGCCAAACCTAACGACTGTGGAAGCAAAGTTGTTGGGTGCATTGAAGGCAGAGATTGCTGGGTATTTGATCAGTCAGGGCATCAAGGGTTACGGGGAGAAAGCCGGGGAGTGGGACTGAGTGAGAGGATGGATCTGCTCGTGATTAGAATGGTGGCGAGGACTCAGTGGGCCAATGGGCCGACTTCTGCTCCGATACCTCATGACCTTGAGACTTGAAAGATGGCTCTGAGAGAAATAAACTTCAGATAATAGGCCAGATGTCAATAGATGAAAAGGAGTGTGGGCTCTGATAGACCAATGGGACTTTTATGAATTAGGCAGTTGAGGGTTGGATGTTCAAGTTTATGGAAAATATGCAATGGGACATGTTCAAACAGTCATCTATCGAGATAACAAATCTACTGAGAAGAACCTCCTATTATGTATTTATAGAAAACATTTTCCACTGGCATTGTTATAGAATATACATCAGTGGTTCTCAACCTTTTCCTTTCCACTCACGTACCACTTTAAATAATCCCTCTGCCATCAGTACTCTGTGATTAGTAAGGGACTGGTTAAGGACGCAGCAAGGAGAACCGGATGGTGGTTTGCCTCCCTGGTGCCAGGGTCCGAGATGTTGCTGCTCGTGTCCCAGATATCCTAAAGTGGGAGGGACAGGAGCCAGAGGTCGTGGTACATGTAGGTACCAATGACATAGGGAGAAATAGAGAAGAGGTCCTAAAAAGTGAGTACAGGCAGTTAGGTAGGGAGTTAAAAAGAAGGACTGCAAAGGGGGTAATTTCTGGATTACTCCCTGTGCCACGTGACAGTGTGAATAGAAATAGAATGAGGTGGAGGATTAACACGTGGCTGAAGGGGTGGAGTAAGGGGCAGGGTTTTAAGTTTCTGGATAACTGGGACCTTTTTTGGGGGAGATGTGACCTGTACAGTAAGGACGGGTTACACTTAAATCCCAGGGGGACCAGAATCCTGGCAGAGGTATTTGCTAGGGCTACTCAGGATCCTTTAAACTAGAATGGTTGGGGGGAGGGAACAAAATAGTACAGAGCAGTAAGGAGAAGGTTAGAATGCAAACAATGAAAGTTTGTAGTAAGTATTTGAATATGGATGGGCAGGTGATAGAGAAGGGAAATGCTCTGGAAGAAGATGAAGGGCAATTGGCAGGAAAAGTAAATAATGTTGTTCTTAAAGATGAGGGAAAACAGGGATTAAAAAATGGGAAATCCCTGAAATTCATATATTTTAATGCCAGGAGTATTGTAAAAAAGGTAGATGAGCTGAAGGTGTGGATTGATACTTGGAAGTATGATGTGGTAGCGATTAGTGAGACATGGTTGCAGGAGGGATGTGACTGGCAACTGAATATCCCTGGGTTTCGTTGTTTTAGGTGTGATAGAGTCGGAGGGGCAAGAGGAGGAGGGGTTGCATTGCTTGTCAGGGAAAATATTACAGCGGTGCCTAGGAAGGATAGATTAGAGGGCACATCCACGGAGGCTATTTGGGTGGAACTGAGGAGTAGGAAAGGAGAGGTTACACTTGTAGGGGTGTATTATAGACCACCCGGAGGGGACCGAGACCTAGAGGAGCAAATCTGTAGGGAGATAGTAGATATTTGTGATAAGCACAGGGTTGTAATTATGGGAGATTTTAATTTTCCACATATAGATTGGGAAACACATTCTGTGAAAGGAATGGATGGGTTAGAGTTTGTGAAATGTGTGCAAGATAGTTTTTTACAACAATATGTAGAGGTGCCGACCAGAGAAGGAGCAGTGTTAGATCTACTGTTGGCAAATGGGATGGGTCAAGTGACGGAGGTTAGTGTTGGCGAGCACTTCGGGTCCAGTGATCATAATGCCATCAGCTTCAATGTCATGATGGAAGGAGAGAAATCAGGGCCAAGGATTGAGGTTTTTGATTGGGAAAAGCTAGATTTGAGGAGATGCGAAAGGACTTGCAGGGTGTGCATTGGGACAATTTGTTTTATGGGCAGGATGTAGTAGAGAGATGGAAGTCTTTTAAAGATCAGATTTTGAGAGTGCAAAAGCTTTATGTTCCTGTTAGGTTAAAAGGAGGGGCAAAAGGTTTGAGAGAGCCGTGGTTTTCAAAGAATATTGGAAACTTGGTTCGAAGAAAAAGGGGGGCGTACATTAGATATAAGAAGCATGGAGTTAAGGAGATGTTTGAAAGATACATTGAATGTAAGAGGAATCTTAAGAGAGGAATTAGGAAAGCTAAAAGAAGGTACGAGAAAACTATGGCAAGCAGGGTGAAAACTAATCCAAAAGAGTTCTACAAATATGTTAATGGTAAGAGGAAAGCTAGAGACAAAATTGGTCCCTTAGAAAATCAGAGTGGAAAACTGTGTGTGGAGCCTAGAGAAATGGGGGAGATATTGAACAGTTTCTTTTCTTCGGTATTCACTAAGGAGAAGGATATTGGGAGATGTGGGATTAAAAAAAGCAAATTGGGTAAATATGGGGAATATAGAGATTACAAAAGGTGTAGTTTTAAGGCTTTTGAAGAATATAAAGGTGGATAAGTCTCCGGGACCAGACGGGATCTTCCCCAGGACATTGAGAGAAGTGAAGGAGGAAATAGCAGAGGCTCTGGCGGTAATTTTCCAAATGTCATTAGATATGGGGATAGTGCCGGAGGATTGGCGCATTGCGCATGTGGTTCCGTTATTTAAAAAGGGTTCAAGGAGGAAGCCTGGCAACTATCGGCCTGTAAGTTTGACGTCTGTGGTAGGTAAATTAATGGAGAAAATTCTTAGAGATAGTACTTATAAACATCTGGATAGACAGGGTCTGATCAGGAGCACTCAACATGGATTTGTGGGAGGAAGGTCATGTTTGACCAATCTGATTGAATTTTTTGAAGAGGTGACTAGGAATGTGGATGAGGGTAGCGCAGTGGATGTTGTCTATATGGACTTCAGTAAGGCCTTCGATAAGGTACCACATGGAAGGTTAGTTAGGAAGGTGCAGTCTTTAGGTATAAATTTTAAGATAGTCAAATGGATTGAACATTGGCTGAAAGGGAGAGGCCAGAGAGTGGTAGTGGATAATTGTCTGTCAGGTTGGAGGCTGGTGACCAGTGGTGTGCCTCAAGGATCTGTATTGGGCCCATTGTTGTTCGTTATATACATTAATGATCTAGATGATGGGGTGGTGAATTGGATTAGTAAATATGCAGACGATACTAAGATAGGTGGAATGGTGGATAATGAAGAAGGTTTTCAAGGATTGCAGAGGGATTTGGGCTGCTTAGAAAAGTGGGCTGAAAAATGGCAGATGGAATTTAATGCTGACAAGTGTGAGGTGCTTCATTTTGGTAAGAAGAATCAGAATAGGACATATGTGGTTAATGGGAGAGCATTGAGGAATACAGAAGAGCAGAAAGATTTAGGAGTAACGGTACATCGTTCCCTGAAGGTAGAAACTCACGTGAATAGGGTGGTGAAGAAGGCTTTTAGTATGCTGGCCTTTATCAATCATTGCATGGAATATAGGAGTTGGGAGGTGATGTTGAGATTGTATAAGACGTTGGTGCGGCCTAATTTGGAGTTCTGTGTGCAGTTCTGGTCGCCTAATTATAGGAAGGATATAAACAGAGTGGAGAGAGTGCAGAGAAGGTTTACCAAAATGTTGCCTGGGTTTAAGCATCTGGAGTATGGGGAGAGATTGGACAGATTGGGTCTTTATTCTTTGGAGCGTAGAAGGTTGAGAGGGGATTTGATAGAAGTATTTAAGATTATGAAAGGGATAGACAGAATGGATGTGGATAGACTATTTCCGTTAAGAGGAGGAAAGATTAAAACAAGAGGACATGAGTTAAGAATTAAGGGGCAGAGGTTTAGAGGTAACATGAGGGGGAACTTCTTTACTCAGAGAGTGGTAGCTGTGTGGAATGATCTTCCGGGAGAAATAGTGGCGGCGGAGTCAATTGTATTATTTAAGAAAAGGTTGGACAGGTATATGGATGAGAAGAAGATGGAGGGTTATGGGCATTGTGCAGGGAGGTGGGACTAGAAGGGCCTAATGGCCTGTTTCCGTGCTGTAATTGTTATGTTAAGGTGGGATGTGAGAGGGAAGGGAAGGTTGAGAATCTCTATACCCAATTGTTACTTAAATATTTTGCTTGAGAAAAATTGTCATCGGCCCATTTCATTTGGAGTTCTGAAACCGTGCACATAACAAGTCAATTAGGGATGATTAAAACAGTGGTTTCAACCTTTTTCTTTCCACCCACATCCCACCTGAAGCAACCCCTTACTAATCACAGAGCACCGATGGCATCGGGAATACTTTTTTCGAGAACCAGTGATGTACATTCTCAAAGATGTGGAAAGGTTTTGTGACTGTACTCATTGTTGTACACATTCAAAATCATTTTCCAGACATCAACATCTGATATTCTCCCTTTGTGTTAACATGTTCCATTTATCCTTCCCTCCGGTGTGCGACAAGACATAAGTTCCAACCTTTTGGATCTCTTAAGATTGACAGTCAGTACTCATCATAGTTTTCTACATGAATCAATTTTATCATCTTACATGAAACCAATTTGTATATGTCATCTGAGGTTAAATTCTCATGCAACATACGGTCCTATCGATTTCTGACTAGAGGGGGAGCTTCTTGTGGCCTCATGAAGATGGCAGAGTTCTCCCCAAACGGATAATATGCTCACCTATACAGAGGAAGGTCATGAGATCAAGGGGTGGGGGGGAGGGCTGCCTTTATGAGAAGATGAAGGAAGGAAGGGTGGGGGGGTGGATTTCTAATATCACTCGAATTCCTATGGGAGGCTGGTTGGGAGCAGGCCATCTTTATTCAAACTCTGAACTGCAAAGGTGTCTGTGCCTGGGCGGTAGGAAGATCTCCCACCTGGTTCCTCCTCGCATCCTATCGGGACATGGCACTGTGATGCACTGTAGTGACAGTAAAGCAGACACAAGATTCAAAGACTGAACAACAGGCTTTATTCAGCTTAAAGTCTCTGTTGTGGCTAGCTGTGCCCTGCTCCCGAGTGACTGACCTCAAGGGGGGCCGGATGTGGCTTATATCCCAGGTGGCTGATTGTCAGCCAACCGGGTGGGGCTTGGTCCATTCAGGTCGACTGATTGACAGCCGGCCAGGTACGGTCTGTCCTGCAGGTACAGTGATCGCCCCCTGCAGTAGGCTAGTGATGTTACACCACAGACACAGAGGTGATTCACTAAATTTGGCCTGTGATGGAATGTGTCAGCTATGAGTAAAGCCAGGGAAGCTTTTAAAGCAGAAGAGGTTCAGAGGGAACAGAGTGGAGGACTTTAACATTAATATCAATAGTGTGGACTGCAGGAAAGTGAGGAGACCCTGGAACACTTGGCCAGAGTGGTGGAAGTAGTGTCATCAACAGTATTTAATGTGTCTAGACAAGCAGTTAAATCACTCAGGAAGCGAAGGCAACAGGCCAATTTAAATTTAGACGGTAACAGGTCATTCAGCCCATGTACCTGTGCTGCCCACTTGCACCCAATTAACCCACAACCTTCGTTAGG
This sequence comes from Narcine bancroftii, assembly GCF_036971445.1. Lineage (NCBI taxonomy): Eukaryota > Metazoa > Chordata > Chondrichthyes > Torpediniformes > Narcinidae > Narcine > Narcine bancroftii. Next base: position 66,041,891 of record NC_091481.1, read on the forward strand.
TTTCGAATGGTGGGAGGAAACTGGAGCCCCTGGGGAAAACCCATGCAGAGAAAGTACAAACTCGCTAGCGCAGGTCCCAATTGCTGGCGCTGTAAAGACTTTGGGCTAATCACACAGCCCAATGTGCGGATGGGATTAACGTGGGTGTGTGCCACTGGTCGGAGTGGACGTGGTTCCGAATGGCCTGTTTCATGCTGTACCACTTGAATACTTACCCATTTTTTGTGAAGAAATATGACACGGAGAATGTACCCTCTTCAATCACTGCCCTCCCCACCGTCGACATGATCTACTGGGATCTCTGTCTGAAGAGGGTGCACAAAACCATCGAGGACCCCTTCCACCCCGCACCCAGCATCTTCCGGCTGCTCTCTTCCTGTTGAAGAAGAGATACAGGAGGATCAGAGCCAGCACCACCAGGCTGAGGAACAGCTTCTTCCCACGGGCAGCGAGAATGGTGAACGACCAAAGGAACTGCTCACACTGACTCTCTGAGACCCTCACAGTCACAAAACAATATTTATTTATTTGTATATCTGAATACTTGTCCTGCCTATGTGTGTTATGTTTGGTTGTGTGTCTGCATGTTTTGCCCCAAGGACCGGAGAACACCGTTTCATGAGGTTGTACTTGTGCAATCAAATGGCAATGAACTTGACTTGATTTTCAGGAGATGCTTACAAGGTCAGGCATGACAAGGGAAGGAAACTGATGGAGAAAGGGCAGATGGAGTTTCATCCAGACCATTGTGAAGTGATGCATTCCAGGGAAAGTATACCGAAAATGGCAGGACCCTCAGGATCATTGATGTGCAGGGAGATCTTGGGGAGCCCGTCAATGGTTCACTGAAAAGTGGCCACACCAATGGAGAAGCTGGTTTGAGGAAAAATGCCATACAGCGCACTTGCTTTCGTTAGTTAGGGCACTGAGTGTAAAAGTTAGCGAGTCATGTTGATCTATAAAACTTTCATCTGGCCATGTCTGGTGCATAGTGTGGAATAAAGCACAAAAGTCTGCAGACCCCGTGGTTGAAGTCAAAAACATGATGCTGGAGAAACTCAGCAGGTCAAGCAGGGTCCTTTATACCGCAAAGAGAAGGATACATAACCAATGTTTCGGGCTTGAGCCCTTCATCAAGGTGTGAGTAAATGACCTGTTACCAAGCTGTATGTCTAAATTTGGCCTGTTGCTTTCTGAGTCATTCATGCTTGTCTGGGCACATTAAATGACGCTGCTTCTCCACCCAAACAAAATCGGGGGGAAGGGGTTAGGGGTGGGGGGAGGGAGAACAGTCCCACAGGCAGGAGGTAATAGGTGGATAAGGGAGGTGGGGGGGGGGGGGGATGGCTCTATGAATGGAGAGGGAAGTAGGTGGAGAGCTGGAGTAAAGGAGATGGAGGGAGGGAGAAACCGAAGAAGTCGACATTAGTGCCATCTGGTGCGAGGGTGCCCAGACGCAATATTCAGTGTTGACGAAGGGCTCAAGGCTGAAACGTCGATTCTGTATCTTTATCTTTGCTACATAACGGACACTGTATGACCTGCTGAGTTTCTCCAGTTTTATGGGTTACCACCCCCCCCCCACCCCCACCACTGAGTATAGCGTGCTGTTCCATTGCCCCATTACAGAAAGGATATGGGGACTTTGCGGAGGATGTCAAAGGTTCACAGGGACGTTTCTCAGATCGGAGAGTGTTAGCGATAGAGAGAGGCTGGGTTGATTTTGCTGGTGTGTGGAGGCTGGGAGAGTGAGCTGATAGAAGTTTCTAAAGTTATGAAAAGAATTGACAGGGTAGAGCGAGAATACTTTTCCTAAGATGAAAATGGCAAACAGTAGAATACATGCATTTAATGTGAGCAAGGAGTTTAATAGAGTATTGGGTGCCTGGAGTGGGCTTCCCCTGGCAATGGTGGAAGCAAATATGATAGCAATCTTATATATTTAATTTTAGACATACAGCGCAGTAATAGGCCCTGTCGGCCCACGAGTCCGTGCCGCCCAATTTGCACCCAAATAACCTACACTCCCCCGATGCGTTTCAAACAATGGGAGGAAACTGGAGCCCCCCCCAGGGAAAACCCACACAGGCAGAGGGAGAACGTGCAAACTCCTCACAGGCAACGCGGGATTCGAACCCTGGTCCCGATCGCTGGCACTCTAACGGCATTGCGCCAACTGCCGTGCTTAAGATGTATTTAGGCAGCCACAACAAAAAGTGGGGCAAGGGAGGGATATGGACCTTGTGCAAGCAGATGGAATCAGTTTAGATTGGTTTCATGGTCAGCCCAAACATCATGGCCCAAAGAGCCTGTTCCTGTATTGTTCTATCATTACAGACATAAGCAGGAGAAACTCAGCAAGTTGAGCAGTGTCAGTGGGAGTGAAAGTACGGTCGATGTTTCAAGATGGAGTCCTTCATCAGGATTCAATAAAAGTTCCAGCCCAAAATGCAGACATGTGAGTGTGATAGTACAAATCTATCACCAATGTATATAGTGTATATAGTTACTGTATCTAGACTGTGCTTACAGCGATTGGCTGAGAGCTTAGCCACGCCTACTGTCTGGGCCTTAAAGGGTTGTGTCCCTAGCCAGGTCGGATCATTCCAGACTGGTCGGCTACCTGTGAAGAGCTCCTGTCTTTTGCTAATAAAAGCCTTGGTTTGGATCAACAAGTCTTTGATTCTTTCGATGAGCTCTACAATTTTATTAGGAAAAAGAAAAAAGAATTTTTTTGAAAGGGATGGAGCGTTTGACGGCCAGAAAAGCTGGATATCGACCCACAGTCAGCTACAGCCTTCAAAGTCTTTAAGTTCTGGCTGCTGAACTTTGAAAACTTCCTGAGATTCATTCGGGTGGAGGAGGATAACCAGCATCTAACAGCATTGCTGTCTATGGTGTCCTTGAGAGTCTACAAGAACATCCAGGATGAGACCACTTACACCGCAGCCATAAAGGTACTGAAAGAACTGTACGATCAACCAATGAACAGAGTTCATGCCCGGCTCGTGCTTGTGTCGAGGAAGCAACAGCCCGGCGAGTCCAGCAGGGCATATTTACAAGTATTAAAGGCGTTGGGCAAGGACTGTAACTGTGTGGACAAAACTGCTGCCGAGATCACAAACGATCTCGTCCGGGATGCCTATGTGGCCGGGCTCTGATCGAACGAAGTGAGGCTGCGCTTGCTCGAGCAAGGGGTAGAAAAACTAGAGGACGTGGCCCGGATTGTGATCACAATGGAGGATGCAGCCTTAAAGTCCAACGAGTTCTCTAGGGACTGGACTCCTCGTTCTGATGTGAGTAGAGTGCCCTTCTACCCTACCACCCCCCGAGATACTGACGGCCTGTCGGCTGCTGCTACACTGCCCCCTGCGAACCCAAAATGTTATTTCTGCCCAGCAAGAAAAGCCAGGTGCCAGAAGTGCCTTAAAAAAGGCCACTTTGCTGCAGTCTGAAGGTCTAAAATGGCCGCCAGCAAACACAGTGCCTCGTGTGAAGCCCAACCGCCACTATCCCATTCAAACTCTTCTTCCCCAGAGCTCTCGTCCAATGAGCGCGAAGGCTCCCCTGCACGGCAACACCTGACGTCACAGAGATGCCGAACCCGGAAGGGGCAGCCCACCCTCGCAACCATGGTGTTGGCCCGCCTCTCTCCCCCGTGCGGAACACTCTACCCGGCCTCGGTCCCGACTTTGGCAACCGCTGCTGCAGCCGCCACCACAGCCACCTCCGGGGCCGATGCTACTGCTGCTGCTGCCCGCTCCCCTGCTGCCGCCGCCTACGCCACCGCTGGTGTGGCCACCACGACCAAATGGGGACCTGCCACGGCCAACCAGGCTCCGTGCCGCAACAGAAGGACCAACAGCACCCCAACGACCCGGGCCACCCTGTCGACAACACGACTGGGGAATTGAGCGAAGGAGCGGTCGCACCCAACGAGCCCGCTGGTGACACCACTCCAGCGACCCCAATCCCAGCACCACGGCGGTCACGCCGGATGGTCAGACCCCCTGACCGCTACAGTCCTTAACCTACCCCTTCCTTTCATTCTCTCCCTCTTTTTTTTGTTTTTTTTTCAGGGTCAGTTCTCCAAGAAGGGGTGAATGTGATAGTACAGATCTATCACCAATGTATATAGTGTATATAGTTACAGTATCTAGACTGTGCTTACAGCGATTGGCTGAGAGCTTAGGCACACCTACTGTCTGGGCCTTAAAGGGTTGTGTCCCTAGCCAGGTCGGATCATTCCGGACTGGTCAGCCACCTGTGAAGAGCTCCTGTCTTTTGCTAATAAAAGCCTTGGTTTGGATTAACAAGTCTTTGATTCTTTCGACGAGCTCTACAATGAGGTGTTGCATTTTGGAAGGGCAAGCCAATGTAAAACAGACACAGTAAAGGGTCGAGCACTGAGGAGTGCGGTAGAACAGGTGGATCTGGGAATACAGAGACATAATTCCCTGAAAGTGGTGTCACAGGTGTATAGGGTTGTAAAGAGAGCTTTTGGCAAATTGGCCTTCATAAATCAAAGTATTGAGTATAGGAGTTGGGATTTACATTTTTAAATCGAGACATACATACAGCTCGTCCAATTACACCCAAACTACAACCCCGGTACATTTTGAATGGTTGAAAGAAACCAGAGCACCTGGAGTATACCCATGCAGAAACGGGGAAAATGTACAAACTTCTTACAGACAATGTGGGATTTGAACCCCAGTCCCAATCGCCGGCGCTGTAACAGCATTGTGTTAACCACTACACCAACTGTGCTGCCCTCTGTTATGGTAAAAGTTGTATAAGGTGAGGCCATTTCAGACAGTTTTGGTCTCCGAACTACAGGAAAGGTATCAATAAGATTGAAAGAGTGCGGAGAAGATTTACTAGGATATTGCTGGGACTTGAGGAACTGAGTTACAGGGTTAGGTTAAACAGGCTAGGACAGTCTAGAAGAATGAGGGGAGATTTGATAGATGTATTTAAAATTATGAGGGGGATAGACAGAGTAAATGCAACTGGGCTTTTCCACTGAGGGTGTAAGATAGAAATCAGAGGACATGGGTTAAGGATGAAAGGGGAAAGGTTTAGGGGGAACCTCTTCACGCAGAGAGTGGTGGGGGTGTGGAACAAGCTACCAGCTGAATTTGGGCTCAATTTTAACATTTAAGTATTTGGATGGGTGGTGGGGGGGTGTGGAGAGTTCAGGTTAGTGAAAATATAGCCAACAATATAGAAGGCCCTTTGGGTCATGAAATCTGTGCTGCCCAATTAACTCTCCATATGGCAGGTGGGGGAGGTGGGAAACCGGAGCAGGTCACAGGGAGAACATGCAAGATACCAGATTGCGGATGAAAGGTCGGGTTTGGGAAAAAAAGTTGCCCACTCCCAGAATCGCAATTGGAATCTATTCTCATGAACAAGTCGGGAAAATTATTTGTTTTGTGACAGCTTCACCGTGAGAGCAGTTATATCAACCGCCTTACAAAATAAATGTCCGTGGTTCCATGTTCATTCAGGAATCCAATGGCGGAGGGGAGGAAGCTGCCCTTGTGCCGCTAAGTGCTCGTCTTCAGGCTCCCAATGGGGTAGCAGAATGAAGGGGGCATGGCCAGGGTGGTTGGGGTCCTGTTTTCTTAAGACGCAGCCTCTTGTAGATGTCCTTGATGGAGTGAAGGCTGGTGCTCATATGTGGCAGGCCGAGTTAATCATCCTCTGGAGCTTTTTCCTGTCCAGAGCTTTGGCACCTCCGTTCCAAACAGTGATGCAATCTGCCAGAATGCTCTCCACGACACGCCTGTAAGTGTTTTCAAAAGTCTTTGAGTTGCATGCAGTGGAAATTTTCTAACGTGCATCTATTTCGATGCAAGGAGCATTATAGGAAAGGCAGACGAGGTTAGAGCATGGATTGGCACGTGGAATTGTAACATTGTGGTCATGAATGAAACTTGGTCTTAGGAGGGGCAGGTCAGGCAGTTCAATGTTCTGGGCTTCCGTTGCTTTAGACGCGATAGAACAGGAGGGATGAAAGGGGGATGGAGTGGCATTGCATCTCAGGGAAAATATCACAGCTATGTTCAGGCAGACCAGTCCCATATGACTCATCTACTGTTATAATTCCACATGCCAATCCATGCTCTAACCCATACTTTTGAAAACACTTACAGGCGTGTCGTGGAGAGCATTCTGGCTGATTGCATTACTGTTTGGAATGGAGGTGCCAAAGCTCAGGATAGGAAAAAGCTCCAGGTCATGGAACCTGTACAGATTAAAGAGGAGGAAGGGCTCACTCCCTTAAAGCAAATAAGGGTGGATAAATCCCCAGGGCCTGTCAAGATATTCCCTCAGATCTTGTGGGAAACTAGTGTAGAAATTGAAGGGGCTCTGGCAGATATATTTAAAATGCCCTTAGCCACAGGTGTGGTGGTGGAGAATTGGAGGGTAGCTCATGTTGTTCTGTTTTAAAAAAACCTCCAAAAGTAACCCGGGAAATTGTAGGCCAGTGTGCCTGACATCAGTGGTAGGTAAATTATTGAAAGGTGCTCTAAGAGATTGGATATACAATTATTTGGATAGCCATGGACTAATTGGGGGTAGTCAACACGACGTTGTGCGTGGTAGGTCCTTTTTAATCAATCTTGGAGTTTGTCAAGATGACCAGGAAAGTTGATGAAGGAAAGGCTGCGGATGTTGTCTACTTGGACTTTAATAAGGCCCTTGACAAGGTCCCACATGGAAGGTTAGTCAAGAAGGTCCGGACGTTAGGTATTCATGGTGAAGTGGTGAACTGGATTCAAAATGGCTGGACAGGAGAAGCTCCCAGAGAGTAGTGATGGATGGTTGCTTTTCAGACTAAAGGCCTGGGCCTCAGGGATCGGTGCTGGGACCATTGTTGTTTGTTATCTGTATCAATGATCAGGATGATAATGTGGTGAATTGGATCAGCAAGTTCACAGTTAACAAATAGACCAAACCAAATGTGCATGAAGACACAGAGCAGCCACGAACATCAGTGAATCGGAAATGACCTACTTTTGCTTTGACTCTCAGCTGACCCACAACTTGCAGATTTTGAACAGAAATGATCAAACAGCACTGTGAAGGGGAATAACGGTTTCGTGTCCCCACATCTATCAGTCCGCCAAAGATGCTGAGATAGGACACGAAAGATGATTCATTTGGGATTTTTCTTCTCACCCCCGGACCTCCCAAGAAGCCCTCAACTGGCTTTGAATAACCTACTTCGATTATATTTTTAGAGTTAAGCCATCATGTGACGCTAATGAAGGCCAAAAGACATTTCCGCGGAAATCCTCTGACATTAATTTATCCGAGTGAGGTGGCGACGGATTGGGGCACCCCATCACGAATAGAGTGAAGATGGCAGGGACATTAGTGGACCAACTGACACTTACAAGGGTCCAGGGAGTTCAGAGCCATCATCACTGAAACTGAAAGGCTTTGACTCCGATATCATTGATTTGTTGATTCAACATCTCCAACGGCAGCCATCAAGCTCTTGAATGAACCCCACAACATTGTTTTTGATATGCTGTTTTATCAATGTTTTTTTTTTCTTTTCACTGATCTGGAATGACAGTATAAATGCTAATAAGTTTAGACATACAGACATACAGCAGGGTAACAGGCCCTTTTGGTCTGTGCCACCCAATTGACATCCGACCCTGGTACATCTTGAAGGGTGGAAACTGGAGCAACTGGACGAAACCCACGCAGATACAGGAAAAATGTCGGGATTTGAACTCCAGGCCCAATGGCTACACCAACCGCACTATCCTAAGAGTAAGTTCTATGTTAAGTTTAAGTTTGTCACATTATCCCTGGGACAGCGAGACGGGTTCTACTGCGAGCAGTTTATCTGTGAGACTGCCTGCAGAAGAACACCCTTCTCGGTGTGCTGGAAATAATCTGGCAAGCTTCAACTTAATGTAAAACTTACGCTCCTTGCAGTTAGAGCTTTATTGGATGTGGCTGCAGGGAATTGGCTATCTTGTGGGACTTCTGCACTGCCGGCGTGGAGTTTGCATGCACTCCCTGCTTCCTCCCCAAGTCCTCTGGTTTCCTCCCTCGTACCAAAGATGCAAGTCGGTAGATTAGGGCAGCACAGTTGGCCGAAGGATGACACGGCTGGTGTAGCGGTTAGCGCAACGCCTTTACAGCACTAGCGGTTCAAATCCCGCGCTGTCTGTAAGGAGTTTGTACGTTCTTCCCGTGTCTGCGCGGGTTTTCTCCAGTGGGCTCTGTTTTCCTCCCACCCTTCAAAAATGTACCAGGGGATGTAGATTAATGGGGTGTATGTCTACATTTTTATTTAAAAATTAAATTGGTGGCTGTAGGTCAGAGGCAGAATCTAGGGGCAGGGGATGTGGAATTGATGGGAACGTGGGGAGAATTGAATAGATCAGTGCTGATTGGTGTCTCCAGCTCATCCTCTATTACATTAACCATTTTGCTATTTTACTCCCATTCAAAATAAAACACCCTTTTATTAATTTTTAAAGTAGACATACAGCACGGTAACAGGCCCTTTCAGTCCACGAGTCCATGCCGCCCAATGAATCTCTAGCCCCCTATATGCTTTTGATCGGTGGGAGGGAAACCAGAGCGCCCGGAGGAAACCCACGCGGACATGGGGAAAACGTACAAACTCATAAAGGACAGTGCGGGATTCGAACCCCGGGTCCCGGTCACTGGTGCTGTAACATCGTTGCCACCCTACTGTGTTACTGGGTTCCACATATGGCTCGACCAAAGTTGAATAAACATAATTCTGAATGAATTATCTTACATCATTAATTTTAGAAATCTGTAAAGTTATAATTAATATCCTTTATATTCTCAAATTATTTCCATTCCTATTTTCCTTCTCAATGCATTATGTACTTTCACAAGTACTGTCACGCATTAATTTCTTGTACATGTTGTCTTTTTGAAATTCAAGATAGTTACTGTGAATTGTCTGTCTGCATTGTGAACACAACTTGTCAATCAACACTTGAAAACTTCAAGGATTATTTTGTCTTCAGCCAATGACAACAAACGTTGGCATTGATGCCAGATTTGTACCTCAACTACACATACACAATAAAATGCCCCTGGTCACATAGGAAAAACAAAGTAGGCGTCATTTGGAGCATGGTGAGCAGTTCTGGGCTCCTCATTTAAGAAGGGAGGTACTGCCGATAAAGAGGGGGGTCACTGAGATGACGCTGTGAACGGAAAGGTTACCATATGAGGAATGTTTGACGGCTCTTGGTCTATATTCATTGCAATTTAGGAGAATGCTGGGTGTTGGGGGGGGGGGGGGATTCTCTCATTGGAAACATTTTGAATGTTGAAAGGTCTGTACAGAGAAAAGTTCATTCCCGAGGTGGGAGAGTCCAGGACAAAAGGCCACAACTTCATGGTTGAAGGATGTCCGCTTAGAACAGAGCTGAGGAGGAATTTATCAACCAGAGAATCTGTGGAATTTGCTGCTACGGGCGGTTGTGGATGCCAGGTCCTTGGGTTGTATTTAAGGCAGAGTTCTTGATTAGCCAGGACATCAAAGGTAATGGGGAGAAGGCCGGGCAGTGGAGCTGAGTGGGACAAGGGATCAAAATGGCAGAGCAGACTAAATAACCATTTCTGCTCCCATGTCTTATGAAAGATAAGGGAATTAGCCCAACAGTGTGTTTAGCTACAAGCTATGGCTCTGTGGAGCCTGACGTGGACTTTTTACCCCCTCCATAAATCTTCGTCCGCGAAGCCAAGCCAAAGAAGAAAAAAAGATGGCTCTGTGGAGCCTATAGCACAGGAGAGGTTCTAGCTGTATGCTGGTTAACTCAGAAGGAACACAGAACGACACGAACCCCAGTTGAGTGTAGTTAACACGGAGCTTTATTGGGCTCACAGCCCTGTTTTTATTCTCAAGCTGAGGGGTGTGGTCAAAGCCCCCTCAACGCTGATTGGTGCATGCATTTGTGATCCGCTTTCCTTGATAGGCCAGTTAGGCTCCTTTAGCTGTGGCCAATTGGAGGGCAGCGCTGCGGGCCTCGTGCAGCCCGCTGGATCATTGCGCTCGTCCCTCATTTTGTGAGGTGCTGCCTGAAGGGTCTGCAAGGGGCTGCCACAGTGGAATATTTTATAGGATGGCCTAAATCACATGCGACCTTACGGATTTAGTAGGGTGACCCTTTAATATCTGACAGAAAGCCTTTTTTAATTCTATATTTCACACATAAAAGATCAGAGCCAGAATGACCAGGCTGAGAAACAGGTTCTTTCCACAGGCAGTGAGGCTGTTGAATGACTATTTATATAAATTCTCCAAGATGCTACTATTTATTTAACAATATATATTTATTATATGTTCTGCTTGTGTTTGAACTGATGACTGAAATGTTCCCAACCCAGCCAAGTTACATCCACTTGCATTTGCTGTAGTCGGCCAAACTTTTCTGGAGTCTGGGAGATCACGGTGGATTGGAAGACAGTAAATGTAACACCACTATTTAAAAGAAGGAGGTAGACAAAAGGCTAACTTGACACCCATTGACATAGTCAGGATAATGTGAACTATTTTGTAACCATGTAAGAATACACCTTTCTTACTGTAGTAACTGTAGAGCCTGCAGCTGACGTGGACTTTTTACCCCCTCCATAAATCTTCGTCCGCGAAGCCAAGCCAAAGAAAAAGAACTGTAGTGCACCACTGTGGGGTGTATGTATATGTGAGTGTGTGAACAGTTTCCTGAGATGGTGGAAGGTATCGTAAGTAAAGTCTCTTTTGTTATTTGAATCTTCCATCTCTAAGTTATTTAAGAAGCCTCCCAAATAACTCCAGAGACATAATGCCCGTAGTCAGGATAAAATGCTTCAATCTACCATTAAGGAAGAAACAGAGAGGTGACTAAATAAAAGTTGTTCCATGAGGCGGACACAGTGTGGACTCAGGGAGGGCAGGTCAAGTTTAGCTAATTTACTGGACCTCTTTGAGGATATAATGAGCACTATGGACAGGCCAATGTGGTATACTTGGATGTCCAGAAGGCGCTCAATAAGATGCCACAAAAAAGACTTTAGCGTAAGTTGATGCACAGAGTTGGGAGTAATATATTAGCAGAGATTGGTTAACCAACAGAAGGCAGAGACTTGGGATAAATGGCAGTGTTGAGAGTCCTACAGGAGTTGGTGCTGGCTCACATCTATTCACAGTGATTTGAAGGAAGGGACCAAGTGAAGCATATCTAAGTTTGTTAATGACAGGAAATTGAGTGGAAACACAAGCTGTGTAGATGACATTGTGCAGAGAGATATAGACATGTTAAGTGCATGGGCAATTGCATTGCAGGTAGAGTAAAACATCAGTACACATGATGCCATCCACTTTGGAAGGTAAAATAGCCAACTGGGCGATCATTTAGATGGTGAAAGCATGCTGTTGTGGCGAGAGAGACCTGCGAGGCCTCATATATGAATCGGAAAAGAAGTGGCTGCGGGTGCTGGAGGTAATCAAGAAGGCAAATGGGACCTTGGCTTTCATTGCTGGAGGGATTCAATTTAAGAGCAGTGAGGTTCTGCTTCAACTGTAGAGAGTACTGGTGAGGCCGTATCCGGAGCACTGTGGGTGGTTCTGGCCTCCTGACTTGAGGAAGGATGTATTGGCTTTGGAGGCAGCACAGAGGAGGGTCACCAGGTTGATTCCAGAGATGAGGGGGTTGGCCTGGACAGTGGCGTCACTAGGGCTGGTGTCATCCAGCGTAGTAACTCATGGTGTCACCCCCCCCCCCCCACATAGACTTCCTCGTGTACCAGACCATACAGAATCCTTAGTAATGTTTTTTTGAACTAATGTTACTTGTGAATTGTAATTCCCGTAGATCACCAAATGTAACAGTGACGGTAGTGAGATAAACAACTAGAAGAATTAAAATGACATCTTTAAATTACGATATCATACACACAGCCTCAATGTATTTACAGTTAGATCGTTTCTCGGGGTTAAAATGAAAATTTGTTAAGAAAACATTATTAGTTACAAGATTATTAATAACTGAGCGGAACCTTTTATAATTTTTCTCCTTCTTTTCCTTTAACTACTACTTCATTCTCTGAAATGTTATTGATATTGGTTCACAAATACTAACGACTTCAAGATTGTAGCTAAAACACCAGAACAGCAGCAGCAACGGAAACACCAGCGCGAGCTGGTAGCGTGTGCAGACGAAACCATGTGATTCAAAGCATCGTTATCATTGGGGAATAATAATGGCTCTGACTGGAGTGTGTTAGAAGTTTCAAAAAGTTAATCGAATTTTAGCCTCGTAGGGATATTGATACATGGAAGATGGGCTTAAAATACAATAAATACGAGGCTGCGTATGATACAATATAATTGGTTACACAGACTATACATTACACCGCAAAAGTTAAATAAATGGGACCCAACAGTATCTGATAGATGTTTTCGATGTAAAAAAGAAAGGGGAACAACAATTCATGCAATCTGGACATGTGAGAGAGTAGAAAAATTTTGGGATGATCTCAATCAGATATTAAATAAAATAACAGAAAACAATATACCAAAGAATCCAGAGATCTTTCTCCTAAGTAACATAAAAAATAAAGAATTTGGAATTGACTTGGAAGATGCACAAAAAAGATTTGTTAAGATAGCTCTAGCCGTAGCAAAAAAATGTATTATGTCAACCTGGAAATTGGAAGATAATTTGAAAATACAACAATGGTATATAGAAATGAATAAATGTATTCCATTAGAAAAAATAACATATAGTTTAAGAAATAATATTGAAATATTCGAACAAGTATGGGAGCCTTACATTAAATACAATAGCGAAAACCTACCGGGAACAAACATTACCTAAGTTGATGGAAGGAGAAGAAAAGAAAAGAATGGACTCAGTAGAATTTCTGGTGTATTTTTGTTGAATGACAACATTGTCTGACTGAATTAATGCAACCTAGATTGTATACCTAAAATGGATGAGAGGGGGTGGGGTGGGGGGGTGGCTTGGGAGGAGGGGTGGGGGGGGGAGAAAAAGTCACTGTAAATGTGTGGAAAAGAAAAAGTGTCTATCATGGCTATTGTGATTTATGGTGTGAAAAATAAAAAATTAAAAAAAAAAAAGATGGGCTTACAGAAAATGTTTCTGTTGTTATAACGAACGACAGAGATATTTTTATAAACATTAACAATAATTTTCTGGCATCCAGCAGGTGGAAGGCCTTCAAGGATGAAATTTTGAGAGTGCGGAGATTGCATGTTCCTACCAGGAATAAGGGCAAAGTTAACAGACATGGGGAACCTTAGTTTTCAAGGGATATTGGAGAGCTGGTTAAGGAGGGGGGCTAGATATGTGGTATAATCAACAAGGAGGAAATGAGCTACTTGCAGAGTAGAGAAAATGTAAGAGAATGCTTAAGAAGGAAATTAGGAAGGGAAAAAGAAGACGTGAAGGTCCTTTGGCAAATAATGTGAAGGAAAATCCAAAGGGTTTCTACAAGCCTATTAAAAGTAAAAGGATAGTAAGGGACAAAATTGGACCCCTAGAAAATCAGAGTGGTCGACTATGTTTGGAGCCTCATGAAATGGGAGAGATCTTAAACAATTTTTTTTTGGATCAGTATTTACGAGGAAACTGGCAGAGTTAATAAGGATGGAAGGGAAACAAATAGAAATATGGAGTTCAAGGAGAAGGAGGTGCTTGCTGCCTTGCAATGAATAAATTCAATAAATTCCCTGGACCAGATATGATATTCTCCCGCACCTTGAGGGAGACCAATGCTGAATTTCAAGGCCCCAGGCGGATAGATTCAAAATGGCCTTAGACATGGGGGAGGTGCCGGAGGATTGGAGGGTGGCTCATGTTGTCCTATAGGCCAGTGAGCCTGACGTCAGTAGTATGTAAATTATTTGAAGGATTTGAGAGATGGGATATATAATTATCCGCCGATTAAGGACAGTCAGGTGGTAGGTCGTGTTTAACAAATCTTGTAAAGTTTTTTTGAGGAAGGGTGATGAGGGAAGGGCTGTGGATGTTGTCTATATGGACTTTAGTAAGGCCTTTCTCAAGGTTCCATATGAGAGGTGATTCAGGAGGTTAGGACACTAGGTACACATGGAGGTTGCAAACTGGATTTGAAATTGGTGGGAGGAAACAGTGGTGGTGGATGGCTGCTTCTCAGACTGGAGGTCTGTGTCGAGCGGTGTGCCTCAGGGACCTGAATTGGGACCATGATTGTTTGTTATCTATATAAATGACCGAGATGATAACGTGGTGAATTGATTTGCTGATGACAGATAATTGGAGGCGTCGGGGGCTGTGAGGAAGATTTTTCAAAGCTTGCAGAGGGATCTGGACCAGCTGGGAAAATGGGCCAGTAAATGGCTGAGGGAATTGAATGCAGGTAAGTGTATGGTGTGGCACTTTGGAAGAGCGAATCAGGGTCGGACGTACACAGTAAATGGTCGGCCGTTGAGGATTGTGGAAGAGCGAAGAGATCTGGGAATACATGTACATTGTACCCTAAAGGTGGTGTCCCATGTGGACAGGGTTGTAAAGAAAGCTTTTGGCATCTCAGCCTTTATAAATCAAAGCATTGAGTATCGAAGTTGGGATGTTATGTTGAAGTTATTCAAATCATTGGTGAGGCCACACGTAGAATATTGTGTGCAGTTCTGGTCACCTAGCTGCAGGAAAGATATCAATAAGATTGAAAGAGAGCAGAGAATATTTACGAAGGTATTGGTGGGTTTTCAGGAGTTAAGTTACCAGGAAAGGTTAAACAGGTTAGGAATGAAGAAGGATGAGGGGAGACTTGCTAGAGGTTTATAAGATTATGAGGGGTACAGACAGAGTAAATGTGAGGAGGTTGTTTCCACTTAGATTGGGGGAGATAAAGACGAGAGGTCATGGCTTTAGGCTGAAAGGGGAGGGGTATAAGGGGACATTAGGGGAAGGTTTATCACTCAGAGAGTGGTGGGAGTGTGGAATGAGCTGTAGATTCAATCGTCAGTTTGACAAATAAATTGGATAAATACATGGATGGGAAGGGACAGGAGGGTCATGGAATGAGGGCAAGTCGGTGGGACTAACTAGTTTTATTGGTCAGTGCAGACCAGATGAGTTGAATGGCTTGTTTTTCTGTGCTATAATGAAACACTGCCCAAAAATTTTATAGACAGTCATTTTGATGTCACTCCCTCTATTGGTTTCACCCAGTGCGGTCCGCACTCCCCTCCCCCCCACCCCCCACCACCCCCCCCCCCCCCCCCCCCCGAACCCTGCTAGTGACACCAGTGAGCCTATGAGGAGAGATTGAGTAATCTGGGACTGTTCTCTGGAGTTTAGAAGAGTGTGCCTCCATGACTCTTAATTAGAAATTCTGCCTGGCCCACAGGAAAAGGAATCTCAGGGTTGTATGTGATGTCTTGCGTGTACAATAAATCTGAGCTTTGACTTCAATCTTCTAAGCATCTTTGAAATGGTGTTTCATGAGAGTGTTTACATCCACCCCAAGAGGGAAATTCTCTGTTTAGATGCCTCGTTGGAAGGAATGAGAACACAACAAAGAGGCACTTTTGGCATGGGTACAGAGAGAGAAGACGCAAAATAAAAATGTGCCACTGAGAGTGTGGAAGAGTTGTTGGATGTGTTCCAATGGACCCTTGCAGACTATTGAAGTCTAGACTTTAAATACATTAAAACAGGAACACAGTGTTGCAAAATTGGGTCTTTTGGGGACTAGGGACTTCCTGTGTCTCCATCTATGATCAGGCATGATTTGTACTGAATGTTTTAACAATGGTGGGGGGAATCGATTTTATCTTTGGGACTGGAGCACCAAGATTCATGGGCCAATGAGAAGTATTTTAGCTGCCAAGACAAATTGATTGTTTTTCCCATTTCCATTCATTCTCATACAGAGTAAAACCAAGAATCAATCCAAGCACAGGCCCCCTCCGAAGGGTCCCTGCTGTGTCAGAGGTTCGGATTTGGAGCTCGGGTTGCTAATGGTTTGGACTGGACTCTATGTAGCTTTGTGGGGTTGGGGGGGGCATCTAACGCTGGAGGTGAATCTACGGACTCTGGCGGGGGCTCTCTTTTGCTTTTCTCTCTTTGCCTGTAAGAGGCACTGAGGCCATTTCTGCCGGCAGCAGGCAAAAGGCAATTTCATGTAATAGGACACTGTTCTATTCCAATTGTAGCCATTGAATCAGAAGTCCTTCACTCAAGTCACGTGCGTATTCTTTTTAAAACACTGAACCACGAGCACGCCATGCCAGTTCACTACACCTCTGGGAATTATAGTCCATCTGTAGCACCGTTACAGTTTTTTTTTTAAATTAGCTAATTATAGAATTTATTGTTTTACTTTGTCCATAAAAATGTTTCCAAGTGTTCATCTTATTTAGATAAGAAGCTTCAGTTGGCAATTTAGCATACCTGTAATTATAATCTTCTTACTTCACGCTCAGACTCCCTCACGGACTGGTCCTTTCACATTCCGAATGATGGACCGATTACTGTCATCCATAAATTCCACACGAACTTGGGTACATTGTCCCTGAGAACCAGTCCTTCCAAGAACTTTGGTAGCCCTGGCCAGTTTGACAGCCTGTGTTCGCAGACCCTCCATGATGGTGGCTGTGCTGGAAAGCAGCACTGTTACAGTCTGACAATAAATTGAATCTTGAGTCTCACGGCAGTTCATTCAGTCGTTTGGCATTCTCACTGCCCGTCGGAAGAAGCTGTTCCTCAGCCTGGTGGTGCTGGCTCTGATCCTCCTGGATCTCTTCCCCGATGGGAACAGCTGGACAAGTTTGTGTGCAGGGTGGGAGGGGTCCTCAATGGTTTTGCGCTGCCCTCTTCAGACAATGATCCCAGTGGATCATGTTGATGGGGGGGTGGGGGGGAGGTGAGGAAGACCCCAGAGATCCTCTCTGCTCTTTTTCTTCTAATTATGGCCGAATTCTGCTCATGTGCCTATATATATCTGTGAGTGTCAATGTTAACTTCTTTTTCGTTCTTGGAATTTTGGAAAAATCACATCCTTTGGCAATGAAAGTGGTTTCTCCCTCCAAAAAGACATGAGCATCGGTTGCCTTGTCTTGTCGATAATACTCTACATGTTAGTCACCTCCAGGTCACAACACGTACCCTGATGCTTGGTGGCCGAAGAAACAAACAGGAGTCTGTACAGATGCTGAGGCTGCGAGAGCACTGGAGGTAAATCCACTCCGTGCCTCTAAAGGGACTCTCTTTTTCTCATTCAGTAGGGGGCGCCAGGAAATACTTTTGAAAGTTAGACCTACAGCATGGGACAGGCCCTTTTGGCCCATAAGCCCGAGCCGCCCATTTACACCCCATTTTCCTACACCCCTGGTGCATTTTCAGAGGAAACCGGAGCCCCCCCCCCCCCGGGGAAAACCTGGGAGAATGTACAAACTCCTTACTGACAGCGCAGGATTCAAACCCAAGTCCTGATCACTGGCGCTGTAACAACGTGACGCTAACCGCTATGCCAACCGGGCCCTCCTCAATGGTGACTGCCTAATGGCAGGCAAAAGTTAAAGTAGATCATGTGCGTTACATTTTTAATGTACTATTACCTGAAATAAAAAGTTCTTTGAACTATCCAGCCGATTTACTTACCACCAGTAATTCACTTGTTTTATTTCATTATTTTTCAGGATTGGAAGGGGTCCTCAGTGATTCTGCGCACCCTCTTCAGACAATGATCCCGATGGATCACGTCAATGGGGAGGAGGGAGACCCCAGGGATCCTCTCTGCCACTCTTGTGGTCCTGTGGATTGACCTCTGATCCATTTCTCTGCAGCAACCGTACTGCAGCCGGCCAGGACACTCACGATAGAGCTCCTGGAGAAGGCTGACATGATGGTGGCCAGTAGCCTTGCCCATTGATGTTGAACCAGGTATGGGAGGGAAGATGAGCAGATGGAAGCAAATGAATGGAAGGAAGAACAATCCAGGTGTTTTGGTCATCAACAAATAACTTCTTACATTAGGGGGAGTAATCAAAGTTTCCTTAAGTGGCCTCTTCACCTTTCTCTTGTTTGCCATGCTCTGCCCCTGAATGATCATTGCTGGTCTTTACTGTGATGTCCTGGCCCTGAATTTACTGACCTCCGGCAACCACATCTCTTTGCTTGAGTTACAGATGGAGCCCCTGACCGGATTTCCCAAGAATCCATGGTGTCAGCTTGCATAGGCCCTGCCGTGGTGGTAAAGGCAGTCAACTGTCCTCACCTCTGGACCTCAGGTCTTTTGTTCATGTTCAAACCCAGGCCCATGAGGAGACGCAGAAGGGATGCTGTGGACCTGAGTGCTTCAGATATCTGCATCCCTGGGGCTGTCAGATTTCTGATTTCAGATTTATTGTCATGACATCACCTACGACCCTGAGATTCCTTTTTCTTGCGGGTGTAGAAGAATTACCACTAACTGGTAGTGCAGAAAATAAACTGTTCAGTGTAAAAACATGTAAACAAATAAAGAACTGTACACAGATAACGAATGTGAACAAACTGCAATACAGAGAGAACAAAGAAAATCAATAAAGTGCACAAGTAAGAGTCCTTAAATGAGTCCCTGATTGAGTTTGTCGTCGAGGAGTCTGATGGTGGAGGGGGAGCAGCTGTTCCTGAACCTGGTGGTGTGAGTCTTGTGGCACCGTAACCTTTTTCCTGATGGCAACAGCTAGAACAGAGCATGTGCTGGGTGGGGTGGATCCTTGATGATCACTGTGGCTCTCCGATGGCAGTGTTCCCCCGTAGATGTACTCGATGGTGGGGAGGGTTTTACGTGTGATGTCCTGGGTTGTGTCCACTACCTTTTGCAGGGCTTTACATTAGGGGGTATTGGTGTCCCCATCCCAGACCGTGATGCAGCCGCTCAGCGCACTTTCCTCTTTGTAGAAATTTGCCAGGATTTTTGGTGCCCCACCAAACCTCCATAAACTCCTGAGGAACTAGAGCTCCACAGATGTGGAATTTGCACCCTAACAAGCTTGGGGGAAAAGTTTGCAGATGCCTTAAGGTAATTTGGCAAAGGATTCAGGCACAGAGTGGATGAGGCAAGGGGAAGTAATGTGCTCTACACTAAACTTCTATAACTTTTCATAATTGCAATTCCTAAATATTGGAATTGATCTTTCCCTATTTTAAACGGGAAATTAGAATAGGTGGCAAAAGATCCTTTTAAGGGTAAAAGTTCACTCTTAGGTAAATTTAATTATAACCTGGCTAAATTGGGCAGGTATAGAAATCTCAGGATCTGAAATAAAAAGCAATAAATCATCTGCGTAAGGAGATAGTTTACGTTCAATTCCCCATCTAATCATTACCTTTGAATTCTCTACACTCTCGGAGAGCAACAATTTATATGTGAAGAAGCCTTGCTGAGTTACCCTGTCAAGCCTAAACTCTTTTGATTGTTGTAAATTAGAACGAATTGAAGCTGTAGGGCTTGAATATAATAATTTAATCCATTTAATGAAGCCAGCAGGGCCGAGGTTAACAGCGTAGGTCATTGACCTCACTGAAGCTTAACCATTTAAGTGCCTGACATGGATACCTAGAACTAACGGCACGATAATTCGACCACCATCAGGACAAGGAAGGGAAAAGATTTCTTCCTCAAGATCTGTGCAATTCTCCACCGGAATGGCTAGAAGAATTGTTTGTGGGCTATATTGCCAAGAGCAGCTGATATATGTTGGGATATCAAGCGACATGGGGTGAGTGCACGGGTTGTGTCCTTACAGAATCGTGTAGCAGGCACAAGGGACTGAATCGCCACCTCTCAATTCTAACTCCTTGTGGTTACAAATGGGTGGCCAAAAACGTGACCGAGGGTGGGATTGGAGGAAGGCTCCACGTGACCTTGCCTTTCCCTAGCTGCCACCCCGCTGGGAGGCCAAGTCATTGGGTCTCTCTAGAGCAGAAATTCCTGATTAGTAAGGGGGTCAAAGGTAACTAGGAGAAGGCAGGAGAATGGGGTCGAGAGGGAGAGAATCCCATCAGCCATGTTCGAATGAGGAGCAGGCTCGATGGGTCGAATGGGTCCTAGGTCTTCTGATCAGTCGCAGCATTCTCCACTTTATGGCATCTGTGGAATCAGATCAGAATCTATCGTCGCCGGCAAGTCATGAAATCCGTTGTTTTGCGGCAGAGTCGCAGTGCGGACATTTTCATACCACCCACCTGAAAATAGTGCACGAAAAGTCAAAGTCAGGCAGTGTCTTTGGTTCGTTGATCATCCAGGAACCCACCACACCAATGAGGCATTTCAACCACTTTCTTCCTCCGCCTCTCTCCAGCTGCTGGACTAGTCTAACAGTTGTCCACTACTTTTATACATGGTTATTGGTGTTTTGTTTATTTGTAAATAGTTATATGCCTTTGAATTAAACCTTTTTATGGTGGTTTACATGTTTCCTGTTCACTACAATTCTCTGACATGGACAATAAACATTTACTACAAGTTGTTATTTACTTGCTTACAGATGGATTTCCTGGTGACCGTGGGCTTGTGCACCCTGACACCCAACTCATTCAGGCTCCTCAGGGAGATCGGGCAGCCCGGTCGGTGTCCCTCCCCAGCAAGAAGTATTCCTTCCTGCTCTCGCATCTATTGGGTTGAACACAGAAGGCAAGAACAACGACCGATACAAAAGTGGCTACAGATATCAAGTCGTTTGGCCAGTGACCTTCGAGACGTCCAAAAGCATTTTCTCCTTGCTGAGCTCAAACGGTAGTTCACGCTTCGCTGCTTCATCGCCCTCAACAACTTCCTGAAGGGGAAAGCTGGGTCTCCAATTAAATGCATGGGGATTTCCACTCTGTTAGCAGTTTTGGATTTCTGTGGATGTAGAAGTATTTTATGCAACCTCTGAGATCTCAATCATTTCACAATGTTTTCTAGTGGCTGTTTTACGACAGGGTTGAACCTGACCCTTGGTCTTGTCATAAGTCTCATATGAAATAGAGTTGGTCAGCCATTCTTTCTGTTTAAACATATATATTTGACTGTCATTGTCTCCTATATGGTTACATGTGACCAACAAACACGATTGATTGATCCACACATACATCACTATACTTACTTCATATGGGAAAAGGCACCCACCTTGATCTTCGGTCTTTCTGTAGATGGGCGAGTTGGTCAGAACTCAAGCGTCAAGGGTGCGACCAAGTCAACCCCACATAGGAATCTGTGAGACCCTTGAGGAGTACGTTCGGCCCTGCGTGAACTCGGGCGTGCATTCGGCTGTAAAGATGTGAATGCAGAAGTGTACATGGACCAGCTCAAGGCCACGTTCCCATACTTGGATAGCATGACCATTTGCAGCCATGACCTGCAGGGCCATGACGCAAACCTGGAGAATTCCTCCAGATGGCCAAGGCCCTCAACCTCACTTATAATAAAGCAAAGTGCGTGTTCCTCACATCACGCTTAGCCATGCTTGGTTGATTTGTGGAACATATTGCAATTGGGCCAGAACCTGACTTCAGTGCCCCCTGATGAAACTCCCACTGCCTCACAGCCTCAAGGCCTTGAATCTTTCTCTTATTATTCCCAATGTGTCCACAAAAGCCACATCCTTCCCACTCTCTGAGGAAGCTCAGGAGGCCTTTACCTCGCGTCAAAGAGAATATCGCCAAGGACATGATGCATGCTGTGGACAAGCCCACCCCTTTTCAGGTGATGTCTCTGATTTGGCCCTACACACCACCCTCAACCAAGCGGGCAGACTGATAATACTCTTCTCCCGCATGCTCCATCGCCCTGAGGTCCATTGAGAAGGAGGCCCAGGCGATTGTTGAGGTGGTACACCGCTACCTGGCAGGTAAGTGATTTACCCTGCTGACTGACCAACATGCAGTCACATTCATGTTCCACAACAAACAGTGAGGTAAAATCAAAAATGAGAAAATCTTGAGGTGGAGGATAGAACTCTCCACCTGTCATTACAATATCCTATACCAGCCCGGGAAGCTCAATGAGCCCCCAGATGCCCTGTCCCAGGGGATGTGCGCAAGCACGCAGAGCGACCAGCTCCAATCTCTCCATGATGACCTCTGCCACCCCGGGGTCACTAGGCTTTTTCATTTTGTCCAGGCCAAAAGCCTCCCCTTCTCCATCAATGTCGTCCAGACCCTGACTAGAAACTACCAGGTTTGTGCCGAATGCAAACTACGTTTCTGCAGGCCTGACAAGTCACATTTGATCAAGGCTACTCGACCCTTTGAGCGCCTGAGTGCGGATTTCAAGGGGCCCCTGCCCTTGTCCAATCGGAACCTGTACATCCTCAGAATTTTTGATGAGTAGTCTCGTTTGCCATCCCCTGCCCAGATATGACCAGATATGACCATGCCCACTGTTACAAAAGCACTGGGCGGCATCTATATCCTATTCGGGTACCCGAGCTACACCCATAGTGATCTGGGGTCCACACTTATGAGTGATGAACTGCAACAGTAGCTTATGGCGCGGGCCATAGTCACCAGCAGAACCATGAGCCAAAACACCTGTTGTCTATACCCTTCTTAGGCCAGAAAGGAATGCATTTGTCTGGCAGGAAAGAAGATGGAAAGTCAATATCCGGTGGAATCTTTCTCCTCATGAAATGCTTAACAAAACAAAAGGGACTGCACGGTTAGTGCAGCGGTCAGTGCAATGCTGCCACAGCACCGGCAACCTGGGTTCAAATCTAATGCAGCCTGTAAGAGGTTTAAATGTTCTCTCTGTGTCTGCATGAGTTTACCCTCGGGGGGCTCTGGTTTCCTCCCACCAGTCAAAAACGAACCAGCAGGTTAAATTGGGTGGTGCGGCTTACGGGCTGAAATGGCCTATTACTGGGTGAATGTCTAAGTGTAAAATTTAAGTTAATTTAAGTTTAACTATTTTAAAACCTTATCACTACAAAGGCCCGGAATGATTAAACAATGTCCCAGTTAATGTCCCTGAGTTGGCCACCTGCTGGGCTATATCTGAGTGAGCTCACGCTACCAACACCGTGACATCCACCGACCATAGGGCTGACCACTGCCTAATTTGTTGCATCAACCTGACCTCAAATTATCAAGTAGCTCAGCGAGGTATCTCATAGACGAGCGAGCACCTCACAGCCTAGAACATCCAGTTCACAGAGGAGTTGTCTGTGATTAGCAACTGCCGAGAGACCTTAGCTTCTTGACAAGGAAGAGCAGAGAGCACTACACCAATTGGTGCAGATCCTACCAAAAATAACTAACCCCTCCCTGCCCAATAACCCTCCATTTTCCTCACATCCATGTACCTGTCTAAGAGTGTCAATTGTTCCAGCCTCCACCACCACCCCTGGCAATGCATTCTATTTTTTTTTTTTTTTTCCTGGCAATGCATTCTAGATGAGAATTACAATGAAAGCGATTCCACAACCAACTAAATATCTGATCAGTGAAAATAAACTAAAAAGTAATTTTTTGAAGAAATATTTTAAAAAAATAGATTAATTGATGCTTTCAATTGGCCAAGTAAGAACCATGGAACCATGTAACATTATAGCCCTTCTAGTCTGTGCTGAACTATTTTTCTGCCTAGTCCCACTGACCTGCACCCGGACCATAGTTCTCCATTCCCTTTCCATCTATGTACCTGTCCAAATTTTTCTTAAATGTTAAAATTGAGCCCTCATTCACTACTTCAGCTGGCAGCTCTCTGGGTGAAGAAGTTCCCCCTATAATGTTCCCTTTCACCCTTAACCCGTGTCCTTTGGCTTGTATCTCAACTTCTTTCTTTTTCTTTGGCTTGGCTTCGCGGACGAAAATTTATGGAGGGGGTAAAAGTCCACGTCAGCTGCAGGCTCGATTGTGGCTGACAAGTCCGATGCGGGACAGGCAGACACGGTTGCAGAGGTTGCAGGGGAAAATTGGTGGGTTGGGGTTGGGTGTTGGGTTTTTCCTCCTTTGTCTTTTGTCAGTGAGGTGGGCTCTGCGGTCTTCTTCAAAGGAGGTTGCTGCCCGCCGAACTGTGAGGCGCTAAGATGCACGGTTTGAGGCGATATCAGCCCACTGGCAGTGGTCAATGGGGCAGGCACCAAGAGATTTCTTTAGGCAGTCCATGTACCTCTTCTTTGGTGCACCTCTGTCACGGTGGCCAGTGGAGAGCTCGCCATATAACACGATCTTGGGAAGACGATGGTCCTCCAATCTGGAGACGTGACCCACCCAGCGCAGCTGGATCTTCAGCAGCGTGGACTCGATGCTGTCGGCCTCTGCCATCTCGAGTACTTCTCAACTACCGTCAGTGGAAAAGCCCAGTTGCATTTACTCTGTCTAGACCCCAGATAGTCTTGTTTACCTCTATCAAATCTCCCCTCATTTTTCTACACTCCAGGGAATAAAGTCCTCCCTGTTTAACCCCTGTAACTCAGTTCCTAAACCAACATCCCGAAACGTTGTAAAAATTGGCAGGGATGAGTGCAAGGAGTGAGGACCAGTAAAGTCATCTAAATAAACTCCACATCAGATTAGGACACACTTACACACTTTTCTGAACACAATTTCTTGTGGTTCTTCATAACCTTGCATTGACTACAAGATAGTTGATGAGAAATTCAATCATAGCTGTTATTTCAAAGGAATTACAGATTTCGCCATGCTTTATAGCTGCAGAAATTTTTCAGGCAGGAACTTCACCTTCAAGTAAACACTTGAAGGGAAAATGTTCATAGGGCTTGGAAAAATAAACAGGGATTGAGATTGGTTTAACAAAGACAGTCAGAAGCTCAATGGGCCAAATGGTCCCTCTTGGTACTGTCTAATTCTGTAAACTAATGATGAGGTCCATGTGCAAATACCTCATAGAGTTTGGTAGCATGGAGATAGGCCATTCGGCCTAACTTGTCCATGTCAGCCAAATTATCCACCCAAGTCAGTCCCATTTGCTTGCATTTGGTCCGTATCCCTCTCAACCAGTGGTTTGCAAACTTTTTCTTTCCACTCACACTCCACCTTAAGTAATCCCTCTGCCATCAGTGCTCTGTGATTAGTGAGGCATTGCTTAAGGTGGGATCTGGGTGGGAAGGGGAGGTTGAGAATCTCTGCTCTAGACCCAATTGTTACTGAAATATTTTGCTTGAGAAAAATTGTCATTGGCCCATTGCTTTTGGAGATCTGAAACCGCGCACATAACGAGTCAATGAGGGACGATTAAAACAGTGGTTTTCAACTTTTTTCCCATCCATGTGCCTGTCTAAATGTTGATGTTGTACCCATCCTCATGAATTGTTCCTGCAACCGTTCCAGATTAATGATGTCTTTCCTATAGCTGGGTAACCAGAAATGCTATAAAACTCCACGCGCAGTCTCACCAACACCTGTACAGTTAGAACAGTACAGTCCCTTTGGCCCTCAATGTTGTGCTGACCCAATTAAAATACCTATCAGATTTTTATCAAACAAGGGAAAAACCAGATTGGACCAGATTAGAGCTAGATAAAATAGGGGAGAAGGTACCTGAACAAATACTATATAAGTGGGATGAAAAGCTGGTGCAAAATAGGAATTCACCAGTACTGCACCATCTGCTCAACATTTGGAAGAAGATTCACGTAGAAAGGAATAAAACAAATTATCAACTACCAAAATTAATATTGATGCAAAATCAACTAATCCCTTTCACAATAGATAACCTTTCCTTTAGAGAATGGGAGAGAAAAGGGATCAAAGGACTAGAAAATTGTTTTTCAGGAAATAAATTATTATCTTTTGAACAAATGAAGGACAAATATGATATAACTCACGGTACAATGTTTGCATACTACCAACTGAAAACCTACTTGAAGGACAAATTGGGAAGCAGACTGAGGTTACCAGAAGGAAGCAATTTTGAAGATGTGATTACAGTCACAGTGATAATTAAAAGAGTTATAACAAACATGTAAATCAAACTGCAAGAGAAAGAGAACGAGGAAACAAGCTGTAAACCTGAACAAAAATGGGAACAAGATCTAAACATAAAGACAAAGAATGAAACATGGGAAAAGTTATGCTCCGGAACTATGAGAAATACAATAAATAAGAGATTACGCATGATACAACATAATTGGTTACAGAAGCTTTATATCATGTCCCAAAAATTAAATAAGTTTGTCCCAATAGTATCAGACAGATGTTTTTGCTGTAAGAAGGAAATGGAAACAATTTGGGCATGTGAGAAAGTGAAAAAGTTTTGGGAAGAACTAAACCAGATATTAAATAAAATCACAAAAAGCAACATACCAAAAAATCCAGAGATCTTTCTTCTAAGTAATATAAGAAGTAAAGAACAAGGCCTCGATTTGGATGGAGCACAAAAAAACATTTATTATGATAGCCTTAGCTGTAGCAAAAAAATGTATAATGTCAACCTGAAAATTAGAAGATAGCCTGAGAATACAGCAATGGTACATAGAAATGAATAAATGTATTCCATTGGAAAAAATAACATATAATTTAAGAAATAACATCACAGTATTCGAACAAATCTGGGAACCGTACATGGAACACAACAGAGAAGTCCTACCGCGGACCTCCACTACCTAAAATGACAGAAGGAGAAGACGACGAAATGAACTGACCCAGTGTGCAAAAGTAGAAGACACAAATTTCTTGTTTATTTTCATTGTGTGATGACATTTTTTAATGGGTTTAATGTATCATATATGTTGAACATTGAGTGGGTGGGGAGGGGGGGTGAAGGAGGGAGGGAAGGGAGGGGGAAAAAGGGGAGAAAATGACACTGTGTATATTCAAGAGGAAAATGTTTCTGTGTATTTTGGTCAATATGGCTGATAGAGTGAAAAAATCTTTAAAAAGTTTAAAAAAATGTACTGACCCTTACACGCCTTAAAAAAATACTAAACCCTCCTTACCCCATAACCCTCCATTTTTCATCCCTCCATGTATTAAGGGTCTTTTAAATGCTCCTAATGTTTCAGCCTCCACCACCATCCCTGGCAAGGCATTGTGTGTAAAAAAAAACACCCCTGGTCTGCCCTAAATTTCCCCCCCTTCACTTTGTACATATGACCTCTGTGTTTGCTATTCCTGCCCTGGGAAAAAGGTGTTGTCTGTTCACCCTATCTTTGCCTCTTTGAATCTTGTAGATCTCTATTAATTCTCCTCTCATCCTTCTTTGCACCAAAGAGAAAAGTCCCAGCTCTGCTAACCTTGCCTCAGAAGACTTATTTTCCAATCCAGGCAACACCAAGGTAAATCTCCTCTGCACCTTCTCCAAAGCTTCCACATCCTTCCTAAAATGAGGTGACCAGAACTGAACACAATATTCTAAGTGTAGTCTCACCAGAGATTTGTAGAGTTGCAACATGACCTCCCGACTCTTGAACTCTATTAATGAAGCCCAGCATCCCATAGGCCTTCTTAATTATCTATCAACTTGTGCAGTGACCTTGAGGGATTTGGACCCCACAGTCCCTCTGTTCATCCACACTCCTAAGTTCCCAACCATTAACCCTGTACTCAGCCTTCTGGTTGGTCCTTCCAAAATACATCACCTCGCACTTATCTGGATTGAACTCCATCTGCCATTTTTCCACCCAACTCTGCATCCTATTTCCTTTTGAAACCTACAATAGCCTTCAGCTCCATCCACAACTCCTTCAACCTTCATATCATCCACAAACTTACGGACCCATCCTTCCGCCTCTTCATCCAGGTCACTGATATGTACTATCATTGACTCCAAAGAATGAGTGAGGAATGATAGGCTTTGGTACACATTAGATTTCAGCTGGCACAACTCCATGAATGGAAGGGGCAGGGAGGTCGACCTTTATGGCCAGGTCACAGGGGGAGGAGTTATATGGGGTCGAGTCATCAGTGGGTGGGCCCGCCACATGTACAGAGCGGCAGCAGTATATATATATAATGACAAAGAGCAGGGGTCCCAGAACAGATCCCTGCAGCCCCTCCACTAGTCACTGACCTCCATGTAGAATATTTTCCTTCCACTACTACTCTCTGCTTTCTACATGCAAGCCAATTTTAATCCACAAAGCCAAGGTTCTGTGGATGGCTCATGACTTGTTGAACAAGTCTCTCTTGGGGGACCTTGCCAAATGCCTTGCGAAAATCCAGGTGGACCACATTTACCATCCTACTCTCATTAATTTCCTTTTCTACCTCCTCAGAAATCTCAATTAGACTCGTGAGGCACGACCTTCCCTT
Source organism: Narcine bancroftii (assembly GCF_036971445.1). Lineage (NCBI taxonomy): Eukaryota > Metazoa > Chordata > Chondrichthyes > Torpediniformes > Narcinidae > Narcine > Narcine bancroftii. Next base: position 66,070,144 of record NC_091481.1, read on the forward strand.
CACAAATCCATGCTGACTATCCTTGAGTAGACTGGACTTCTCCAAATGCTCATAGATCTTATCCTTAAGAATCCTCTCCAATAGTTTGCACACATAATTCCCAGGATTCTCACTATTACCTTTTTTTCTAAACAAGTGGACCACATTTGCAATTCTCCAATCCTCCCCAGTGGCCAAAGAGGACTGAAAGATTATAGTCACTGCCCCAGCTATCTCTTCCCTAGCTTCCCACAGCAGCCTGGGACATATCACGTCCGACCCCCAAGGACTTATCACTCTTGATGTTTTTAAGAAGATCTAACACTTCCTCTATCCAGCACACAGGCCTGTTCTATTTGGACCTCACCCTGATCCAGGTCCCTTTCTCTTATGAATACTGATGCAAAGACTTCATTTAGGACCTCCTCCACCTCCAGGCACATGTTGCCTCCTTTATCCTTTAGTGGCCCCACCTTCATTCTCATCATCCTTCTGTTCTTCACATAAGCATAGAAAGCTTTGGGGTTCTCCTTAACCCTACATTCTCATGCCCCCTTCAGCTCCCCTAAATCCTTTCTTAAGCTCCTTCCTGGCTACCACATATTTCTCACGAGCCCTTCCTGTGCCTATATCTAATGTCTGCTTCCTTCTTCCTCTTGACCACACGGGTTTCATCAACCACGGTCCCCTTTTCCCACCACAGTTTCCTTGTCCCAGTGGGACAAACCTATCCTGAACCCCGCACAAGTGCTCCCTAAACTTCTTCCTCATTAGTTCTGTACTTTGTTTCCAATTTACTCTCGCTAGTTCCTGCCTTATCCCATCGTAATTAGCCCATCCCCAATTCCTCTTTTATCCTTAACCATAGCTATGCTAAATCTCAGACCGAAAACCAGATTATATATCGTTCTCAAATCCAAATTACATGCAGCTTCCCTGAATTTATTTAGGATTGTGATTCCTGATATAAAGCATTCAAAATAACTATTCACAGCAGTGTTAATTTTTGCCAAAACAGAGTTAAGCTGATGTTTTTGGCTTAAGTAAGCTTGCAACTTCTAAACACTAATTCCTGGAACAGGAAACATTGAAGTTTAATATGTTGGTTTCATGCCACAGAGACATCCCTGCTGATAGCAATGTTTCCAAGCCATAATCTGGTGCTATTGAAGTCAAGTTAGTCAACTGACCATTAACACCTCTGCTTGCATTATAATGTGGTCACAGTGTATATAAAGCACCCTTAAAAAATGAACACACCTTGGTACCTTACAGGAAGAGCACAAATAAATCCGGGAGGAACTCAACAGGTCATGTAGCATCCATAGGGGGTAAAGATACATGACTAACGTTTCGTGCCTGATGTGTGTGTATCTCTCTTTTTATCACTATATCTATGTGTGTGTGTCTGTGTGTGTGTGTGTCTGTGTGCGTATGTGTGTGTGATTATGTGTGTGTATGTATATGTGTGTGTATGTGTGTGTGTGTTTGTGTGTGTTTATGTGTGTATATGTGTGTATGTGTGTGTGTGTTTGTGTGTGTTTATATGTTTATGTGTGTGTATGTCTGTATGTGTGTTTTTGTGTGTTTATGTGTGTGTATATGTGTGTATGTGTGTGTGTTTGTGTGTGTGTTTGTGTGTGTTTATATGTTTATGTGTGTGCATGTCTGTATGTGTGTTTTTGTGTGTTTATGTGTGTGTATCTGTGTGTATGTGTGTGTTTATGTGTGTATATCTGTGTGTGTATGTATCTGTGTGTGTATATGTGTGTGTTTATGTGTGTACGTGTGTGTATGTATGTGTGTATCTGTGTGTTTATGTGTGTGTATATGTATGTGTGAGTATTTATGTGTGTGTATGTATGTATGTGTGTGTTTTTGTGCGTTTATGTGTGTATTTATGTGTGTATATCTGTGTGTATGTATCTGTGTGTGTATATGTGTGTATGTGTGTGTTTATGTGTGTATATGTGTGTATGTGTGTGTGTTTATGTGTGTGTATGTATGTATGTGTGTGTTTTTATGTGTATATGTGTATGTGTGTTTATGTGTGTATATCTGTGTGTATGTATGTGTGTGTATATGTGTGTATGTGTGTGTTTGTGTGTGTGTATATATATGTGTGTGTATGTGTGTATCTGTGTGTGAGTATGTGTGTATATGTGCGTATGTATGTGTGATTATGTGTGTGTGTGTGTGTGTGTGTGTGTGTGTGTGTGTGTGTGTGTGTGTGTGTGTCTCAGTGACAGAGACCTCCCAGAAGCCAACTATTTCAGTTCTGTGTCCCACTCCCACACTCACATGTCTGTACATGGCCTTATGTACTCTCCCACCAAGACCTCCTGCAAATTGCAGGAACAGCATCTAATTTTCCATCTGGGCCCTCTTCAGCCAAATGGCATTAACATCAATTTCTCCAGTTTCTGCTAACCTGCTCTTCTCTTCCCCCTCCCCCTTCCCTTCCCAGTTCTCCTCCCTCCATTCACCCAGCCATCCCTCCTCCCCTTGATCCCTGCTTCCCCCTCTCTACCTTCTCCAACCATCATCTCCTGCCTTTGCAACCACCCCTCCCCCACCTTACTCTTTTGTTCGGATGCCTGCTGACATTTTCCCATTGCTTGATGAAGGGCTCGAGGCCGAAACGTCGGTTCTGTATATTTTATCTTTGCTGAATAAAGGACACTGCTTGACCTGCTGAGTCTCTCCAACATTGTGATTTTACATCACGTATAACCCTAAGATTCTTTTCCACATGGACCAGGCAGAATCTCTCGTTATCAGTAACTGTAAACTCTACTCAAGAAAAAAATATGCTTACACAAAAGTAAGAAATGTAATGAACTGACTGTGCAATAAAGTATTTTTTTAGATATACAGCATGGTAACAGGCCATATCAGCCCATGAGTCAGTGCCACCAATTACACCTAATGGACCTACAAATTTTTCTCGTCAAAATATTTCACTAACCATTGGGTCTAGAGCAGTGATTCTCAACCTTCCCTTCCCACCCACATCCCATCTTAAGCAATCCTTTACTAATCACAGAGCACCGATGGCAGAGGGATTACTTAAAGTGGGATGCGAGTGGAAAGAAAAAGGTTGAGAACCACTGGTCGAAATTAAAATTGTCGTGTTTTTAATCCCCAAAGTGATAAATGTAAAACCGGTGAAGCTTCCTTAATTCATATGAGAGTCAACGGGCAGGTAACAAAGTGCCTGTTGGACAGTAGCAGCACGGAGAGGGTCGTTCACCCAAGAATGGCCCATTCCCTAAGGTTAAAGGTCCACCTCACCACCTGCCCGATCGCCCTCGCCACCAAGGATAAGAATGTTGGTACCTTCAGGCACTGATCGGTTGATATAACGGTGGGAGGGGAGACTTACACAGGATTCATGCTCCTGGTCATGCCCAAACTCTGCGCACCACTCCTGGGCCTGGATTTCCAGTGCCACCTGCAGAGTGTCACCCTTGCGTTTGGGGGGCCCCAACCTCCATTCACATTGCACAGCATGCCAACCTACCAGCCCTGGCCAACCTGTGGCCTCTCCACACTGTGCATCAGCCCACCGGCACTCTTCCCACATCTTGCGCTAGGCTGCAAGCCGATCGCCACAGAAGTAGGCGCTATTGCACTGCAGACGGACTTCATCAAGGCGGAGGTGCGGCGACTCCTGGCGGAAGGCATTATATAGCCCAGTAACAGCACTTGGAGAACCCAAGTCCTAGAGGCAAAGGGGGAAGTAAGCCAAGGATGGTTGTGGATTACAGCCAGACCATTAATCGGTACACCCAGCTGGATGCCTACCCCCTGCCGAGGATCACCGACATGGTCAATGAGATTGTCTGCTACTGGGTTTTCTCCACGATTGACCTGAAGTCGACATATCACCAAATCCCTATCCACCCGAAGGACAAGCCCTACACCACCTTTGAGGCGGACGGGCGCCTGTACCAGTTCCGCCGGGTTCCTTTTTGGGGTCACGAGCAGGGTCTCTGTCTTCCAGCGGGAGATGGACCGCATGGTAGACCGGCATAAGCTAAAGGCGACGTTCCCATATCTGGATAACGTCACTATCTGCGGCCATGACTAGCAGGACCACGATGCTAACCTGGAAAAATTCCTCCAGACGGCCGAGGAACTGAACCTCACTTACAACAAGGAGAAGTTTATGTTCAACACCACCCGCCTTGCCATCCTGGGGTACATCGTGGCCCATGGAGTCGTCAGCCCAAATCCGGAAAGGATGTGCCCATTAATGGAGTTACCTCTTCCCCCCCACGCTAAAGGCCCTCCTGGGCCTGTTCTCTTATTACTCGCAGTGGGTCCCTCACTTCTCGGACAAGGTCCGCCCACTGGCCCAAGCCACAACTTTTCCCCTCCCACCTGAGGTGCAGGCAGCCTTCACCTGCATCAAGCAAGACATCGCGGATGCCATGATGCAGTTGGTGGTTGAGGACTTTCCCTTCCAGGTGGAGAGCGAAGCCTCCGAGGTGGCCCTCACTGCTACCCTCAATCAAGGGGGTTGCCTTCTTTTCCAGGACCCTCCACGGCTCCGAGCTAGGGCACTCCGTCACTGGCACCACTATCTGGCCAGCAGGAGATTCACGTTCCTTACGGACCAGCAGGCTATGGCGTTCATGTTTAATACTTCCCACAAGAGCAAGATAAAGAATGACAAAATCCTGCGCTGGAGAGACGAGCTGGCAACCTACAACTACGACATCCAGTATCGCCCCTGATGCCCTCTCTTGCACCTGCGCATCTATGCATGACGGTCAGGTTGCAGGCATTGCATGAGTTCCTCTGCCATCTGGGCAGAATGATTGTACCATTTCTTTAAGTCCCAAAATCTGCCGTACACCATCAGGGACGTCAGGGACATGACCGAGACCTGTCGGGTCTCTGCAGAGTGTAAACCCCGCTTCTTCCGCACCCCCCCCCACCCAGGCCCACGTTGTAAAGGCCTTTCGAGCATCTCAGCATGGACTTCAAAGGGCCCCTGCCTTCCACGAACCAAAATGTCTACTTCCTCACGGTAATGGACAAGTACTCACGCTTCCCTTTCGCCATCTCTTGTCCAGACACCTCCACGGCCACTGTCATCAGGGCCCTGGGGAAGATCTTCACCATGTTTGGCTACCCCGTCTTCATCCAGAGCAACCGGGAGTCTAGTTTCATGAGCCACGAGCTGCGCCAGTACCTGATGGTGAGGGGTATTGCGACCAGTTGCACGACAACTATAACCCAAGAGGCAATGGGCAAGTGGAATGCAAGAATGGGGTGGTCTGGAAGTCAGTCCTCCTGGCTCTCAGGTCAAAATGGTGCGCCGTTGAATTCTGGCAGGACATCCTGCCCGAGGCACTCCATGCCATTCAGTCACTGCAGTGCACGGCTACCAACGAGACCCCTCACGAATGTCTGTTCTCATTCCCCAGGAAGTTGGCAACTGGAATGTCTCTCCCAGCATGGCTCACATCCCTGGGACCAATGCTTCTGCATAAGCATGTACGGGCACACAAGGCCGAAGCCCTGGTGGAGCAGGTCTTCCTCCTACATGCAAACCATAACTATGCCTACGTTAGGTCGGCAGTGGCAAGGAGGACACCGTCTCAACCAAGGACCTGGCACCACACCACCCTCCAAACCAGGACGACGCTGACCGGGCATACATCCCCGTCCCCAGGCAGCTATAGGGCACGCAGGGCCCTCCTTGACCACCAGGGGCCCACTTCAGCCTTAGGAGATGAACCTGAACCCCCATCATCTAATACGAACGGCATACGTCGACCCCGGCCCCCCTGGCCACCCCTCCGCATGACACCACACCAGCCACACACACCCCTACCGCCAGCCCCTTCACTTCCACTCTGACCAGTGACCAGGAGCCAATCCTACGACGGTCACAGAGATCCCGGTGGGTGCCGAATCTTCTCAACCTGTAAATATTGTGTGGACATATTTGGTGTGATTCCCCCCCACCCCGGGAAAATTTTAAAAAAGTGGGCGAATGTGGTGGTATACCACCGGCCTACTGCAGGGGGCAACCTCTGTACCTGCAGGAGTGTAAGGGGACAGGACAACACCTGGCTGGCTGCCAATCAGTCGGCCTGAAGGGATCAAGCCCCACCCAGTCAGGTGTCAATCACCCTCTGGGATATAAGCCTGAGTTGCTGCAGCCACAGCCAGCCTGGCTCTGTGGAAGTCTTTGTGGATTAAAGCCTGTTGTTCAGTCTTTACCTTGTATGTGTCTGATTCTGTCTAACAGCATGCCACACAGTTACAGAAGAAATGACCTTATAAAAGTATTGAAGAACTGAGGCCTACTTACCAAGCTGAAGCCACAGAGTAGTCTGTAGGAGCCTCCAAGCCTCAACGTATCCCATGCTGGCTGATGGCGCCGGCATTGTTTTGGGTTTGGCTGACTCTGACTCGCGCGCCCGTGAAGCCGTGCGCGTGGGCAGGCCGGCATAGCGAGGGCAGTTGCGTGAGCCCACTGTATTGACTGATGGTCTAGGGGCGCGCAGTGCTGTGTCGGAGGTCACGCCTGCGCGGCTGGCGACGCTCCCAGGTGTGCGCGGTGCGTCGCGTGTCCAGGAGCTTTCGAATGAAGTGTGGGCTGTGGGGGACGAAGTCAGCCCGCTATTGACAGGGATGCAGACCTCCAGCCGCACTGCATGAGTGGCAAGTGCAGCTGAAGAAGAGGGAAGTCCTGCTTTGCTGGAATCAAGGCAGGAGGAATTTACTTTGGTGGGGTCAAGGAATGTATGCCTCAAGAGGGAGTAATGGAATCTGGACTGCATTCTGTATTTACAATTCTGGAAGGGATTGCTCATCAGATGGAAAATATGTCAGTATAGATGTTTACACAGTTAAAGCAAGGAATTATGAAAATAAAAATTAAAATGAGTAATATTTGTGAAGAAATGTCTTCTGTCAAGAATGATATGAATGTGGTTAAAAGTGATGCTAATAGATGTTTAAAGGTGGTGGATACGGTACAGGATAAGTTCAAAAAAATTGAAGAAGCTTTTTATGAATATAAAATCAAGTGGAACGAAATAGAGAAAAAAATGGAAAAAGTGGAGGATTCTTTCGTGGATTGGGGGATTCAGAAGAAGGAATTGTTGAAGAAGATTGATTCTTTAGAAAATCAAGGTCGGAGGAATAATGTAAAAATAGTAGGTCTTCCAGAAGATATTGAAGTCTCAGATCTGGTGAAATTTGTCAAGAAGTGGATTCCTGATGTATTGGGTAGTGAATATTTTCCGGATGGTCTGGAATTGGACTGGGTACATAGGGCAATGAGGAAGAAGCCTTTTCCGGGTCAACCACCATGTGCAGTTTTGATTCGTTGCTTGAGATACCAGGATAGAGAAATAATACTATGAATTGCAGTTCAAAAGGCTTGACAAAATCAGACTCCAACAATAGTTCAGGGCAACAGAGTGTTTTTTTATGCTGATTTGAGTCAATAAATTATTAAGAGGCGTAGAGAATTTAATTCACCTAAAGAAGTACTGTGGATAAAGGGCTATAAATTTGCTTTTCATTATCCTGCTGTATTGAAAGTCTTTTATGGAAATTTTCAGTCTCAATTTTTTGAGAATGATCATTTGCTAATTCGTTGCCAGATTTAAGAGGAAGTGGACGGTCACCATTATTGTCACCTAAAAGGAGGGTAAATGGGAATGGGAAGAAGGTTGAATTGACATTGACATTGAAGATTCAGAACAGTCATTGGGTTGAATGGTGGGGGGGGGGGGGGGGGAGGGTGGATGACACTGAAGCTTTTGATAGTCATCTGCCACTAGTGGGTTTTACCACACCCAGACTTTTGGGGAGTTACTACATTATTGAGTTTGTGATTGAGATTTTTTTTAGTTGGGTTTTTTTTAATATATAAGGAGGGAAGGGTTATTTTATTTACAAGGGATTTTTTTTAGCAAGGGGAGCAATATTCTGTAATATTCTGTGTGAAGATTGGGGTAAAGAAATGTCTAATTTGAATTTTGCAACTTTTAATGAACTGGTCTTGAATAATCCAATTAAGCGTAATCATGTACTGGCTTATATAACAAAAATGAAAGTTGATATTGCCTTTTTACAAGAAACTCATTTGACTGAAAAAGAACATTTAAAATTGAAGAGAGATTGGGTTGGATATGTGGTTGCTTCTTTTAATTCTAAGGCAAGGGATGCAGTGATTCTGATTCATAAGAAATTATCGTTTGAGTTGGAATCATTTTTGGAGATTGCTGGTAAGGTTTTGACGGTGAATTGTAAATTTTTTGCAGAACCATGGACATTGTTGAATATTTATGCACCTGATGTGGATGATGATCGATTTATATCGGAGGCTTTCTTAACATTAAATCAGGCCAATGAAAATATTTTGATTGGAGATTTTAACTGTGTTTTGGATCATTACTGGATAGATCTCCGAAAAGTATAAGGAAATCAAAGATGGCGACACAAATGGGATCTTTGATGAAAGATTTTAATTTAGTTGAAATTTGGAGGAGAATAAATCTGACAGAAAAGGACTTTTCCTTTTATTCATCTAGGCATGATTCATTCTCTAGAATAGATTTGTTTTTGATTTCGGTTCATTTGCAGGCTAGAGTAGTGCAGGCTGAATATAAGAGTAGGGTCGTATCCTATCATTCGATGTTGTTTATCTCTTGTGTAAGTTCTGAAGTGTTGCAATCAACTTACCGGTGGAGGTTTAATGTAATGTTATTGAAGAAACCAGAGTTTATTACTTTTGTTAAGGAACAGATTGTTTTATTTCTAGCTGAAAACGCTAATTCAGTAAGTAGTAATTTTGTAATGTGGGATGTTTTAAAAATATATTTGCATGGTCAAATTATTAGTTATTCCACGAAAGTAAAAAAACAGTATCTGGCGGAAAGTTTGACGTTGGAGAAACAAATTACTGAGTTGGAAAATGAATTTCTGAAGAATGTTACAGAAAATAAGAAAGCAGAATTAACTAAGTTGAAATTACATTATAATACTTTTTTAAATTTTTTTTATTTTTCACTCTATAAACCACATTGATCAAGATACGTACATTTTCCTTTTCAAATATATACAGTGTCGTTTTCTCCCCCCCTCCCTCTTCCCATCCCACCCTCCCTACCTCCCCTCCCATTCATTTAAAGTACAGAATCTAAGATACATTAAACCAGTCAAACAATGTTGTCACTCAATAAAAATAAACAAGAAATTCCACTGAGTCAATTCTTTTCATTTCCTTCTCCTTCTGTCATTTTGGGTGGTAGATGTCCCCGGTAGGTTTTCTCTATTGTGTTTCATGTAAGGCTCCCATATTTGTTCAAATATTGTAATATTATTTCTTAAATTAGATGTTATTTTTTCTAATGGAATACATTTATTCATTTCTATATACCATTGTTGTATTCTCAATTTACCTTCTAATTTCCAGGCTGACATAATACATTTTTTTACTACAGCTAGGGCTATTCTAACAAATCTTTTTTGTGCACCATCCAAATCAAGTCCAAATTCTTTGTTTTTTTATGTTACTTAGGAGGAAGATCTCTGGGGTTTTTGGTATATTGCTTTCTGTAATTTTATTTAATATCTGGTTTAGATCTTCCCAAAATTTTTTCACTTTCTCACACGTCCAGATTGCATGAATTGTTGTTCCCATTTCTTTTTTACAACGAAAACATCTGTCAGATACTGTTGGGTCCCATTTATTTAACTTTTAAATATTGAGCAGATGATGTAATACTGGAGAATTCCTATGTTGTACCAATTTTTCATCCCATTTATATATGTTCAGGTATCTTCTCCCCTATTTTATCTAGTTCTAATCTAGTCCAATCTGGCTTTTCCCTTGTTTGATAAAAATCTGATAGGTATCTTAATTGTGCAGCTCTATAATAATTTTTAAAGTTTGGCAGTTGTAAGCCTCCTTGTTTATACCATTCTGTTAATTTATCTAGTGCTATCCTCGGTTTCCCCCCTTTCCATAAAAATTTCCTTACTATTTTCTTTAACTCCTTGAAGAATTTCTCCGTCAAGTGTATTGGCAATGCCTGAAATAGGTATTGTATCCTTGGGAAAATTTCATTTTAATACAGTTTATCCTTCCTATTAGTGTTAGTGGTAAGTCTTTCCAATGCTCTAAGTCGTCCTGTAATTTTTTCATTAGTGGATAATAATTGAGTTTATATGGATGGCCGAGGTTTTTATTTATTTGTATACCTAGGTATCGTATTGCTTGCATTTGCCATCTGAATGGTGATTCTTAAATTTTGAGAAAATCCGCATTATTCATTGGCATTGCTTCACTTTTATTTGCGTTAATCTTGTATCCTGACACTTCTCCATACTCCTTCAATTTCTTAATTACATTATAATACTTTACAAACATATCGGTATGAGCGATTAATTCAAAGATCTAAGCAACGCTATTATGAGTTGGGTGAGAGGGCTCATAAGGTATTAGCTTGGCAATTAAAAAAGGAACAGATGTCAAGAACTATTAATGCTGTTAAAAAGAATTCAATAGTTTCCTATAAACCTCAGGAAATCAATGACCAATTTTATTCATTTTATCAGAAATTGTATACTTCTGAGGGAAAGCAGGATGATGGTTCTATTGAATCCTTCTTATCTAAGTTAAATTTACCGGTTTTAGGGGAGGAAGAGGTAAAGGAATTGGAAGTTCCGTTTACAGATTTTGAGATCAAAGAAGCTATACAAGAGATGCCAAATGAAAAGTCGCCCAGGTGATGATGGATTTTCAGTGGAATTTTATAAAGTGTTTTATGAAGATTTATCTTCTATATTTAGGGATGTGTTGCAACAAATAACTGAAGATCAGTCACTACCGAAATCTTGTTCAAGTGCGATAAAAGCTTAGGGTTAGGGTTAGGGTTAGAGTTAGGGTTAGGGTTAGGGTCAGTGATTCCAAAGAAAGATAGAGATCCATTGAATGTAGGTTCGTATCGACCAATTTCTTTATTAAATGTGGATTATAAAATAGTGGCTAAAGTATTGGCAAATAGACTCTAAATATTTACCTCAGTTTGTACATACAGATCAAGCAGGTTTTATTAAGAATAGATGTGTGTCTGATAACGTTGATCAGTGCATTGAGACAGCATCCCAACCAACCAATGGTGGTTGCGCTTGATGTGGAAAAAGCTTTTGATATGGTTGAATGGAATTTTTTATTTAAGGTGTTGGAGAAGTTTAATTTTGGCCCTTTTTTTACTGATTGGGTTGTTACCACCCTTGTTTGCATTGGTAATTGAACCATTAGCTCAGGCAATTCGACAGAATGACAAGGTAAAGGGATAAGAATTGCAGATGATGAATATAAGATTAATTTATTCGCTGATGATATATTGATTTATTTGACACATCCAGAACAGTCTTTGAAATATTTGCAAGAATGTTTAGTTCAATTTGGGGAGCTATTTGGGTATAAAGTGAATTTGGATTAGAGTGAAATATTGCCAATTTTGGAAGGGGATTATAAAGAGTGTAAAAATATTATAAAATTAAGATGGTCTGATAAAATTAAATATTTAGGGGTAACTGTGAATGCAAATTATCAATCTTTATATAAGTTAAATTATGTACCTTTATTGAAAAAGATTAAAATAGATTTGATTAAATAGAAGGATCTTCCACTAACATTAATAGGTTGAGTAAAATGTATTAAAATGATAGTTTTTCCTTTTATTCAATACTTATTTCAGTCAAATCCGTATTACTTTCAAAGGGTTTTTTTTCAGGATTTGAATAAGGTGGTGAGGAAATTTTTATGTAAGGGAAAATTAGCTCAAGTGGCTTTACAGAATTTGACATGGAAATATGCACTAGGTGGACTCTAGTTCCCTCACTTTCAAAATTATTACGAAGCTGCACAGTTGAAGTTTGTTAGTAGAATGATGGACATTAATCAGCCTCCTAGTTGGCCCAAAGTGGAGTTAGCCTGTATTTCTGAATTTGATGTTCACCAGTTTATATATAAGTGGAATTTGAATTTATTGCAGGATATGATCTGCCAGTATTAAAACATTTGTATGGGTTAAAAGAAATTATGTTATAGGAACAAAGGGTAAATTATCAATCCAAAATCAGCTTATTCCTTTTTCAATGTTTAATAGGTATTTAAAGATATGGTATTTTCAGGGTATAAAAGTGATTCAGGACTGTTTTGAAGAGGGACAGTTTCTTTCTTTTAATCAATTGAGGGAGAAATTTTGTATACCCGTAAATTCTTTATTTATGTATTACCAACTTAGAGCTTTGATAAGGGTTAATTATGGTAAAGAGATGAGTTTACCTCAGTTAACGAAATTTGAATCTTTGATTTCCTTTATACCAAAGAGAGGTTTTATTTCAGATATGTATCAATTGTTACAGGAAACTATGGAAAAACCGAATTTGGAGAAATCTAGAAATAAATGGGAAAGCAATTCAACTTATGTTATACCTCAAGAGGATTGAGAGGTTATGTGTCATGAAGAGGTAACTAAATTGACTAATGTAAGATATGGTTTGGTTAATTATAATTTTTTGCATCAATTATACTCGACTCCTGAGAAATTGAAAAAATGCAGATTTAGTAATTCGGATTTTTGATTTAGATGTGGGTTAAGTACTGAACTTTTTTTTTGTATGCAGTTTGGTCTTGTGATAGGGGATAACCATTTTGGGAAAAAGTTAGGTTGATTTTGGAGAAATTATTTAAAATTAAATTACCATTAGATCCAGAGATTTTTTTGTTGGGTTATATAGTTTCTTTGACTGGCTTGGGGTTGGATAAGTTTCAAATTGCATTTGTTTGGCATGAAAATGTGTAGCAATTACTTGGAAAGACAATGTAGAGATTAATATAGTATGTTGGCATAATGAATTGAGATCTTGTATTTATATGGAGAAAATAACATAATTTACAAGATAATCACTTTTTTGTTAAAATGTGGTCATCTTATTTAGAATATATGGGTTTGGAAATATCTTAAAATATTGTATATGTTTTAGGTTTTTTTGTCCCCTTGAAGGGACTGGCTGGGGGGTTTATTATATTGTACAAAAACCTTTTTTTCTGTTGTTGCTATTGATTTTATGTTGTTTTTAAAAGTTTTAAATAAAATGTAAAAAAAAATATTGGATGAGGACATGTTGACATAATCCAGAAGATGATGCACCCCCTTCATTTCCAGGGGATTGAACAGCAATTAGCAAGCGGGTGACGTTCTCCCCGTGTCTGCGCAGGATTCCTCCGGGGGCTCCAGTTTTCTCCCACCGTTTGAAAAGTGGGGGGTGGTTGTAGGTCAATTGGGTATGGGCTTGTGGGTCAAAATGGCCTGTTACCATGCTGGAGGTCTAAATTTTTAAAAAACAGTTAAAGCTTTAGCTCACTCCTGAGAGAATGAACCACTGCTGGATGGGATTCATTGTGATTCTTAGACTGATGGAGTTACAGTCTTTAGACAGGAAGTTATTGGAACCACATGGTAGGTACTGTGATTGTTTTAAAATACACATCCTTTCTGGCCCCTATTCCAAACTCCAGATAATCATCGCAGAGAGATACAGCATAGATACAGGCCCCCTTGGCTCTAGGTCCCTTATTTTGGGATTCGTTTGGATCGAGGAGCCTCAAGCAGGGGAAATATCAATTTACAGCAACCCTGGAGAGGATTTTGCCACATTTTGCCTCGTTCTAAGACCACAGCTTTAATTCTAATCTATTTACTTAATCTTTAATCTTCAACTATATTTCTCATTGATAAAAATGTTTTTAGTAGAGTTAAAATATTGTATCTGTATTCTTAGTAAGTTAACTGTGGGTTGGTACAGGTTAACACACAGGTCACAGTACATTTATAGAGAACCATGGTTTTCAGAGAAGAGTTCATTCTCGCAGTCGACGTGTCTAGGATGCACAGAGCTAATGGATTTTAAGTGGGTCTTAATTATTCAAGAACTACTGAAGGAAGCCATCTATATTTTAATCAAAGCCACTTAAGCCTCTGGAACAGAGGTTGTTATGGATATGGAGTGGTTTTGAAAAAGGAATAGAATTTTGGTAGAAATAAAACTGGTGGTCATGTGATTTCCAAAAATTGGGACTCACCTCAGTGATTATGTAACAGTCACATAATTTGGAGAAATATATTACTGAATTTGGACATGTTGAGTTCAGTTTTGGAAGAGTTCAATTTGGAGAGTACTGATGTCAAACCCCGTGACACAGCGGTTGAAACCTTGTGGAAGATGGGGTTGAGTTACAGTTACCAGAATTGGTGCTGCTGTTGTGTGTAACTCCTGGGAAAGGGGGAACACAGGATCAGAGACCTTTAAGGAATTAAGGAAATCGATTTCGCTGACTCTTTGAAAAAAAAGACAGATTTCTACTGAGTCCATTTGTGTTTGGCCACTTCATTTAACTCTTGTCTGGATTTGTGAATTCATCGTGGAAGAAAATAGCCACTTTGTGAGTTAAAAAAAAAGCCTGAAGATATAATGTTTAAAAGTGTTTTATAATTATTTCTGAATTGAGAATTTAAGACCTTCAAGCAAGACTAAAAGATTGAATCTTCAGAGGACTTTAATCTCACACACACACACACACACACACACACACACACACAATGTGGAAATGTAAGTTTAGAGTTAAGTACGTTTAGAGATAAGCAAGAAATGTTATGTTGTTAATAGTTTAATTAAAAAAACTTATTTTGAATTTTCCATTGTCTGGTGAATGTTCCAGTGCTGTTCCAACATTTTTGCTAACAAAGTCCCTAATTAAAAGTTCGTAACACAATCCAGCCAAAGGTACATCTCTCTTGCAAAGCCCTCTTAGAAACTTGCAATTTGAATGACATCACCACTTCTTAGCTCCAAAGAACATTGGTAATCATGTTCTATATGTTTGAAACATTAGTTGGATCGCAGCTTACACCTGAGGGAAGATTTTTTTTTAAATTTAGACAAGCAGCACAGTAACAAGCCTTTTCAGCCCATGAGCTCATGCTACAGTCATGGGGAGAACATACAAACATCTTCAAACCCTGGTTGGTGGTGCTGTATCAGCATTGCACTAACCGCTCCATAACCTTACCACCCATTTATGAAGATGTTGCCAATTGGGAACACAGCGGAGGTGCAACTGAAACAAGCTTGGGTTGCATTCTTTGGAGTAGAGGAGGCGTTAATTGGGGTGTATAAAAGCTGATGTGCTGAGAGGGAAGGGCCTATTTTCCTTGTTTAGGGGATCAGAAGCCAAGGGGCATTTGAAGAAATTGACAGAAGGGATGAAAGAGGAGATAAAATGGGGCAGGACAGGGTCATAACTTGAAGAGTGGCTGCCTCTGCTTTGGAGAAGTCGGTTCAATCCTGCCCTCGGGTGCCGGCCCAATATCTTGAACTAAACCAGTCTCAGAGATCAGCGCAGCCGAAGGATGAAAGGAGGAAGAACTTCCCAACTCTGGGTTGCAATCTTCGGAATTCTCAGGCTGAGGGACGGAGTCTTGGTTGTTGAAAGCAGATAGGAGGTTAGGACAGGAAAGTGGCGCTGAGATGAACTCATGCACGAAACTAGCGTGGGGAAAGCTTTGGCTAATCAGCAGGAAATAAGAATCAGAATACAGAGATGTCAATGTGGTTGGCTACCGGATACCAGTGGCATTCCGCAGAGGTCGGTGCTGGGGTCACTTTTTACTTATATAAATTATTTGGATTATTTGGATTACACATTGCTTTCAACCCAATGTTACAAATTTGTGGCTAAATTTGTCGTGATACTAAAATAGCTGGTAGGGTACGGCACAGGGAAGAAAAATGGTTGAGAACCACTGCCCTAGGCTATAGGTGCTCTATGATTAGGTGGGGTGTGGGTGGAAAGAAAAAGTTTGAAAACTACAGTTTTAATCATTCCTCATTGACTCGTTATGTACATGGGTTTCAGAACTCCAAAAGGAAATGGGCCAATGACAATTTTTCCTCAAGCAATTGGGTCTAAAGCAGTGATTCTCAACCTTCCCTTCCCACCTTACTAATCACAAAACATTGATGGCACAGGGATGACTTAAAGTGGGGTGTTGAGTGGAAAGAAAAAGGTTGAGAACCATTGAATTGTAACTCTATCGGTTTCTATCCAGGATTATTTTTAAGAAATAAATGTTAAATCAACAATTATGGATGGATTTTAAAAAAAACATTTATATTAATTTGTGATCTTAGTAGACGTTGTATGCAGGATTATTATGATAAACAGTACAAAATCTTTTAAAGGGAAATAGGTATTTATCCTTATACAAAAAGTTCACCATTATTAAAAGTTTGCTTTGATTTTAAAAGAATAATAAATATGTTTTCCAAGCACACATTAACTGGACATGAATGTAGGCAGCCATAACATGTGAAGTATGGCCTCAGCAAGGAGATGCTACTGAAACTATGACATAATCAGGATGTTGCTTTCAGCCCAATGTGTTACTGATACATCCAGAACGCCATTCTCATTCACCACGGTGCAAGCTCCTTGGTAACCCCATAAACGAGCGAGCTCCTTGGCTGCACGTGGGAGAAACGGGACTGAGGTCGGACTTTTGAGAGACGATGGAGGGGACGGTGGGTACCAGAGCTACGCTTCACTTCCCACCCACCCTGGCTTCCAAGTTAGACCATCCACCAAGAGAGAGATGGTAGAGTGCCTCCCTCCCCGGACTCTCCCTCGCCCCCTTCCCCCCCCCCCCCGCTGAAGCTATCCCGCATCCGACTCGGGATGTCCCCACCTGCTGCATCCCGAGGGCCACCAACCCCCTCTCAGTCTCAGCTTTTCCCGGATCGAGCTCTTCCTTCTGTCATCCAGCAACCTCATACCAGAACGGAATGCATTGGAACATGGGCCTCGCTCAGTCCCCGCTCAGCAGGGAAAGCCAGGCAAGATAACACAACATCAGAACAGTTTAGCCAAACACAAGTCATTCCAATGGGTAAAATACAGTCAGTGCAATTCTTGAGATCGAATCAATCCATTATCAGCAAGATAATATGTGCAAAAAGGCCCACAAGCAATAGGTCACTTCATTCAAAGCTGCTCCCAACCTCTCTAGATGGGCCAAGCGGTCTGCTTCTGCAATTGTATTATTCTGACAAAGCATTGATCACTTCCATGGACCTCCCGATACAGGTATTGGAATTTCCTCTTGTAATTATACTTTACATTTATTTTTGTAACAAGACAGGAGATCATTCGGTCCATCACGTCTATGCAGAGCAATCCCAACCTTCCCCCACACCCCCCGCCCCAGACCCTTCCCCAGTCACTGGTGGGTACAGGTACGTGTTCGTGCACACTTGGCTTCCAGTTGACTGTCGCGGATGCTCTCCCTGGTGGGGCGGGGTCAGTTCCCTCAGGCGACCTTCAGTTAAAAGAGTGCTTCGATTCGATTCGCATGGCAAAAGGTTGACCAGTGAGGGAAGGTTCCTCGCCTGCCGGCCACAGTCGCAGCGAGACGTCCACCTGCCCACAGAGAGCAGTTCAGTTTTGTGTGGTGGGGAGGCAGTCTTCTCAGCTCCGGGGTAGGGCGGAGGGGGTCAGTAAAGGACTAAGGAGAACCGGCAGCTGCTCGTGAAGCTGGAGTGATGCATGGCTGGCGACTTTATGATGCAGCGTGAAGCACGCGGGCTCGTTCGGAGAGAGCCCGTGGTACAACATTTACCCTGCAACGCAAAGAGATGTGCTGGTCAGTGACAGTGAAGGCGGCCTTTCAACTCCCACCATCCAAAACGTAACGGGGGAGGGTTGCATGGGCGACACAGGCATGTGGACTGAAATGGCCTGTTACCGTGCTGCACGTCTAAATTTTAAAAAAATTTAAAATCAGAGAAACGCTACAATCTCAGCACTTTCACCATTTCTCCACAAGCTTTGCGCCTTTAAGTGCATCTTCACCTTTTTTTAAATTTGGGGGAAAAAAATGACCAGTCCCATTTTCTCCCTCCTTCAAATAATTTCCCAGGTGTTTCTGGCAAATCCCGGAGCTGCCAGGACTCTGGTTTGACCCTGACCCTCAGGGTCTGGGTGGAGTTTGCACCATCCTTGTGTAACACCCCGAGTGCTCCAGTTCTCCCCCCCTCCCCACCTCCCCTGCCCACAGATCTGGATTAATTTGTCCACTCGAGCACGGGATCAGGGATTGAAAGGCAGGTTGATGTGCATGGGAGGGAGAATAAATCATAGTGTGAGGGAAATAAGAGGATTGCCCTCCTGGGGGCCAGTATGGACCTGACCAGCCACATGGCCTCCTATGTGGTCAATGAGAGCAGGGCAGTCAGCAACCACGGAGAGAGAGATGGACAGTAAAGTATGGATAGTAAACGTTGCAAAATTTGTTGTTTTGAGGCAGCGCCACAGTTCAAACATTTCAAAAGACCACATTTCAAAAAATAAATAATAACAGGGCAAGAGAAAGACAAAGCGAGGCAGTAATTGTGCATCGTTGTTCATTCAGAAGTCTGATGGCAGAGGGGAAGAAGCTGCCCTTGTGCCGCTGAGCGCTCGTCTTTGGGTTCCTGATGGTAGCAGAGTGAAGTGGGCCTGGCCTGAGTGGTGGGGTTCCTTGAGGATAGAGGCTGTTTCCTTAAGTCACACCTGGTGGATGAAGACGGTGTTGCAGGCCGAGTTAACAAGCCTCTGCAGTTCCACCCCCACCTCCCATCCTGAACATTGACAATTCCATACCAGACAGAATGGTCTCCACAGTACACCTGCATAAGTTTGAATCTCTTTTTTTTGGAAGGAATATATGGGTTGGCACAACATCGAGGGTTGAAGGGCCTGTACCATGTTCCATGCCGAATCTCCTCAAACTTCTCACAAAATATAGCCGCTGGCAAGCCTTCCTCGTGATTGCATCGACACGACTCTTTGCATCAAAGCACCGGACTGGAGCAAGCTCAGTGAATGCGTCTTCTCTGTTTGGCACAACAACTGTTCTCTACAGTTCCAAGATGAGAAATTCCAAAAGAGATTGGAGCCCAACAAGGCCGTTTGGCTGGCCTACGAGCGAGGCCTCAAATCCAGTGCCAGCCAGAAATCCAGCCCAATCGTGGCTCAAATGGGCAGGCGCTGGAGGAGAGTATGGGTGTCATGTGCCTTAAACCTACTCCTGGCCCTGCTTCTATGGACATTTTTAAAAAAAATACCATGAACTGTACACTGTCCGATGTCGTACGTTTCTATTAGAACAGTAATGCTCACACCATGTTCTAGTTTCTTAATTATTTTGCTTGTTACTCAATTTCATCTTCTTTCCCTTCACACCGAGAGGTTTATGTACTTAATGATCGATTAATATGGGTTTGTAAATACGTGTGCCCAGTATGATCGCCACTGAGTATCTGTGATGCTTATGCACACGAAGTCAAATTTTTAAAAATTTTAGAGTTTTTGAAAAGTCCGGATTCTCGGCTCGTCCAGATTTCAGGCATCTGGATTTTTGGACATCCACCGTACTGGCTTTAGAGAAGGTTCACCGGGCCAATTCCATCGATGAGGGGGTTGGTCTGTGAGCGGAGTCTGGGACTCTACTCACTGGCATTTAGAAGAATGAGTGGGGTTCATATAGAAACCCATTGGTGGGTGAGACCAGAACTAAGGGACATGGCCTCAAGACCCAGGGGAGTATATTTAGGATGGAGATAAGGAGGAACTGCTTCTGTCACTCCACCCCACCCCCCAGAGGGAGGTGAATCCTCCACCATTGAAGCAATGGGGGCGACCTCAGTAAATGTACTTGTTGGATAGATTTTTTTTACATAGAAGGGTAATTAAGGGATATGATGGAAAAGGCAGGTTGGTGGAGATCAACTATGATCTCATTGAATGGCGGACCAGGCTTGATGGCCCATTCCTGCTCCTGTTTCTTCTATTCACCACTTTCTACCTAACCTTCACTTGTCTACCAAGGTTAACAGAAGATGCACTGTCCTGCAGCGAAGTGGATCCCGTGTCTTTAACTTGGGTTTCAGACACTCCCCCCAGAACCACCTTTCCTTGTTTCCTCTACATCCACATCCCATTTTCCCTTAGACCACCACCAGTTGGTGCCCTTGACCTTGAACCGGACACAAGCTCTCCCTCCCCCTTCATCCTAAAACCCTTTCTCTTCAGTTCTGAAGTGTTAACTCGGGTTCCTCCCGCCATGGATGCTGTCCGACCTCCGAGTGCTCAGCTGGGCAACAAATCCAACTCACCCTTGGTTTCACATCACCGGCTCCACCTCTCTCTCCATAAACACAGCTGATGATGATCCACACTGACTGACGACAAGGGCTCCATCTCAGTCACTTGTGCCACAATCTAGGGGACCCACAGAGAAAGGACTATTTTAAAATAAAATGACAAGCAAGAGAAGCTCCAGATCTGCGTAGGCAAATGAATTATTCAGCTTCATTGCCCACTGCAGTTCAACAGGTTAAACCACATTATTCATCTGCTTCCATCCTTGTTTCCTTCTTGCTTTCTTTCTCCTCATTTGCTCAAGATTCTTATTCTGCATTTTTTTTTGGTGTTAAAAAATGCAAATACATTCATAGACATGGCACAAGCAATTTACTGTATACACAGTACATATACAAAATTAAATATTGTTAAATAATAGTCTTGGAGGAAATTGTATGTGCAGTTCCTTTGGTCGCTCCGCATTCCCACTGCCCGTGGGAAGAAGCTGTTACCCACCCCCTCATGATTTTGGCTCTGATACTTCTCGATGGGAGTAGCTGGTAGATGCTGTGTGCGGGGTGGTGGGAGGGGTCCTTTACGATTTTGCGAGCCCTCTTCAGACAGCGATCTTGGTAGATCACACAGATGGAGGGAGTGGTCCTCTCTGCCACTCTTATGGATCGGGGCCTCTGATCCGACACTCTACAGCGGCCGCACCCACACGGAAATGCAGCCGGCCAGGACGCTCCTGGTTGTGGAGACTGGGGGGTGGGGGGGGGGGGGGTCAATGCCAACACTTACTCCTCATCCCTGATGGCATCAGAGCTGTGGAGGCAGTTAAGAGTCAACCATAAGGGAATTGGAGACACACAAGCATTTCCTTTCATGTCTGAACTAGCGAGATCTTGACAATAATCCATCGGCTTCATGTCACTGCCACTGAGACCAATTTAACTAATTCCAGTTCTATTTAATTACATGACTGTAACTTGAATCCAAAATCAAGCTCAGTTTCAGAACTTTTTCTGATTAATGTGAGAGCTACTGATCGTGGGCTGAAATGAAGAAAGGTTGGATAGACTAGGCTTGTATTCTATGGAATTTAGAAGATTGAGAGATCTTATAGAAACGTATAAAATTCTTAAGCAGACTAGATGCAGGAAGGTTGTTTCCAATGCTGGGAAAAACCAGAACCAGGGGTCACAGTTTAAGGACAAGGGGAAAGTTTTTTAGGACTGAAATAAGGAAAACTTTCTTCTCTCAGAGGTTGGTGGATCTGTGGAATTCTTTGCCACGGGAAGTAGTTGAGGCCGGTTCCTTGTCAATATTTAAAAGTAGGTTAGATTTGGCCCTTGTGGCTAAGGGGATCAGGGGTTATGGGGAGAAGGCAGGAACCAGGTACTGATCAGCCATGATTATATCGAATGGCAGTGTTGGCTTGAAGGGCCAAATGGCTGACACCTGCACCTATTTTTTATGTTTCTAAAGCGGGTTCCAGATGCTGGGGACAAGGTCCAGAGAAGATGTGGTGGCGGGGGGTGGGGGGGTGGTTAAGAGTGGAGATGGATTTGATAGGGTCTTTTTAAAGAGATTTTTGGATAAGTACATGGATCTTGGATCATATTTATAATGAACAGAATCGATTCCCAGGAGGAACAGCCTCTCTCTAACTTCAAGTCAGAACTGGTCAGTCAAGGGAAGAAAATCTGTAACACTGAGACTGGGGTCAAAGAAAACATCCTACCCAGTACAGGCCCTTCGGCCCACAAAGTTGTGCTGAACATGTCCCCACTTTAATGGGGACATTTGTTAAGAAATAAATATTGGCCAGAAATCTGCTGTCCCTCCAACTGAGCCAAGGGAGAGGGAGTCTTGCTTTTAGCCCGCAGCTGAGACATAGCTTTCCCCTCAAATATCTGCTTGGACAGAGTCCTCAGGTATCTGGAGGCTCACATGGATATGATCAGGGACTTACAGCCCCTTACACCACCCCTCCCCCCCTCCCCTCCCCCCTCCCCTCCCCCCTCCCCTCCCCCCTCCCCTCCCCCCTCCCCTCCCCCCTCTGAGGCGATCTATGAGACAGAAGACGCTTTCAGGTGCCTTCCCTGACGAGAATCCCCATGCAGAAGCGAATACAGCCCTGTGGAATGGTCTACCAGGTGGCAGCCCTGAAATCACTGTGCTGTCCACCTGAAAGGGACAAGCTGCAGGAGAGGCGCCTTGGAGTGCACTCTGGCTCCTATCAGCACGGGACATTGGGGCAGGGGCGGCGGGGAGGGGGAGCTGTCAATCAGTGGGAATTTGAGTCGCTGGATGATTGTCATCAGCCCGCCTGCCCCCTAGGCAGTTGCATTCAGGTGCCTCGGGGGAACTGCTCAGATGCGGAAATTATACCTCCTGGAGGAGGGTTGGTGAGTACTCCTCCGAGCCACGTTAGGCTCTTTCAGGTGGCCTCCTGAAAGCCGCATTCAGGTAGAATATGCGGGTTTACAATGGGGTATTCTGGCCACCTGAAAGAGGCTACAGGGATGTTGATGCAAGGGTGGCAAGAAGAAAGGCTTGGTGAATTGCTTCTCCTCCCGCTCCTTTTGGTTTCCGAGCTCATAGGAACATAGGAAGTAGGAACAGGAGTAGGCCAAAAATGGCCCATCGAGCCTGCTCCGCCATTCAATACGATCATGGCTGATCTAATTTATGACCTAACTCCACCTACCTGCCTTCTCCCCATATCCCCTAATTCCTCTCATGTAAAAATTTATCTAACCGAATTTTAAATAAGTTTAATGAGGCAGCCTCAACCACTTCCCTGGTTAGAGAATACCAAACATCCACTACTCTCAGGGAAAAACTATTTTTCCTCCTCTCTGTCCTAAATCTACTCCCCCGAATCTTGAGACTGTGTCCTCTCATTTTAGTTTCCCCGGCCAGCTCAAAAAACCTTCCTACATCTATCCTATCCATACCCTTCATAATCCTATATGTTTCTATAAGATCTCCTCTCATTCTTCTGAAGTCGAGCGAATACAATCCTAGACGATTTAATCTTTCATCATAAGTCAACCCCTTCATCCCAGGGATCAACCTAGTAAACCTCCTCTGGACCGTCTCCAAAGCCAGTATATCTTTCCTCAAATATGGAGACCAGAACTGGACACAGTACTCCAGGTGCAGTCTCACCAGTACCTTATACAGTTGCAACATTACCTCCCTACTCCTGAATTCAATTCCTCTCGCGATGAAGGCCAACATTCCATTTGCCTTCTTAATAACCTGCTGCACCTGCAACCTAACTTTTTGCAATTCATGCACAAGCACTCCCAAGTCCCTCTACACAACAGCATGCTGTAGATTTTCACCCTTTAAATAATATTCAGCTCTTTTATTTTTCTTGCCAAAGTGGATAACCTCACACTTACTAACATTGTACTCCATCTGCCAGACCTTTTCCCATTCATCCAGCTTAACTCTATCCCTCTGCAGACTCTCGAGTTTTAGCCTCATAGGTGTATTGAGATACACAGAAGCTGGGCTTACGGAAAATGTTTTTGCTGTTATAACTGTCGACTTCCACTTCCACTCAATTTGGTGTCATCCGCAAACTTGGCTACACCACATTTTGTCCCTTCCTCCAAGTCATCAATGTAAATGATGAACAGTTGTGGGCCTAACACCGACCCCTGTGGCACCCCACTTACCACTCTCTGCCCACCTGAAGAACTCCCATTTATCCCGACTCTCTGCCTCCTGTCAGACAACCAATTTTCAATCCAGGCCAATATACTTCCCCGGAC
Organism: Narcine bancroftii; assembly: GCF_036971445.1. NCBI lineage: Eukaryota > Metazoa > Chordata > Chondrichthyes > Torpediniformes > Narcinidae > Narcine > Narcine bancroftii. The sequence goes on from NC_091481.1 coordinate 66,094,144, forward strand.
TCCACTTTCCTGTAACTTACTGATAAGTCTCTTGTGCCTGTTTATCTGAAAGGATTCAAGTGGCAAAGCTTCAGGAGATGGTGGAGAAGTGACTGGCAGAGAAAACCAGAGGTCAATCCACAGGACCATAAAAGCAGCAACGTGGACTCCCAGGATCGTTGTTTAAAAGAGGGCCCGCAAAAAAAAAATCAGGGAGGACCCTTAACCCCACTCCCGCTCGCGGCATCTTGTAGCCTCAAGATACAGGAGTATCAGAACCAGGATGAAACACGAAAGTCCGCAGATGCTGTGATTGTATCAAAAATGCACAGAAATGCTGGAGGAACTCAACCGCATCCACTGGCGGTAAAGATAACCAGCAGTTAAATACCTTTACCGCCTGTGGATGCGGTGAGACTGGCAGAGTTCCTCCTGGATTTCTGTGTGTAAGAGCTAGGACCATCGGGCTGAGGCGCAGCTTCTTCCCACGGGCAGTGAGAATGCTGAACAGCTGCTAAAACAATTCTCCATGACTGGACTATTTATTAATAATATTAATTTTAATACACAGTATGTGTATTTGCAGTATGTACCTGTTTTATATCGGTATGTGTGTTTTGCAATGTTTTGCACCGTGTACCGGAGAGCGCTGTTTCATCCGGTTTTACAAATGACAAACTTCAACAGAGCCACTGGTGTCACTAGGGGGGGACGCGGACCGCACTGGGTGACACCATCAGAAGGGATGATGCCAAAATGACTGCCTATAACATTTTTGTGCCATGTTTCAGCAGAAATTTATTAATTTTTTTTTGTAAATATATCCCTGTCGTCAGTTATAACAGCAAAAACATTTTAGTAAGCCCAGCTTCCGTATATCTCAATACACATACGAGGCTAAAACTCGATGCTCATTTACTTTTTTGAACCTTCGAACGGGCTCCGGTCAGAGCCGTCGTTATTCCCCAATGACAACGACGCTTCGAATTGCATGGTTTCGTCCGCACGCGCTACCAGCATATCGCGGTCATTTGTGATCCGATATCAATAACTTTTTAAGAGAATGAAGTAGTAATTAAAGGAAAAGAAGGATCTCATGTAACAATAAAGTTTAACATTAATTTTGATGTAGTTCTTAAATGTTTTTATTTCAAATTCTATTGTTTTCTTACCGAATTTTCACTTGAACCCCATTAAACGATGTAAATGTAAATACATCGAGGCTGTGTGTATGATATTGTAGTTTAAAGGTGTAATTTTAATTTTGCTGGTTGTTCATCTCACTACATTCACGGATCTATGGGAATTACAATCTATGAGTAATGTTTTTTTGTACTAATGTTACTAAGGATTCTGTATGATCTGGTACGGGAGGAGGGTCACGCAAGGGGAGATGGGGGTGACACCATGAGTTACCGCACTGGGAGACACCAACCCTAGTGGGACCACTGAAGAGAACTAAACCAGCCATCATTTCCCTCCCTCAGAGAGGTCCACTCACCTGCTGCCGTCTCTGTCTCACCAAGCAGTGGATGAGAAATACATTGGCAAACAAGCTGACTATCAGGATGATCAAAGCTGCCCGCCACAACACTGGAGAGGGCACCTGGCCGCTGTGGGCATGAATGGGCAATGTTTGGCCTTCGCAAGCAATAGTCTGAGAGGTTGGGTCGCTATTGCTTTGGCTGACGTCGACTGAACTGGCATTGGTTCGGTTGCTGTGGCTTGTGTTGGTTATTGACAAGTGCAAACTCATTCCAATGGGCAAGGTCGCTGGTGGAAGTGGATAACTTTCATTGCTTAAGGCAGCATTGGTCAAGGATGGAGATGCACTGGTTAAGGCAGTTACGTTGCCATTGACTGCTGATGGATGTAGGTTACTTCCATTGGTTGAGTTAGTGCCCATGGAGGTCAGAGCTAGATTGGCTCTAACAGCCATGGTGGTCGGGGGCACATTGGTTGGAGACTGCGGATTTGTAATGTCGCTCGTGGATACTAGCTCATCAGTGGTGCTTGGGTCAGAGTGGGCTTCAGGGATGGAAATTCCCAACTTGTCCTCTGAAGCCTGCGTGAAATAGGTTGTTCTCGACGATGTGGTCTCAGTGTACCCTAAAAGGGGGATGCAAAAAGAAGCCAGTTTTCAGAGGGTGATGCTGGTGGTTTAATTGTATTTAGTACAAGAAGCCTCATGCCAAGGCTGTCCCCACTACCCTCCACCTTCCAGAGGCAGTAAAACACTGTGAACCTGGAGTCAAGTTGAGGCCAGATTTTTCCCCCCCAAAAATAGACTTTATTTGCATTATCCTATCCACAAAAGAAAAACTGTACAGTCAGTTCCCAGCCTTACATTCATGGTTACGGTAACCAAATGATAAATGTTCTGGTTGGCACGATGGAATTCAAGTAAAACAAAAACCACACAGTGAACTCAGCCAGTCTCACAGCATCCAGATGAGGTATAAAGATATATCACCGATGACTCAGAACTGAGTCCTTCTTCAACATACAAGCAAAAAGCAAGCGGGCATCTGAGTAAAGAGTGGGAGAGAAAGGGTGGGGGAGAAGTCCAGGCCAACAGCTGTTTATTGGAGTATGATAAGAGGAAAGGTGAGAATTGATGTTGGCTCTGTGAAAGGAGAGAGAGAGAGCTGAAGGAGACAGGGGGACGAAGAAGTGAGGGGGGGGAGCTGGAGGTGGGGGGGGGGTGTTTAACAGAAAATTGGAGGTTGATGTTAATACCATCTGTTTGGAGGGAGCCCAGATGGAAGATGAGGTGTTGTTCCTCCAATTTGCTGGTGGTCTCAGTCTGACAGTGCATGAGACCATGGACAGACATGTCAGCAAGGGAATGGGACAGGGAATTGAAGTGGATAGCCACAACGCTGTTGTGGTGGATGGAGCCGAGATGCTCAACGAAGCGAACTACCAGTCTGCGCCCAGTGTCTCCTCTACGTACCTCCTGATCAATAGTTCACCATCTGCAATTAATCCCAGCTTTCCCCCTGAACATAGTAGGCACGACACGTAATAAAAAAAATTTCCCGTGTTTCCTGTTCAAGGCAAACACAATGTTGGACGATTGGGTCATAAATGCCGGCCCCTCCAACTGCCAAAATCCAGAGGAAAAAAAATACTAGTGGAGCAGGGCCTCTGTAAAAATAGAAACTACTCGCTGGCAATGCACTGGTTTCTAAATGTTCCTGTTACAACATGAGCGGGGAAGAAAGGCTTTCATCCTATCAGACCCCTGCTGGTTCACAAAGCAATCTCATCACCCCATTCATTTTCCTGGCAGCCCATTCTCACGATATTCTAATTCATTGTCAGAGTACATACATGACATCACATACAACCCTGAGATTCTTTTTCCTGCGGGCCAGGCAGAATTACCACTGATTGGTAGTGCAAAAAGTAAACTGCACTACGTACACGTGTAAACAAATTAAAAAGTAAACAGACTGTGCAATACAGAGAGAGAGAGGAAACAAAAAATCAATAAAGTGCAAATGGGTCGTTAAATAAGTCCCTGATTGGGCTTATTGTAGAGAACATCTACGGGGAACGCTGCTGTCAGAGAGCAACAGCAATCATCAAGAATCCACCCCACCCAGCACACGCTGCTACCATCAGGAAAGAGGTGTCGGTGGCACAAGTCTTGCACCCACCAGGTTCAGGAACAGCTGCTACCCCTCCACCATAAAACTCCTCAACGACAAACTCAATCAGGGACTCGTTTCAGGACACTTACATGTGCACTTTGTTGTTTTCCCCCCCCCCCAACCCACCCTTTCTGCATCGTACAGTTTACTTACATTTCTTTATTTGTTTGCATGTGTATGTTGAGTAGAGTTATTTTTTTTGTACAGGAGAAAGAATCTCAGGGATGTATGAAACGTAATGTCTGTCACCATTCAAGTGCCTTGCTGTTGGACTCCCCCCAATCTTTTTTTTAATTAGAATATGTCTCTCCATCCGTTGCAATCTCTGACCCTCCGAATTGTAGTTGTTGCCTCCCCTGTTCTCCTTCGGTGAAGGCTCCGTCTTTGAGTTGAGACTGAGTCGATGTTGAGTTCATGATTATACAAGGGGAAAATACTGAGGTGGTTTCCCGCTGCCTACTTCAGTTGCAGGGTCCGTACTGGACGGGTCACCCTGGCCCTTGATCAGCAGATTCATCTGCCCAGGGTTTTTAGTTTTACAACCGTAATTTCCAATCTGTAGAATTGTAGAAGCCATCCACCATCTGCAATCCATGGCTTCACGTGACCTTGATTGGGAGGCTAAACAGGTACTGCACCTTGCCCAAGGGTGATTGGGGCGGAAGGAGCGCCTTACACCTCCTTTGGGTGAGCAATTGTGCATCACCGACACTGAATAACAATAAATCTGAAATCAGGCATGCTGCCATCACAGCAGTCACACGTCCTCCGTTCCCAGACTGGATTAATCCTCAAAATCCCTGCAGCTGAAACACAACACGTGCAACCTCCACACACACAGCAGCAGCAGATGCAGGCCCACTGTGCCTTTACCATCTCACGTGGAAGCAGGCTCAAAAAGGAATTTTCAAATGAGAAAAAAAAATTGGAAACTCGGGAAAGAAAAGCTGGCGGGAGCTGGAGGAAAATGGGCACTTGATTCGATGTGCCGGGACAGGAAATAAAAAGGGGCCAAATGGCCACCTTCGTGCGCATCATAAAAGCTGCAAACAGCCAACTTCCTCAAATGGTGGAAGACAATATCGAGATCTATTTGTCACTGACAGGATGATGTGCAGAGAGGACCCCCCCGCCCCCACCAAACGTATCAAGCACGGCTGAACTTACCTGTCGCACAGGTATACAGGACGCAATTGCTATAACAGGGTTTCTGAGCCTTAACTTCAAAAGACTTAATGTGCTCAGACAAGTTTGAAAGAAGACGAATAGAATTCCATCGTCTAACCTCACAGTTGATCGTCTCCTAATGGGGCAACAGAAAAGAAAAAGAAACACAGATCAACAAGGCTCCAGAACTCACATCTGCTCCATTGTACCGAACACAACATTTGACCTGGGGTACCGAGTGTAGCTCAGTGATCCTATTGAGAAGTGGAGCAGGCTCGATGGACTGAATGGCCAACCACTGTACCTCTTTTTGTGTTCCAATAACTTTAATTCTTCCCCTGCCATCCCCCAACGATGCTTCCCTAATCAGGCAACACTAAGGGAATAGCTTCATCAAGAACTCATTTCCCATGAGATATGCCTGGCCACAGATGAAAGGAAGCCTCAATCCACCAGAAGACCTGATTAGTACCACACCTTTACAGCGCCAGCGATCGGGACCGGATCAGGGTTCCAATCCCACAATGTTTGTAAGGAGTTTGTACGCTCTCCCAGTGTTTGCGTGGGTTTCCCCCCCGGTGGGGTCTCCGGTTTCCTTCCCCCTTTCAAAACGTACCGGGGGTGTGGGTTAATGGGGTGGAAATTGGGCGGCGCGGACTGTTAGCGTGCTGCAAGTCTAAAAGATAGACCCCAAGTCGCTCCGAGGTCAAGCAACTGATCCACGCTCTTGGAGCGCATCACCCCCCAATTCGGCATCAACCCAATTCAGGAAGGGAGGTGGCCGCCACGTTGGGGCAAGGGGACAAGGCCAAGGAGACCGATGCATGAAAAGAAGGTGAATGACCTCCTTTTGGAAAACTCACCCTAATGGAGCAATCATTGATAAACTGCAGCTCCTGGCTGACAGTGGAAGCAAGTTCTTGGAGCGGATTCACCGAGTTGTGGTAGATGTGCTCAACTGATCGATTCAGTAATAACATGATTTGCAGATCCAAACAACAGCCTTCCTGTAGAAATAGGTCAGGAGGATAACTAGGAGACTCTAAACTAATGATTAGTTACCACTCCACCACCAACAGACTCGTAAATAACAAACTCAAAGACTCATTCAAGAATTATTTGTAGATTATTAGTTAATATTTATTTTCTGCATCGCACCGTTTATTTGCCCGTGGTTTTGTTTACACTCGCCTACAGGTGCTCGCCCACTTACAACAGTCCAATTTCAGATTTTTCAAAATTATGAAGGTTCGAATCCGTACTTTCAATTCTGATCTGTTCCCATGCTTGCGATATGCGGTACGCTACTCTACTGCAATGCTGGACGATGGCAGCATCACGTGCGAGAATACCTCTTATGGGGAAAAGGCAGGTAGGTGGAGTTAGGTCATAAATTAGATCAGCTATGATCTTATTGAATGGCGGAGCAGGCTCGATGGGCCATTTTTGGCCTACTCCTGTTCCTACTTCCTATGTTCCTATGTTCACCAGTGCTGACTCAACCACGCCCACAGTCTCTGTAGTGATCACGTAAACGAGCGCACTGCAAACAACCCATCACATCTACTAAGTGACAACGTGGGCCTTCTCAATGCTTCTAACATTCTTCATGCCCCCATGTGCTCTCAGCTGGGTACGTGGATGTTTCCCCCCCCACCCCCAGGTATTCAAAATTTAATTAGGTGAAGTGGTAGCGCGGTATTCTTTCTGATGTATTTCCTCATCATAAGTTGAGGAGCACCTGTATACAGATCTTTTCTTGAATAAGGTTTTTTTTTGCACTGATAACACTGGGCAATGAGGAATTTGCCTCCTCAACACTTTTGGGTGCATTTTATGAATTTGGGGGTGCTGATCACTTAAAATTTTCCTATCACATCCCAATTTTTTAGCTATAACCTATTTTTGTGATTTCCTGTCATATTTTAAGTCTATTTCAAGCCTACAAAACCACATCACTGAAAATTCACCCACTCAATAAAACCCTTCCTTATCTCACACCCATAACTCTTATTTTTCGTGCATCCTGTCTAAGAATCTCGTAACTCTCATTGTTTCAGTGTCTATTACCCCCCTCCCCCCAAGCCTGGAACAAGAAGAGCCCATTCATGGGTGGAAAAAGACAGTAACTGGTGTTAAACAGGAAAGTCTGCAGATGTTGGGATTGTCATGCAATGTTCATTAGCTACTGCTGTACCAAGCAATGGTGTACATTCAAGTAATAGTCAATCCCATTTAATAGTTGACTCCCCAACTTTTTTGGAAATTTTATATATGACCCATATAAAAGAGGGACCCCCCCTCCCCATTTTTGGCCCCAACCCGCCTGCCCATCCTAGATCCTACCACCCCAATCTCCCGCCCACCAAAGCACCCGACACCGTAACTGCAGATCCTCACTCCGACTGCCCGTCTGCCTGTCCGACCACCGGAGCTCCCGGCTGCCCCGACCTTCTCCTCAGCCACCCACCCATCCAACACCCCAGCCACAGATTCTCGGCCACCCGCCCAAGCTCTCCACCCCCCCTCCCCCCACCACCCCCCGAGCGCAGATTTACCACCCGGCCCTCTGAACTCCTTGCAGGTACTTAGCGCAGTCAAAAGTATGATTTGATCCAAACAAAACTAGACCACTACATGTTACACACAAGAGAAGAAATGGCATGAAGGAACAGTGTCCACTGCTTCCCTGGGACAGTGAGCACCACACATCTCTTGCCCAAACACCCTTGCGATGTAACCAAGTGAACAGACACTCACCATTCTAGTTTCGACTGGCAGGAATACTGTGAGATTATAGTCAGTGGGAAGGTTCTTTTTCTGCAAGTTAAAAAAAAAATAGATTTAAACTGAGTTCCATTGGTTTTTGAATATTAACGACTGATGTCTCAAGGTTACCGCGCAGGTTAATAGGATATTAAGGTTTCATTCATTGGGAGATTGAGTTCAGGAGTTGTGAGGTCATGCTGCAGCTCTACACATCTCTGGTGAGACCCCACTTAGATTATTGTGTTCAGCTCTGGTCACCTCATTACAGGAAGGAAGTGGAAGCTATGGAGAGGGGGCAGAAGAGATTCACCAGGATATTGAACAAGTCTTATAGGCAAGGTTAGCTGGGACCTTTCTCTTTGGAGCACAGAAGGATGAGAGGAGACTCTGAGAGGCATAGATAGGGTGGACGGCCAGCACCTTTTTCCCAGGGTGGGATCAGCAAATACCAGAGGTCGTCTCTACAAAGTGAAGGGAGGGAAGTTTAGGGGGAGACATCAGAGGCAAGCATTTTTCTTTTTAAAGATCTTACACAAAGGACTTGTCGCTGTCATCTCGAATGCCTTATTGGGGATGGTAATGGAGGGCTGGGCCATTAGGACACGGCACATGGATGAGAGCGAAAATAAAGTGTCAGGAGGTCAGAAGGGTTGAGTATTTTTTTTGGGAGGGATCTAAAGGTTGGCAGCACCCTATGTTTTATGAGGGACGACTCCTTCAGCGGACAACTCACTGGTCTAGATTGTGTGCTCCTCAGCTGGACAAAGCTCCAAGACAACTGGTTCACATTGACATGGGGGCTAGCGGCTCAGATAAAATGGTCATCAGCTCAGCTGCTTCGTTTTCTGAGTGATTCAGCCCAAACGTCCTTCCCAACCTTCCCCCACCCCCCCCACCCCACCACATCCCAACTCAAACTCACCAAATTCTCAATGTTTTCATAGTACCCTGACGTGATACAGTCAGATGGAAAATCGCAGATCGCTGAGGCACCCGTCAAAAGCAGAAACACGGAGAGGATTGCCTGGAAAGAGGAAATTAACTATAAAATGTGACGCTGCCTGGGACTGGATGAACGACGTCAGAATGCCCCCTCCCTGCATCTTGCAGGGGACAACTGGCACCACCTGCGTAAAACGTGATGGATTCCCCAGCGACCTCCTCCAGGCACATTCTCCCAACACTGTCACTTCATACTCCTCCAGAACAATAAAACGGGTCAACGTCCGACCGCAGAGACGTCCGTCGACCATGGTCCGATAGGGTTACAATGGAATTCAGTCAGAAATTCCAATAGGAGATCGTGAGAATGGGATTTAGCTGGATGGCATTTAAAGAAAAAGCAAACTTGGCAAACAACACTGGACATATTCCTAAGGAAGCCAAAACCTCCCCAAGAAGGGCCTCAGCCAGGTCCTTCAGACATTACAGGGTGACAGTTCATCAATGAAGATTAACTCTTCCAGTGGAACATAAAGGTTTTATAATAAAGTGTTTACATAAAAGTTTAAAAAGTAAACAGTTTAATTTATCATAAATTCAGAATCCCATAGAGCTTTGCTAAGTATACGTGATGTCCGCACATCGTATAACACCCAGTTTCGCAAAGGTACCGTGGGCGTTAAGCGGAGCATCCCTGTATTCACAGCCAACACCACAGAGATTACACTCACAAATGGCACAAGGCCATTCAGCTCAGAGACCATGCTAGCTCCCACTCTCCCCAACGCCCATTCCTCCCCCTACCATTTACTCCCACTGATGCCCAACTCGCCGTGATCACTTTGGTGACATTACGGAGGTGACAGTTAATCTACTGGCGCACCATTGTGGGGTGTGGGAGGGAATCGGAACACCCGAGGGAGAACATGCAAACCCCGCACGCAGACAGCAGCGGAAATCGAACCCAGAGCCACGAGGCAGAAGCTCTCCCGTCTGCGCCCAGGTGGGGAGGAGAGGATCCAGAGGAAATTAATACTCACAAACAGCTCCCTCAGCGTCACTTGCTGTTCCTGGAGTGAGCTCTTCGAATGCACATGATAACATTTCATCTCAACATGCCCACCGGTTTACATCCCACATCCAAACTCCTGCTCCTCCTAAAAACACAAGGAAAAGCCAATCACTCGCACGTCAAGGTCCAGAGACGAGGCCTCAGCACATTCCACCCCCCCCCCCTACCCTGTCATGATAATGAATATGCATGAGATGTATGCAGATAGAGGTTGAGGTATTAACCTGACCGGAAGTGAGAGGGCATGCGAGCGTTGTATGCAGGGGCGAAATGGAGGAATAATGGAAGCAGAGAAATAAAGACACGCTGATGTTCAACAGGTAAATCATGTGTTGATGGTGTTATCAATTTCACATTTCGGGCCACAAATGTGACATTGGCGATGAGGAGAAACATTTTGGATTTTGAATCTGTGGTTTGAGCTGGAACGTTTCATCATGGCAATCACTGGAGCTGAATTTCTAGCACTTCGCAGTGTTCCTCATTTTGACCCGACGGGCGATGCAAGCACTGCAAGTGTGAAGTGAAAGGCATGGCTTGAAGAGTTCGAAGCTTACACCGACAGTCATGGCCTATTTCTCGATGGGAGTACGGCGGAGCAGAAAGCGCAGCGGAGGGCGTTGCTTCTCTTCACCGCAGGACCTGCAGTTCGGGAAACTTTTAAGACGCTTTCGAATACTGGAAGGAAGGAGGAATACTAGAAAGCTGTAGATGCATTGAATGCACACTATGTAGTGACACCGAATGCCACATTTCAACGCCATTTGTTTCGCAAAACAATACAGGAAGATGGGGAAACAGTCGCCCAGTACGTGACGAGATTGCAATAACTGGCTGTTGGATGCAATTATGTGGCAGCTGATTTGGACAACCAGTTATTGGATCAAGTCGTGCAGCACTGCAGATCAGACAAACTCAGAAGGCGATTGCTGGAAAAAGGGGGTGAGTTGAAACTTACCAATGCTTTAGCAATGGCTGCTGCATTAGAGGCTGTTGAGGGGAAATTTCATACCATGAAATTGAAAGACAACTCAAACCAGCCCAGTAAAGACAAAGTTGGTCAACAAGTAAATAGGCTCTCACATAGCCATAGCCAGCCAAGAAATATGCCGAAACGTGACTTGGAGTGTTACAGATGTAGAGACAGAGGTCATTTTGGAAAAGACCCATGCTGCCCAGCAAAAGGCAAAGTTTGTAGAAAGTGTGGAGGTAAAGACCACTTTGCAAAGAAGTGTAAAAGCAAGTCAAATGCAAACCAGAATGGGAAGAGTACAGCTTCTAAGGGCAAAGCTTGGGGGAAAGGAAAGTCTCCTGGAAAAAAAGGCAATTATGGACAGAGAAAGCAAGGCACTATTCGCCATATAGAAGGTGACCCAGAAAGTGACGATGATGACGACAACCAGGATGGGCAGAAATACTATCAGTTTACATTGAATGATGACCATCATGAGAAAGTCCCAGTGATAATTGGTGGTGTGACAGTTCCGGTCATTGTAGACTCAGGCAGTGACAGTAATGTAATTGACCGACACTTATGGGAGAAATTGAAAAAAAAAAGATCATTTGTATGTCAAAGAAGTGTTCAAAGAAACTGTATCCATACACAGCAACTAAGCCATTGCAGACCATTGGATGCTTCACTGCGACTGATGAAGCTGGTGACAAGCACACCGAAGCAGAGTTTGTTGTCATAGACAAGAGGGGAGAACCATTGCTGAGTAGACGCACGGCGCAAGATCTGGCAATACTTCATATTGGAGCTCGTGTCAATTCAGTTCAGTCATATGAGGATATGAAGCAAGAATTCCCCGCAGTTTTCCAGGGAGTAGGAAAGCTGAAAGGTCGACAACTAAAGCTAGCAGTGGACAAAACGATCAAACCCAAGGCACAACCAGTGCACAGAACCCCATTTGGACTTCGTGGGAAAGTCGAGGCCAAAATCAAAGATTGAGCAAGACATTATTGAACCTATAGAACATTCAACGCAATGGGTCAGCCCAGTAGTGATCGTGCCCAAACCAAATGGTGACATGAGACTGTGTGTTGATATGAGGATGGCCAATGAAGCTATAATTCGAGAATGACACCCCATACCAACAGTAGAAGAAGTACTCCAGGAGTTAACAACCAGTCAGGTGTTCTCAAAAATCAATTTAAAATGGGACTATCATCAACTAGAGCTGGACCCAGAATCCAGGGACGTGACAACATTTGTGACTCACTGTGGATTGTACCGGTACAAGAGGCTATCGTTCGGCATCAATGCAGCTCCTGAGATCTACCAGTACAAAATCCATCGAGTGATTCAAGGTATTCCTGGAGTCGCCAACATTTCTGATGACATCATAGTCCATGCGGCTACACAGGAAAAGCATGACAGATGGTTGAGGATTGTGCTATCCAGACTACAGGGGGCAAGTCTTACTGTGAATGGAGACAAGTGCCAGTTTGGTGTCTCAGAGATGGACTTTATGGGACACAGGCTTACACGGGAAGTACTGAACCCAGCTGATGCCAAGGTGAAAGCTGTTGCCGATGCATGTGAACCCCAGAATGCAACGGAGATGAGGAGTTTCTTGGGATTGGTCAATTATTGCGCAAAGTTCATCCCTAATTTTGCTACACTGGCAGAACCACTGAGGAAACTAACCAGGAAAGGTGTACCATTCCATTTTGACCCTGAGCAGAAGGAAGCATTCACAGCTCTGAAACAAAGTTTGACGAATGCCGATACTCTTGGGTATTATGATCCAGATGCACCAACCAAAGTCATAGCGGATGCATATTCCATGCATATTTGTATGGCATTGAATTTGAACTCATCACGGACCATAAACCATTGGAAGTGATCTATGCCGCCAGGTCCAAACCGTGTGCCAGGATAGAATGATGGGTGCTCAGACTCCAACCGTAAAAGTACAGAGTAGTCCACATTGCTGGGAAAGCAAACATTGCTGATCCGCTGTCCAGATTGTTGAAAGATGGATGCCCACAATCCAAGTCAGAACTGGGGACAGAAGCAGAGAGCTTTGTACGCTTCGTAGCTATCCAGTCGACACCGGGAGCTGTGACAATGAGGGAAGTCGAGAGAGTCCGAACATGACCCAGAACTCATGGAAGTTAGAGAATGTATCCAAAGTGGACAATGGGACAAGTGCACTCACAAGGCATATGTTCCCATTAGAGACGAACTTTGTTGCATCAGGCAGTGTGTGTTGAGGGGTTGTAGATTGGTGATACCACAGAGGTTGAGACCGAAGATCATATCATTAGCTCATGAAGGACACCTAGGTATTGTTGGTACCAAGCAAAATCTCAGGAGTAAAGTATGGTGGCCAGGTTGTGATAAAGACACGGAGAAATTCGTCAAAACCTGCCATGGGTGTCAACTCACAAGTAGGAGTAATCCCCCAGAGCCGATCCGGAGTACACAACTCCCAACAGGACCGTGGATCGATGTAGCTGTTGATTTTCTTGGACCTTTACCAACTGGCGAGTCAATCATGGTAGTGGTGGACTACTACAGCAGATACTATGAGTAATCTGTGATGAGGTCAACGACCACTGAAAAAACGATACAAGCATTGGCAGAGATCTTCGCGAGACATGGATTGCCTGTTACGCTATACTCTTGACAATGGTCCACAGTTCATCTCAGAGACATTTGCTGAATATATGAGGACCACAGGCATCCACCATCACAAAGTAACTCCTAAATGGCCGCAAGCCAATGGAGAAGTAGAGAGACAAAATCAGTCCATTGAAAAACGACTACAGATCGCTCATGCAGAAGATAGAACTGGAGAGAAGCATTGCTCATGCAACCACAGGAAAAAGTCCAGCAGAAGTACTCTTCGGGAGGAAAATCCACACAAAAATGTCCGAACTGAAGGAAATCAGGGATGACCAGGAGATGAGGGACCACGATGCTGAAAAGAAGGGGGCAGCAAAGCTGGATGCAGACTCGAGACGTGGGACCAGGTACTCAGACATCATGCCCGGAGATAATGTTCTGGTGAGGCAAGAGAGTGGTGGTAAGCTAGACACACCTTATTACCATCAACCTTATACTGCTGTATCCAGAAGCGGCAGTATGATGACAGTCAGGTCTCCAGCTGGAGTCCTCTACAAAAGAAACGTGTCTGGTGTCAAAAAGTACCAATCCAGAGCGGCATCGAGTGAAGTGGTTGGAAATCCAGTACGAGTTGCTCAACGTGAGGGACCAGTCGACGTTCCAGAGGTAGTTACCAGTTTTCCCGATGAAGTTGCCAGAGTACCAGAAACACCAGAAGCCGTAGCAAGCAGTGTTTCCGGTGCTGAGGGTGTGCAACCAAGTCGTGACAGTAGCATTGCAGGAAGGCTGAGACGGGACAGGAAACCACCTAAGCGATATGAAGATTTTGTGCCATATTTCTAATCGTGCCCGCATTATCATGAAAGTGAAAGTTTGTGATAGTTGGAATGAGTTTCAATGAAGAAAAAAAGTGCATTGATTCGGTGGAAGCGCAGTAATGATACACGCCAAGGAAAAGTGGAAATGATTGTGAAAAAAAAGAGAAATAATGAAAAGGGTGTACGCTGAACGCTGCCCTTGTGAAAAACGCAGTGAATGCGTATATGTGGAGGTCAGGAAAGAAACCATCACGAACTCCGAGAAAGAGACCTTTGCAAAGTGTGCTATGATTACCTGGATCATCGCTGTTTTGTTGTGTTTAGCGTTATTAGAAAAACTGTGCACCCAACATTTATTTTATACTTGACGTGGTTTGACTTTGGACAAATGACAGAGATCATCAACAACAACAAAATCCAAACAAATCTTCAGATCCAGGAAATAAAATGATTTAAATCAGGGCAAAAGTAGAAAATCTTCACTTTTATAGAGCGAATGGCAGATGTTTAGTTTTAAACTGGCAATAACGTCCATCAAAACTCAATAGGTCGCTCAGCTTTGGATAAGTAAAGAGCATTGTGTTGAAATCACTGGGATGGAAACAAACGTCCTTTAATTTGCAGTCCTTTTTCTTCAAGAGATGATATTTATATCCTCAACTGACACGACACCCATAGAGTTTCTGCAGAAGGAACTCAGATTGCTCTCATCCAATTCACCGGGCATTCTGGGCTGCGAAATTACAGGGAGGTGACTGAACTTGATGGCAGAGGAGGGGACGGAGAGGCAGAATGTGTGTGAATGGTGGGGGGGGGGGGGGGGCGGGAGAAGAGAGAGATAGAGTCAGGAAAGAGAGTGAGCGAGAGAGCCAGAAAAGAGAGAGCGAGTGCCAGGAAAGAGAGAGAGAGAGAGAGAGAGATCGAGCCAGGAAAGAGAGGGAGAGAGAGAGCGAACACAACAGCTTGTGTGTAAAAAGAGAGAGAGCGCAAGCTAGGGGAGAGTGTGGGCAAGAGCGAGCAGAGTATGGTCGTTATGGTAGGGATATAGAATGGCTGAGATCAGCTAGCCCCAGGTTATACATTGGTTTTAGACTCAGGAGAAAGGTCTCTACTGGGCACTCCTCATCCTGTTCTCCACAGAATCGGGGGCTGGTTAGCGGATTACAATCTCCCCTCCCACAGCAACACATTCCCAAAGGATTTTCCAGATTTAGGCATATGAATGTGTGCATCATGGTCTGGTATGGTGTCACGAATACCCTGGAAAGTAAAGCCCTGGAACAGGTAGTGGATATGGCTGAGAACATCTACTGGGAACAATACCTTCAGAGAGCAGCAGCAATAATCAAGGATCTACACCACCCAGTTTTAATTTTTTTTGTAATTTATACATACAGGCCACTTTGACCCACAAGGCTGTGCTGCCCAATTACACCCAAGACTTACACCACCCCCACCCCAGTATGTTTTGAACAGTGGGAGGAAACTGGAGCCCCTGGGGAAACCCCATGCAATCTCAGGGAGAACGTACAAATTCCTTACAGACAGTGCAGGACTCGAACCCTGCCGCTGTAATAGCATGGTGCCAACCGTGCCACCTCTCAGGAAAGAGCTACAAGACTCGCACCACTATTCAAACTTAATGGACAGAAGTTGATAATAAATATTTTAATTTAAAAAAATTTAGATGTACAGCACAGTAACTGACCCTTCTGTGCCCCTCCTCAAATAGAATCCCCGTACGTTTTGAAGGGTGGGAGTGGAAAGGATTTGCAAAACCCCTGTTTTAATTGTCCCTTATTGACTCATTATGTGCACGGTTTCAGAACTCCAATGACAATTTTTCTCAAGCCAAATATTTCAGTAGCAATTAGGTCTAGAGCAGCGATTCTCAACCTTCCCACTCACATCCCACCTGAAGCAACCCCTTACTAATCACAGAGCACCGATGGCTTAAAGGGGGAGGTGGTGGGGGTGGGGGGGAATGTTTGAAAACCACTGATCTAGAGTTTGCAAAAGGCCTTCCCTTTCCCTTGGACACAGGCACAAGTTCTCTCACATTTGCTATTACTCCTTCCACCAAGTAGAAGAACTTCAGCTACTTATGTCATGGAATGTTTGAACAGTGTATCACAAGCTCTTGAGTAAAGCAGTAAAAGATAAAGACCAGATAATCTGCTTTAAGTACAAACATTAAGGGATGGAAATCAGTCAATAGCTTGGAGGGGTTTGATACGATAACCAAGTTCTTTCTCCGTGCAAGAGTTTACAGTTTTACCGTGCCTTCAAGGCTCACTGAGGCGACTTTTAAATGTAATTTTATTTTAAAAACAAGACATACAGCAAGGTACCGGGCCATTTCAGCCCATGCCAACCAAGAACTAGCTTCCCCCCATCCAACCCCGGTACATTTTGAACAGTGGGAGGAAACCGGCTCCTGTTGAAAATGGCTGATCTAGAAGACTAAAAATAAATAAACATGCAAACTTACTCATTCTTTATTACCTCCTCATTAAAATGCTGACATGATGATCAGCTGCTATGCCTTCCCCCTCACAGGGTCTTGTCAGCTCACATACCCCTGGCTCCTCGTTGCTAGTGCCTGGCCAATGCGCTGTTCACTGAATACTTCTCTGGGGTAAACCACTGTCTCTCACAGGACTTTCCTCACACCCTCTTACAATGTGGGAGGAAGTCAGACAAGCTCACTAAGTCCAAAACACACCCTTCCTCGTTTGTCTCCACCCTTTCCCCCCTCCCCATTCTCTCTCAGCCTCTCCCACATCACCTCCCGGATTCTCCTACACAATGGCAATGAACTTGGCAGCCTGCACTTTGTGAAAGATACCAGGGGAATCTATGCAGTGGCTGGCGGAAGGTGCCACCCAGACAAATAAATGTGGGAGATGAATCCAGGTGACTGAAGCATCTCAGAGCTCCATCAGGTAGCTCAACTCACTCATTCCAATCTCATCCACCACCCCCCCTCCCCCCGGAACGCCTGGCCCTCCACTCTCTCCGCACCAATCTGAACCTCACCATCGGACCTGCAGATAAGGGTGGCGCTGCTGTGGACTGGCACACTGACCTCTATCTGGCCAAAGCCAGATGACAACTCTCAGACACCTCTTCCTACTTACCCCTGCGGCAGGACCCCACCAAAACTCATCAAACTGCTGTATCACACACCATCTCTGAACTCATCACCCCCGGTCACCTCCCTAGCCTCTGTTTCCCAATCCCGCACCAGTGGTTTCTATCTCCTACCCAAGATCCACAAACCCAATTGTCCCGGCAGACCTATCATGTCTGCGTGCTCCTGCCCCACAAAATTGGCGTCCACTTACCTCGACTCAGTTTTGTCGTATATCATGTTCCCCCCCCCCCCACCGCCCCCGGTCCAGACCCTCCCCACTTACATCCGGGTGTGAGAGATCGGGACAATCCAACACTTCAACAACTTCCAGTTCCCTGAACTCGATCACCTCATATTTACCATGGACATCTAATCCCTATACACCTCTATTCCCCATACTAAAGGCCTCAAAGTCCTTCATTTCTAAAATCACTCAGTTCAACTCACAACCCTGATCTTGTGGAACGCTGCCTCCTTCTGCCATTTCTTGGTGAATCACAATATTTATCTAGAGACTATTTATTGTGAGATGTTGGAAAAGGAGCAAATTACACACACAATGACAACTGGGGAAGATTTGGATGCACATCTCAGGTTTGGAAAGGGAGACAGAGACCAACAGCTTCATTTATAGTGTCCAAGGAGTTGAACAGCACATAATTAGGGGGTTGGAGGAGTGGAATTTGTGACAGAGGTTTAATTCTGACCTCTGGCACTGTCTGTGTGGAGTTTACATGTTCTTCCTGTGACTGCATGGATTTCCTCTAGGTTCTCCAGTTCTCTCACATGGTGTTCAGGTTGGTGGGTCTATTCCTTGGTGCAAATATTCTTCAGTATGCAGGTACGTGGCAGTGTGGGGAGAATAAGTTGTAGGGAAGAGGGATGGGGGAAATGGGATACCCCTCTCCTATGGCAGGAACAGATCAGGAAGATGCTACACTAGTGTCAGTCAATTAACATTGTGAAAAAATACAAGAAATGGGAGCAGGAGTAGGCTATTCGCCCATCCAGCCTGCTCCACCATTCAATGAGATCATGGCTAATCTAATAATAGGATCATCTTCACCGACCTGCCTTTTCCCCATTTCACTTAATTCCCCTACTATGTAAAAAATCTTATCTAACCTTGTCTTAAATATATTCACTAAGGTCACCTCCATTGCTTCAATGGGCAACAAATTCCATAGATTCACCACTCTCTGGGAAAAGCAGTTTCTCCTCATTTCCGTCCTAAATCTACTACCCTGAATCTTGAGGCTACGTCCTCTAGTTCTGATCTCCCTCACTAATGGAAACAACTTTCTGACCTCTATCTTATCTGTGCATTTCATAATTTTATAGGTTTCTATAAGATCCCCTCTCATTCTTACAACTTTTAATTTTTTTCTTTCCACTCTAATATCATCTTAACTAATCCCTATTCCACAGGTGCTGTGATTAGTAAGGGATTTCTTAAGGTGGGATGTGGGTGGGAAGGGAAGGTTGAGAACCACTGCTCTAGACCCAATTGTTACTGAAATATTTGGCTTGAGAAAAATTGTCATTGGCCCATTTCTTTTGGAGTTATGAAACCGTGCACATAACAAGTCAATTAGGGACAATTAAAACAGTGGTTTTCAAACTTAATAAAACAACATCCCCTCCCCTTTCCCTTTTACAGTATAAATCTACACAGTCAGGGCTCACATTTATGTTGACCATCAAAAATTCTCTTTGAGGAAGTCACTTGTGCATCTATTATTGTAGTTATAATTGCAATTGGGCCCCTATATGATCCAAATTTGGCTCCTATATCTTAATGTGTCATATTTGTTCTTTGAGTTGTATGCAATTTTTTTCCGTAGGTATGCAACTATTCATCTCAGCAGTCCATCATGTAGAGGGGAGTCAGACTTCCAAGTAATTGCAATACATTTCTTAGCCGCTGCTAAGGCTATTTTAACAAATTACATTTGGAATTTAGTTAATTTATTGCTTATTTCAATAAAGGTTCCCAAAAGCCAAATTTCTGGGTCACCCATGAAGGCCACCCCTGTAATCCTTGTTAATATTTCAGTAATATCCTGCCAGAAAGGTCTCACCTTCACACACGACCATGTCGCATATAAAAAAAAACCTTCCTATTTCTGTCCCACACCTAAAACATATTTCAGATTTTGACTTATGCAGGTTCTGTTGTGTGAGATATAATTGGTGGAGGAAATTATATTGCCCTCATCTGTATCTTGGATTTGTAATTGACGTCATGATGTCCAACCTTCAATCAGACCAACATCCTTCCATTATTGCAATTCCTCCCATCTCTCTCTCTCTCTCTCTCAATCTCTGTAAACCTGGATTCGCACTTTCATTCTGGAGAACATGGTACATCTTAAGTTATAAATTTAGGTGCATTCCCCAGCCAAATGGTTCATTCCATTTCACTAAATTCAGGTGGGGCCAAATTTGGCCCCCACCTTTCTCTTAGGAACAACCTTAGCTGGAGAAAACAAAAAAAAACCATTAGGCATTCCGTTTTCATTTCTTACTTGTTCAAAAGACATGAGAAATCCCTCCACATAACAATCATCAATATATCTTATTCCTTTGTTAATTTTCAATATTTTGTTACCCAGATCCAGAGGAAGTAACACATTGTTACATAATGATGTTCTTAATGATACCTGCTTTTTTCCCCCAATACATTCATTTATTTGTTGCCATTATTTTAAACATATGTATTAATTAGGGCTATCCATCTTTGTTATTATTGTAACTTTCCAATTATAAATAAAGTCCTTCACTGTCTCCTCTTTTATTGAATTCATTCCCATTGGGGGATCCAAGAAGGGGAACCACCTTCTTGAAAAATCAGTGGCAAAAATCTAGCTTATGCTGATAAACAGCATTTCTTAGTCCTCCCAGTTTATAATCCCATGTTAGCTTTTCCATTGAAAATCTTGGCACTTTGTTATTCCATTGGAATTGCCTTATATAATTATTCAATCATTTAAACTTTTTTTTAAAAGTAGAACAATAGGTAACAATGGAAAAAAGATACTGTAATTTTGGCCATTTACAATTTACTCATCCCACCAGAACAATTGGCAGGTCTTTCCATTTCTGAAAATCTTTCTCTATTTTTTCCTAAGTGGAGTGTAATTAAATATACAAGTTCTGTAAATAATTATCTGTCATTATTCCTAAATATTTGATTCCATATAACCATATAACCGTTCACAGTACGGAAACAGGCCATGCCGGCCCTCCAAGTCCGTACCGGTTCACTTGAACATCTCCACTAGCTCCTCCGCAAACTCCTGAGGAAGCAGAGGCTTTCTTCATGATGCCACCGGTGCACTGGTTGTCGTGTATCTCAAAAATTTTACTAAGATGGATCTTGATTTTTGATATGCCTGTGGTTTTGGAGCTAATGCTCTGTGAGCCCTTTCTATTTCCATTCCTTGGACCTTCGAGATCCATCCTTTTATAAATTCCTTCATATCTGTGCCTTCTTCACCCTCCTTCAGGCCCACTATTTTTTGAACTGAATAATTTACTGTTAAACCATCACAAAACAAAGGCATTTAGTTTAATCAACAACAATGGATTTTCACATTCAACTACTGTGAACCTGTCTTCCATTTAAATCTTCTACTTTTTCATATCTTTCATAGTCAAAATTCATCAATGGTTATTATCTCACTCGTCCATATATATTTTACAACCTGATACTTATCCAATATTTTTATAATATTGTTTGTAACGTTGTCAGTGATTCAGCAGGTCAGACATATTTAATGACACATCATCAGCAAATAAGCTCATTTTCTGTTCTTCTTGACCCTTAATATCCGGATCTCTCCTTATAATCTCTGCCAGTGGCTCAATAGCTAGGAGAAAAAGTGCTGGAGACAGAGGACACCCCTGTCTACTTGATCTACTCAAGGGAAAGACGCTGACATCTGATTGTTAAGTTATAATGTTGGCTTGTGGTTTAAGATGGAGATCTTATCCACTTTATAAATTTTCTGCCTATACCAAATTTTTCCAAATGTTTTAAATGAGAAAGACCACTCTAATCAATTGAATGCTTTCTCTGCATCTAGAAAAATAGTTATACTTGAATTCAACTTTGATTTTGCCATATGTATTATACTAAATAGTCTACTTAGACTATTTGAAGAGTATCTTCATTTGGCAAGTCCCACCTGATCTGCATGTATTAATTTTGGTAGATATTGTCCAGTCTATTAGCTAGTACCATTGCCAATATTTTTATAATCGCCATTCAGGAGTGATATAGGTCTATATGAAGTTTTTAAAAGGGTCTCTACTTTTCTTCAGTAACACTGTAGTTATAGAAGTTGAGAAAGATTCTGAAGGGTCTCTACTTTTCTTCAGTAACACTGTAGTTATAGAAGTTGAGAAAGATTCTGGGAGGGTCTGGGTCTCCACAATATATCAAATACATCCATCCTAAGAGGTGTCAATAAATCTTTAAATTTTTTAATTGTTTGTAGAACTCAGGAGGAAACCCATCCTCCCCTGGAGATTTGTTAGCTTGAAAAGTACCCAAAGCTTTCTTGATTTCCTCTCTTGTGACAGGGGCATCCAAATCAACTAATTCTCCACCTTCTAATTTTGTAAGTTCAACATTTGTTAAAAATTGTTCATCTCCTAATAATTCTGATTTATATAGTTTCATACAGCACGTTTAAAAAAATACTATTTATTTATTTTTGATGATCTTATAATACTGGCCTCTGTTTTTATTGCATTTAGCATTCTAGATGACGCCTCTGCCTTTGCCTGCCAAGATACAACTTTGTGTGCCCATTCTCCTAATTCATAGTATTTTTGTTTGGTTTTTAATATAGTTGTTTTTTCCCCCATTCTAAAAGTTTGTTATGTGTTATATTTCAATTTTTTTATTCTCTAATAATCTATAATTTTCTTGTAACCCTGTTCTCTGATATTCTTTTTCCAATTTTGTCATGTCCTGCTCTAAATTATTCAGCTCTGTGGCATATTCTCAAGATTTTTGGTTTAAGAAAATAATTTGTCCTCTTTAAGGGTATCCCTTATTAAAAAGCTATTATCAGTAGACAAAATGGTTCTATCTGTCTCTTAATAAACTCACAAAAGTCCTTCCTTTTCAGCAGTATTGCATTGAGATGCCATATATACACATTTATTTTTTCCCTCCATTCTCGCGATAGTCAAAGATAATGGTGAACAATCTGATAAAAGTTTCACCAAATATTCCTTTTTTACCATTCTTAACTAGGTAGACATTAAAAACAAATTGTATGCGAATCGTGTACCCTTGGGTAGAATGAATAGTTTCTTTCTATGGGATTAAGCTGCCTCCATATATCAATCAAATTTAAATCCTTCATAAATTATAGTGCCATTTTTCCAGCTTTTGCCCTTGTCACTTTTCTTGCTGATTTTATCCAGTTTTAGATCTAGATAGAAATTGAAATCTCCTCCAACCAGTATATTTCGTCTTCCTGCTGATGTTTTTAAAAAGATATCCTTTATAAAGGCTTCATCGTCATAATTTGGTGCATAGATATTCATAAAAGTCCATGATTCTGCATAAATTTTGCAGTGTGCCATTACAAATCTTCTGACTTGGTCTGTCAGGGTCTCTTCTATTATTATTGGTATATTTTTATGTATTAAAAATCGCTACTTCTCTTGCTTTTGAGCCAAATGAAGATATTACTTGTCCCACCCATCCTCTTTTTAATTTAGTATGTTCCAATTTGTGTTTCTTGGAGAAAGACGATATCCACCTTTAATTCTTTTGGATGTGCCAAGACCCGTTTCTTTTTCACTGACTTGTTTATCCCATTAACATTAAGAATAATAAATTTTTGCATTCTAGCCATATTTTTTAAAAGCAAATATTGTTTAACATAAAACATTTTTGAATTGTTTTAAAAAGGGATCAATATTATTTAAACAATGTCCATGTCCTGACACGGACGTGAACAGGAAACCCTGAAAAATCTCTCGAGGAAGAAGAACCCCTCCCTTTAGCACCATCTTTTATAGATACTCCTCTCTAGGTGCCATTTCACCCCACCCCCATTCCCCCTTAGACCAGAGTCTCCACCCTGCTACTACTTTTCCCAAGCTTTCTCTCTTTTCTGAGCTCTCTGTGGACATTTCAATAAAATTTACTTTTCAACAATAAATGGCTAAAACAAAATACAACTTTTACTTAGACCCATTGTAAATATTTTTCACAGTCATTCTCTTTGTCAATCTTAGCCCTTTCATAAATCTCGCAGGCAATCTTCCATCTCACACTTAGTCTTGAAAAAAAAAATCGCCAATTACCCTCTGCTACTTCGACCCTCAAGTGTTGTAGAGTACATCATTGAGTATTTTGTTTTTTTTTAAGAGCGCAATTGTCTTTTTAAATCATCAAACTCCTTCCTTTGCTTAATCAAAGCAGGACAAAAATCTTGGAAAAATAGCACTTTTTCATGTTCAATCTCGGGCGGCCATTATCTTGCTTAGAGTATTCATAGGCTGCTCCCAGATTGTCTCCTGTTCCTGGTAACTCTAAAGACTTACCAGGACCAGTCACCGGCTCTCCTGGGTCCAACGAGCCCTCTCCATGTGTAATTTTTCCTATGACTGTGTCTTCTCCCAGCACTCATTTCAAAGAAGTTTACCAGATCCCTTCCCTCGATTCCTTCTTTCAGTCCAATAATTAATTCATCTGCTAAAATTCTCCATGTCCAGCAGACCTTGTTGGTCCAACTCCAAAGAATTTTTAGCTCGTCTTATGTTTTTAAACCAAACCTACTTCTGCTTGGGTCATTCTTCCAATCAAGTCTTCAATGATTTATTTAATTTCTGCCATCTTTGCCATCAAGTCTCTCCTTGCTCAAGTTTTCCATTTTCTCCAGGATAATATTTAGTTTTTGTCCCAACTCTGCCAGTCTTGAGGCCACTCTCTTTTGCGCTTTCGCTCAACCTTCCTGGCTGAGGAGAAACTTCTTCAGTTTTTGTTCTCGGCTGCCTCCATTTCTTATTTTGTCCTTTTTTTTTAAGTGAAAAATTCTTAATTTTAAAGATTTTAACTTTTTTTAAAATATACTCCACGGAGAGTTCGATGACAACATGTCTGGCCAAGACCTTTGCATGGCCACACTCCTGGCATATAAATTATTTAAGGTAATAGATGAGCAGAAAGAAAAAAGTTTTAAACCACTGTTCTGAATAGTTGAACCACTTTGGAACAGATGGAAATTTGTTCAGGACATTACAGCACAGAAACATGCCCCTTTGGCCCTTCTTGTCTGCAGAAAACTGAAAAGGTTTCGGGAAGACATTCCTGACATTAGTACCATAGCGAAAGCATATAATCAGGATATGTGGGAGACTAACATTTGGAAAAAATCCAATAGTCATCAATTTTGTCAGCTTGGAATCAACTCAATGCCCATGCTAACCAAATTGCTAACCTAAGTGTCCTGGGTAAACTTATACCTCTCATTTTGTTCGTTTCAGATTGGTCACAGTGTTTGAGCTACGGAAAGAAAATAGACACACACACCCAGAGCAGTTCAGTTCATACAGATGTTTTTTACAAATTCAAAAGCTGATTTCAAACTACAATATGCTAGCCCTTCCCAACTATACTTATCAACGCCTGGACTGGTCCCAACTGCCGAAGCGAAGCAACAACTGCACACTTGTAGTAGGTTGCCGGGGCGCCAGTAGCAGCTTCTCCACCTCCCTCGACCGGGACATTAGCTGGACTCTAGAAGTTCTTCTTTTTGCTGAGAGATTTTGCCACCTCTCGGAGAGTCTCAAACTTCAGCAGTGGGACCATGGCTTATATTACCCAAAAGTTGTTTACTCATAGCTAATCTCCCTGAATAAATGATTGAATTATCTTCAAGATCTACCAACAAAAGAAAACTGCATCTCTGGGCCTCATTGGTGTAAATTAGATTATGTCTTCCGATTCAACTGCATCCTGGGCCCCTCGGTGTAATTTAGGTTACATCTGCTGATTCTAAAAATCAAGCAGGTTCTCAGTCTTGCAGAAGCAAAGGTTGCAAAAGTAAAAAACACGGTTTAAATCTTCCATTACATTCAGCTAGTCCCATAGCCTTCTAAACCATTCCTAACCACGTATTTGTCAAGCAGTACAACTGTTCTCTCCCCCCCCCCCCACTTCTAACGCCCCCTCTGTCAACTCGTTCCTTGTCTTTGAAACAGCACTTGTAATGTGTATGTGAAGAGCAACTCCAAACCCGAGGCTGTGATTAGCTTGAGTCACTCTATGTAGATGGACTTGGACATGCTGAGCCAAGTCGTGGCATTGTGTGGCATAAAGCTCCTCTGATTTATCCAGTGTCAAATACCTGATACTGTTGTCTATAAGGTAATAAGGCAGTGGTTTTCAAACTTTTTCTTTCCACCCACATACCACTTTAAGTAATCCCTGACTAATTGCAGAGCACCGATGGCACAGAGATTACTTATGATGGTATACAAGTGGAAAGGAAAAGGTTAGAGACACCTGTTTTAATCGTCCATCACTGACTCGTTATGTGCATGGTTTCAGAACTCCAAAGGAAATGGGCCAATAACAATTTTTCCCCAAGCCAAATATTTCAGTCACTATTGGGTCTGGAGCAGTGCTTCTCAACCTTCCCACCCACCTCCCACTTTAAGCAATCCCTTACTGATCAAAGAGCAGCGATGGCAGAGGGATTGCTTAAAATGGTATGCGAGTGGGAAGACAACAGTTGAAAGCAACTGCTATAAGACATAGGAGTAGAAATAGGCCATTCAGCCCATCAAGTCTGCTGCACCATTTAATCATGAGCTGAATCATTTTCCCACTCAGCCCCACTGTTCGGCCATCTCTCTATAACCTTTGATTTCCTGGCTAAATCAAGGACCTCTCAATCTCTGTCTTAAATACATCCAGTGGCCTGGCCTCTACAACCACCCACAGCCACGCAGATTCACCACCCTCCAGCTAAATAAATTACTCCACATCTCTGCTCCAAGCAGACACTCTCCGAGCCACTACCACTCCGAGAAAGTGTGGTGACTAGTGAACCCAGCCAGCCACTGAACGAAACTGCTTCATCAAATGACAGCGAAATTATTGCCCAGAGAAACACGAGAACTGTAGAGAGAAGGAGGAGAGACCGAGTGGGTGAAGCAGCATCCATGAAGGTTCGGTAAAGGGCTCCAACTCAATAGATAGACTGACCATTTTTCTCCATAGATGCTACCTGGCTCACTGAGTCACTCCTGTTTCTCTTGATTATAATTATGGTCTACCCAGAGATGATGAAAAATTGACTGTTTTATTTGTTGGAGCAGGGAGGGGCAGGATCTGATGGAGGTGTACAAAATTATGAGGGTTGCAAATAGCAAACCTTTTCTCATCATCAGGTAATCTACAATCAGAAGCAGTAAAAAGGTGTAGGTTCAGAGGGGAATTTCCCCCTGGTTTCAATCTGGAAGGTACTCTGCTTGGCGGGGGGGGGGGGGGGGTGGGGGGGTGGGGTTGGTGGCACAGTTGGCATAGCAGATAGGAGCTCCAGTGATCATGATTTAAACCCCGCGCTGTCTGTGAGGAGTTTGTAGGTTCTCCACGTCTGCATAGGTTTTCCCCGGGGGCTCGGGTTTCCATTTGAAAGGTTAATTGGGTGTAAATTGGGCGGCACAGACTTGTGGGTCGAAATGGCCCACTACTGTGCTACATACCTAACTTTTTTACCTGAGCAGTGGACGATGTTTAAAACATATCGAGGCAAGGACTGGAACTACCAGCACATTAAAGGCAGCAGCTCCAATGGTAAATGGGTCAGCAAGGTCTGAATGTACCATCTAATAACCATCTACTCTGACAAGCTCCGAGATTGTTATGGTTGAATAAGATAGTAACAAAATGCTATCTATAGTGAAAGCCATGTGGTTACAAGAACTTTAGCATTAACCACCACACATCACACTTGTAAACCAGTTCACCTCTCATATAAACATGATTTAAGGGGAGCATCCCTTACAGCTGTAAACAAAAACACAAACTCAGCAGGTCTTGCAGCACAAGGGAATATGACCAACTTCACTGGCCAGAGATCTTCTTCATGGAAAAGCAGGAAGGCACCCAAATTAAAAGAAGGAGCAGAGGGGGGAGGAGTGCGGACAACAGACAAAAAGTATTAATTAGAGAGGGTGACTCATGGAAACAAAGGGAAGGGGGAGGAGAGAGAACGTGCAAGAGGAGAGGAGATGTAGGGATAGAGGGGAAAGCAGAGAAGTCGATGCTAATCCAGCTGCTGTTTCTCAGGCCTGTCTGGCAGTGAGGCACAGAGGAGGTGGGAAAATGATGGGGAGATGGATGGGGCACCACCACTCTAGAGTTTACCCCCACATCAGAGCCATTACCCCCACCCCACATCTGCAGGACTGCACTTCACAAGGTGAGTTGGTTCTCCTAAAGGAGGTGGATTGCATCTCCCGCGTGAAAAACAGGGAGCAGAAATGGGCTATTCAGCCCATCGAGTTTGGCACACGAGGCAGGATGGCTTTGAGAGCTGCAGGAAAGGTCTTTGTATTGCAGGTGGTAGGAAACTACTTGTCCGATTATGGGACCTGTCCATTTAGTTCTCTGTCGCTGTGTTAAGAACACGCTCTGGAACGGACTTCCCTGTAACTTTTCCCCGTTCTGAAAGGAACACCCAACTTCTCAAATGAGACATCAGTTCCGCAGAAATTAACAGTGGTTTGTCTAAAGGAACCTGCTTTAACTTTTTAAAACCACACACACACACACACGTAGCGTTTCAGTAAAACTTTCGCGCAGGTCTCTCCTACCTGAAGGCGATCCGGTATCAAGTGCACAGGACGAGTCTCTACGCCCCCACGAAGTCAGAAGCAAATTGGCCTTTTAAAGGGGGAGACGGAGGAGGGACCGAGCGATCGGTGGGTGCGAGAATTGTCAGTGGGCGGAGAACCTTGGAGCCACGAACTATCTCGTCGTCCCCTGCATATGCTTGGCAAGCGCTTCCTGGAGTGGGGATAGGAAACAGTGGCGGAAAGGGGTGGGGAGACAATCTCTGTCAGTAAGAATTATAGAAAAAAACGTCTCTCAAGGTTCCCTGCTGCACGGGGGTGGGGGGAGAGAGAGGGAGGGGGAGAGAAAGGGAGAGATGAAGGTGCCTTCTTTGTGTGACCAGAGAGAGAGAGAGAGAGCTGCCTTCTCTGTGTGACCAGGGAGAGAGAAGAGATAGAGAGATGAAGCTGCCTTCTCTGTGTGACCAGGGAGAGAGAAAGAGATAGAGGGATGAAGCTGCTTTCTCTGTGTGACCAGGGAGAGAGAGAGATGAAGCTGCCTTCTTTGTGTGACCAGAGAGAGAAAGAGAGAGAGAGAGCTGCCTTCTCTGTGTGACCAGGGAGAGAGAGAGAGATGAAGCTGCCTTCTTTGTGTGACCAGAGAGAGAGAGAGAGCTGCCTTCTCTGTGTGACCAGGGAGAGAGAAGAGATAGAGAGATGGAGCTGCCTTCTCTGTGTGACCAGGGAGAGAGAAGAGATAGAAAGATGAAGCTGCCTTCTCTGTGTGACCAGGGAGAGAGAGAGAGAGAGAGAGAGAGATGGAGAGATGAAGCTGCCTTCTCTGTGGTGACCAGGGAGAGATAAAGATGTGAAGGTACCTTCTCTTGTGTGACCAGGGGGAGAGAGAGAGAGAGAGAGAGATGGTGCCTTCTCTGTGGTGACCAGACGGGAGCAGAAGTGGCCACATTGAAGAGGTAGCTCCCTTCCACATCATGGGGGTCAAAGACTGGCACCTTGACCCTTTGCCTCACAGCCACCGCCACATGGGTTCAACCCTGACTTTCTCCCTGTGGACCCCCCACACCCTTTGAGTTTGCCCCCTGGGGCCCTGGCTTCCTTCCACACCAGAGGAGATATTTTTCTTCCATCCATGTGCCTGTCTCAGTCTCTTAAATGCCCCTAATGTTTCAGCCTCCAACACCATCCCCTGGCAAGGCATTCCAGGTGCCCACAGCTCTCTGTGTAAAAAACCTGTCCTCTACTTTCTTTGCTATTTCTGCCCTGGGGAAAAGGTGCTGGCTGTCCATCCTGCCTCTGATAATTTTTTTAAACTGAGACATACAGCATGGTAACAGGCTTGCATTCTGTGTGAAACGAGCATGTGGGAAAAGGAGAGGGAGGGAAATAAATAAAGGGAGGTTGGAGGGAAGGAGAACTGGGAAGAAAACTGTGGGAAAGGTAAGGAACGAGAAATGAAGCGGAACACTTGCTTCCACAAAGATCACGGAAGTGAACGAAGCCATTGTACGTCTGCTTGCCATACTGCCCTGACCTACCTGTTTTGATCTTCCACATTCTTTCACTGAAGGCACATCAGGTTAAGAAGTTTCATCTCTGTGAGTGACAGCTCTTGGGACGCCACATTGACTAATTTCCTCCCTCAAAAGATAACCTGCTGCTTCAGTTTGCATCACCTCTGCCAGTTCACTCTCTTGCAGTATTCATTCTGTTTAATTCCTTCTTTGGATGCTCCGAAGAGCAGGCATGTGATGTTGAGGCTTTATAAAGCAATGGTGGATCTTTCCCGGACCCAACACACAGATGGCATCACGTAGAAAGCACGTCAGCACCTCCACTTTCTCGGGAAGTTGCAGAGATTTGGTGGGACATCGGAAACCCTGGCAAATTTCTAGAGTGGAAAGTGCAATGACCGGCTGCATTACGGTCTGGGTATGGGGTACATCAGTACCCCTGAGCGTAAAGCCCTGTAAAAGATAGTGGTCACAGCCCAAGATATCAGAGGGAAAACCCTCCACACCATCGAGAACATCTGCAGGGAATGCTGCCATCGTAGAGCAGCAGGATCCCCACAACCCAGCACACGTTCTGTTCTCACTGCTGGCATCAGGAAAGAGGTACAGGTGCTACAAGACTCGCACCATCAGGTTCAGGAACAGCTCCTGTTCAGGAACAACAAACTCAATCAGGTTTTTAATTTCCTAGCAGCTGTCAAAGCTAAATAAATAAATGCCATCTGGTATGAGCATCGTTTGATGGCTCTTGACTTGTACTGGTTGGAATGTAGGAGAAGGAAGGTGATCTCATTGAAACATTTCAAACACTTGGAAGATGTGGAGAGAGTTGTTTCCCACAATGGGAGAGACTCAGACAAGAGGGCGCAACTTCAGAATCTAAGGTGCCGGCTTAGAACAGGGGAATTTCTTCAGCCCTGAGGGTGGAATTTGTTGCCACAGGTGGATTGTGGAGGCCAAATCATTGGGTGTATTTAAGGCAGAGATTGGTAGATTCCTGATAAGCCAGGCCATCAAAGGTTATGTGGAGAAGGCCGGGCAGTGGGGCTGAGTGGGGAAATGGATCCACTCATGATTGAATGGGGTGAATGGGCTATTTCTGAGCATTCCCAGGATCCTCAGCTTGTGTGACAGGAAGTGATTATGAAATAGGCAACAGGCCTTGCCAGAAACACCCTCAAATAAAAAATGTCCAGGTTCGCAAGTGACATCATGCATATTCACTTGAATGATCTCAGACTTTAAAGGGTGGGATTATAAAAACAGACACAAAGCCTTGCTCGTCCAGAAGTAAACATCACGGTATAAATACAAGGTCAATTCTCGTTCTACTGTCGCAACGACCCACGTAATAGAAGCGGGTTTCCCACGCGCGGACACCGTCTTGCCTGACATTCCCTTCTTCCCCATGCCCCAGCCCTGTGCAGCGGAGGCTAGCACCATTTTGGGGTCCTTCAGCTGCCCTTGCCATTCATCTGCTGGTTCGCTTGCTAGGGCTGGTGCCGACACGCGGTCTTCTGGTTTTTGCTCGCCGCCATGACATAATGAAATAAGCTATCAAACAATATATCTTGCAATGCATATTCTTTTTTTTTCATGTTTGAAACTGTTTAATATATTGTTTTTATGTTTTATGGCATGAATAGTTCTGGTTTTTTTTTTGGTTTTTTTTTAAATTTTTTATTTTTCACTCCATAAATCACATTATCCATGATATACACTATTTCTTTTTCACACTTATACAGTGACTTTTTCTCCCCCCCCCTTCCTCCCAAGCCACCCCTCAATGCATATTCTTCAAACCATTTCTTCTATCACAGTGGTTCTCTCAACCTTTTCTTTTGCCCATATTCGTACCACCTCATGTAATCCAGGTGCTCTGTGGCTAGTAAAGGATACGCAAGTGGAAGTGGAAGGTTGAGATCCACTGCTTTATACAGAAATGTCATCTTATTAAGTCA
Organism: Narcine bancroftii; assembly: GCF_036971445.1. NCBI lineage: Eukaryota > Metazoa > Chordata > Chondrichthyes > Torpediniformes > Narcinidae > Narcine > Narcine bancroftii. Next base: position 66,125,565 of record NC_091481.1, read on the forward strand.
CCTTTTATTTCCATAAATAAATCTTATTCAGGATAAATTATTAACAAAAAGGAAAACCGTTCAAAATTTTCCCCACCGTTCGTGTCATAACCATTCATATCCATCAACATCCATACAACTCTCCATTTAGCAGCATTGACATCCACTGAGTCCTTCCCTGTTGTTTTGGGGACTTCCCCGCTATTTGAGGGGGGTTCCCATTGGCTTCAGGCCCTCAATTGCCAGTAACAGAATGTCTCTAGTCTGTGGTCCTTCCCCCACAGTGCCTCCGCGTTGGCCGCACCAACCCTCAGTTCCGTTCCTCAGGGCCTACACCTGCAGCCTGGAATGCTCTGGTTGGCAGCATACCCGCACAGACATCTCCGTGTCCCTGGGAAGACCCAACAGGTTTCAGGCCAGCCAGAGGGTCGATGATCTTTCAGTAGCTCCGGTTGTCCGTCTCTGCAGGCAAATTGTCTGGATCCTGAACCTGGAACCTCTGAATTGGGGCCCAATGCTGTGTCAATTGTGGTTAAGATAAGACATCTGCATCATTTTACATCATTTATTTGGCTGCAGAAGTTCCACCTCCCAGTATATTGAAAGCAAACTGCGGCTGAGTGCAAACACCATTGCAGCTTAATAACCGATGAGTATGTTCTAGTTTTTCCAGCTTCTTTCTGGAGCAGAGTGGCCTAGTTATCTTGTCTCTTCTGGCTGGATTGTTGATCTGGAATTTGAATTCAATTAATTAACACTTTAATTAAACAAAAAAAATGTTGCAATTGGGAATGGTTGACTGTTACAAGCTCCCCTTTCATTCTCGTGTGACGGTCACCCTAAGGGTTAACAAATCAAGGTGCATAGTTGTGGTGAAACTCAGTGGCATCATTCAGTACAGATATTACCTAAAGTCGATTCTATGGAAGAGGAGAAAATAAACAATGGTTGTTGATTCAGGAAAGTGGATGGTGATTGAGTCAAGCAAGTGAGACAGGATTATTTCATTGTTTTGATCTGATGAACACAGTGGTGGAGTGATCCTGTGTGAAATGGACAATTCTGATGATTCTCCCTGTCAGGGCAATCATTGAACCATCGCGACCATTGTAATGGCCATTTGGATTGACCCCGGCCGAGAGAATTGCTGCATCGGATCGTGACCGTTGTAATGGTCATTTTGGCTGGACCATGCCTGGGTTTTGGAGGCAATGTGCAAGGCACTCATTTCATTTCACCTACGCAAGAAAAAGGGGAGTTGTGATAACCCTTCGGGTGAAAGGATGTTTCTCTGGCAGCAACTTGACAAGGATTCACGAGTCTTCTGCAGTCCAGTCTCTCAGTCTCTTCCATTTCCTTTGTGATTACTTCGGTGCATCAGTTTAAAAGTCTGAGTTTCAACACAGGATTTCTATGACTCTCCAGAATTGTGCCTAAGCTCTGTAATGGTTTGAGTATCACACACACACACACACACACACACGCACGCACACACACACACGACACACACACACACACACACACACACACACACACACACACACACACACACACACACACAGACGCAAGTATATTCACACATAGTTGGGGTTAAGTGAATTTCCATTGTCGATGGTCTGCGACATAACATGATCCTAACTCTTCTTTATTCTCAAATAAGCCCACCAGCTTCACAATACCTCATGGGCTATATCATTTACTCTATGCTGGCCTCTATAATCACTGAGCAGATTTCCATTAGGAAGAACGCAACAAATCTAAGAAATAAAGGGCCGTTCAACTCTTCCATTTTGCTCACCTTTCACAGTAAGACTATAGCTGATTTGCTGATAGCCTCAGAACTTACCTGCCTGTTCTCCACAACCCTTGGCTCCACTGCAGTCTCACGCCCACTTTTGAATAGATTTAATGAAGGCACCCGCAGTCATCCCTTATTCCCAAAGAATGTGCCTTAATTCCAGATTCCTCCATTAGGGTAGACATTCTCTCAGCATCCACCCCAACAAGCACCCTTCAATAAGGTCCCCCTCCATCCTCCAAGTTCTAAAGCACAGACCCAACATACTCTGTTGTCACTATTAACAGACTCCTCTATTTCCATTTATTTTGTACAAATTATTTGTTCTACAAATACAATAAGGTCAGCATGATGCCTTTACAGTGCCAGCGGTCAGGGCGGGATCTGGGTTCGAATCTCCCCGCGTCTGTGTGGGTTTCCTCCGGGGGTTCCAGTTTCCTCCCCCCTTCAAAAGAAGTACTAGGGTGTAAATTGGGGAGCCAGACGTGTGGGGCTGAATTGGCCTGTGTGCCAAAATTTTAAATTTAAATAAATTTACAAATTTTCAATTATACATTTTCAGCACCTTGATGACCATGATTAGAACAGAGAACATTATAACACTGTGGTGGAACCCTGCAATATATATGCATTGTACTGGTTGGCCCGCCCTGATACTGTAACTCCTCCTCTCCCTTCAGGACTCCTAATATTCAAGAAATTGGACCGCCCAATCCCCTCCCTCAGTTTTGCCTTGGAATCGGGCCAAGAACAAGTAAGCTATGCCTGTAAGTTTATAGTGATTAAAGCCTATTAACCTCAACTTCTGGTCTGTTGGGTCTAATTGATAGCACTCCAAACACAATTCAGGCCCTCTGGCCCACAATGTTGTGCCGAGTTACATATACAACGAAAACCCTTCCTACCTCATAACCCTCTATTTTTCTTTCATCCATGTGCCTGTCTAAGAGTCTCTGAAATGTTCCAGTTTCCAGCACAACCACTGCCAAGGCATTCCAGGCTCCCACAAAAGACTCCCCGAAACATCCCTCCATTCACTTTGTACAGATGTTCTCTGGTGTTTGCTACTCCTGCCCTGGGAAACAGACATTGGCCGTCCACCTTATCTAGGCCTCTCAGAATCTTGTCGTTTTCAAACTTTTTCTTTCCACTCACATCCCGCCTTAAGTAATCACAGTGCTCTGTGGTTAGAAAGGGATTGCTTAAGATGGCATGTGAGTGGAAAGAAAAAGTTTAAAAATCACTGTTGTAGACCTCCTTTAAGTCTCCTCTCATCCTTCTTCGCTCTAAAGAGAACAGTCCCAGCTCTGCTAACCTTGCCTCATAAGGGATACCTGCATCCTGGGTAATCTCCTCTCCATGAGCTTTCACATCTTGCCTGTAATGAGGTGTCCAGAACTGGGTTCACAAAGTTGTCCAATCACCAACTACTCAATGGCATTACAGAAAAGGAGGAAGCAGACCCTCAGCCCACCACTTCTCTGCTGACCATCCCTCGTGCATCCGTACTGATCCCATTTACAAGTCTTGGTCTGTCGCCATCCTTCGCTGACTCAGCGATTCAAATGCTTCATTGTTGCAGAGTGTCTGCCTTCATCATCCTGTCAAGTTGTGCGTTCCACATCCTGAGTACCCTTCTTTCTTAGATCTCACCCAGTCTTCCTACCCTTCACCTTAAACCAGTGGTTCTCAACCTTTTTCTTTCCACTCATATTCCACCTGAAGTAGTCCCTCTGCGATCAGTAAGGGGATGTGAGTGGGAAGGGAAGGTTGAGAATCACTGCTCTAGACCCAATTGTTACTGAAATATTTTGCTTGAGAAAAATTGTCATGGAGTTGTGAAACCATGCACATAACGAGTCAATTAAAAACGATTAAACAGTGGTTTTCAAACTTTTTCTTCCCACTCGCCTCCCACCAGTTCTGGTCCCCAAATTTGAGGAAGGACATACTCACTACAGAGGGACTGCAGTGTAGATTTACAAGGTTAGTTACCGGGATGGCAGGATTGACTTATGCTGAAAGGTTGGAAAGACTGGGCTTATATGCGATAGAGTTTAGAAGGATGAGGGGAGACATGATTGAGGTATATAAGATTATCAAGGGGTTAGACGGAGTGAATTCGGATTACAGGTTCCCAATGTTGGGAGAGACTACGACTAGACGGCATAGTTTAAGAATACAGGGAAGGCCCATTAGGACGGAGATGAGGAGAATTTTTTTTACACCGAGAAATGTGGATCTGTGAAATGCTTTGCCGTAGAGGCAGGTAGGGGCAGATTCGCTGGATATGTTAAAAAAGGAGTTAGATAAGGCTCTTGTGGGCAGGGGAGTTCAGGGTTATGGGAATAAGGCAAGGAATGGATACTGACAGAGAATGATCAGCCATGATCTGAAAAATGGCAGTGCTGGCTTGACGGGCCAATTGACCTACTCCAGCACCAACTGTCTATTGTCTTAAGCAACCTCTTACCAATGGCAGAGCACCAAGGGCATAGGGATTACTTAATGTGAGTGGAAAGAAAAAGGTTGAGAATCTCAGCCTTAAACCTTCACTCTCCAGCTTTAACCATCTCTGGAATGGCCAACACCTTCTTGTTAACATCTCTGCTTATGTTCCTTGAGATTTTGTATTTTTGAATTCAGAGATGTGAAATATTAGTGAAGCTATGCTCCAACAAGAAGAGGCAGATAGTTGTTTTGTTTTATATGGACAAAAAGGCACAGCATCAGAAGGACACATTTTGGATCATATGAAGTTATGCTGTCACCCAACATAAACAGCATTGAAAGTATACTGCAGAAGCTTGTTATTTATTCATTTCTCTGGGCAAATATCTAAACATTATAGGGAAACTACCTTGCCACATGTTCTCTGTCCGGATATTTCAGCATTACAATCCCAGAGGCGGAAGCTTTGAAGTGGTTGTATGCGGCTGGGGAGTTTTGTTATCCAGAGTTGCCTACCTACATTACATCCTGGTAGGAATGGTTCCTCAGAGAGATGTTGGAGCATAAGTCGGCCCATCAGCCCATCAAGTCTGCTCTGCCATTCTAATCATGAGCTGATCCATCCTCTCACTCAACCCCATCTTTCTCCCTGTCATCCTGACTAATCAAATACCTGTTCATCTCTGCCTTAAATACACCCAATTTCAAACTTCATTTCTACAGTCACCCGTGGCAACACACTCCACAGACACAACCCTCTGGCTACAGAAATGTTTCCACGTCCCTGATTTAAATTGACACCCTTTTATCCTAAAGATGTTCCTCCTTATCCTAGACACCCCTACCATGGGAAACTACCTCGCCACATGTTCTCTGTCCGGATATTTCAGTATTCAAAATTCTCAATGAGGCCCCCCCCCCATCCTTCTTTATCCCAACGAGTACAGTCCAAGAGCCAACAATCGCTCCTCACATGTTAACCCTTTCATTCCTGGAAATATTCTAGTAAACCTTCTCTGAATTCTCTTCAACGCCAGCACGTACTTTCTCAAATCAGTGCCCAAAACTGTACACGGTTCTCCAAAGTGAAGTCTCACCATGCTTTATAGAGCCTCAACATTACGTCCCTCTAGAAATGAACGTCAACATTGCATTTACCTTCTTCACCACTGACTCAACCCGGAGGTCAACCTTTCTCATATCCTGCACAAGGACGCCCAAGTCCAATTGCATCTCCAAATTAAAAAAATTCTCCTCATCTAAATTATACCTGAAATCTGCCTATCTATTTCTTCTACCAAAGTGCATGATGTACACTTCCCAACACTGTGTTTCATCTGCCACCTCTGCCCATTCTCCTCATCTATCAAAGTCTCTCTGCCACCTTTCGGCATCCATAGCGCCACCTCCCCTACCACCTGTTTTGGCATCATCTGTAAATCACGCCTCAAAGCCATCTGTTCCACAATGTAAATCATTTATGCACAGCATAAAAAGAAGTGCCCCCAACACCGACCCCCTCCGGAACACCACTGGTAATTGGTAGCAGACTTGAATAGGATCACTTTATCCTCTTTCTGTTTCCTGCCAACCAGCCAATGCTCTACTCATGCTGGTATCCTTCCTGTAATTCCATGGGCTCCCATCTTGTTTAGCGGCCTTGTGTGTGGCACCTTGTCGAAGGTCTTTTTTGAAAGTCCAAATACACAACATCCACTTCATCTATCCGACTGTCCGACATGATCTCCGCAGAAAATTGCAATAGGTTTGTCAGTTATGATTTTCATTTAAGGAAACTACACTGACTTGGGCCTATCTTTTCATGCTCCTCCAGGTTTTCGGTAACCGATGTCAGGCTGATAGGTCTATAATTTCTTTTCTGCTGCCCCGATCCCCTCTTAAACAGCGGAGGGACATTTGCGATCCTCCAGTCCTCCAGAACCATACCCCAGACTCCATTGATTCCTGGAAGATTATTACCAATGCCTCCACCATCTCTACAGTGACCTCCTTTAGAACCTGAAGATCCGGGAGGCTTATCTACCCTTTGACCATTTAGCTTCCCAAGTACCTCTCTCATGATCGTGACCAAATTCATTGCTCCTCTCAGAGACCCATGAGGTCCAGGTTCAAGACAACTGTAGTAAAAATGCTGGAGGAACTTGGCTTAAGGGAGGAAAGTTTAGGGGAGATATCAGGGGTAGATTTTTTACACAAGGAGTTTTGGGTGCCTGGAATGCCGTGCTGGAGACTGAAACATCGGGGGCATTTAGGAGACTCTTAGACAGACACATGGATGAAAGGAAAGTAGAGGGTTAAGGGGTAGGGCGGGTTTAGTACATTTTTTAGGAAAGGGATAGATAGGTTATCACAACATCGAGGGGTGATGTTCCCATGTTCTATATCCACAGAGATAGCAGACTCAAGACAACTGTGCTCCAGAACTTGGAGATGATCTCCATGACCTGAGACAACACGTCTGCTACTTGGACCTGTTGAATTTCCTCGTAGAGAGGTACAGAACAGATATTATCCTTCAGCTCACCGGGTCCATGCAAATCGTCAACCTCCCACTGACATGAATCCCTTCCTCAGTATTCTCCCCACATTCCGCCAACTGCCCGCCCCCAGATTCTACCCCTCACCTGCGCATGGCGCAGCACGTTGGGCTGCAGGGCCCATTTCATGTGGTGCAACTCTATGACTCCAGGGGACATTTACTGTGGCCAATTGAATCCCGAGCTGCCCGCCTTTGGGATGTGTGAGGAAGTCACAGGGGGAGAAGGGGCCAACTTCACAAAGACAGACAGGACCCCAAGATCAGAATCGAAACTGACTTCTTTGCCCACTGAGCCCTGCTGGGTTACTGCTGCATGTTGTCTGTGTTAGAAACAGAAGTACCTTTAAAGAAATTGCTCGAGACAAAAATTGAGAACAAAGAACATTTATTACTACAACAATGCAAAGTTGGGAATACACACATACACTGGGGCTCACCCAACTTTTATACAGTAAATTTCAGTACCAGAATACCCTCCCCCTTACATTCTTCTGCCCCCTGGATGGGTTTGGCATAGGCAATCCTTCCTGCCTACGTGCAGTTTCAGTATACTTGGAGGACCAGGGCGTATCCTGTCGGTGTCTTCTCATGCCACTATCCCCATTGTCCTTATTCACAACCTTGCCCTTGTCCCCATTCACACCTTTCCAACTCTCAGGGCTACAGTCCCTTCATATGCAGGGTTCGCTAATCTTGTCTAGGGTTTACTAATTAAATATGCATAACTTGAAAAATCTGTGTATGGCTTACTAATTATATATGTAGAACTTGCTAATACTGTCTGTCTAAGGTTTTCTAATTATTTATGCAAGCCTTGCTAATTCTATCTGGGGCTTGGCGACCCTTATCTCGTTCAGACTCACTCTACTTCTATTCTCAATTGTCTGTCCTTCTCTCCTTCATTCAGTGAACTTGCTGCTTCTTTCTGAAGGGCTAGGAGATTCTTATCTTACTCAGACAGTGTCAGCTTCCTGCCTTCTAATATCCATGTCTCATGTTGGTTGTACTGGCTTCATTCATTTACTTATGTATCTATTTTATTTTCTTCATGTTGATATTGCAATATCAGTTTTTCTCATTTCTCACATCACCTATTCCTTCATTTCTAAAAGGGATATTTCAAAATTTGGACAAATTACATACTGAGAAATTATGAAACCATCCACAAATCACCTTAGGCAATCCCTTACTAATCACAGAGCACCAACGACATAAGGATTACTTAAAGTGGGATGTGAGTGGAAAGAAAAAGGTTGAGAACCACTGATCTGGAGAGTCCCTTTAACACAATAAAATGTCCTAATTGTAAATACATAAAGCCCTCGGAGAGGTTATCCAAAGTCCAGTGAACGAGACATGATGTAACAAGGACAAGGTTAAGTCAGTGTTGAAGATGTTATAACGTTGGCATTCATTTCTAGAGGAATAGCGTACAAGAGCAGGGACATAATGTGGAGTCTCCATAATGCACTGGTGAGACTTCACTTTGGAGAACCGTGTACAGTTTTGGGTGCCGTATTTGAGAAAGGATGAGCTGGCATTGGAGAGGGTTCAGAGAAGATTTACTGGAATGTTACCAGGAATGAAAGGGTTAGTATACGAGGAATGACTGTTGGCTCTTGGACTGTACTCGTTGGAGTACAGAAGGATGGGAGGTGGGGGACAGACCTCACAGGTGTATGATTCCCATGGTAGGGGATCCTAGGACAAGAGGATGTCAATTCAAAACGGAGATGAATTTCATGACAATAAATTATGATTCTGCAAAATGTTTCTTCAGCCAGAGGGGCCGGGAGTCTGCGGAACCTGTTGCCAAACCTAACGACTGTGGAAGCAAAGTTGTTGGGTGCATTGAAGGCAGAGATTGCTGGGTATTTGATCAGTCAGGGCATCAAGGGTTACGGGGAGAAAGCCGGGGAGTGGGACTGAGTGAGAGGATGGATCTGCTCGTGATTAGAATGGTGGCGAGGACTCAGTGGGCCAATGGGCCGACTTCTGCTCCGATACCTCATGACCTTGAGACTTGAAAGATGGCTCTGAGAGAAATAAACTTCAGATAATAGGCCAGATGTCAATAGATGAAAAGGAGTGTGGGCTCTGATAGACCAATGGGACTTTTATGAATTAGGCAGTTGAGGGTTGGATGTTCAAGTTTATGGAAAATATGCAATGGGACATGTTCAAACAGTCATCTATCGAGATAACAAATCTACTGAGAAGAACCTCCTATTATGTATTTATAGAAAACATTTTCCACTGGCATTGTTATAGAATATACATCAGTGGTTCTCAACCTTTTCCTTTCCACTCACGTACCACTTTAAATAATCCCTCTGCCATCAGTACTCTGTGATTAGTAAGGGACTGGTTAAGGACGCAGCAAGGAGAACCGGATGGTGGTTTGCCTCCCTGGTGCCAGGGTCCGAGATGTTGCTGCTCGTGTCCCAGATATCCTAAAGTGGGAGGGACAGGAGCCAGAGGTCGTGGTACATGTAGGTACCAATGACATAGGGAGAAATAGAGAAGAGGTCCTAAAAAGTGAGTACAGGCAGTTAGGTAGGGAGTTAAAAAGAAGGACTGCAAAGGGGGTAATTTCTGGATTACTCCCTGTGCCACGTGACAGTGTGAATAGAAATAGAATGAGGTGGAGGATTAACACGTGGCTGAAGGGGTGGAGTAAGGGGCAGGGTTTTAAGTTTCTGGATAACTGGGACCTTTTTTGGGGGAGATGTGACCTGTACAGTAAGGACGGGTTACACTTAAATCCCAGGGGGACCAGAATCCTGGCAGAGGTATTTGCTAGGGCTACTCAGGATCCTTTAAACTAGAATGGTTGGGGGGAGGGAACAAAATAGTACAGAGCAGTAAGGAGAAGGTTAGAATGCAAACAATGAAAGTTTGTAGTAAGTATTTGAATATGGATGGGCAGGTGATAGAGAAGGGAAATGCTCTGGAAGAAGATGAAGGGCAATTGGCAGGAAAAGTAAATAATGTTGTTCTTAAAGATGAGGGAAAACAGGGATTAAAAAATGGGAAATCCCTGAAATTCATATATTTTAATGCCAGGAGTATTGTAAAAAAGGTAGATGAGCTGAAGGTGTGGATTGATACTTGGAAGTATGATGTGGTAGCGATTAGTGAGACATGGTTGCAGGAGGGATGTGACTGGCAACTGAATATCCCTGGGTTTCGTTGTTTTAGGTGTGATAGAGTCGGAGGGGCAAGAGGAGGAGGGGTTGCATTGCTTGTCAGGGAAAATATTACAGCGGTGCCTAGGAAGGATAGATTAGAGGGCACATCCACGGAGGCTATTTGGGTGGAACTGAGGAGTAGGAAAGGAGAGGTTACACTTGTAGGGGTGTATTATAGACCACCCGGAGGGGACCGAGACCTAGAGGAGCAAATCTGTAGGGAGATAGTAGATATTTGTGATAAGCACAGGGTTGTAATTATGGGAGATTTTAATTTTCCACATATAGATTGGGAAACACATTCTGTGAAAGGAATGGATGGGTTAGAGTTTGTGAAATGTGTGCAAGATAGTTTTTTACAACAATATGTAGAGGTGCCGACCAGAGAAGGAGCAGTGTTAGATCTACTGTTGGCAAATGGGATGGGTCAAGTGACGGAGGTTAGTGTTGGCGAGCACTTCGGGTCCAGTGATCATAATGCCATCAGCTTCAATGTCATGATGGAAGGAGAGAAATCAGGGCCAAGGATTGAGGTTTTTGATTGGGAAAAGCTAGATTTGAGGAGATGCGAAAGGACTTGCAGGGTGTGCATTGGGACAATTTGTTTTATGGGCAGGATGTAGTAGAGAGATGGAAGTCTTTTAAAGATCAGATTTTGAGAGTGCAAAAGCTTTATGTTCCTGTTAGGTTAAAAGGAGGGGCAAAAGGTTTGAGAGAGCCGTGGTTTTCAAAGAATATTGGAAACTTGGTTCGAAGAAAAAGGGGGGCGTACATTAGATATAAGAAGCATGGAGTTAAGGAGATGTTTGAAAGATACATTGAATGTAAGAGGAATCTTAAGAGAGGAATTAGGAAAGCTAAAAGAAGGTACGAGAAAACTATGGCAAGCAGGGTGAAAACTAATCCAAAAGAGTTCTACAAATATGTTAATGGTAAGAGGAAAGCTAGAGACAAAATTGGTCCCTTAGAAAATCAGAGTGGAAAACTGTGTGTGGAGCCTAGAGAAATGGGGGAGATATTGAACAGTTTCTTTTCTTCGGTATTCACTAAGGAGAAGGATATTGGGAGATGTGGGATTAAAAAAAGCAAATTGGGTAAATATGGGGAATATAGAGATTACAAAAGGTGTAGTTTTAAGGCTTTTGAAGAATATAAAGGTGGATAAGTCTCCGGGACCAGACGGGATCTTCCCCAGGACATTGAGAGAAGTGAAGGAGGAAATAGCAGAGGCTCTGGCGGTAATTTTCCAAATGTCATTAGATATGGGGATAGTGCCGGAGGATTGGCGCATTGCGCATGTGGTTCCGTTATTTAAAAAGGGTTCAAGGAGGAAGCCTGGCAACTATCGGCCTGTAAGTTTGACGTCTGTGGTAGGTAAATTAATGGAGAAAATTCTTAGAGATAGTACTTATAAACATCTGGATAGACAGGGTCTGATCAGGAGCACTCAACATGGATTTGTGGGAGGAAGGTCATGTTTGACCAATCTGATTGAATTTTTTGAAGAGGTGACTAGGAATGTGGATGAGGGTAGCGCAGTGGATGTTGTCTATATGGACTTCAGTAAGGCCTTCGATAAGGTACCACATGGAAGGTTAGTTAGGAAGGTGCAGTCTTTAGGTATAAATTTTAAGATAGTCAAATGGATTGAACATTGGCTGAAAGGGAGAGGCCAGAGAGTGGTAGTGGATAATTGTCTGTCAGGTTGGAGGCTGGTGACCAGTGGTGTGCCTCAAGGATCTGTATTGGGCCCATTGTTGTTCGTTATATACATTAATGATCTAGATGATGGGGTGGTGAATTGGATTAGTAAATATGCAGACGATACTAAGATAGGTGGAATGGTGGATAATGAAGAAGGTTTTCAAGGATTGCAGAGGGATTTGGGCTGCTTAGAAAAGTGGGCTGAAAAATGGCAGATGGAATTTAATGCTGACAAGTGTGAGGTGCTTCATTTTGGTAAGAAGAATCAGAATAGGACATATGTGGTTAATGGGAGAGCATTGAGGAATACAGAAGAGCAGAAAGATTTAGGAGTAACGGTACATCGTTCCCTGAAGGTAGAAACTCACGTGAATAGGGTGGTGAAGAAGGCTTTTAGTATGCTGGCCTTTATCAATCATTGCATGGAATATAGGAGTTGGGAGGTGATGTTGAGATTGTATAAGACGTTGGTGCGGCCTAATTTGGAGTTCTGTGTGCAGTTCTGGTCGCCTAATTATAGGAAGGATATAAACAGAGTGGAGAGAGTGCAGAGAAGGTTTACCAAAATGTTGCCTGGGTTTAAGCATCTGGAGTATGGGGAGAGATTGGACAGATTGGGTCTTTATTCTTTGGAGCGTAGAAGGTTGAGAGGGGATTTGATAGAAGTATTTAAGATTATGAAAGGGATAGACAGAATGGATGTGGATAGACTATTTCCGTTAAGAGGAGGAAAGATTAAAACAAGAGGACATGAGTTAAGAATTAAGGGGCAGAGGTTTAGAGGTAACATGAGGGGGAACTTCTTTACTCAGAGAGTGGTAGCTGTGTGGAATGATCTTCCGGGAGAAATAGTGGCGGCGGAGTCAATTGTATTATTTAAGAAAAGGTTGGACAGGTATATGGATGAGAAGAAGATGGAGGGTTATGGGCATTGTGCAGGGAGGTGGGACTAGAAGGGCCTAATGGCCTGTTTCCGTGCTGTAATTGTTATGTTAAGGTGGGATGTGAGAGGGAAGGGAAGGTTGAGAATCTCTATACCCAATTGTTACTTAAATATTTTGCTTGAGAAAAATTGTCATCGGCCCATTTCATTTGGAGTTCTGAAACCGTGCACATAACAAGTCAATTAGGGATGATTAAAACAGTGGTTTCAACCTTTTTCTTTCCACCCACATCCCACCTGAAGCAACCCCTTACTAATCACAGAGCACCGATGGCATCGGGAATACTTTTTTCGAGAACCAGTGATGTACATTCTCAAAGATGTGGAAAGGTTTTGTGACTGTACTCATTGTTGTACACATTCAAAATCATTTTCCAGACATCAACATCTGATATTCTCCCTTTGTGTTAACATGTTCCATTTATCCTTCCCTCCGGTGTGCGACAAGACATAAGTTCCAACCTTTTGGATCTCTTAAGATTGACAGTCAGTACTCATCATAGTTTTCTACATGAATCAATTTTATCATCTTACATGAAACCAATTTGTATATGTCATCTGAGGTTAAATTCTCATGCAACATACGGTCCTATCGATTTCTGACTAGAGGGGGAGCTTCTTGTGGCCTCATGAAGATGGCAGAGTTCTCCCCAAACGGATAATATGCTCACCTATACAGAGGAAGGTCATGAGATCAAGGGGTGGGGGGGAGGGCTGCCTTTATGAGAAGATGAAGGAAGGAAGGGTGGGGGGGTGGATTTCTAATATCACTCGAATTCCTATGGGAGGCTGGTTGGGAGCAGGCCATCTTTATTCAAACTCTGAACTGCAAAGGTGTCTGTGCCTGGGCGGTAGGAAGATCTCCCACCTGGTTCCTCCTCGCATCCTATCGGGACATGGCACTGTGATGCACTGTAGTGACAGTAAAGCAGACACAAGATTCAAAGACTGAACAACAGGCTTTATTCAGCTTAAAGTCTCTGTTGTGGCTAGCTGTGCCCTGCTCCCGAGTGACTGACCTCAAGGGGGGCCGGATGTGGCTTATATCCCAGGTGGCTGATTGTCAGCCAACCGGGTGGGGCTTGGTCCATTCAGGTCGACTGATTGACAGCCGGCCAGGTACGGTCTGTCCTGCAGGTACAGTGATCGCCCCCTGCAGTAGGCTAGTGATGTTACACCACAGACACAGAGGTGATTCACTAAATTTGGCCTGTGATGGAATGTGTCAGCTATGAGTAAAGCCAGGGAAGCTTTTAAAGCAGAAGAGGTTCAGAGGGAACAGAGTGGAGGACTTTAACATTAATATCAATAGTGTGGACTGCAGGAAAGTGAGGAGACCCTGGAACACTTGGCCAGAGTGGTGGAAGTAGTGTCATCAACAGTATTTAATGTGTCTAGACAAGCAGTTAAATCACTCAGGAAGCGAAGGCAACAGGCCAATTTAAATTTAGACGGTAACAGGTCATTCAGCCCATGTACCTGTGCTGCCCACTTGCACCCAATTAACCCACAACCTTCGTTAGGTTTCGAATGGTGGGAGGAAACTGGAGCCCCTGGGGAAAACCCATGCAGAGAAAGTACAAACTCGCTAGCGCAGGTCCCAATTGCTAGCGCTGTAAAGACTTTGGGCTAATCACACAGCCCAATGTGCGGATGGGATTAACGTGGGTGGGTGCCACTGGTCGGAGTGGACGTGGTTCCGAATGGCCTGTTTCATGCTGTACCACTTGAATACTTACCCATTTTTTGTGAAGAAATATGACACGGAGAATGTACCCTCTTCAATCACTGCCCTCCCCACCGTCGACATGATCTACTGGGATCTCTGTCTGAAGAGGGTGCACAAAACCATCGAGGACCCCTTCCACCCCGCACCCAGCATCTTCCGGCTGCTCTCTTCCTGTTGAAGAAGAGATACAGGAGGATCAGAGCCAGCACCACCAGGCTGAGGAACAGCTTCTTCCCACGGGCAGCGAGAATGGTGAACGACCAAAGGAACTGCTCACACTGACTCTCTGAGACCCTCACAGTCACAAAACAATATTTATTTATTTGTATATCTGAATACTTGTCCTGCCTATGTGTGTTATGTTTGGTTGTGTGTCTGCATGTTTTGCCCCAAGGACCGGAGAACACCGTTTCATGAGGTTGTACTTGTGCAATCAAATGGCAATGAACTTGACTTGATTTTCAGGAGATGCTTACAAGGTCAGGCATGACAAGGGAAGGAAACTGATGGAGAAAGGGCAGATGGAGTTTCATCCAGACCATTGTGAAGTGATGCATTCCAGGGAAAGTATACCGAAAATGGCAGGACCCTCAGGATCATTGATGTGCAGGGAGATCTTGGGGAGCCCGTCAATGGTTCACTGAAAAGTGGCCACACCAATGGAGAAGCTGGTTTGAGGAAAAATGCCATACAGCGCACTTGCTTTCGTTAGTTAGGGCACTGAGTGTAAAAGTTAGCGAGTCATGTTGATCTATAAAACTTTCATCTGGCCATGTCTGGTGCATAGTGTGGAATAAAGCACAAAAGTCTGCAGACCCCGTGGTTGAAGTCAAAAACATGATGCTGGAGAAACTCAGCAGGTCAAGCAGGGTCCTTTATACCGCAAAGAGAAGGATACATAACCAATGTTTCGGGCTTGAGCCCTTCATCAAGGTGTGAGTAAATGACCTGTTACCAAGCTGTATGTCTAAATTTGGCCTGTTGCTTTCTGAGTCATTCATGCTTGTCTGGGCACATTAAATGACGCTGCTTCTCCACCCAAACAAAATCGGGGGGAAGGGGTTAGGGGTGGGGGGAGGGAGAACAGTCCCACAGGCAGGAGGTAATAGGTGGATAAGGGAGGTGGGGGGGGGGGGATGGCTCTATGAATGGAGAGGGAAGTAGGTGGAGAGCTGGAGTAAAGGAGATGGAGGGAGGGAGAAACCGAAGAAGTCGACATTAGTGCCATCTGGTGCGAGGGTGCCCAGACGCAATATTCAGTGTTGACGAAGGGCTCAAGGCTGAAACGTCGATTCTGTATCTTTATCTTTGCTACATAAAGGACACTGTATGACCTGCTGAGTTTCTCCAGTTTTATGGGTTACCACCCCCCCCCCACCCCCACCACTGAGTATAGCGTGCTGTTCCATTGCCCCATTACAGAAAGGATATGGGGACTTTGCGGAGGATGTCAAAGGTTCACAGGGACGTTTCTCAGATCGGAGAGTGTTAGCGATAGAGAGAGGCTGGGTTGATTTTGCTGGTGTGTGGAGGCTGGGAGAGTGAGCTGATAGAAGTTTCTAAAGTTATGAAAAGAATTGACAGGGTAGAGCGAGAATACTTTTCCTAAGATGAAAATGGCAAACAGTAGAATACATGCATTTAATGTGAGCAAGGAGTTTAATAGAGTATTGGGTGCCTGGAGTGGGCTTCCCCTGGCAATGGTGGAAGCAAATATGATAGCAATCTTATATATTTAATTTTAGACATACAGCGCAGTAATAGGCCCTTTCGGCCCACGAGTCCGTGCCGCCCAATTTGCACCCAAATAACCTACACTCCCCCGATGCGTTTCAAACAATGGGAGGAAACTGGAGCCCCCCCCAGGGAAAACCCACACAGGCAGAGGGAGAACGTGCAAACTCCTCACAGGCAACGCGGGATTCGAACCCTGGTCCCGATCGCTGGCACTCTAACGGCATTGCGCCAACTGCCGTGCTTAAGATGTATTTAGGCAGCCACAACAAAAAGTGGGGCAAGGGAGGGATATGGACCTTGTGCAAGCAGATGGAATCAGTTTAGATTGGTTTCATGGTCAGCCCAAACATCATGGCCCAAAGAGCCTGTTCCTGTATTGTTCTATCATTACAGACATAAGCAGGAGAAACTCAGCAAGTTGAGCAGTGTCAGTGGGAGTGAAAGTACGGTCGATGTTTCAAGATGGAGTCCTTCATCAGGATTCAATAAAAGTTCCAGCCCAAAATGCAGACATGTGAGTGTGATAGTACAAATCTATCACCAATGTATATAGTGTATATAGTTACTGTATCTAGACTGTGCTTACAGCGATTGGCTGAGAGCTTAGCCACGCCTACTGTCTGGGCCTTAAAGGGTTGTGTCCCTAGCCAGGTCGGATCATTCCAGACTGGTCGGCTACCTGTGAAGAGCTCCTGTCTTTTGCTAATAAAAGCCTTGGTTTGGATCAACAAGTCTTTGATTCTTTCGATGAGCTCTACAATTTTATTAGGAAAAAGAAAAAAGAATTTTTTTGAAAGGGATGGAGCGTTTGACGGCCAGAAAAGCTGGATATCGACCCACAGTCAGCTACAGCCTTCAAAGTCTTTAAGTTCTGGCTGCTGAACTTTGAAAACTTCCTGAGATTCATTCGGGTGGAGGAGGATAACCAGCATCTAACAGCATTGCTGTCTATGGTGTCCTTGAGAGTCTACAAGAACATCCAGGATGAGACCACTTACACCGCAGCCATAAAGGTACTGAAAGAACTGTACGATCAACCAATGAACAGAGTTCATGCCCGGCTCGTGCTTGTGTCGAGGAAGCAACAGCCCGGCGAGTCCAGCAGGGCATATTTACAAGTATTAAAGGCGTTGGGCAAGGACTGTAACTGTGTGGACAAAACTGCTGCCGAGATCACAAACGATCTCGTCCGGGATGCCTATGTGGCCGGGCTCTGATCGAACGAAGTGAGGCTGCGCTTGCTCGAGCAAGGGGTAGAAAAACTAGAGGACGTGGCCCGGATTGTGATCACAATGGAGGATGCAGCCTTAAAGTCCAACGAGTTCTCTAAGGACTGGACTCCTCGTTCTGATGTGAGTAGAGTGCCCTTCTACCCTACCACCCCCCGAGATACTGACGGCCTGTCGGCTGCTGCTACACTGCCCCCTGCGAACCCAAAATGTTATTTCTGCCCAGCAAGAAAAGCCAGGTGCCAGAAGTGCCTTAAAAAAGGCCACTTTGCTGCAGTCTGAAGGTCTAAAATGGCCGCCAGCAAACACAGTGCCTCGTGTGAAGCCCAACCGCCACTATCCCATTCAAACTCTTCTTCCCCAGAGCTCTCGTCCAATGAGCGCGAAGGCTCCCCTGCACGGCAACACCTGACGTCACAGAGATGCCGAACCCGGAAGGGGCAGCCCACCCTCGCAACCATGGTGTTGGCCCGCCTCTCTCCCCCGTGCGGAACACTCTACCCGGCCTCGGTCCCGACTTTGGCAACCGCTGCTGCAGCCGCCACCACAGCCACCTCCGGGGCCGATGCTACTGCTGCTGCTGCCCGCTCCCCTGCTGCCGCCGCCTACGCCACCGCTGGTGTGGCCACCACGACCAAATGGGGACCTGCCACGGCCAACCAGGCTCCGTGCCGCAACAGAAGGACCAACAGCACCCCAACGACCCGGGCCACCCTGTCGACAACACGACTGGGGAATTGAGCGAAGGAGCGGTCGCACCCAACGAGCCCGCTGGTGACACCACTCCAGCGACCCCAATCCCAGCACCACGGCGGTCACGCCGGATGGTCAGACCCCCTGACCGCTACAGTCCTTAACCTACCCCTTCCTTTCATTCTCTCCCTCTTTTTTTTGTTTTTTTTTCAGGGTCAGTTCTCCAAGAAGGGGTGAATGTGATAGTACAGATCTATCACCAATGTATATAGTGTATATAGTTACAGTATCTAGACTGTGCTTACAGCGATTGGCTGAGAGCTTAGGCACACCTACTGTCTGGGCCTTAAAGGGTTGTGTCCCTAGCCAGGTCGGATCATTCCGGACTGGTCAGCCACCTGTGAAGAGCTCCTGTCTTTTGCTAATAAAAGCCTTGGTTTGGATTAACAAGTCTTTGATTCTTTCGACGAGCTCTACAATGAGGTGTTGCATTTTGGAAGGGCAAGCCAATGTAAAACAGACACAGTAAAGGGTCGAGCACTGAGGAGTGCGGTAGAACAGGTGGATCTGGGAATACAGAGACATAATTCCCTGAAAGTGGTGTCACAGGTGTATAGGGTTGTAAAGAGAGCTTTTGGCAAATTGGCCTTCATAAATCAAAGTATTGAGTATAGGAGTTGGGATTTACATTTTTAAATCGAGACATACATACAGCTCGTCCAATTACACCCAAACTACAACCCCGGTACATTTTGAATGGTTGAAAGAAACCAGAGCACCTGGAGTATACCCACGCAGAAACGGGGAAAATGTACAAACTTCTTACAGACAATGTGGGATTTGAACCCCAGTCCCAATCGCCGGCGCTGTAACAGCATTGTGTTAACCACTACACCAACTGTGCTGCCCTCTGTTATGGTAAAAGTTGTATAAGGTGAGGCCATTTCAGACAGTTTTGGTCTCCGAACTACAGGAAAGGTATCAATAAGATTGAAAGAGTGCGGAGAAGATTTACTAGGATATTGCTGGGACTTGAGGAACTGAGTTACAGGGTTAGGTTAAACAGGCTAGGACAGTCTAGAAGAATGAGGGGAGATTTGATAGATGTATTTAAAATTATGAGGGGGATAGACAGAGTAAATGCAACTGGGCTTTTCCACTGAGGGTGTAAGATAGAAATCAGAGGACATGGGTTAAGGATGAAAGGGGAAAGGTTTAGGGGGAACCTCTTCACGCAGAGAGTGGTGGGGGTGTGGAACAAGCTACCAGCTGAATTTGGGCTCAATTTTAACATTTAAGTATTTGGATGGGTGGTGGGGGGGTGTGGAGAGTTCAGGTTAGTGAAAATATAGCCAACAATATAGAAGGCCCTTTGGGTCATGAAATCTGTGCTGCCCAATTAACTCTCCATATGGCAGGTGGGGGAGGTGGGAAACCGGAGCAGGTCACAGGGAGAACATGCAAGATACCAGATTGCGGATGAAAGGTCGGGTTTGGGAAAAAAAGTTGCCCACTCCCAGAATCGCAATTGGAATCTATTCTCATGAACAAGTCGGGAAAATTATTTGTTTTGTGACAGCTTCACCGTGAGAGCAGTTATATCAACCGCCTTACAAAATAAATGTCCGTGGTTCCATGTTCATTCAGGAATCCAATGGCGGAGGGGAGGAAGCTGCCCTTGTGCCGCTAAGTGCTCGTCTTCAGGCTCCCAATGGGGTAGCAGAATGAAGGGGGCATGGCCAGGGTGGTTGGGGTCCTGTTTTCTTAAGACGCAGCCTCTTGTAGATGTCCTTGATGGAGTGAAGGCTGGTGCTCATATGTGGCAGGCCGAGTTAATCATCCTCTGGAGCTTTTTCCTGTCCAGAGCTTTGGCACCTCCGTTCCAAACAGTGATGCAATCTGCCAGAATGCTCTCCACGACACGCCTGTAAGTGTTTTCAAAAGTCTTTGAGTTGCATGCAGTGGAAATTTTCTAACGTGCATCTATTTCGATGCAAGGAGCATTATAGGAAAGGCAGACGAGGTTAGAGCATGGATTGGCACGTGGAATTGTAACATTGTGGTCATGAATGAAACTTGGTCTTAGGAGGGGCAGGTCAGGCAGTTCAATGTTCTGGGCTTCCGTTGCTTTAGACGCGATAGAACAGGAGGGATGAAAGGGGGATGGAGTGGCATTGCATCTCAGGGAAAATATCACAGCTATGTTCAGGCAGACCAGTCCCATATGACTCATCTACTGTTATAATTCCACATGCCAATCCATGCTCTAACCCATACTTTTGAAAACACTTACAGGCGTGTCGTGGAGAGCATTCTGGCTGATTGCATTACTGTTTGGAATGGAGGTGCCAAAGCTCAGGATAGGAAAAAGCTCCAGGTCATGGAACCTGTACAGATTAAAGAGGAGGAAGGGCTCACTCCCTTAAAGCAAATAAGGGTGGATAAATCCCCAGGGCCTGTCAAGATATTCCCTCAGATCTTGTGGGAAACTAGTGTAGAAATTGAAGGGGCTCTGGCAGATATATTTAAAATGCCCTTAGCCACAGGTGTGGTGGTGGAGAATTGGAGGGTAGCTCATGTTGTTCTGTTTTAAAAAAACCTCCAAAAGTAACCCGGGAAATTGTAGGCCAGTGTGCCTGACATCAGTGGTAGGTAAATTATTGAAAGGTGCTCTAAGAGATTGGATATACAATTATTTGGATAGCCATGGACTAATTGGGGGTAGTCAACACGGCGTTGTGCGTGGTAGGTCCTTTTTAATCAATCTTGGAGTTTGTCAAGATGACCAGGAAAGTTGATGAAGGAAAGGCTGCGGATGTTGTCTACTTGGACTTTAATAAGGCCCTTGACAAGGTCCCACATGGAAGGTTAGTCAAGAAGGTCCGGACGTTAGGTATTCATGGTGAAGTGGTGAACTGGATTCAAAATGGCTGGACAGGAGAAGCTCCCAGAGAGTAGTGATGGATGGTTGCTTTTCAGACTAAAGGCCTGGGCCTCAGGGATCGGTGCTGGGACCATTGTTGTTTGTTATCTGTATCAATGATCAGGATGATAATGTGGTGAATTGGATCAGCAAGTTCACAGTTAACAAATAGACCAAACCAAATGTGCATGAAGACACAGAGCAGCCACGAACATCAGTGAATCGGAAATGACCTACTTTTGCTTTGACTCTCAGCTGACCCACAACTTGCAGATTTTGAACAGAAATGATCAAACAGCACTGTGAAGGGGAATAACGGTTTCGTGTCCCCACATCTATCAGTCCGCCAAAGATGCTGAGATAGGACACGAAAGATGATTCATTTGGGATTTTTCTTCTCACCCCCGGACCTCCCAAGAAACCCTCAACTGGCTTTGAATAACCTACTTCGATTATATTTTTAGAGTTAAGCCATCATGTGACGCTAATGAAGGCCAAAAGACATTTCCGCGGAAATCCTCTGACATTAATTTATCCGAGTGAGGTGGCGACGGATTGGGGCACCCCATCACGAATAGAGTGAAGATGGCAGGGACATTAGTGGACCAACTGACACTTACAAGGGTCCAGGGAGTTCAGAGCCATCATCACTGAAACTGAAAGGCTTTGACTCCGATATCATTGATTTGTTGATTCAACATCTCCAACGGCAGCCATCAAGCTCTTGAATGAACCCCACAACATTGTTTTTGATATGCTGTTTTATCAATGTTTTTTTTTTCTTTTCACTGCTCTGGAATGACAGTATAAATGCTAATAAGTTTAGACATACAGACATACAGCAGGGTAACAGGCCCTTTTGGTCTGTGCCACCCAATTGACATCCGACCCTGGTACATCTTGAAGGGTGGAAACTGGAGCAACTGGACGAAACCCACGCAGATACAGGAAAAATGTCGGGATTTGAACTCCAGGCCCAATGGCTACACCAACCGCACTATCCTAAGAGTAAGTTCTATGTTAAGTTTAAGTTTGTCACATTATCCCTGGGACAGCGAGACGGGTTCTACTGCGAGCAGTTTATCTGTGAGACTGCCTGCAGAAGAACACCCTTCTCGGTGTGCTGGAAATAATCTGGCAAGCTTCAACTTAATGTAAAACTTACGCTCCTTGCAGTTAGAGCTTTATTGGATGTGGCTGCAGGGAATTGGCTATCTTGTGGGACTTCTGCACTGCCGGCGTGGAGTTTGCATGCACTCCCTGCTTCCTCCCCAAGTCCTCTGGTTTCCTCCCTCGTACCAAAGATGCAAGTCGGTAGATTAGGGCAGCACAGTTGGCCGAAGGATGACACGGCTGGTGTAGCGGTTAGCGCAACGCCTTTACAGCACTAGCGGTTCAAATCCCGCGCTGTCTGTAAGGAGTTTGTACGTTCTTCCCGTGTCTGCGCGGGTTTTCTCCAGTGGGCTCTGTTTTCCTCCCACCCTTCAAAAATGTACCAGGGGATGTAGATTAATGGGGTGTATGTCTACATTTTTATTTAAAAATTAAATTGGTGGCTGTAGGTCAGAGGCAGAATCTAGGGGCAGGGGATGTGGAATTGATGGGAACGTGGGGAGAATTGAATAGATCAGTGCTGATTGGTGTCTCCAGCTCATCCTCTATTACATTAACCATTTTGCTATTTTACTCCCATTCAAAATAAAACACCCTTTTATTAATTTTTAAAGTAGACATACAGCACGGTAACAGGCCCTTTCAGTCCACGAGTCCATGCCGCCCAATGAATCTCTAGCCCCCTATATGCTTTTGATCGGTGGGAGGGAAACCAGAGCGCCCGGAGGAAACCCACGCGGACATGGGGAAAACGTACAAACTCATAAAGGACAGTGCGGGATTCGAACCCCGGGTCCCGGTCACTGGTGCTGTAACATCGTTGCCACCCTACTGTGTTACTGGGTTCCACATATGGCTCGACCAAAGTTGAATAAACATAATTCTGAATGAATTATCTTACATCATTAATTTTAGAAATCTGTAAAGTTATAATTAATATCCTTTATATTCTCAAATTATTTCCATTCCTATTTTCCTTCTCAATGCATTATGTACTTTCACAAGTACTGTCACGCATTAATTTCTTGTACATGTTGTCTTTTTGAAATTCAAGATAGTTACTGTGAATTGTCTGTCTGCATTGTGAACACAACTTGTCAATCAACACTTGAAAACTTCAAGGATTATTTTGTCTTCAGCCAATGACAACAAACGTTGGCATTGATGCCAGATTTGTACCTCAACTACACATACACAATAAAATGCCCCTGGTCACATAGGAAAAACAAAGTAGGCGTCATTTGGAGCATGGTGAGCAGTTCTGGGCTCCTCATTTAAGAAGGGAGGTACTGCCGATAAAGAGGGGGGTCACTGAGATGACGCTGTGAACGGAAAGGTTACCATATGAGGAATGTTTGACGGCTCTTGGTCTATATTCATTGCAATTTAGGAGAATGCTGGGTGTTGGGGGGGGGGGGATTCTCTCATTGGAAACATTTTGAATGTTGAAAGGTCTGTACAGAGAAAAGTTCATTCCCGAGGTGGGAGAGTCCAGGACAAAAGGCCACAACTTCATGGTTGAAGGATGTCCGCTTAGAACAGAGCTGAGGAGGAATTTATCAACCAGAGAATCTGTGGAATTTGCTGCTACGGGCGGTTGTGGATGCCAGGTCCTTGGGTTGTATTTAAGGCAGAGTTCTTGATTAGCCAGGACATCAAAGGTAATGGGGAGAAGGCCGGGCAGTGGAGCTGAGTGGGACAAGGGATCAAAATGGCAGAGCAGACTAAATAACCATTTCTGCTCCCATGTCTTATGAAAGATAAGGGAATTAGCCCAACAGTGTGTTTAGCTACAAGCTATGGCTCTGTGGAGCCTGACGTGGACTTTTTACCCCCTCCATAAATTGGAGCCTGACGTGGACTTTTTACCCCCTCCATAAATCTTCGTCCGCGAAGCCAAGCCAAAGAAGAAAAAAAGATGGCTCTGTGGAGCCTATAGCACAGGAGAGGTTCTAGCTGTATGCTGGTTAACTCAGAAGGAACACAGAACGACACGAACCCCAGTTGAGTGTAGTTAACACGGAGCTTTATTGGGCTCACAGCCCTGTTTTTATTCTCAAGCTGAGGGGTGTGGTCAAAGCCCCCTCAACGCTGATTGGTGCATGCATTTGTGATCCGCTTTCCTTGATAGGCCAGTTAGGCTCCTTTAGCTGTGGCCAATTGGAGGGCAGCGCTGCGGGCCTCGTGCAGCCCGCTGGATCATTGCGCTCGTCCCTCATTTTGTGAGGTGCTGCCTGAA
The DNA here is from genome assembly GCF_036971445.1 of Narcine bancroftii. Lineage (NCBI taxonomy): Eukaryota > Metazoa > Chordata > Chondrichthyes > Torpediniformes > Narcinidae > Narcine > Narcine bancroftii. The sequence continues at coordinate 66,149,854 of NC_091481.1, forward strand.
GGGTCTGCAAGGGGCTGCCACAGTGGAATATTTTATAGGATGGCCTAAATCACATGCGACCTTACGGATTTAGTAGGGTGACCCTTTAATATCTGACAGAAAGCCTTTTTTAATTCTATATTTCACACATAAAAGATCAGAGCCAGAATGACCAGGCTGAGAAACAGGTTCTTTCCACAGGCAGTGAGGCTGTTGAATGACTATTTATATAAATTCTCCAAGATGCTACTATTTATTTAACAATATATATTTATTATATGTTCTGCTTGTGTTTGAACTGATGACTGAAATGTTCCCAACCCAGCCAAGTTACATCCACTTGCATTTGCTGTAGTCGGCCAAACTTTTCTGGAGTCTGGGAGATCACGGTGGATTGGAAGACAGTAAATGTAACACCACTATTTAAAAGAAGGAGGTAGACAAAAGGCTAACTTGACACCCATTGACATAGTCAGGATAATGTGAACTATTTTGTAACCATGTAAGAATACACCTTTCTTACTGTAGTAACTGTAGAGCCTGCAGCTGACGTGGACTTTTTACCCCCTCCATAAATCTTCGTCCGCGAAGCCAAGCCAAAGAAAAAGAACTGTAGTGCACCACTGTGGGGTGTATGTATATGTGAGTGTGTGAACAGTTTCCTGAGATGGTGGAAGGTATCGTAAGTAAAGTCTCTTTTGTTATTTGAATCTTCCATCTCTAAGTTATTTAAGAAGCCTCCCAAATAACTCCAGAGACATAATGCCCGTAGTCAGGATAAAATGCTTCAATCTACCATTAAGGAAGAAACAGAGAGGTGGCTAAATAAAAGTTGTTCCATGAGGCGGACACAGTGTGGACTCAGGGAGGGCAGGTCAAGTTTAGCTAATTTACTGGACCTCTTTGAGGATATAATGAGCACTATGGACAGGCCAATGTGGTATACTTGGATGTCCAGAAGGCGCTCAATAAGATGCCACAAAAAAGACTTTAGCGTAAGTTGATGCACAGAGTTGGGAGTAATATATTAGCAGAGATTGGTTAACCAACAGAAGGCAGAGACTTGGGATAAATGGCAGTGTTGAGAGTCCTACAGGAGTTGGTGCTGGCTCACATCTATTCACAGTGATTTGAAGGAAGGGACCAAGTGAAGCATATCTAAGTTTGTTAATGACAGGAAATTGAGTGGAAACACAAGCTGTGTAGATGACATTGTGCAGAGAGATATAGACATGTTAAGTGCATGGGCAATTGCATTGCAGGTAGAGTAAAACATCAGTACACATGATGCCATCCACTTTGGAAGGTAAAATAGCCAACTGGGCGATCATTTAGATGGTGAAAGCATGCTGTTGTGGCGAGAGAGACCTGCGAGGCCTCATATATGAATCGGAAAAGAAGTGGCTGCGGGTGCTGGAGGTAATCAAGAAGGCAAATGGGACCTTGGCTTTCATTGCTGGAGGGATTCAATTTAAGAGCAGTGAGGTTCTGCTTCAACTGTAGAGAGTACTGGTGAGGCCGTATCCGGAGCACTGTGGGTGGTTCTGGCCTCCTGACTTGAGGAAGGATGTATTGGCTTTGGAGGCAGCACAGAGGAGGGTCACCAGGTTGATTCCAGAGATGAGGGGGTTGGCCTGGACAGTGGCGTCACTAGGGCTGGTGTCATCCAGCGTGGTAACTCATGGTGTCACCCCCCCCCCCCCCCACATAGACTTCCTCGTGTACCAGACCATACAGAATCCTTAGTAATGTTTTTTTGAACTAATGTTACTTGTGAATTGTAATTCCCGTAGATCACCAAATGTAACAGTGACGGTAGTGAGATAAACAACTAGAAGAATTAAAATGACATCTTTAAATTACGATATCATACACACAGCCTCAATGTATTTACAGTTAGATCGTTTCTCGGGGTTAAAATGAAAATTTGTTAAGAAAACATTATTAGTTACAAGATTATTAATAACTGAGCGGAACCTTTTATAATTTTTCTCCTTCTTTTCCTTTAACTACTACTTCATTCTCTGAAATGTTATTGATATTGGTTCACAAATACTAACGACTTCAAGATTGTAGCTAAAACACCAGAACAGCAGCAGCAACGGAAACACCAGCGCGAGCTGGTAGCGTGTGCAGACGAAACCATGTGATTCAAAGCATCGTTATCATTGGGGAATAATAATGGCTCTGACTGGAGTGTGTTAGAAGTTTCAAAAAGTTAATCGAATTTTAGCCTCGTAGGGATATTGATACATGGAAGATGGGCTTAAAATACAATAAATACGAGGCTGCGTATGATACAATATAATTGGTTACACAGACTATACATTACACCGCAAAAGTTAAATAAATGGGACCCAACAGTATCTGATAGATGTTTTCGATGTAAAAAAGAAATGGGAACAACAATTCATGCAATCTGGACATGTGAGAGAGTAGAAAAATTTTGGGATGATCTCAATCAGATATTAAATAAAATAACAGAAAACAATATACCAAAGAATCCAGAGATCTTTCTCCTAAGTAACATAAAAAATAAAGAATTTGGAATTGACTTGGAAGATGCACAAAAAAGATTTGTTAAGATAGCTCTAGCCGTAGCAAAAAAATGTATTATGTCAACCTGGAAATTGGAAGATAATTTGAAAATACAACAATGGTATATAGAAATGAATAAATGTATTCCATTAGAAAAAATAACATATAGTTTAAGAAATAATATTGAAATATTCGAACAAGTATGGGAGCCTTACATTAAATACAATAGCGAAAACCTACCGGGAACAAACATTACCTAAGTTGATGGAAGGAGAAGAAAAGAAAAGAATGGACTCAGTAGAATTTCTGGTGTATTTTTGTTGAATGACAACATTGTCTGACTGAATTAATGCAACCTAGATTGTATACCTAAAATGGATGAGAGGGGGTGGGGTGGGGGGGTGGCTTGGGAGGAGGGGTGGGGGGGGGAGAAAAAGTCACTGTAAATGTGTGGAAAAGAAAAAGTGTCTATCATGGCTATTGTGATTTATGGTGTGAAAAATAAAAAATTAAAAAAAAAAAAAAAAGATGGGCTTACAGAAAATGTTTCTGTTGTTATAACGAACGACAGAGATATTTTTATAAACATTAACAATAATTTTCTGGCATCCAGCAGGTGGAAGGCCTTCAAGGATGAAATTTTGAGAGTGCGGAGATTGCATGTTCCTACCAGGAATAAGGGCAAAGTTAACAGACATGGGGAACCTTAGTTTTCAAGGGATATTGGAGAGCTGGTTAAGGAGGGGGGCTAGATATGTGGTATAATCAACAAGGAGGAAATGAGCTACTTGCAGAGTAGAGAAAATGTAAGAGAATGCTTAAGAAGGAAATTAGGAAGGGAAAAAGAAGACGTGAAGGTCCTTTGGCAAATAATGTGAAGGAAAATCCAAAGGGTTTCTACAAGCCTATTAAAAGTAAAAGGATAGTAAGGGACAAAATTGGACCCCTAGAAAATCAGAGTGGTCGACTATGTTTGGAGCCTCATGAAATGGGAGAGATCTTAAACAATTTTTTTTTGGATCAGTATTTACGAGGAAACTGGCAGAGTTAATAAGGATGGAAGGGAAACAAATAGAAATATGGAGTTCAAGGAGAAGGAGGTGCTTGCTGCCTTGCAATGAATAAATTCAATAAATTCCCTGGACCAGATATGATATTCTCCCGCATCTTGAGGGAGACCAATGCTGAATTTCAAGGCCCCAGGCGGATAGATTCAAAATGGCCTTAGACATGGGGGAGGTGCCGGAGGATTGGAGGGTGGCTCATGTTGTCCTATAGGCCAGTGAGCCTGACGTCAGTAGTATGTAAATTATTTGAAGGATTTGAGAGATGGGATATATAATTATCCGCCGATTAAGGACAGTCAGGTGGTAGGTCGTGTTTAACAAATCTTGTAAAGTTTTTTTGAGGAAGGGTGATGAGGGAAGGGCTGTGGATGTTGTCTATATGGACTTTAGTAAGGCCTTTCTCAAGGTTCCATATGAGAGGTGATTCAGGAGGTTAGGACACTAGGTACACATGGAGGTTGCAAACTGGATTTGAAATTGGTGGAAGGAAACAGTGGTGGTGGATGGCTGCTTCTCAGACTGGAGGTCTGTGTCGAGCGGTGTGCCTCAGGGACCTGAATTGGGACCATGATTGTTTGTTATCTATATAAATGACCGAGATGATAACGTGGTGAATTGATTTGCTGATGACAGATAATTGGAGGCGTCGGGGGCTGTGAGGAAGATTTTTCAAAGCTTGCAGAGGGATCTGGACCAGCTGGGAAAATGGGCCAGTAAATGGCTGAGGGAATTGAATGCAGGTAAGTGTATGGTGTGGCACTTTGGAAGAGCGAATCAGGGTCGGACGTACACAGTAAATGGTCGGCCGTTGAGGATTGTGGAAGAGCGAAGAGATCTGGGAATACATGTACATTGTACCCTAAAGGTGGTGTCCCATGTGGACAGGGTTGTAAAGAAAGCTTTTGGCATCTCAGCCTTTATAAATCAAAGCATTGAGTATCGAAGTTGGGATGTTATGTTGAAGTTATTCAAATCATTGGTGAGGCCACACGTAGAATATTGTGTGCAGTTCTGGTCACCTAGCTGCAGGAAAGATATCAATAAGATTGAAAGAGAGCAGAGAATATTTACGAAGGTATTGGTGGGTTTTCAGGAGTTAAGTTACCAGGAAAGGTTAAACAGGTTAGGAATGAAGAAGGATGAGGGGAGACTTGCTAGAGGTTTATAAGATTATGAGGGGTACAGACAGAGTAAATGTGAGGAGGTTGTTTCCACTTAGATTGGGGGAGATAAAGACGAGAGGTCATGGCTTTAGGCTGAAAGGGGAGGGGTATAAGGGGACATTAGGGGAAGGTTTATCACTCAGAGAGTGGTGGGAGTGTGGAATGAGCTGTAGATTCAATCGTCAGTTTGACAAATAAATTGGATAAATACATGGATGGGAAGGGACAGGAGGGTCATGGAATGAGGGCAAGTCGGTGGGACTAACTAGTTTTATTGGTCAGTGCAGACCAGATGAGTTGAATGGCTTGTTTTTCTGTGCTATAATGAAACACTGCCCAAAAATTTTATAGACAGTCATTTTGATGTCACTCCCTCTATTGGTTTCACCCAGTGCGGTCCGCACTCCCCTCCCCCCCACCCCCCACCACCCCCCCCCCCCCCCCCCGAACCCTGCTAGTGACACCAGTGAGCCTATGAGGAGAGATTGAGTAATCTGGGAGTTGAGTAATCTGGGGGACGTGTGCCTGGCACAGTTAGAAATAGTGTGCCTCAGGACAGTCTGTTGTATGTCTGCTGTCTCTGAGGAATCTAATTATGAGCTTTGCTTCAATCTTCTAAGCATCTTTGAAATGGTGTTTCATGAGAGTGTTTACATCCACCCCAAGAGGGAAATTCTCTGTTTAGATGCCTCGTTGGAAGGAATGAGAACACAACAAAGAGGGGCACTTTGGCATGGGTACAGAGAGAGAAGACGCAAAATAAAAATGTGCACTGAGAGTGTGGAAGAGTTGTTGGATGTGTTCCAATGGACCCTTGCAGACTATTGAAGTCTAGACTTTAAATACATTAAACAGGAACACAGTGTTGCAAATTGGGTCTTTTGGGGACTAGGGACTTCCTGTGTCTCCATCTATGATCAGGCATGATTTGTACTACTGAATGTTTTAACAATGGTGGGGGGAATCGATTTTATCTTTGGGACTGGAGCGATCAGGCAAGAGTATTTCAGTGGGACATTGATGTATGTAGTTTAGCTGCCAAGAACAATTGATTGTTTTTTCTTCCATGGAGGAATTGTATTTGGGTGGGGGGGGAAAAATGGATTGGAGCTCGGGTTCTGCTTGTCAGAGTTCGGATTTGGAGCTCGGTTGCTAATGGTTGTGGACTGTAGCTGTGGGGGAGGGCATCTATCTACGCTGGAGGGTGAATCTACGGACTCTGGCGGGGCTCTCTTTTGCTTTTCTCTCTTTGCCTGTAAGAGGCACTGAGGCCATTTCTGCCGGCAGCAGGCAAAAGGCAATTTCATGTAATAGGACACTGTTCTATTCCAATTGTAGCCATTGAATCAGAAGTCCTTCACTCAAGTCACGTGCGTATTCTTTTTAAAACACTGAACCACGAGCACGCCATGCCAGTTCACTACACCTCTGGGAATTATAGTCCATCTGTAGCACCGTTACAGTTTTTTTTTTAAATTAGCTAATTATAGAATTTATTGTTTTACTTTGTCCATAAAAATGTTTCCAAGTGTTCATCTTATTTAGATAAGAAGCTTCAGTTGGCAATTTAGCATACCTGTAATTATAATCTTCTTACTTCACGCTCAGACTCCCTCACGGACTGGTCCTTTCACATTCCGAATGATGGACCGATTACTGTCATCCATAAATTCCACACGACTTGGGTACATCTGACCAGTCGTCCAGACCTTCCTAAGAACTTGGGCCTGGCCAGTTTGACAGCCTGTGTTCGCAGACCCTCCATGATGGTGGCTGTGCTGGAAAGCAGCACTGTTACAGTCTGACAATAAATTGAATCTGAGTCTCACGGCAGTTCATTCAGTCGGTGGATGGCATTCTCACTGCCAGTGGGAAGAAGCTGTTCCTCAGCCTGGTGGTGCTTGGCTCTGATCCTCCTGGAGCTCCCGATGGAAGTAGGGCAGGGTGGGACGGGATGGACAAGTTGTGTGCAGGGTGGGAGCGTGTCGCCCTCTTCAGACAATGATCCCAGTGGATCATGTTGATGGGGGGGTGGGGGGGAGGTGAGGAAGACCCCAGAGATCCTCTCTGCTCTTTTTCTTCTAATTATGGCCGAATTCTGCTCATGTGCCTATATATATCTGTGAGTGTCAATGTTAACTTCTTTTTCGTTCTTGGAATTTTGGAAAAATCACATCCTTTGGCAATGAAAGTGGTTTCTCCCTCCAAAAAGACATGAGCATCGGTTGCCTTGTCTTGTCGATAATACTCTACATGTTAGTCACCTCCAGGTCACAACACGTACCCTGATGCTTGGTGGCCGAAGAAACAAACAGGAGTCTGTACAGATGCTGAGGCTGCGAGAGCACTGGAGGTAAATCCACTCCGTGCCTCTAAAGGGACTCTCTTTTTCTCATTCAGTAGGGGGCGCCAGGAAATACTTTTGAAAGTTAGACCTACAGCATGGGACAGGCCCTTTTGGCCCATAAGCCCGAGCCGCCCATTTACACCCCATTTTCCTACACCCCTGGTGCATTTTCAGAGGAAACCGGAGCCCCCCCCCCCCGGGGAAAACCTGGGAGAATGTACAAACTCCTTACTGACAGCGCAGGATTCAAACCCAAGTCCTGATCACTGGCGCTGTAACAACGTGACGCTAACCGCTATGCCAACCGGGCCCTCCTCAATGGTGACTGCCTAATGGCAGGCAAAAGTTAAAGTAGATCATGTGCGTTACATTTTTAATGTACTATTACCTGAAATAAAAAGTTCTTTGAACTATCCAGCCGATTTACTTACCACCAGTAATTCACTTGTTTTATTTCATTATTTTTCAGGATTGGAAGGGGTCCTCAGTGATTCTGCGCACCCTCTTCAGACAATGATCCCGATGGATCACGTCAATGGGGAGGAGGGAGACCCCAGGGATCCTCTCTGCCACTCTTGTGGTCCTGTGGATTGACCTCTGATCCATTTCTCTGCAGCAACCGTACTGCAGCCGGCCAGGACACTCACGATAGAGCTCCTGGAGAAGGCTGACATGATGGTGGCCAGTAGCCTTGCCCATTGATGTTGAACCAGGTATGGGAGGGAAGATGAGCAGATGGAAGCAAATGAATGGAAGGAAGAACAATCCAGGTGTTTTGGTCATCAACAAATAACTTCTTACATTAGGGGGAGTAATCAAAGTTTCCTTAAGTGGCCTCTTCACCTTTCTCTTGTTTGCCATGCTCTGCCCCTGAATGATCATTGCTGGTCTTTACTGTGATGTCCTGGCCCTGAATTTACTGACCTCCGGCAACCACATCTCTTTGCTTGAGTTACAGATGGAGCCCCTGACCGGATTTCCCAAGAATCCATGGTGTCAGCTTGCATAGGCCCTGCCGTGGTGGTAAAGGCAGTCAACTGTCCTCACCTCTGGACCTCAGGTCTTTTGTTCATGTTCAAACCCAGGCCCATGAGGAGACGCAGAAGGGATGCTGTGGACCTGAGTGCTTCAGATATCTGCATCCCTGGGGCTGTCAGATTTCTGATTTCAGATTTATTGTCATGACATCACCTACGACCCTGAGATTCCTTTTTCTTGCGGGTGTAGAAGAATTACCACTAACTGGTAGTGCAGAAAATAAACTGTTCAGTGTAAAAACATGTAAACAAATAAAGAACTGTACACAGATAACGAATGTGAACAAACTGCAATACAGAGAGAACAAAGAAAATCAATAAAGTGCACAAGTAAGAGTCCTTAAATGAGTCCCTGATTGAGTTTGTCGTCGAGGAGTCTGATGGTGGAGGGGGAGCAGCTGTTCCTGAACCTGGTGGTGTGAGTCTTGTGGCACCGTAACCTTTTTCCTGATGGCAACAGCTAGAACAGAGCATGTGCTGGGTGGGGTGGATCCTTGATGATCACTGTGGCTCTCCGATGGCAGTGTTCCCCCGTAGATGTACTCGATGGTGGGGAGGGTTTTACGTGTGATGTCCTGGGTTGTGTCCACTACCTTTTGCAGGGCTTTACATTAGGGGGTATTGGTGTCCCCATCCCAGACCGTGATGCAGCCGCTCAGCGCACTTTCCTCTTTGTAGAAATTTGCCAGGATTTTTGGTGCCCCACCAAACCTCCATAAACTCCTGAGGAACTAGAGCTCCACAGATGTGGAATTTGCACCCTAACAAGCTTGGGGGAAAAGTTTGCAGATGCCTTAAGGTAATTTGGCAAAGGATTCAGGCACAGAGTGGATGAGGCAAGGGGAAGTAATGTGCTCTACACTAAACTTCTATAACTTTTCATAATTGCAATTCCTAAATATTGGAATTGATCTTTCCCTATTTTAAACGGGAAATTAGAATAGGTGGCAAAAGATCCTTTTAAGGGTAAAAGTTCACTCTTAGGTAAATTTAATTATAACCTGGCTAAATTGGGCAGGTATAGAAATCTCAGGATCTGAAATAAAAAGCAATAAATCATCTGCGTAAGGAGATAGTTTACGTTCAATTCCCCATCTAATCATTACCTTTGAATTCTCTACACTCTCGGAGAGCAACAATTTATATGTGAAGAAGCCTTGCTGAGTTACCCTGTCAAGCCTAAACTCTTTTGATTGTTGTAAATTAGAACGAATTGAAGCTGTAGGGCTTGAATATAATAATTTAATCCATTTAATGAAGCCAGCAGGGCCGAGGTTAACAGCGTAGGTCATTGACCTCACTGAAGCTTAACCATTTAAGTGCCTGACATGGATACCTAGAACTAACGGCACGATAATTCGACCACCATCAGGACAAGGAAGGGAAAAGATTTCTTCCTCAAGATCTGTGCAATTCTCCACCGGAATGGCTAGAAGAATTGTTTGTGGGCTATATTGCCAAGAGCAGCTGATATATGTTGGGATATCAAGCGACATGGGGTGAGTGCACGGGTTGTGTCCTTACAGAATCGTGTAGCAGGCACAAGGGACTGAATCGCCACCTCTCAATTCTAACTCCTTGTGGTTACAAATGGGTGGCCAAAAACGTGACCGAGGGTGGGATTGGAGGAAGGCTCCACGTGACCTTGCCTTTCCCTAGCTGCCACCCCGCTGGGAGGCCAAGTCATTGGGTCTCTCTAGAGCAGAAATTCCTGATTAGTAAGGGGGTCAAAGGTAACTAGGAGAAGGCAGGAGAATGGGGTCGAGAGGGAGAGAATCCCATCAGCCATGTTCGAATGAGGAGCAGGCTCGATGGGTCGAATGGGTCCTAGGTCTTCTGATCAGTCGCAGCATTCTCCACTTTATGGCATCTGTGGAATCAGATCAGAATCTATCGTCGCCGGCAAGTCATGAAATCCGTTGTTTTGCGGCAGAGTCGCAGTGCGGACATTTTCATACCACCCACCTGAAAATAGTGCACGAAAAGTCAAAGTCAGGCAGTGTCTTTGGTTCGTTGATCATCCAGGAACCCACCACACCAATGAGGCATTTCAACCACTTTCTTCCTCCGCCTCTCTCCAGCTGCTGGACTAGTCTAACAGTTGTCCACTACTTTTATACATGGTTATTGGTGTTTTGTTTATTTGTAAATAGTTATATGCCTTTGAATTAAACCTTTTTATGGTGGTTTACATGTTTCCTGTTCACTACAATTCTCTGACATGGACAATAAACATTTACTACAAGTTGTTATTTACTTGCTTACAGATGGATTTCCTGGTGACCGTGGGCTTGTGCACCCTGACACCCAACTCATTCAGGCTCCTCAGGGAGATCGGGCAGCCCGGTCGGTGTCCCTCCCCAGCAAGAAGTATTCCTTCCTGCTCTCGCATCTATTGGGTTGAACACAGAAGGCAAGAACAACGACCGATACAAAAGTGGCTACAGATATCAAGTCGTTTGGCCAGTGACCTTCGAGACGTCCAAAAGCATTTTCTCCTTGCTGAGCTCAAACGGTAGTTCACGCTTCGCTGCTTCATCGCCCTCAACAACTTCCTGAAGGGGAAAGCTGGGTCTCCAATTAAATGCATGGGGATTTCCACTCTGTTAGCAGTTTTGGATTTCTGTGGATGTAGAAGTATTTTATGCAACCTCTGAGATCTCAATCATTTCACAATGTTTTCTAGTGGCTGTTTTACGACAGGGTTGAACCTGACCCTTGGTCTTGTCATAAGTCTCATATGAAATAGAGTTGGTCAGCCATTCTTTCTGTTTAAACATATATATTTGACTGTCATTGTCTCCTATATGGTTACATGTGACCAACAAACACGATTGATTGATCCACACATACATCACTATACTTACTTCATATGGGAAAAGGCACCCACCTTGATCTTCGGTCTTTCTGTAGATGGGCGAGTTGGTCAGAACTCAAGCGTCAAGGGTGCGACCAAGTCAACCCCACATAGGAATCTGTGAGACCCTTGAGGAGTACGTTCGGCCCTGCGTGAACTCGGGCGTGCATTCGGCTGTAAAGATGTGAATGCAGAAGTGTACATGGACCAGCTCAAGGCCACGTTCCCATACTTGGATAGCATGACCATTTGCAGCCATGACCTGCAGGGCCATGACGCAAACCTGGAGAATTCCTCCAGATGGCCAAGGCCCTCAACCTCACTTATAATAAAGCAAAGTGCGTGTTCCTCACATCACGCTTAGCCATGCTTGGTTGATTTGTGGAACATATTGCAATTGGGCCAGAACCTGACTTCAGTGCCCCCTGATGAAACTCCCACTGCCTCACAGCCTCAAGGCCTTGAATCTTTCTCTTATTATTCCCAATGTGTCCACAAAAGCCACATCCTTCCCACTCTCTGAGGAAGCTCAGGAGGCCTTTACCTCGCGTCAAAGAGAATATCGCCAAGGACATGATGCATGCTGTGGACAAGCCCACCCCTTTTCAGGTGATGTCTCTGATTTGGCCCTACACACCACCCTCAACCAAGCGGGCAGACTGATAATACTCTTCTCCCGCATGCTCCATCGCCCTGAGGTCCATTGAGAAGGAGGCCCAGGCGATTGTTGAGGTGGTACACCGCTACCTGGCAGGTAAGTGATTTACCCTGCTGACTGACCAACATGCAGTCACATTCATGTTCCACAACAAACAGTGAGGTAAAATCAAAAATGAGAAAATCTTGAGGTGGAGGATAGAACTCTCCACCTGTCATTACAATATCCTATACCAGCCCGGGAAGCTCAATGAGCCCCCAGATGCCCTGTCCCAGGGGATGTGCGCAAGCACGCAGAGCGACCAGCTCCAATCTCTCCATGATGACCTCTGCCACCCCGGGGTCACTAGGCTTTTTCATTTTGTCCAGGCCAAAAGCCTCCCCTTCTCCATCAATGTCGTCCAGACCCTGACTAGAAACTACCAGGTTTGTGCCGAATGCAAACTACGTTTCTGCAGGCCTGACAAGTCACATTTGATCAAGGCTACTCGACCCTTTGAGCGCCTGAGTGCGGATTTCAAGGGGCCCCTGCCCTTGTCCAATCGGAACCTGTACATCCTCAGAATTTTTGATGAGTAGTCTCGTTTGCCATCCCCTGCCCAGATATGACCAGATATGACCATGCCCACTGTTACAAAAGCACTGGGCGGCATCTATATCCTATTCGGGTACCCGAGCTACACCCATAGTGATCTGGGGTCCACACTTATGAGTGATGAACTGCAACAGTAGCTTATGGCGCGGGCCATAGTCACCAGCAGAACCATGAGCCAAAACACCTGTTGTCTATACCCTTCTTAGGCCAGAAAGGAATGCATTTGTCTGGCAGGAAAGAAGATGGAAAGTCAATATCCGGTGGAATCTTTCTCCTCATGAAATGCTTAACAAAACAAAAGGGACTGCACGGTTAGTGCAGCGGTCAGTGCAATGCTGCCACAGCACCGGCAACCTGGGTTCAAATCTAATGCAGCCTGTAAGAGGTTTAAATGTTCTCTCTGTGTCTGCATGAGTTTACCCTCGGGGGGCTCTGGTTTCCTCCCACCAGTCAAAAACGAACCAGCAGGTTAAATTGGGTGGTGCGGCTTACGGGCTGAAATGGCCTATTACTGGGTGAATGTCTAAGTGTAAAATTTAAGTTAATTTAAGTTTAACTATTTTAAAACCTTATCACTACAAAGGCCCGGAATGATTAAACAATGTCCCAGTTAATGTCCTTGAGTTGGCCACCTGCTGGGCTATATCTGAGTGAGCTCACGCTACCAACACCGTGACATCCACCGACCATAGGGCTGACCACTGCCTAATTTGTTGCATCAACCTGACCTCAAATTATCAAGTAGCTCAGCGAGGTATCTCATAGACGAGCGAGCACCTCACAGCCTAGAACATCCAGTTCACAGAGGAGTTGTCTGTGATTAGCAACTGCCGAGAGACCTTAGCTTCTTGACAAGGAAGAGCAGAGAGCACTACACCAATTGGTGCAGATCCTACCAAAAATAACTAACCCCTCCCTGCCCAATAACCCTCCATTTTCCTCACATCCATGTACCTGTCTAAGAGTGTCAATTGTTCCAGCCTCCACCACCACCCCTGGCAATGCATTCTATTTTTTTTTTTTTTTTCCTGGCAATGCATTCTAGATGAGAATTACAATGAAAGCGATTCCACAACCAACTAAATATCTGATCAGTGAAAATAAACTAAAAAGTAATTTTTTGAAGAAATATTTTAAAAAAATAGATTAATTGATGCTTTCAATTGGCCAAGTAAGAACCATGGAACCATGTAACATTATAGCCCTTCTAGTCTGTGCTGAACTATTTTTCTGCCTAGTCCCACTGACCTGCACCCGGACCATAGTTCTCCATTCCCTTTCCATCTATGTACCTGTCCAAATTTTTCTTAAATGTTAAAATTGAGCCCTCATTCACTACTTCAGCTGGCAGCTCTCTGGGTGAAGAAGTTCCCCCTATAATGTTCCCTTTCACCCTTAACCCGTGTCCTTTGGCTTGTATCTCAACTTCTTTCTTTTTCTTTGGCTTGGCTTCGCGGACGAAAATTTATGGAGGGGGTAAAAGTCCACGTCAGCTGCAGGCTCGATTGTGGCTGACAAGTCCGATGCGGGACAGGCAGACACGGTTGCAGAGGTTGCAGGGGAAAATTGGTGGGTTGGGGTTGGGTGTTGGGTTTTTCCTCCTTTGTCTTTTGTCAGTGAGGTGGGCTCTGCGGTCTTCTTCAAAGGAGGTTGCTGCCCGCCGAACTGTGAGGCGCTAAGATGCACGGTTTGAGGCGATATCAGCCCACTGGCAGTGGTCAATGGGGCAGGCACCAAGAGATTTCTTTAGGCAGTCCATGTACCTCTTCTTTGGTGCACCTCTGTCACGGTGGCCAGTGGAGAGCTCGCCATATAACACGATCTTGGGAAGACGATGGTCCTCCAATCTGGAGACGTGACCCACCCAGCGCAGCTGGATCTTCAGCAGCGTGGACTCGATGCTGTCGGCCTCTGCCATCTCGAGTACTTCTCAACTACCGTCAGTGGAAAAGCCCAGTTGCATTTACTCTGTCTAGACCCCAGATAGTCTTGTTTACCTCTATCAAATCTCCCCTCATTTTTCTACACTCCAGGGAATAAAGTCCTCCCTGTTTAACCCCTGTAACTCAGTTCCTAAACCAACATCCCGAAACGTTGTAAAAATTGGCAGGGATGAGTGCAAGGAGTGAGGACCAGTAAAGTCATCTAAATAAACTCCACATCAGATTAGGACACACTTACACACTTTTCTGAACACAATTTCTTGTGGTTCTTCATAACCTTGCATTGACTACAAGATAGTTGATGAGAAATTCAATCATAGCTGTTATTTCAAAGGAATTACAGATTTCGCCATGCTTTATAGCTGCAGAAATTTTTCAGGCAGGAACTTCACCTTCAAGTAAACACTTGAAGGGAAAATGTTCATAGGGCTTGGAAAAATAAACAGGGATTGAGATTGGTTTAACAAAGACAGTCAGAAGCTCAATGGGCCAAATGGTCCCTCTTGGTACTGTCTAATTCTGTAAACTAATGATGAGGTCCATGTGCAAATACCTCATAGAGTTTGGTAGCATGGAGATAGGCCATTCGGCCTAACTTGTCCATGTCAGCCAAATTATCCACCCAAGTCAGTCCCATTTGCTTGCATTTGGTCCGTATCCCTCTCAACCAGTGGTTTGCAAACTTTTTCTTTCCACTCACACTCCACCTTAAGTAATCCCTCTGCCATCAGTGCTCTGTGATTAGTGAGGCATTGCTTAAGGTGGGATCTGGGTGGGAAGGGGAGGTTGAGAATCTCTGCTCTAGACCCAATTGTTACTGAAATATTTTGCTTGAGAAAAATTGTCATTGGCCCATTGCTTTTGGAGATCTGAAACCGCGCACATAACGAGTCAATGAGGGACGATTAAAACAGTGGTTTTCAACTTTTTTCCCATCCATGTGCCTGTCTAAATGTTGATGTTGTACCCATCCTCATGAATTGTTCCTGCAACCGTTCCAGATTAATGATGTCTTTCCTATAGCTGGGTAACCAGAAATGCTATAAAACTCCACGCGCAGTCTCACCAACACCTGTACAGTTAGAACAGTACAGTCCCTTTGGCCCTCAATGTTGTGCTGACCCAATTAAAATACCTATCAGATTTTTATCAAACAAGGGAAAAACCAGATTGGACCAGATTAGAGCTAGATAAAATAGGGGAGAAGGTACCTGAACAAATACTATATAAGTGGGATGAAAAGCTGGTGCAAAATAGGAATTCACCAGTACTGCACCATCTGCTCAACATTTGGAAGAAGATTCACGTAGAAAGGAATAAAACAAATTATCAACTACCAAAATTAATATTGATGCAAAATCAACTAATCCCTTTCACAATAGATAACCTTTCCTTTAGAGAATGGGAGAGAAAAGGGATCAAAGGACTAGAAAATTGTTTTTCAGGAAATAAATTATTATCTTTTGAACAAATGAAGGACAAATATGATATAACTCACGGTACAATGTTTGCATACTACCAACTGAAAACCTACTTGAAGGACAAATTGGGAAGCAGACTGAGGTTACCAGAAGGAAGCAATTTTGAAGATGTGATTACAGTCACAGTGATAATTAAAAGAGTTATAACAAACATGTAAATCAAACTGCAAGAGAAAGAGAACGAGGAAACAAGCTGTAAACCTGAACAAAAATGGGAACAAGATCTAAACATAAAGACAAAGAATGAAACATGGGAAAAGTTATGCTCCGGAACTATGAGAAATACAATAAATAAGAGATTACGCATGATACAACATAATTGGTTACAGAAGCTTTATATCATGTCCCAAAAATTAAATAAGTTTGTCCCAATAGTATCAGACAGATGTTTTTGCTGTAAGAAGGAAATGGAAACAATTTGGGCATGTGAGAAAGTGAAAAAGTTTTGGGAAGAACTAAACCAGATATTAAATAAAATCACAAAAAGCAACATACCAAAAAATCCAGAGATCTTTCTTCTAAGTAATATAAGAAGTAAAGAACAAGGCCTCGATTTGGATGGAGCACAAAAAAACATTTATTATGATAGCCTTAGCTGTAGCAAAAAAATGTATAATGTCAACCTGAAAATTAGAAGATAGCCTGAGAATACAGCAATGGTACATAGAAATGAATAAATGTATTCCATTGGAAAAAATAACATATAATTTAAGAAATAACATCACAGTATTCGAACAAATCTGGGAACCGTACATGGAACACAACAGAGAAGTCCTACCGCGGACCTCCACTACCTAAAATGACAGAAGGAGAAGACGACGAAATGAACTGACCCAGTGTGCAAAAGTAGAAGACACAAATTTCTTGTTTATTTTCATTGTGTGATGACATTTTTTAATGGGTTTAATGTATCATATATGTTGAACATTGAGTGGGTGGGGAGGGGGGGTGAAGGAGGGAGGGAAGGGAGGGGGAAAAAGGGGAGAAAATGACACTGTGTATATTCAAGAGGAAAATGTTTCTGTGTATTTTGGTCAATATGGCTGATAGAGTGAAAAAATCTTTAAAAAGTTTAAAAAAATGTACTGACCCTTACACGCCTTAAAAAAATACTAAACCCTCCTTACCCCATAACCCTCCATTTTTCATCCCTCCATGTATTAAGGGTCTTTTAAATGCTCCTAATGTTTCAGCCTCCACCACCATCCCTGGCAAGGCATTGTGTGTAAAAAAAAACACCCCTGGTCTGCCCTAAATTTCCCCCCCTTCACTTTGTACATATGACCTCTGTGTTTGCTATTCCTGCCCTGGGAAAAAGGTGTTGTCTGTTCACCCTATCTTTGCCTCTTTGAATCTTGTAGATCTCTATTAATTCTCCTCTCATCCTTCTTTGCACCAAAGAGAAAAGTCCCAGCTCTGCTAACCTTGCCTCAGAAGACTTATTTTCCAATCCAGGCAACACCAAGGTAAATCTCCTCTGCACCTTCTCCAAAGCTTCCACATCCTTCCTAAAATGAGGTGACCAGAACTGAACACAATATTCTAAGTGTAGTCTCACCAGAGATTTGTAGAGTTGCAACATGACCTCCCGACTCTTGAACTCTATTAATGAAGCCCAGCATCCCATAGGCCTTCTTAATTATCTATCAACTTGTGCAGTGACCTTGAGGGATTTGGACCCCACAGTCCCTCTGTTCATCCACACTCCTAAGTTCCCAACCATTAACCCTGTACTCAGCCTTCTGGTTGGTCCTTCCAAAATACATCACCTCGCACTTATCTGGATTGAACTCCATCTGCCATTTTTCCACCCAACTCTGCATCCTATTTCCTTTTGAAACCTACAATAGCCTTCAGCTCCATCCACAACTCCTTCAACCTTCATATCATCCACAAACTTACGGACCCATCCTTCCGCCTCTTCATCCAGGTCATTTATGAAGATCACTGATATGTACTATCATTGACTCCAAAGAATGAGTGAGGAATGATAGGCTTTGGTACACATTAGATTTCAGCTGGCACAACTCCATGAATGGAAGGGGCAGGGAGGTCGACCTTTATGGCCAGGTCACAGGGGGAGGAGTTATATGGGGTCGAGTCATCAGTGGGTGGGCCCGCCACATGTACAGAGCGGCAGCAGTATATATATATATATATATATATATATATTCAATGACAAAGAGCAGGGGTCCCAGAACAGATCCCTGCAGCCCCTCCACTAGTCACTGACCTCCATGTAGAATATTTTCCTTCCACTACTACTCTCTGCTTTCTACATGCAAGCCAATTTTAATCCACAAAGCCAAGGTTCTGTGGATGGCTCATGACTTGCTGAACAAGTCTCTCTTGGGGGACCTTGCCAAATGCCTTGCGAAAATCCAGGTGGACCACATTTACCATCCTACTCTCATTAATTTCCTTTTCTACCTCCTCAGAAATCTCAATTAGACTCGTGAGGCACGACCTTCCCTTCACAAATCCATGCTGACTATCCTTGAGTAGACTGGACTTCTCCAAATGCTCATAGATCTTATCCTTAAGAATCCTCTCCAATAGTTTGCACACATAATTCCCAGGATTCTCACTATTACCTTTTTTTCTAAACAAGTGGACCACATTTGCAATTCTCCAATCCTCCCCAGTGGCCAAAGAGGACTGAAAGATTATAGTCACTGCCCCAGCTATCTCTTCCCTCGCTTCCCACAGCAGCCTGGGACATATCACGTCCGACCCCCAAGGACTTATCACTCTTGATGTTTTTAAGAAGATCTAACACTTCCTCTATCCAGCACACAGGCCTGTTCTATTTGGACCTCACCCTGATCCAGGTCCCTTTCTCTTATGAATACTGATGCAAAGACTTCATTTAGGACCTCCTCCACCTCCAGGCACATGTTGCCTCCTTTATCCTTTAGTGGCCCCACCTTCATTCTCATCATCCTTCTGTTCTTCACATAAGCATAGAAAGCTTTGGGGTTCTCCTTAACCCTACATTCTCATGCCCCCTTCAGCTCCCCTAAATCCTTTCTTAAGCTCCTTCCTGGCTACCACATATTTCTCACGAGCCCTTCCTGTGCCTATATCTAATGTCTGCTTCCTTCTTCCTCTTGACCACACGGGTTTCATCAACCACGGTCCCCTTTTCCCACCACAGTTTCCTTGTCCCAGTGGGACAAACCTATCCTGAACCCCGCACAAGTGCTCCCTAAACTTCTTCCTCATTAGTTCTGTACTTTGTTTCCAATTTACTCTCGCTAGTTCCTGCCTTATCCCATCGTAATTAGCCCATCCCCAATTCCTCTTTTATCCTTAACCATAGCTATGCTAAATCTCAGACCGAAAACCAGATTATATATCGTTCTCAAATCCAAATTACATGCAGCTTCCCTGAATTTATTTAGGATTGTGATTCCTGATATAAAGCATTCAAAATAACTATTCACAGCAGTGTTAATTTTTGCCAAAACAGAGTTAAGCTGATGTTTTTGGCTTAAGTAAGCTTGCAACTTCTAAACACTAATTCCTGGAACAGGAAACATTGAAGTTTAATATGTTGGTTTCATGCCACAGAGACATCCCTGCTGATAGCAATGTTTCCAAGCCATAATCTGGTGCTATTGAAGTCAAGTTAGTCAACTGACCATTAACACCTCTGCTTGCATTATAATGTGGTCACAGTGTATATAAAGCACCCTTAAAAAATGAACACACCTTGGTACCTTACAGGAAGAGCACAAATAAATCCGGGAGGAACTCAACAGGTCATGTAGCATCCATAGGGGGTAAAGATACATGACTAACGTTTCGTGCCTGATGTGTGTGTATCTCTCTTTTTATCACTATATCTATGTGTGTGTGTCTGTGTGTGTGTGTGTCTGTGTGCGTATGTGTGTGTGATTATGTGTGTGTATGTATATGTGTGTGTATGTGTGTGTGTGTTTGTGTGTGTTTATGTGTGTATATGTGTGTATGTGTGTGTGTGTTTGTGTGTGTTTATATGTTTATGTGTGTGTATGTCTGTATGTGTGTTTTTGTGTGTTTATGTGTGTGTATATGTGTGTATGTGTGTGTGTTTGTGTGTGTTTATATGTTTATGTGTGTGCATGTCTGTATGTGTGTTTTTGTGTGTTTATGTGTGTGTATCTGTGTGTATGTGTGTGTTTATGTGTGTATATCTGTGTGTGTATGTATCTGTGTGTGTATATGTGTGTGTTTATGTGTGTACGTGTGTGTATGTATGTGTGTATCTGTGTGTTTATGTGTGTGTATATGTATGTGTGAGTGTTTATGTGTGTGTATGTATGTATGTGTGTGTTTTTGTGCGTTTATGTGTGTATTTATGTGTGTATATCTGTGTGTATGTATCTGTGTGTGTATATGTGTGTATGTGTGTGTTTATGTGTGTATATGTGTGTATGTGTGTGTGTTTATGTGTGTGTATGTATGTATGTGTGTGTTTTTATGTGTATATGTGTATGTGTGTTTATGTGTGTATATCTGTGTGTATGTATGTGTGTGTATATGTGTGTATGTGTGTGTTTGTGTGTGTGTATATATATGTGTGTGTATGTGTGTATCTGTGTGTGAGTATGTGTGTATATGTGCGTATGTATGTGTGATTATGTGTGTGTGTGTGTGTGTGTGTGTGTGTGTGTGTGTGTGTGTGTGTGTGTGTGTGTGTCTCAGTGACAGAGACCTCCCAGAAGCCAACTATTTCAGTTCTGTGTCCCACTCCCACACTCACATGTCTGTACATGGCCTTATGTACTCTCCCACCAAGACCTCCTGCAAATTGCAGGAACAGCATCTAATTTTCCATCTGGGCCCTCTTCAGCCAAATGGCATTAACATCAATTTCTCCAGTTTCTGCTAACCTGCTCTTCTCTTCCCCCTCCCCCTTCCCTTCCCAGTTCTCCTCCCTCCATTCACCCAGCCATCCCTCCTCCCCTTGATCCCTGCTTCCCCCTCTCTACCTTCTCCAACCATCATCTCCTGCCTTTGCAACCACCCCTCCCCCACCTTACTCTTTTGTTCGGATGCCTGCTGACATTTTCCCATTGCTTGATGAAGGGCTCGAGGCCGAAACGTCGGTTCTGTATATTTTATCTTTGCTGAATAAAGGACACTGCTTGACCTGCTGAGTCTCTCCAACATTGTGATTTTACATCACGTATAACCCTAAGATTCTTTTCCACATGGACCAGGCAGAATCTCTCGTTATCAGTAACTGTAAACTCTACTCAAGAAAAAAATATGCTTACACAAAAGTAAGAAATGTAATGAACTGACTGTGCAATAAAGTATTTTTTTAGATATACAGCATGGTAACAGGCCATATCAGCCCATGAGTCAGTGCCACCAATTACACCTAATGGACCTACAAATTTTTCTCGTCAAAATATTTCACTAACCATTGGGTCTAGAGCAGTGATTCTCAACCTTCCCTTCCCACCCACATCCCATCTTAAGCAATCCTTTACTAATCACAGAGCACCGATGGCAGAGGGATTACTTAAAGTGGGATGCGAGTGGAAAGAAAAAGGTTGAGAACCACTGGTCGAAATTAAAATTGTCGTGTTTTTAATCCCCAAAGTGATAAATGTAAAACCGGTGAAGCTTCCTTAATTCATATGTTTTGGACCTGTCCTGGATTAGAAACATTTTGGAAGGGAGTTTTTCAAACATTATCGACGATTTTAAATTTAAAATTGTAACCTAGTCCTTTAATTGCTCTTTCTGGAACATTCCGAGTACATGAAGAGTTAATAAACTGAATTCAACACTGCATTTTTCCTTTTGCTTTATGGATGACTGGTTGTGCAATTTTCACACACACAATGGAGAAGGGATATTATGCCTTATTCAGAGCCAGCTCTTCAGCGCTTGATGTCCTGTTTTGCGGAAACTGCCAAAATGTTTGGCCTGGAAGTCAGCCTCCATCAGCCAGCTCCCCACCATGACTATCCCACATCTCCATCGGGCACACAAAACTCAAAACGGTCAACCAGTTTACCTATCTCGGCTGCACCATTTCATCGGATGCACGGATCGACAACGAGATAGACAACAGACTCGCCAAGGCAAATAGCGCCTTTGGAAGACTACACAAAAGAGTCTGGAAAAACAACCAACTGAAAAACCGCACAAAGATAAGCGTATACAGAGCCGTTGTCATACCCACACTCCTGTTCGGCTCCGAATCATGGGTCCTCTACCGGCATCACCTACGGCTCCTAGAATGCTTCCACCAGCATTGTCTCCGCTCCATCCTCAACATTCATTGGAGCGACTTCATCCCTAACATCGAAGTACTTGAGATGGCAGAGGCTGACAGCATTGAATCCACGCTGCTGAAGATCCAACTGCGCTGGGTAGGTCACGTCTCCAGAATGGAGGACCATCGCCTCCCCAAGATCGTGTTATATCGTGTCAGAGGTGCACCAAAGAAGAGATACAAGGACTGCCTAAAGAAATCTCTTGGTGCCTGCCACATTGACCACCGCCAGTGGGCTGATATCACCTCAAAACGTGCATCTTGGCGCCTCACAGTTCGGCGGGCAGCAACCTCCTTTGAAGAAGACCGCAGAGCCCACCTCACTGACAAAAGACAAAGGAGGAAAAACCCAACACCTAACCCCAACCAACCAATTTTCCCCTGCAACCACTGCAACCGTGTCTGCCTGACCCGCATCGGATTTGTCAGCCACAAACGAGCCTGCAGCTGACGTGGACATTTACTCTTCCATAAATCTTCGTCCGCAAAGCCAAGCCAAAGAAACTTGGAAAAAAAATAAACAGGAAGTTAATAACCCAAATATTAAATTTCATATGATATGGGGCTCATTCTTGGACAACTACTATAACTTTGTGTAAACTGGAATCAGAACTTTTGTGTTGTTCTTCTCGAAGACTGTGCCAACTGGATTTATTAATGTTAATCTTCAGCTTGTCTCTGCTCCATCCTCAACATTCATTGGAGTGACTTGATCACCAACATCGAAGTACTCGAGATGGCAGAGGCCGACAGCATCGAATCCACGCTGTTGAAGATCCAACTGCGCTGGGTAGGTCACGTCTCCAGAATGGAGGACCATCGCCTCCCCAAGATCGTGTTATATGGCGAGCTCTCCACTGGCCATTGTGTCAGAGGTGCACCAAAGAAGCGGTACAAGGACTTCCTAAAGAAATCTCTTGGTGCCTGCCACATTGACCACTGCCAGTGGGCTGATATCGCCTCCAACCGCGCATCTTGGCGTCTCACAGTTCGGCGGGCAGCAACCTCCTTTGAAGAAGACCGCAGAGCCCACCTCACTGACAAAAGACAAAGGAGGAAAAACCCAACACCTAACCCCAACCAACCAATTTTCCCCTGCAACCGCTGCAACCGTGTCTGCCTGACCCGCATCGGATTTGTCAGCCACAAACGAGCCTGCAGCTGACGTGGACATTTACTCTTCCATAAATCTTCGTCCGCAAAGCCAAGCCAAAGAAACTTGGAAAAAAAATAAACAGGAAGTTAATAACCCAAATATTAAATTTCATATGATATGGGGCTCATTCTTGGACAACTACTATAACTTTGTGTAAACTGGAATCAGAACTTTTGTGTTGTTCTTCTCGAAGACTGTGCCAACTGGATTTATTAATGTTAATCTTCAGCTTGTCTCCGCTCCATCCTCAACATTCATTGGAGTGACTTCATCACCAACATCGAAGTACTCGAGATGGCAGAGGCCGACAGCATCGAATCCACGCTGTTGAAGATCCAACTGCGCTGGGTAGGTCACGTCTCCAGAATGGAGGACCATCGCCTCCCCAAGATCGTGTTATATCGTGTCAGAGGTGCACCAAAGAAGCGGTACAAGGACTTCCTAATGAAATCTCTTGGTGCCTGCCACATTGACCACTGCCAGTGGGCTGATATCGCCTCCAACCGCGCATCTTGGCGTCTCACAGTTCGGCGGGCAGCAACCTCCTTTGGAGAAGACCGCAGAGCCCACCTCACTGACAAAAGACAAAGGAGGAAAAACCCAACACCCAACCCCAACCAACCAATTTTCCCTTGCAACCGCTGCAACCATGCCTGCCTGTCCCGCATCGGACTTGTCAGTCACCAACGAGCCTGCAGCAGACGTGGACATACCCCTCCATAAATCTTCATCCACGAAGCCAAGCCAAAGACAATCTTCAGCTTGGCTGAGAGGAAGGGGTTTTGAAATTTATTTCTTGGTTTTGTTCTTTTTTTGTTATGCATTATTTTAGTGTCTTGAGTCTGCATTGGAACCTATACTTAGGATCATTATTGCAACTTTTTTCCTGATCTTGTAGTACACCATAATTGTATTCATTTTTTTTAAATTGTAAAATATCAATAAAAATATTTGTGAAAGGCAAGCAAATTCACCAGCAGCACAATTCTGGGCCAGGGATCAAAAATCAGTGAGACGAAATGCAGAAAAGAGATTGAAATTCCAGTGACCTCGTCCCAAAATAACACAACAATAAGATCATCATTGATCAGGAAATAGTGAACACCTTGATAGTGCTGAAGTGGAAAGAGTAAACAACTTCAAATTCTTAGAAATAACTAATCGCATCAACATATATTTTCTCAAAAGACTAAGGAATTTCAATGTGTCTCCATTTGTTCTCCGCAACATCTTTAGGTGCACAATCAAGTGTGTTGTTGTGGGTTATATTATATTTTATATTATGTCTTTAAAAGAGATAGATTGTGGGGGGTGTTAGTGTGTAGGTCACTTCAACAGAGTAACAAAAAAGATCTTATTTAAAATGCAAGGCCTTTGCTGTAAGTGAGACATTCAGGCATCAGTGCCTTTGCAATGGAACTGCTTTGGAAGGAACTTCCGAGTAGGTGCAAATGGATCGAAGCCCAAGCTCAAGTGCTGGTAAAGATCTTTCAAAGATTGGGTTTGGAGCCTTGGGGAGGTGTTCTGGTTTTTACAAGCAGAGAGAGAGAGAGAGAGAGAGAGAGAGAGAGAGAGAGAGAGAGAGAGAGAGAGAGAGAGAAAAGAAAACAAACAAGATTTCTCTTTGAGAGAGAGTTCTGTAGTTGCTTTTGGAGCCTGCAACATGGCAGGCTTGTCGAAAACCCCATTTTGAAGATGGGTTGTGAGTTCTGAGTTCAGCCTGTTCAAAACCCTTGTGGCCTTTATAAGAGGAAACGGCTGGCTACAGAGTGTTTCTCCTGAAATAAGGGAAACAAGTGGTGACCTGGAAGAAGAGGAAAACTCATGATGGGGCAAGTTTCTTCGGCAAGATACTGAAGTGGCTGATCATTGGAGATCAGTTTGTGTGTGTCCAACGAGCAACATATCTCTCTCTGAAACCAACTAGAATCTTCCTGAGTGGTAACCATTTACCTTTAAGCACTAGAGCCTGGTGAAAATTCATAAATGTTAAATTCTGTGCACAGAATAAGAACTGCCTGATGCTGGTGAACTTGGAGGAGTGAGAAGTGAGATTGAAGTGTAAATCAAAGAACTTTTACACAAATTGCTTAGAATTAGAAGGGGGTTGTTAGGTTAATAGTAATAAGTTAATGTTTGATCTGTTTTTAAGTTTAAAGAAAATTAGAAGCAACTTTTTTTAAATTAACCATTTGTCTTGGTGAATTTCTATTGCTACTGGGTTTTGGGGTCCTCTGGACTCGTCACAGTACCTTACTGGATGCATTGCAGCGTGGCACAGGAACTGCTTTGCTCAAGGTTGGAAGGTAGTGAATACAAATGCTGGAGAAACTAAGACAGTCTACTTTATGTAACAAAGATAAAGATACATAACCAATGTTTTGAGTTTAGCTTGAACCCTTCGTCCTCTTTTCTCCCACACCTGCCCAATTAATCATCCCTGCCAATTGTATCTTCTACACCCGAGGCTCCAAGCTCCAGATCTCCCTCCCCTTAAGCCTCTCCATCTCTCTCTCTCTCTCTCTCTCTCTCTCTCTCTCTCTCTCTCTCTCTCTCTCTCTCTCTCTCTCTCTCTCTCTCTCTCTTTCATAGAGCCAAACTCAATTCTCAGTTTTCCTCATCATATCCTTTTGGCTTTTGGTCTGGACTCTCCCCCTCCCATTCTTCCCCCCTTTCTCTTCCCTAGACTTTAATTCAGACACCCGCCTGCTTTTTTGCTTATACCTTGAAGGCAGGTTGTGAGTTCTGAGTTCAGCCTGTTTCAAGCCCGAAACATGGTAATATATCTTTACCTCCCATGGATGCTACAAAACCGGCTGAATTCCTCCAGCATTTCTGTGTGTTTACTGATAGGTCCATTGATGAACATGAGCAATCACTGATCTGGGCAATGTTGCATTTTTACACAGAATCACCAGAAAAAGATACCCAGCTCATCAAAGCCCTGCCACCTCTCTAGATCAGCAATCCTGCCACTCACTGCCTCCTGTTGTTTCCAGAGTTCTATAATTAGCTTCTGTCAAACACATATAACATTTGCTTTGAAATGGTTTGCATGGAAAGTCATGATTCAAACTCTCCCTCAGTTAATCTCAGGTCAACCACATGGTTTCAAAATATCAGACCTCTAATCCACATCGTTGAATTGAATAATGGGAACTATCTTTCTTTCCTTTTGACATTTGGGGGATTTGAGTCCCAGATGTCCCTCAGTCTCTCACCACTTCCATGAAGAAGAGAGAGGTAAATTGTCACACTTTCAGGAAGGATGTGGTGGTGCTAAAGGAAACATAGAATAGAGAACATTACAGCACAGTAAAGGCCCTTCAGCCCTCGATGTTGTGCTGACCTATACATTCCTACTAATGAAGCCCATCGGCCTTTGTAACTATCCTATCAACCTGCACGGCACCATTAAGGGATGTATAGATTTGGACCCCAAGGTCCCTCTGTTCCTCCACACTGTTAAGTGTCTGATCATTAACCCTGTACCCTACCTTCTAGTTTGACCTTCCAAAATGCATCACCTCACACTTATTCAGATTGAACTCCATCTGCCACTTTTCCACCCAACTCTGCCTATATTCTTTTGTAACTTACGACAACCTTCAACACTATCCACAACTCCTCTAACCTTCATATTATCCACACACAGAGATTACCAGGATGTTGCCTAGATCAGAGGACTTCTCTGAAAGGGGGATATTGGGCAGGCTGGGCTCATTTTCTCTGGGTGACTGCTAGAGGCAGCTAACATTTTAAGAGGTATTGATTGTTCATGAGAATCTTTTTCTTGGTAGAATTACGAAAATCAAGAGGGCACAGGTTTAAGGTGAGAGGAAAAGGTTTTATAGGGGATCTGAGGAGAAAGTTAGTTTACACAGTGTGGGCACCAATAATTTTGAAAGTAAAGTCCCGCAAAAGGTGGTGGACACAGTCCAGGCCACCACAGGCAAGAACCTCCTCACCATCAAGAATGTCTACGGGGAACATTTCCGTCGGAGAGCAACAGCGATCATCAAGAATCCACCCCACCCAGCACATGCTCTGTTCTCGCTGCTACTATCAGGAAAGAGGTATCGGTGCCACAAGACTTGAACCAGCAGGTTCAGGAACAGCTGTTCCCCCTCCACCATCAGACTCCTCATTCAGGGACTCAGTTAAGGACTCTCACTTTGCACATTTTTGAATATTGAATATTTATTTTCTATACTTCAATTTGTTTGCATTGCCTTCTTATTTACATCTCTCTATTTTTGTATACGTTTTTTTTCTTCAGTTTTTTTTTTGCACTACCATTAAGTAGAAATTCTGCCTGGCCCACAGGAAACAGAATCTCAGGGTTGATGTGATGTCATGTATGTCCTCTGACAATGGATTGGAACTTTGATATCTGCTGCCAGCGCTTGTAGTAGAACTAGATGCAGTCACAGTATTCAAGAGGCATTCGGACAGACATTTGAACTGGCTCGCCGATCAGCTGAAGGGGGGGGTACCAGGTATCAGAACCGAGATGCAAGAGTGTTTTCTGATCATGTCAGATGTTTGCATCTGGAGCTCAGGCTGCCAATGGCTTGGACTGAAGGGCTTGTGACTGCGGAGGTAATGGGAGTGCTGGAGTCGAAACCATGGACACTCAGTGATTCTGGGGGCAGGGACGACTCTCTTTTGCTTCTCTTTCTCCTGCTGTAAGGGGTGCTGGGCAATTTTTTTCTGATGGTGAATCTTTGCCTAGACTAAAGGAAATATTACATTTTCTGTGTTATTACATGACCATAAAATGATCTTGAATGAGCGAAGCAGAGAAAGATACTGCAGGCAAGTGGGGCATGGTTAGCGTAGCAGTTAGTGCAACGCTGTTACAGCGCCAGTGACTGGGGTTCAAATCCAGCGCTGTAAGGAGTCTATATGCTCTATTCATGTGGGTTTCCTCCAGGTGCTCCTCCCATCATTTAAAATATAGGCTAATTAGGCAGCAGGGGCTTGTAGGAGTTTAGTTACTATTTTAATGGAACTTAGACACAATTATAGAAGGTAGAAAAAGCAAGGAAATAGCTAAAATGTTCTTTGTGTAAAATGGCGCATGAAAAAGTAGAGACAAGATAACAGAGGAATTTAAGCAGATATAGAAAATTTGCACGTACACACAAAGGGCTTGTTTAATAGGGGGTGGGGAAAGGAGGTGTGAGTATGGGAGTCAGTCAAGAGTCAGGCGAATAGGGAAAAGTGCCTAACAAATCCAAGAAGGATAAATGTAAGAAAAATGTAAGGGGAGGTGAATTGAAAAATGTATAAAAACAAAGACGCTTCCCGCCCTCGGTGTACTTTCCCGAGGTAGGGGGAGAGTACCCAACCTTCCAATGTTGTAAATGTAAATAAATGTTCTTTGTTCTCAACTTTTGTCTCGAGCATATTTTGTGAACGTGAAGGCACTTCTCACAACTCGGGAGCTCGTCCGGGATCACACTCCCTCCACTGACTGGTGTTTGTCTGAAAGGGGTTGGTGCACCCCGGCTGATTTAGCCGGACTCCTGGTCATCGAGTGTCTGGCCAGTGGATGTAGCGAGTGATATCCAAGAAGAGACGTTGAGAACAAAGGACGGGACAACCGTGCGAGTGACGTGCTGGGAAGGCTCGACAGCCAGGTAAGACTGATTTATCCACCATGGTTGGGGGAGGGAGCAAAAAGAAAGGTCTGAGAATAGGACCGATTGATAGAATTCCCCCGGGAAGCCCATTGGGGAGGCAATTGATGAATTGGGGTGCGGGAAAGACACGCAGGAAAGATAAAAAGAAAATGATCCAGTAATGTTGCCACGAGTGGCCTGAGAATCCAATTAAGGGGTCTTCAGTATTTTGGCCAAAATACGGTTTGGATGAGGATTGGGTATGCCAGACATTGAATACCTGGCTTTATGAGCATAGACCTGAGGACTCCGAAAGTAGAGATTATGCTGCCTGCTGATTGTTTGTAGAATTTGACCAGATAGTGATGAATACAAGGGATCCGGTGAAATCTAAGGAACAGGAGCCTTTGGCTCCTCTTCCTGAATATTGGGACCCCTTGCAGGCATTACCTCCACCATATCCTGAGCCGGCTCCTCCCTTGCCCTCTCCTCCCCGCCCGCTTTATCCTCCCCTTCCTATGTCTGCCACTCCAACCCCTCCTAGACTCATCAATGAAAATGAACGAGAAAACACGATAAGGACTAGGTTACAAGCTAAGGGTCCTCCGCCGCCTCTTACTCCCCAGGTATATAACCCAGACTGTATGGGATTATTAGAAGAGCAGTGTGAAAAACTTCATGAAGAGAAGGCTGGGGAATTTGCTTTGGGTCCCAGACATCATAAGGAAGATCCAGTTCCATCAGGAGCCTGGGGACCGGACTCTTCTCAGGCGCAAATGTTTCCCCTTCGCGAGGTACCCTTGGGAGGTCCAGGGGGTGGAATAGGCTTTGTAAATGTTCCCTTGACTAGCACAGAAGTGAGAAATTTTAAACGGGAAATGAAGTCTTTAATTGAAGATCCTCAAGCCTGTGCAGAGCAATTAGATCAGTTTCTGGGACCTAACATTTACACCTGGGATGAGTTAATGTCTATATTCAAAGCTTTATTTTCTTTAGATGAGAGAGGAATGATTTGACAAGCTGGAATTAGGGTGTGGGATCGGGAACACCAGGGAGGTCCAGGAGCAGTTGCTGGAGAGGACAAATTCCCTCTGGTCAATCCACACTGGGATAAGGGGACGGTAGATGGTCGCATTTGGATGGAAGAATACAGGGTGAACCTGATAAAGGGAGTGAGGGAGTCAGTACCAAAAGGACAGAATTTTAAGAAAGCATTCGAGGTTTCCTAGGGCCCAGAGGAAACACCCTCGGCCTTTTTGACTAGACTGCGGGCAGCAATACAACAATATGGAGGATTGGATATAGAGTCACCAGTTGGGGAACAATTAGTTTTGACAGGATTTGTTACAAACTCAGCCCCAGATATATGAAAGAAACTTCAAAAGACTGAAAATTGGCATGAACAGGGATTATCCCAGCTCCTACAAAGAGCCCAAAGGGCATATGTCCAAAGGAGTGAGGATAAGCAGAAAGGAAAGGCGAAGATATTAATGCAGATATTAACCAACGGTCCGGGCGGATGGATGGGAATGAGAGAAAGAGGAGGGCCAGGATCTGAAGGATGGGACGAACCCCAGGGTCCCCGACCACGAGTGCGGACTCCAAGAGGTGGTCCCAACAAAGGATGGCAGACAGGGAATTTCCCCAGAGGGCCAGGGACACACGATCCTATGTCCTGATGGAGGAGGAAGATTAGGGGAGTCAGGGTTCTCTCATAAAGAGTGCCGTGGGGCAACATGGAGAACCATTGGTAAACTTAAGCGTAGGACCCCACGAAGAAGATATGATTTTTATGGTAGACTCGGGAGCTGCTCGTTCTAGTATTTTAACCAAACCCAAGGGAACAGTTTTTAACGGGAGGGTGATTATTTCAGGGGTCGGGGGAATCTAACTTTGAGGTTCCTGAATTAAGGGGCCTTAGGATACAAATGGGGAGAAAGGTGATAAGGGGAGACATTCTACTAGTCCCTCAGGCAGGAGTTTGCCTATTGGGTCGAGATTTGCAGGATTTGTTAGGCATTGGGACTCGGCCCCAGGGGAAAGGGATCGGAGTCCAGTTCTATACATTGACACAAGAAGATCACGAGTTGATTGACCCCAAAGTGTGGGCGAAGAAGGAAAATAGAGGGGGGTTGGGTGTTCCCCCACTTCGGGTCACGTTAAAGGATCCCAATCAGACAGTTAGGCATAAACAGTACCCGATTTCTATGGATGGAAGGAAGGGATTGCAACCCGTAATGGATCAACAACTACTGGATGGTTTGCTTGAACCCTGTATGTCCCCCTTTAACACCCCAATACTGCCAGTCCGAAAACCAGACGGTACTTATCGGCTGGTACAAGACCTACGAGAGTTAAACAAGGTAATTTTGGCCCGATACCCCGTTGTACCTAATCCATATACTATTATGGGAAAAATAGATCCAATTAGTAAATGGTTTCGTGTGATAGACCTGAAAGACGCCTTTTGGGCTTGCCCTCTGGATGAGGGCAGTAGGGACATGTTTGCCTTTGAATGGGAGAACCCGTATACTGGACGAAAGAACCAGTATTGCTGGACAGTTCTTCCGCAAGGCTTCACAGAGTCCCAAATCTGTTTGGCCAGGTATTAGAACAAGTGTTGGAAGAAGCTCCAAAAAGATCAGATTGTCAGCTTATACAATATGTGGATGACTTATTGATTACGGGGGAAGGACAAGAGTCTGTTAAACAATATACGGTGGATATGTTAAACTTTCTGGGAGAAAAGGGGTTGAGAGTAAGTGAGGCAAAATTGCAATTTGTGCAGCCAGAGGTAAAATACCTGGGCCATCTAATTAGTCAGGGGTGTCGGCGAATAAGCCCGGAGAGAATAGGTGGCATTTTGCAGGTCCCACCTCCCAAGGATGCCCGAGAGCTCAGGAAGTTCCTTGGTCTGGTGGGATATTGCCGAATTTGGATAGAAAATTATTCTAGTTTGGTAAAATTTTTGTATGATAAGTTAGCTGGCCTAGATAATTCTCTTTGGACAGAGGAAGAAATGGAGGGATTTAAGAGGATAAAGAGTTGTCTCGCCAAGGCTCCAGTGTTGGCATTACCTGATTTGAATAAACCATTTGACTTATTTACTAATGCAAAGGTTGGGGCAGCTACGGGCATATTGACCCAGGAGCGAATGGGGCTCTGGCAACCAGTGGCGTTTTTGTCCAAAATATTGGACCCAGTTTGCCGCGGATGGCCGGAGTGTGTCCAGGCTATTGCTGCCACCGCTGTCTTGGTAGAAGAGGGTCGAAAGATTACCTTTTGCGCACCCATGACTGCCCATACCCCGCACACCATCCGAACTATTCTGTTACAGCAAGCGGGGAGGTGGTTGACTGAATCGAGAATTCTAAAATATGAGGCAATTTTGATGGACCGAGATGATTTGACGCTGGTTATTAATCAGGACCAGAATCCAGCAGCATTCTTGGTATCTCCGTCAAGTGAGACAACTTCTGACTAGTTAGAACACGAATGTTTGGAAATAATAGATTTGCAGACTAAGATCCGGAGCGATCTAGGAGATGAGCCTCTATGTGAGGGAGAAAGATGGTTTATAGATGGTTCTTCTCGTTGTATAGAAGGAACCCGCTACAGAGGATATGGCATAGTGGATGGCAAAAATGGTTCCGTGATCGAAGCTGGTCGCCTCGGTCCCTGGTCGGCTCAGACATGCGAGTTGTATGCGCTGTATTGAGCCCTCCAGGGACTACAAGGAAAAGTGGGAACAATTTACACAGATTCTAAATATGCTTATGGGGTTGTACATACCTTTGGAAAAATTTGGAAGGAACGGGGGCTGATTACAGGAAAAGGCCAAAAATTGGTTCATGAAAATTTTAATAATTAAATGCTTGGATGCTTTAATTGCTGTGGTCCATGTGTGGGGACACCAAATAGGGGAAAGCCCCGAAGCCCGAGGTAATAGACAGGCAGATGAGGTCGCAAAGGAAGCCTCTATGGGAGAGACTATACAAATGCATGTATTGTTACCTGTACCCCAGGAGTTACAGAAAAATCCTATTTTTACCGAGACAGAGCAGAGACAGATGGAGACACAGGGGATGTATTAAACCCGAGATGGATTGTGGTGGACAACAGACGGGTTACAAGTATTAAATCAGGCCATAGCAAGACAGGTTATAACCGGACTCCATCAGGAATCGCACTGGGAAACGCAGGCATTTGTTGATGCCTTTAGTAGCCGGTACTATTGCTTTGGTATTTATACCCTCGCTAAGCCAAGTGTTCAGGGGTGCCCCCATGTCAACAAGTTAATAAAGCCTCTATGAGTAAGTCCATGAGTGGAGGTCGGGACCTGACTGTGCGCCCCTTTCAGCATATGCAGGTTGATTTCACCGAATTACCCAGGTCCGGTAGTTAGAAGTACCTGTTAGTAATGATTGATCATTTTACCCGTTGGGTTGAAGCCTTTCCTACTTCAAATGACTGAGCCGGAACAGTGGTTCGATTAATTCTAGAACAGATAATCCCACGATATGGCATTATCGAGACTATTGATTTGGATAGAGGACCCCATTTTACGTCCTGTGTGTTGCAGGAGGTCTGTAGATATTTGGGTGTAGATTGGCAATTGCATACCCCGTGGCACCCTCAGAGTTCAGGACGAGTTGAGCGTATGAACCGAACGCTTAAACTTCAGCTTACCCGCCTGTGTGCTGATACAGGTCTCCCCTGGCTTAAATGCTTACCTTTGGCTTTGATCCATATTCGTACTGCTCCCCGCCGGGATATTGCCGTCTCCCCGTATGAAATGCTGTTTGGCCTCCCTTATTTGGGCTCACATGCCAAATACCGGAGGCAAATGATCAATTTATATCCAAGTACTTGCAGGAGCTTTCCACCACATTGGCTGATTTGAGAAGGAGGGGAATTCTAGCACAGACACCACCTTTAGAATTCCCCATACATACCATTCAACCCGGTGACTGGGTATTGATAAAGTGTTGGAAAGATGTTAAGCTGATGCCAACCTGGGATGGTCCTTATTGTGTCCTTTTAGTTACAGACACTGCTGTTCGGACCCAAGAGAGAGGTTGGACACATGTACAACAAGTAAAACGTTTTTGTCCTCCCCCTGAAAATTGCAAGGACTCCAAAGGCTCAGAGTGGCAATCTGAACGACATACCGATGGACTTAAATTGACTTTGCAGAAGAAGAATCTAAGAAAATGATGAATATGTATCTTTTATTTTGTGTTATTGTAATGGGATGTTTCTCGGTTAATGTTACGTCACCAAATCTTACTCACTGTATTAAGAAAAAGGGGGAGAAGGAATGTAAAAAATCTGCCATACCTCCCTGTTCTCAGTTTAGTTGTGTGAAGTCCTATTGGAGAAGGGGCCGCACTGGGAAAAGATAAAGGGGAAGTTTGGAAAGTTAAGTATTTTGAGGAGTGGTCAGGTACACAGGCAGGATGCTTAATTCAACAGGAAAGTCTGAACTGTTTGTTTCTTGAATGTTCCTGGTGCGGAAACGAGAATAAAATCTATACTGTCCACCGAAGTACAGGGGAGGGCTCTAAACGAAGTAGGTCTCACCTATTGGGCCAATATGCTTAGCTCAATTGGGAAAACAGGGGGAACCCCTTGTCAGGTCATCATGGTACCTTGGTCGGGATCTTTCTAAAGTGGAGCGCCAGAATACAACAGAGAGGCCTCAAGATACGCCTGCTCTGCCACAAGGGGATCCAAAAGATTTATACGAAAGGGCAAGAAAACAAGCCAACAAACATAGGCTCGGGGATAACCTATGGGTCGATATCAACTTACAGTCCAAGAGCTTGGTGTTCGCAACTGTTGGATTTGTAGCGGACCAACCCGGGATGGAACTTGGCCATGGAGAGGTGAGCCATTAGATGATCGTACACTCCTTGCCTCCAATATTTCTACTAGCGCTTCTGGTCGATCCCGTGAGTTTTGGAAATTGGAAAATCATCCACAAGGCTTTGAGTGCTTGGTAAAAGAACACGGCAGGTACCCAAAAGACGATTTGGCTTGCCGGCGCTGGAAAAATATCACTAGTGGAAATTGGGTTCCTGCCCCGCCTACCGGATTTCTGTCCCTTTCTAATCGATCAGATGTTCCCTGTGTTCCCCTGGTTCCCATTAATGACACATCTGACCTTGTCGACGCTGGGTTTTGGAATTGCACTGGTTTCAACCTTTATCAGCCAATTCCTGCGCTGAGATCCTTCTGGGAAAATTCTAGTCCTTCTGGCTATGCACCCAACGGTTTATATTGGATTTGTGGTAATATGGCTTATACATACCTACAACCACACTTCCATCTTCTTCCTCCAGATTCTGATAAACATATTTCCACTCGACTACATTCCCCCATACAACGCCGTTCGGTTGAGATTGGCAGATGGGGGGATGACTGGCCCCCTGAATGCATAATTTCATACTATGGACCAGCTACGTGGGCACAGGATGGTTCATGGGGGTACCGAACTCCAATCTACATGCTCAATCGTTTAATCCGTTTGCAGGCTGTCCTAGAAATAATTACTAACCAGACAGCTACTGCTTTAGATTTGTTGACAGAGGAACAGCAACAGATACGAGCAACAGTTTATCAAAACCGCCCGGCCCTGGACTATTTATTGGCTGCAGAAGGTGGTGTGTGTGGCAAGCTGAATCTTTCTAATTGTTGCCTTAAAATTGATGATAATGGACAAGCTGTTAAAGACATATCTTCAGGTATACGGAAACTCTCTCATGTTCCGGTGCAGACATGGCACCCCGCCATTGACTCATGGTTTTCTAAATGGTTTAGTGGTTCCTGGTCATGGATACATTCAGCACTTGTCTTCGTTGCCTTTATACTTCTTGTCTTAATTCTAATCCCTTGTATTCTTCCTTGCCTCCAGTGTTTAGTTAAACGAGCCGTCCAACAAATCAGCCCCATTATGGTTCTGCAACAACAGAATTATGCTGAAGCAGCAGAGAACCTTCTGAAACTATGGGAGAAAGATACCTCTATTATTTAGACAGGTTTGAAAGCGTAGCTCTTTTTAAGGGGTGGATTGTAGGAGTTTAGTTACTATTTTAATGGAACTTAGAAACAATTATAGAAGGTAGAAAAAGCAAGGAAATAGCTAAGATGTTCTTTGTGTAAAATGGCGCATGAAAAAGTAGAGAGAAGATAACAAAGGAATTTAAGCAGATATAGAAATATGCACGTACACACAAAGAGCTTGTTTAACAGGGGGTGGGGAAAGGAGGTGTGAGTACGGGATAGGAGAAAGTCGGAGTCAGCCAAGAGTCAGGCGAATAGGGAAAAGTGCCAAACCAATCCAAGAAGGATATATGTAAGAAAAATGTAAGGGGAGGTGAATTGAAAAATGTATAAAAACAAAGAAGCTTCCCGCCCTCGGTGTACTTTCCCGAGGTAGGGGGAGAGTATCCAACCTTGCAATGTTGTAAATGTAAATAAATGTTCTTTGTTCTCAACTTTTGTCTCGAGCATATTTTGTGAACGTGAAGGCACTTCTCACAGGCTTGTGGGCCAAAGTTGCCTGTTACTGTGCTGTGTGTCTAAATCTAAATGTAAAATTTTTTTTGAAATTGGCATTATCATGGGGAGGCCAAGCTGTGAGCGTTGTGGGTAGATGGGCCTGTTTCTCTGCTATGCCACTCTGAGAGAAGCAGAAATAAGGACAAGCCAGATGATTGTGGCCAATATTTACTGGCGGACCCTCATTTTAACTTGGTTCTCACCGACACCCCCCCACCCCCGACACTACCAATGTGAATGCCAGGACCACTAGGCATCTTAAATTAATTATGAGCAGAAGACTAGAAATCTTTATGTAGAAATAAAAGGCCTTCCTGGGTTGTCCACATCACATTTAGAGAATATATTGGGGTAAGCTCATTGGAGTAGTGGGCCCTATGGACAACTTTAAATTGTAATAGGGAATGTCGAGCACAGAGAGAGGATGAAAGCAGGCATTTCAAAATAAACTCTCATGCATCTTCAGCAAACAGTAGTTGATGTTTGTTTAAAAATAAAACTATTGCTAAATCTTAAAAGTGGTTCAGTCCTTTCTGATTAGTTCTAAAGTTATACACTTCCCAGATAAGATTAAAATCTAAGTCTTGGGGAAGCCTCAACATTAAGGAGTTTAAGAAACTCCTAATCTGTAAAGAGCGAACAAAATGTTGATTTGGTCAATTAAATTTGGTAGATTGTTGCTCAGAAGAAGCAAGGTTTTGGTCTATATACGTCCAAGAAAAAGTGAATCCTGTGACAGACTATTTAGAGGTGGTTTGGGAGGAATTGTTAGGGCAGCTTGCACACACACACATTTTAAAGCACAGAATATTTGCAGGACTTTTGCAGAATGCTTTTCGCAGGAGGTAACAAAGTATCGACACCAGCTTGCCTGGAAGAGCAAGTGATCTTTGCAGGCAGAGGAGAAGAGGTTTGCTCTCAAAGAAGGAGGGAATGAAACTGAGAGGAGAGACACAGAAATCTTTTCCAGAAGGACAAAGCTGGCAAACTTTGGAAGGCTGCCTGGTCAAAAGAGAAGACTGGCTGTGTGAAAGGTGACCTGAAAGAAAGAGGCTCATCTGGAGAACCCTGAAGGGGGCAGGTTTTGTCAGCAAGACTGATTGAGAAGGAATCAGTTGTGGATGTCCTGGAAAAGGAATCTCTCTCTGAAAACCAGCAAGAACTCGCCTGAGTAATAAGTAAAAGTTTAATTCTGTCTTCTTGTTCAAATATCATTTAAAACTACTTTTGTTTATGTTACCCTGTCTTGTGGTGCATATCTACTACTGCTGGTTTTTGGGTCCTCTGGACTCCGTAACAATCCCCAAACTAGACCATTGAGTACGTTCTGGTGATGTCCCTCCCCTTTGGAAGGAGGTGTTTACTACACTATTTTTAATTCTTGATATAAATCTCTCTCCGAGGCCTTTCGTTGCTATTTTATTTTGGAACGAGTGGCCCGACGGAAGGTCTGGCTCCATCTCAGTCCCATGTTTTTGCTTCCCTGCTTGCCGCGGTGGAAAGACATTGCCCCTCCCATGCAGGCACAATGGTTACCGGATTTGATGGCGAATCAACTACTAAAACAAGTTAAAGAAAAAGAAAATAAGGTCCCTCTCCGGAGTTCTTTTTTCAAGTATTTTCAGAATTTATAGACCAGGGGTGTCAAACTCAAATTCACGGAGGGTCAAAATTAAAAACTTGGACTAAGTTGAGGGCCAAACTAAACATTTATTGAAAATTTTCAACAACATCTGCATGTTTTCTCTTCTTTCAACATATGTAATGTTAAACTTTAGGAGGGCGGGCCACCTCTAGTACATTTTTAAAATGATCTTGCGGGCCAAATATAATTATATCGCGGGCCAAATCAGCGTGGGGATAGATACAAGAGCGGGACAGTGAGATGAGCGTGGGGACTGATACAAGAGCGGGGCAGTGGGATCAGCATGGGGACTGATACAAGAGCGGGGCTGTGGGATCAGCGTGGGGACTGATACAAGAGTGGGGCAGTGGGGCAGTGGGGTCAGTGTGGGGACTGATACAAGAGCGGGGCTGTGGGATCAGCGTGGGGTCTGATACAAGAGCGGGGCTGTGGGATCAGCGTGGGGACTGATACAAAATCGGGGCAGTGGGATCAGTGTGGGGACCGATACAAGATCGGGGCAGTGGGATCAGCGTAGGGACTGATACAAGATCGGGGCAGTGGGATCAGCGTGGGGACTGATACAAGAGCGGGGCTGTGGGATCAGCGTGGGGACTGATACAAGAGCGGGGCAGTGGGATCAGTGTGGGGACTGATACAAGAGCGGGGCTGTCGGATCAGCGTGGGGACTGATACAAGAGCCGTGCTGTGGGATCAGTGTGGGGACTGATACAGGGTTTTGGGGATACTCAACATTATAGCATAGTCTAGGCAAAATTCAAAGGAGAGAACGGATTCTACCTTCTGAACTTCAAAAAAATCATGAGGAACCTTCGTAAATCGAGGACTGTGCAGGCAAAGTGTTACAAAATGTCATGAACACTTTATTGGAAAAATATCATTCAGGATTCACTGTTGAACTTTTACATATCAATTTGTCTGAGTTTGTTGGGGCCACAGGCTCAGGTCTTGCTTTTCCTACATCACAACATTGACTCCAACATCTGGAAAATATCATGGAACAGTCAGCTGCCATAAACTACAGGAGTAAACACTAGGGGACAAGAAGTGGAGTGCAAGCTCGGTTGATGTCACAAAACTTCACAGAGAAACTCAGCACAGTGTATGAATGAACCTTTCATTCCCTCCACTCAGGGCTCTGGAATCAGGTTACTGCGCAGGATTTGTTCATGTGCTCTGTGACCACTTGGGTTTCGCCAACATTCCAAACGGGTGTGAGTGTGTGTGAGTGTGTGTGTGTGTGAGAGAGAGAGAGTCTGTATGTGAGTGTGAGAGTGAGAGAGAGTCTGTATGTAAGTGTGAGAGTGAGAGAGAGTCTGTATGTGAGTGTGAGTGAGAGTGAGAGAGAGACTGTATGTGAGTGTGAGTGTGTGAGAGTGAGAGAGAGAGTTTGTATGTGAGTGTGAGAGTGAGAGAGTCTGTATGTGAGTGTGAGTGTGTGTGAGAGTGAGAGTCTGTATGTGAGTGTGAGTGTGTGAGAGAGAGTCTGTATGTGTGTGTGAGTGTGTGAGAGTCTGCATGTGAGTGTGAGAGAATCTGTATGTGAGTGTGAGTGTGTGTGAGAGTGAGAGGTTGTATGTGAGTGTGAGTGTGTGAGAGTCAGTATGTGAGTGTGAGTGTGTGTGAGAGTGAGAGCCTGTATGTGAGTGTGAGTGTGTGAGAGAGAGTCTGTATGTGAGTGTGTGTGTCAGTGAGAGTCTGTATGTGAGTGTGAGTGTGTGAGAGAGAGTCTGTATGTGAGTGTGAGTGTGTGTGAGAGTCTGTATGTGAGTGTGAGTGTGTGTGAGAGTGAGAGTCTGTATGTGAGTGTGAGTGTGAGTAAGAGAGTCTGTATGTGAGTGTGAGTGTGTGAGAGAGTCTGTATGTGAGTGTGAGTGTGTGTGAGAGTGAGAGTCTGTATGTGAGTGTGAGTGAGAGAGTCTGTATGTGAGTGTGAATGTGTGTGAGAGTGAGAGTCTGTATGTGAGTGTGAGTGTGAGTGAGAGAGTCTGTATGTGAGTGTGAGTGTGTGTGAGAGAGTCTGTATGTGAGTGCGAGTGTGTGAGTGAGAGAGTCTGTATGTGAGTGTGAGTGTGTGTGAGAGTGAGTCTGTATGTGAGTGTGAGAGTGTGTGAGAGTGAGAGTCAGTATGTGAGTGTGAGTGTGTGTGAGTGAGAGTCTGTATGTGAGTGTGTGAGAGAGAGTCTGTATGTGTGTGTGAGTGTGTGAGAGTATGTATGTGAGTGTGAGTGTGTGTGAGAGTGAGAGTCTGTATGTGAGTGTGAGTGAGAGAGTCTGTATGTGTGTGTGAGTGTGTGAGAGTCTGTATGTGAGTGTGAGTGTGTGAGAGAGTCTGTATGTGAGTGTGAGTGTGTGAGAGTCAGTATGTGAGTGTGAGTGTGTGTGAGAGTGAGAGTCTGTATGTGTGTGTGAGTGTGTGAGAGAGAGTCTGTATCTGTGTGTGAGTGTGTGAGAGTCTGCATGTGAGTGTGAGAGAGCCTGTATGTGAGTGTGAGTGTGTGTGAGAGTGAGAGGCTGTATGTGAGTGTGAGTGTGTGAGAGTCAGTATGTGAGTGTGAGTGTGTGTGAGAGTGAGAGCATGTATGTGAGTGTGAGTGGGTGAGAGAGTCTGTATGTGAGTGTGTGTGTGTGTGAGAGTGAGAGTCTGTATGTGAGTGTGAGAGTGTGTGAGAGTGAGAGTCTGTATGTGAGTGTGAGTGTGTGAGAGAGAGTCTGTATGTGAGTGTGAGTGTGTGTGAGTGAGAGTCTGTATGTGAGTGTGTGAGAGAGAGTCTGTATGTGTGTGTGAGTGTGTGAGAGTCTGTATGTGAGTGTGAGTGTGTGTGAGAGTGAGAGTCTGTATGTGAGTGCGAGAGTGTGTGAGAGTCTGTATGTGTGTGAGTGTGTGAGAGTCAGTATGTGAGTGTGTGTGAGAGTGAGAGTGTGTATGTGAGTGTGAGTGTGTGAGAGAGAGTCTGTATGTGAGTGTGAGTGTGTGAGAGAGTCTGTATGTGAGTGTGAGTGTGTGAGAGAGTCTGTATGTGAGTGTGAGTGTGTGAGAGTCAGTATGTGAGTGTGTGTGTGTGAGAGTGAGAGTCTGTATGTGAGTGTGAGTGTGTGAGAGAGTCTGTATGTGTGTGTGAGTGTGTGAGAGTCTGCATGTGAGTGTGAGAGAATCTGTATGTGAGTGTGAGTGTGTGTGAGAGTGAGAGGTTGTATGTGAGTGTGAGTGTGTGAAAGTCAGTATGTGAGTGTGAGTGTGTGTGAGAGTGAGAGCCTGTATGTGAGTGTGAGTGTGTGAGAGAGAGTCTGTATGTGTGTGTGAGTGTGTGAGAGTCTGTATGTGAGTGTGAGAGAGTCTGTATGTGAGTGTGTGTGTGTGTGAGAGAGTCTGTGTGTGAGAGAGTCTGTACGTGAGTGTGAGTGTGTGTGAGTGAGAGTCTGTATGTGAGTGTGAGTGTGTGAGAGAGAGTCTGTATGTGAGTGTGTGTGTGTGTGTGTGAGAGTGAGAGTCTGTATGTGAGTGTGAGTGAGAGTCTGTATGTGAGTGAGTGTGTGTGAGAGTGAGAGTATGTATGTGTGTGTGAGTGTGTGAGTCTGTATGTGAGTGTGAGAGAGTCTGTATGTGAGTGTGAGTGTGTGAGAGTCTGTATGTGAGTGTGTGTGTGAGTGAGAGTCTGTATGTGAGTGTGTGAGAGTGAGAGTCTGTATGTGAGTGTGAGTGTGTGTGAGAGAGTCTGTATGTGTGTGTGAGTGTGTGAGAGTCAGTATGTGAGTGTGAGTGTGTGTGAGAGCGAGAGTTTGTATGTGAATGTGAGTGTGTGAGAGAGTCTGTATGTGTGAGTGTGTGAGATTCAGTATGTGAGTGAGTGTGTGTGAGAGTGAGAGTATGTATGTGTGTGTGAGTGTGTGAGTCTGTATGTGAGTGTGAGTGAGAGTCTGTATGTGAGAGTGAGAGTCTGTATGTGAGTGTGAGAGTGTGTGAGAGTGAGAGTCAGTATGTGAGTGTGAGTGTGTGTGAGTGAGAGTCTGTATGTGAGTGTGTGAGAGAGAGTCTGTATGTGTGTGTGAGTGTGTGTGAGTATGTATGTGAGTGTGAGTGTGTGTGAGAGTGAGAGTCTGTATGTGAGTGTGAGTGAGAGAGTCTGTATGTGTGTGTGAGTGTGTGAGAGTGTGTATGTGAGTGCGAGAGTGTGTGAGAGTCTGTATGTGTGTGAGTGTGTGAGAGTCAGTATGTGAGTGTGTGTGAGAGTGAGAGTGTGTATGTGAGTGTGAGTGTGTGAGAGAGAGTCTGTATGTGAGTGTGAGTGTGTGAGAGTCTGTATGTGAGTGTGAGTGTGTGAGAGTCAGTATGTGAGTGTGTGTGTGTGTGAGAGTGAGAGTCTGTATGTGAGTGTGAGTGTGTGAGAGAGTCTGTATGTGTGTGTGAGTGTGTGAGAGTCTGCATGTGAGTGTGAG
Source organism: Narcine bancroftii (assembly GCF_036971445.1). Taxonomy (NCBI): domain Eukaryota; kingdom Metazoa; phylum Chordata; class Chondrichthyes; order Torpediniformes; family Narcinidae; genus Narcine; species Narcine bancroftii. The sequence goes on from NC_091481.1 coordinate 66,192,223, forward strand.
AGAATCTGTATGTGAGTGTGAGTGTGTGTGAGAGTGAGAGGTTGTATGTGAGTGTGAGTGTGTGAAAGTCAGTATGTGAGTGTGAGTGTGTGTGAGGGTGAGAGCCTGTATGTGAGTGTGAGTGTGTGAGAGAGAGTCTGTATGTGTGTGTGAGTGTGTGAGAGTCTGTATGTGAGTGTGAGAGAGTCTGTATGTGAGTGTGTGTGTGTGTGAGAGAGTCTGTGTGTGAGAGAGTCTGTATGTGAGTGTGAGTGTGTGTGAGTGAGAGTCTGTATGTGAGTGTGAGTGTGTGAGAGAGAGTCTGTATGTGAGTGTGTGTGTGTGTGAGAGTGAGAGTCTGTATGTGAGTGTGAGTGAGAGTCTGTATGTGAGTGAGTGTGTGTGAGAGTGAGAGTATGTATGTGTGTGTGAGTGTGTGAGTCTGTATGTGAGTGTGAGAGAGTCTGTATGTGAGTGTGAGTGTGTGAGAGTCTGTATGTGAGTGTGTGTGTGAGTGAGAGTCTGTATGTGAGTGTGTGAGAGTGAGAGTCTGTATGTGAGTGTGAGTGTGTGTGAGAGAGTCTGTATGTGTGTGTGAGTGTGTGAGAGTCAGTATGTGAGTGTGAGTGTGTGTGAGAGCGAGAGTTTGTATGTGAATGTGAGTGTGTGAGAGAGTCTGTATGTGTGAGTGTGTGAGATTCAGTATGTGAGTGAGTGTGTGTGAGAGTGAGAGTATGTATGTGTGTGTGAGTGTGTGAGTCTGTATGTGAGTGTGAGTGAGAGTCTGTATGTGAGTGTGAGAGTCTGTATGTGAGTGTGTGTGTGTGAGAGAGTCTGTATGTGAGTGTGTGTGTGTGAGAGAGAGTCTGTATGTGAGTGTGTGAGAGAGTCTGTATGTGAGTGTGAGTGTGTGTGAGAGTGAGAGTCTGTATGTGAGTGTGAGTGAGTCTGTGAGTGTGTGTGTGTCTGTATGTGAGTGTGAGTGAGACTGAGAGTCTTTATGTGAGTGTGAGTGTGAGAGTCTGTATGTGAGTGTGTGTGTGTGAGAGAGAGAGAGTCAGTATGTGAGTGTGTGTGAGAGAGAGAGTCTGTATGTGAGTGTGTGTGTGTGAGAGAGAGAGAGTCAGTATGTGAGTGTGTGTGAGAGAGAGAGTCTGTATGTGAGTGTGTGTGAGAGTGAGAGTCTTTATGTGAGTTTGTGTGTGAGTGAGAGAGTCTGTATGTGAGTGTGTGAGTGAGAGAGAGTCTGTATGTGAGTGTGTGTGTGTCTGTATGTGAGTGTGAGTGAGAGTCTGTATGTGAGTGTGAGAGTCTGTATGTGAGTGTGAGTGAGTCTGTATGTGAGTGAGTCTGTATGTGAGTGTGTGTGAGTCTGTATGAGTGTGAGTGTGTGAGTCTGTATGTGAGTGTGAATGTGTGTGAGAGTCTGTATGTGAGTGAGTGTGTGAGTCTGTATGTGAGTTTGTGTGTCTGTATGAGTGTGAGTGAGAGTGAGAGTCTTTAAGTGAGTGTTTGTGAGTCTGTATGAGTGTGAGTGTGTGAATCTGTATGTGAGTGTGAGTGTGTGTGAGAGTCTGTATGTGAGTGAGTGTGTGCCTGTATGTGTGTGTGTCTGTATGTGAGTGTGAGTGTGAGTCTGTAAGTGTGAGTGTGTGAGAGAGTGAGAGTCTGTATGTGAATGTGAGTGTGTGAGTGTGAGAGAGTCTGTTTGTGAGTGTGTGTGAGAGTCTGTATGTGAGTGTGAGTCTGTATGTGAGTGTGTGTGAGAGTGAGAGTCTGTATGTGAGTGAGAGTCTGTATGTGAGTGTGTGAGAGTGAGAGAGTCTGTGAGTGTGAGTGTGAGAGTCTGTATGTGAGTGTGAGTGTGTGTGAGAGAGTCTGTATGTGATGTGTGTGTGTGTGAGTCTGTATGTGAGCGTGAGTGTGTGTGAGAGTGAGAGTCTGTATGTGAGTGTGTGTGAGAGTGAGAGAGAGTCTGTATGTGTGTGAGTGTGAGAGAGTCTGTTCGTGAGTGTGTGTGTGTGAGAGTCTGTATGTGAGTGTGAGAGTCTGTATGTGAGTGTGTGTGAGAGTGAGAGTCTGTATGTGAGTGTGAGTGTGTGTGAGAGAGTCTGTATGTGAGTGTGTGTGTGAGTGAGAGTGAGTCTGTATGTGTGTGAGTGTGAGAGTCTGTTTGTGAGTGTGTGTGTGTGAGAGTCTGTATGTGAGTGTGAGAGTCTGTATGTGAGTGTGTGTGAGAGTGAGAGTCTGTATGTGAGTGTGAGTGTGGGAGAGAGAGTCTGTATGTGAGTGTGTGTGTGTGTGAGTGTGTGTGAGAGAGTCTGTAGGTGTGTGTGTGAGAGTCAGTATGTGAGTGTGAGTGTGTGTGAGAGCGAGAGTTTGTATGTGAGTGTGAGTGTGAGAGAGAGTCTGTATGTGAGTGTGTGTGAGAGAGTCTGTATGTGTGTGTGAGTGTGTGAGAGTCAGTATGTGAGTGTGAGTGTGTGTGAGAGTGAGAGTCTGTATGTGAGTGTGTGAGAGAGTCTGTATGTGTGTGTGAGTGTCTGTATGTGAGTGTGAGAGAGTCTGTATGTGAGTGTGTGTGTGAGAGAGTCTGTATGTGAGTGTGAGTGTGTGTGAGAGTGAGAGTCTGTATGTGAGTGTGAGTGTGTGAGAGAGAGTCTGTATGTGAGTGTGTGTGTGTGAGAGTGAGAGTCTGTATGTGAGTTGAGTGAGAGTCTGTATGTGAGTGAGTGTGTGTGAGAGTGAGAGTATGTATGTGTGTGTGAGTGTGTGAGTCTGTATGTGAGTGTGAGAGAGTCTGTATGTGAGTGTGAGTGTGTGTGAGAGTCTGTATGTGAGTGTGTGTGTGAGTGAGAGTCTGTATGTGAGTGTGTGAGAGTGAGAGTCTGTATGTGAGTGTGAGTGTGTGTGAGAGGGTCTGTATGTGTGTGTGAGTGTGTGAGAGTCAGAATGTGAGTGTGAGTGTGTGTGAGAGCAAGAGTTTGTATGTGAATGTGAGTGTGTGAGAGAGTCTGTATGTGAGTGTGAGTGTGTGAGAGAGTCTGTATGTGTGAGTGTGTGAGAGTCAGTATGTGAGTGAGTGTGTGTGTGAGAGTGAGTCTCTATGTGAGTGTGTGAGAGTCTGTATGTGTGTGTGTGTGAGTCTGTATGTGAGTGTGAGAGTCTGTATGTGTGTGTGTGTGAGTCTGTATGTGAATGTGAGAGTCTGTATGTGAGTGTGTGTGTGTGAGAGAGTCTGTATTGTGAGTGTGTGTGTGTGAGAGTGAGAGTCTGTATGTGAGTGTGTGAGAGTCTGTATGTGAGTGTGAGTGTGTGAGAGTGAGAGTCTGTATGTGAGTGTGAGTGAGTCTGTGAGTGTGTGTGTGTGTGTGTCTGTATGTGAGTGTGAGTGAGACTGAGAGTCTTTATGTGAGTGTGAGTGTGAGAGTCTGTATGTGTGAGTGTGTGTGTGTGAGAGAGAGAGAGTTAGTATGTGAGTGTATGTGTGAGAGAGAGTCTGTATGTGAGTGTGTGTGAGAGTGAGAGAGTCTTTATGTGAGTGTGTGTGTGAGTGAGAGAGTCTGTATGTGAGTGTGTGAGAGTGAGAGAGAGTCTGTATGTGAGTTTGTGTGTGTCTGTATGTAAGTGTGAGTGAGAGTCTGTATGTGAGTGTGAGAGTCTGTATGTGAGTGTGAGTGAGTCTGTATGTGAGTGAGTCTGTATGTGTGTGAGTCTGTATGTGAGTGTGAATGTGTGTGAGAGTCTGTATATGAGTGAGTGTGTGAGTCTGTATGTGAGTTTGTGTGTCTGTATGAGTGTGAGTGAGAGTGAGAGTCTTTAAGTGAGTGTGTGTGAGTCTGTATGATTGTGAGTGTGTGAATGTGAGTGTGAGTGTGTGTGAGAGTCTGTATGTGAGTGAGTGTGTGCCTGTATGTGTGTGTGTCTGTATGTGAGTGTGAGTGTGAGTCTGTAAGTGTGAGTGTGTGAGAGAGTGAGAGTCTGTAAGTGTGAGTGTGTGAGAGAGTGAGAGTCTGTTTGTGAGTGTGTGTGAGAGTCTGTATGTGAGTGTGAGTCTGTATGTGAGTGTGTGTGAGAGTGAGAGTCTGTATGTGAGTGAGAGTCTGTATGTGAGTGTGTGAGAGTGAGAGAGTCTGTGAGTGTGAGAGAGTGTGAGAGTCTCTATGTGAGTGTGAGTGTGTGTGAGGGAGTCTGTATGTGAGTGTGTGTGAGAGTGAGAGTCTGTATGTGAGTGTGCGAGAGAGTCTGTATGTGAGTGTGAGAGAGTCTGTATGTGTGTGTGAGTGTGTGAGAGTCTGCATGTGAGTGTGAGTGTGTGTGAGAGTGAGAGGTTGTATGTGAGTGTGAGTGTGTGAGAGTCAGTATGTGAGTGTGTGTGAGAGTGAGAGCCTGTATGTGAGTGTGAGTGTGTGAGAGAGAGTCTGTATGTGAGAGTGAGTGTGTGAGTGTGAGAGAGTCTGTATGTGAGTGTGAGTGAGAGTCTGTATGTGAGTGTGAGTGTGAGTGAGAGTCTGTATGTGTGTGTGTGAGAGAGTCTGTATGTGTGTGTGAGTGTGCGTGAGAGTGAGAGTCTGTATGTGAGTGTGAGTGTGTGTGAGAGAGTGTGTATGTGAATGTGAGTGTGTGAGAAAGAGAGTCTGTATGTGAGTGTGAGTGAGAGTGAGAGTCTGTATGTGAGTGTGAGAGTGTGTGAGAGTGAGAGTCAGTATGTGAGTGTGAGTGTGTGTGAGAGTGAGAGTCTGTATGTGAGTTTGTGAGAGAGTCTGTATGTGTGTGTGAGTGTGTGAGAGTCTGTATGTGAGTGTGAGTGTGTGTGAGAGTGAGAGGTTGTATGTGAGTGTGAGTGTGTGAGAGTCAGTATGTGAGTGTGTGTGAGAGTGAGAGCCTGTATGTGAGTGTGAGTGTGTGAGAGAGAGTCTGTATGTGAGAGTGAGTGTGTGAGTGTGAGAGAGTCTGTATGTGAGTGTGAGTGAGAGTCTGTATGTGAGTGTGAGTGTGAGTGAGAGTCTGTATGTGTGTGTGTGAGAGAGTCTGTATGTGTGTGTGAGTGTGCGTGAGAGTGAGAGTCTGTATGTGAGTGTGAGTCTGTATGTGTGTGTGAGTGTGTGAGAGAGTCTGTATGTGTGTGAGTGTGTGTGAGAGTGAGAGTCTGTATGTGAGTGTGAGTGTGAGTGAGAGTCTGTATGTGTGTGTGAGTGTGTGAGAGAGAGTCTGTATGTGTGTGTGAGTGTGTGAGAGAGTCTGTATGTGTGTGTGAGTGTGTGTGAGAGTGATAGTCTGTATGTGAGTGTGAGTGTGAGTGAGAGTCTGTATGTGAGTGTGAGTGTGTGAGAGAGAGTCTGTATGTGAGTGTGAGTGTGTGAGAGAGAGTCTGTATGTGAGTGTGAGTGTGTGAGAAAGAGTCGGTATGTGAGTGTGAGTGTGTGAGTGAGAGAGTCTGTATGTGAGTGTGAGTGTGTGAGAGAGTCTGTATGTGGGTGTGGGTGTGAGTGAGAGAGTCTGTATGTGAGTGTGAGTGTGTGAGAGAGTGAGAGTCTGTATGTGAGTGTGAGTGTGTGTGAGAGAGTGTGTATGTGAATGTGAGTGTGTGAGAAAGAGTCGGTATGTGAGTGTGAGTGTGTGAGTGAGAGAGTCTGTATGTGAGTGTGAGTGTGTGAGAGAGTCTGTATGTGGGTGTGGGTGTGAGTGAGAGAGTCTGTATGTGAGTGTGAGTGTGTGTGAGAGTGAGAGTCTGTATGTGAGTGTGAGTGTGTGAGAGAGTCAGTATGTGAGTGCGTGTGTGTGAGTCTGTATGTGAGTGTGAGTGTGTGTGAGAGTGAGAGTCTGTAGGTGAGTGTGAGTGAGAGTCTGTATGTGAGTGTGAGTGTGTGTGAGTGTGAGAGTCTGTATGTGAGTGTGAGTGTGTGAGAGAGTCAGTATGTGAGTGCGTGTGTGTGAGTCTGTATGTGAGTGTGTGTGTTAGTCTGTATGTGAGTGTGAGTGTGTGTGAGAGTGAGAGTCTGTAGGTGAGTGTGAGTGAGAGTCTGTATGTGAGTGTGAGTGTGTGTGAGTCTGAGAGTCTGTATGTGAGTGTGAGTGTGTGAGAGAGTCAGTATGTGAGTGCGTGTGTGTCTGTATGTGAGTGTGAGTGTGTGTGAGAGTGAGAGTCTGTATGTGAATGTGAGTGTGTGTGTGAGAGTCTGTATGTGAGTGTGTGTGTGTGAGAGTCTGTATGTGAGTGTGAGTGAGAGAGAGCCTGTATGTGTGTGAGTGTGAGAGAGTCTGTTTGTGAGTGTGTGTGTGTGAGAGTCTGTATGAGTGTGAGAGTCTGTATGTGAGTGTGTGTGAGAGTGAGTCTGTATGTGAGTGTGAGTGAGAGAGTCTGTATGTGAGTGTGTGTGAGAGTGAGAGTCTGTGAGTGTGAGTGAGTGTGAGAGTCTGTATGTGAGTGTGTGAGAGTCTGTATGTGAATGTGAGTGTGTGTGAGAGAGTCTGTATCTGTGTGTGAGTGTGTGAGAGTCTGCATGTGAGTGTGAGAGAGCCTGTATGTGAGTGTGTGTGTGTGTGAGAGTGAGAGTCTGTATGTGAGTGTGTGAGAGAGTCTGTATGTGAGTGTGTGTGTGTGAGTCTGTATGTGAGCGTGAGTGTGTGTGAGAGTGAGAGTCTGTATGTGAGTGTGTGAGAGTGAGAGAGAGTCTGTATGTGTGTGAGTGTGAGAGTCTGTATGTGAGTGTGTGTGTGTGTGAGAGTCTGTATGTGAGTGTGAGAGTCTGTATGTGAGTGTGTGTGAGAGTGAGAGTCTGTATGTGAGTGTGAGTGAGTGTGAGAGAGTCTGTATGTGAGTGTGTGTGTGAGTGAGAGAGAGTCTGTATGTGTGTGTGTGAGAGTCTGTTTGTGAGTGTGTGTGTGTGAGAGTCTGTATGTGAGTGTGAGAGTCTGTATGTGAGTGTGTGTGAGAGTGAGAGCCTGTATGTGAGTGTGAGTGTGGGAGAGAGTGTCTGTATGTGAGTGTGTGTGTGTGTGTGAGAGTGAGGGAGAGAGTCAGTATGTGAGTGTGAGTGTGTGTGAGAGAGTCTGTAGGTGTGTGTGTGTGAGAGTCAGTATGTGAGTGTGAGTGTGTGTGAGAGCGAGAGTTTGTATGTGAGTGTGAGTGTGAGAGAGTCTGTATGTGAGTGTGTGAGAGAGAGTCTGTATGTGAGTGTGAGTGTGTGTGAGAGTGAGAGTCTGTATGTGAGTGTGAGTGTGTGAGAGAGAGTCTGTATGTGAGTGTGAGTGTGTGTGAGAGTGAGAGTCTGTATGTGAGTGTGAGTGTGTGAGAGAGAGTCTGTATGTGAGTGTGTGTGTGTGTGTGAGAGTGAGAGTCGGTATGTGAGTGTGAGTGAGAGTCTGTATGTGAGTGAGTGTGTGAGAGAGTGAGAGTATGTATGTGTGTGTGAGTGTGTGAGTCTGTATGTGAGTGTGAGAGTCTGTATGTGAGTGTGAGTGTGTGAGAGAGTCTGTATGTGAGTGTGTGTGTGAGTGAGAGTCTGTATGTGAGTGTGTGAGAGTGAGAGTCTGTATGTGAGTGTGAGTGTGTGTGAGAGAGTCTGTATGTGTGTGTGAGTGTGTGAGAGTCAGTATGTGAGTGTGAGTGTGTGTGAGAGCGAGAGTTTGTATGTGAATGTGAGTGTGTGAGAGAGTCTGTATGTGAGTGTGAGTGTGTGAGAGTCAGTATGTGAGTGAGAGTGTGTGTGAGAGTGAGACTCTATGTGAGTGTGTGAGAGTCTGTATGTGTGTGTGTGTGAGTCTGTATGTGAGTGTGAGAGTCTGTATGTGAGTGTGTGTGTGAGAGAGTCTGTATGTGAGTGCGTGTGTGAGAGAGTGAGAGTCTGTATGTGAGTGTGTGAGAGAGTCTGTGAGTGTGAGTGTGTGTGAGAGTCTGTATGTGAGTGTGAGTGAGTCTGTGAGTGTGTGTGTGTCTGTATGTGAGTGTGAGTGAGACTGAGAGTCTTTATGTGAGTGTGAGAGTCTGTATGTGAGTGTGTGTGTGTGAGAGAGAGAGTCAGTATGTGAGTGTGTGTGTGAGAGAGAGTCTGTATGTGAGTGTGTGTGAGAGTGAGTCTTTATGTGAGTGTGTGTGTGAGTGAGAGAATCTGTATGTGAGTGTGTGAGAGTGAGAGAGAGTCTGTATGTGAGTGTGTGTGTGTCTGTATGTGAGTGAGTGAGAGTCTGTATGTGAGTGTGAGAGTCTGTATGTGAGTGTGAGTGAGTCTGTATGTGAGTGAGTCTGTATGTGAGTGTGTGTGAGTCTGTATGAGTGTGAGTGTGTGAGTCTGTATGTGAGTGTGAATGTGTGTGAGAGTCTGTATGTGAGTGAGTGTGTGAGTCTGTATGTGAGTTTGAGTGTCTGTATGAGTGTGAGTGAGAGTGAGAGTCTTTATGTGAGTGTGTGTGAGTCTGTATGTGTGAGTGTGTGAATCTGTATGTGAGTGTGAGTGTGTGTGAGAGTCTGTATGTGAGTGAGTGTTTGCCTGTATGTGTGTGTGTCTGTATGTGAGTGTGAGTGTGAGTCTGTAAGTGTGAGTGTGTGAGAGAGTGAGAGTCTGTATGTGAATGTGAGTGTGTGATTGTGAGAGTCTGTTTGTGAGTGTGTGTGAGAGTCTGTATGTGAGTGTGAGTCTGTATGTGAGGGTGTGTGAGAGTGAGAGTCTGTATGTGAGTGTGTGAGAGTGAGAGAGTCTGTGAGTGTGAGTGAGTGTGAGAGTCAGTATGTGAGTGTGAGTGTGTGTGAGGGAGTCTGTATGTGAGTGTGTGTGAGAGTGAGAGTCTGTATGTGAGTGTGAGAGAGTCTGTATGTGAGTGTGTGTGAGAGTCTGTATGTGAGTGAGAGTGTGTGAGAGTGAGAGTCTGTATGTGAGTGTGTGTGTGTGAGTCTGTATGTGAGTGTGAGTGAGAGTCTGTATGTGAGTGTGTGTGAGAGTCTGTATGTGAGTGAGAGTGTGTGAGAGTGAGAGTCTGTATGTGAGTGTGTGTGTGTGAGTCTGTATGTGAGTGTGAGTGAGAGTCTGTATGTGAGTGTGTGTGAGAGTGAGAGTCTGTATGTGAGTGTGAGTGTGAGTGAGAGAGTCTGTATGTGAGTGTGAGTGTGTGTGAGAGAGTCTGTATGTGAGTGCGAGTGTGTGAGTGAGAGAGTCTGTATGTGAGTGTGAGTGAGAGTGAGAGTCTGTATGTGAGTGTGAGAGTGTGTGAGAGTGAGAGTCAGTATGTGAGTGTGAGTGTGTGTGAGAGTGAGAGTCTGTATGTGAGTTTGTGAGAGAGTCTGTATGTGTGTGTGAGTGTGTGAGAGTATGTATGTGAGTGTGAGTGTGTGTGAGAGTGAGAGTCTGTATGTGAGTGTGAGTGAGAGTCTGTATGTGTGTGTGAGTGTGTGAGAGTCTGTATGTGAGTGTGAGTGTGTGAGAGAGTCTGTATGTGAGTGTGAGTGTGTGAGAGTCAGTATGTGAGTGTGAGTGCGTGTGAGAGTGAGAGTCTGTATGTGTGTGTGTGTGTGAGAGAGAGTCTGTATCTGTGTGTGAGTGTGTGAGAGTCTGCATGTGAGTGTGAGAGAGCCTGTATGTGAGTGTGAGTGTGTGTGAGAGTGAGAGCATGTATGTGAGTGTGAGTGGGTGAGAGAGTCTGTATGTGAGTGTGTGTGTGTGTGAGAGTGAGAGCATGTATGTGAGTGTGAGTGGGTGAGAGAGTCTGTATGTGAGTGTGTGTGTGTGTGAGAGTGAGAGTCTGTATGTGAGTGTGAGAGTGTGTGAGAGTGAGAGTCTGTATGTGAGTGTGAGTGTGTGAGAGAGAGTCTGTATGTGAGTGTGAGTGTGTAACTGTGTGAGAGTCTGTATGTGAGTGTGATTGTGTGTGAGAGTGAGAGTCTGTATGTGAGTGCGAGAGTGTGTGAGAGAGTCTGTATGTGTGTGAGTGTGTGAGAGTCAGTATGTGAGTGTGTGTGAGAGTGAGAGTGTGTATGTGAGTGTGAGTGTGTGAGAGAGAGTCTGTATGTGAGTGTGAGTGTGTGAGAGAGTCTGTATGTGAGTGTGAGTGTGTGAGAGTCAGTATGTGAGTGTGTGTGTGTGAGAGTGAGAGTCTGTATGTGAGTGTGAGTGTGTGAGAGAGTCTGTATGTGTGTGTGAGTGTGTGAGAGTCTGCATGTGAGTGTGAGAGAATCTGTATGTGAGTGTGAGTGTGTGTGAGAGTGAGAGGTTGTATGTGAGTGTGTGTGTGAAAGTCAGTATGTGAGTGTGAGTGTGTGTGAGAGTGAGAGCCTGTATGTGAGTGTGAGTGTGTGAGAGAGTCTGTATGTGTGTGTGAGTGTGTGAGAGTCTGTATGTGAGTGTGAGAGAGTCTGTATGTGAGTGTGTGTGTGTGTGAGAGAGTCTGTGTGTGAGAGAGTCTGTATGTGAGTGTGAGTGTGTGTGAGTGAGAGTCTGTATGTGAGTGTGAGTGTGTGAGAGAGAGTCTGTATGTGAGTGTGTGTGTGTGTGTGAGAGTGAGAGTCTGTATGTGAGTGTGAGTGAAAGTCTGTATGTGAGTGAGTGTGTGTGAGAGTGAGAGTATGTATGTGTGTGTGAGTGTGTGAGTCTGTATGTGAGTGTGAGAGTCTGTATGTGAGTGTGAGAGTCTGTATGTGAGTGTGAGTGTGTGAGAGTCTGTATGTGTGTGTGTGAGTGAGAGTCTGTATGTGAGTGTGTGTGAGTGAGAGTCTGTATGTGAGTGTGAGTGAGTGAGAGTCTGTATGTGAGTGTGAGTGTGTGTGAGAGAGTCTGTATGTGTGTGTGAGTGTGTGAGAGTCAGTATGTGAGTGTGAGTGTGTGTGAGAGCGAGAGTTTGTATGTGAATGTGAGTGTGTGAGAGAGTCTGTATGTGAGTGTGAGTGTGTGAGAGAGTCTGTATGTGTGAGTGTGTGAGATTCAGTATGTGAGTGAGTGTGTGTGAGAGTGAGAGTATGTATGTGTGTGTGAGTGTGTGAGTGTGTTGTATGTGAGTGTGAGTGAGAGTCTGTATGTGAGTGTGAGAGTCTGTATGTGAGTGTGTGTGTGAGTGAGAGTCTGTATGTGTGTGTGTGTGAGAGAGTCTGTATGTGTGTGTGAGTGTGTGAGTGTGAGAGAGTCTGTATGTGAGTGTGAGTGAGAGTCTGTATGTGAGTGTGAGTGTGAGTGAGAGTCTGTATGTGTGTGTGTGTGAGAGAGTCTGTATGTGTGTGTGAGTGCGTGTGAGAGTGAGAGTCTGTATGTGAGTGTGAGTGTGAGTCTGTATGTGTGGGTGAGTGTGTGAGAGAGTCTGTATGTGTGTGTGAGTGTGTGTGAGAGTGAGAGTCTGTATGTGAGTGTGAGTGAGAGTCTGTATGTGTGTGTGTGTGTGAGAGAGTCTGTATGTGTGTGTGTGTGTGAGAGAGTCTGTATGTGTGTGTGAGTGTGTGAGAGTCTGTATGTGTGTGTGTGTGTGTGAGAGTGATAGTCTGCATGTGAGTGTGAGTGAGAGTCTGTATGTGAGTGTGAGTGTGTGAGAGAGAGTCTGTATGTGAGTGTGAGTGTGTGAGAGAGAGTCTGTATGTGAGTGTGAGTGTGTGAGAAAGAGTCGGTATGTGAGTGTGAGTGTGTGAGTGAGAGAGTCTGTATGTGAGTGTGAGTGTGTGAGAGAGTCTGTATGTGGGTGTGGGTGTGAGTGAGAGAGTCTGTATGTGAGTGTGAGTGTGTGAGAGAGTGAGAGTCTGTATGTGAGTGTGAGTGTGTGTGAGAGTGTGTATGTGAGTGTGTGAGAAAGAGTCGGTATGTGAGTGTGAGTGTGTGAGTGAGAGAGTCTGTATGTGAGTGTGAGTGTGTGAGAGAGTCTGTATGTGGGTGTGAGTGAGAGAGTCTGTATGTGAGTGTGAGTGTGTGTGAGAGTGAGAGTCTGTATGTGAGTGTGAGTGTGTGAGAGAGTCAGTATGTGAGTGCGTGTGTGTGAGTCTGTATGTGAGTGTGAGTGTGTGTGAGAGTGAGAGTCTGTAGGTGAGTGTGAGTCTGTATGTGAGTGTGAGTGTGTGTGAGAGTCTGTATGTGAGTGTGAGTGTGTGAGAGTCAGTATGTGAGTGCGTGTGTGTGAGTCTGTATGTGAGTGTGTGTGTTAGTCTGTATGTGAGTGTGAGTGTGTGTGAGAGTGAGAGTCTGTAGGTGAGTGTGAGTGAGAGTCTGTATGTGAGTGTGAGTGTGTGTGAGTCTGAGAGTCTGTATGTGAGTGTGAGTGTGTGAGAGAGTCAGTATGTGAGTGCGTGTGTGTCTGTATGTGAGTGTGAGTGTGTGAGAGAGTCAGTATGTGAGTGCGTGTGTGTCTGTATGTGAGTGTGTGTGAGAGTGAGAGTCTGTATGTGAGTGTGTGTGAGAGTCTGTATGTGAGTGTGAGTGAGAGAGAGCCTGTATGTGTGTGTGTGAGTGTTTGTGAGTGTGTGTGTGTGAGAGTCTGTATGAGTGTGAGAGTCTGTATGTGAGTGTGTGTGAGAGTGAGTCTGTATGTGAGTGTGAGTGAGAGAGTCTGTATGTGAGTGTGTGTGAGAGTGAGAGTCTGTGAGTGTGAGTGAGAGTCTGTATGTGAGTGTGAGAGAGTCTGTATCTGTGTGTGAGTGTGTGAGAGTCTGCATGTGAGTGTGAGAGAGCCTGTATGTGAGTGTGTGTGTGTGTGAGAGTCTGTATGTGAGTGTGTGAGAGTCTGTATGTGAGTGTGTGTGTGTGAGTCTGTATGTGAGTGTGAGTGTGTGTGAGAGTGAGAGTCTGTATGTGAGTGTGTGTGAGAGTGAGAGAGAGTCTGTATGTGTGTGAGTGTGAGAGTCTGTATGTGAGTGTGTGTGTGTGAGAGTCTGTATGTGAGTGTGAGAGTCTGTATGTGAGTGTGTGTGAGTGAGTCTGTATGTGAGTGTGAGTGTGTGTGAGAGAGTCTGTATGTGAGTGTGTGTGTGAGTGAGAGAGAGTCTGTATGTGTGTGTGTGAGAGTCTGTATGTGAGTGTGAGAGTCTGTATGTGAGTGTGTGTGAGAGTGAGGGAGAGAGTCAGTATGTGAGTGTGTGTGAGAGAGTCTGTAGGTGTGTGTGTGTGAGAGTCAGTATGTGAGTGTGAGTGTGTGTGAGAGCGAGAGTTTGTATGTGAGTGTGAGTGTGAGAGAGTCTGTATGTGAGTGTGTGTGAGAGAGTCTGTATGTGTGTGTGAGTGTGTGAGTCAGTATGTGAGTGTGAGTGAGAGTGAGAGTCTGTATGTGAGTGTGTGAGAGAGTCTGTATGTGTGTGTGAAAGTGTGAGAGTCTGTATGTGAGTGTGAGAGTCTGTATGTGAGTGTGTGTGAGAGAGTCTGTATGTGAGTGTGAGTGTGTGTGAGAGTGAGAGTCTGTATGTGAGTGTGAGTGTGTGAGAGAGTCTGTATGTGAGTATGTGTGTGTGTGTGAGAGTGAGAGTCTGTATGTGAGTGTGAGTGAGAGTCTGTATGTGAGTGAGTGTGTGAGAGAGTGAGAGTATGTATGTGTGTGTGTGTGTGAGTCTGTATGTGAGTGTGAGTCTGTATGTGAGTGTGTGAGAGAGTCTGTATGTGAGTGTGTGTGTGAGTGAGAGTCTGTATGTGAGTGTGTGAGAGTGAGAGTCTGTATGTGAGTGTGAGTGTGTGTGAGAGAGTCTGTATGTGTGTGTGAGTGTGTGAGAGTCAGTATGTGAGTGTGAGTGTGTGTGAGAGCGAGAGTTTGTATGTGAATGTGAGTGTGTGAGAGAGTCTGTATGTGAGTGTGAGTGTGTGAGTGTGTGAGAGTCAGTATGTGAGTGAGAGTGTGTGTGAGAGTGAGACTCTATGTGAGTGTGTGAGAGTCTGTATGTGTGTGTGTGTGAGTCTGTATGTGAGTGTGAGAGTCTGTATGTGAGTGTGTGTGTGAGAGAGTCTGTATGTGAGTGCGTGTGTGAGAGAGTGAGAGTCTGTATGTGAGTGTGTGAGAGAGTCTGTATGTGAGTGTGAGTGTGTGTGAGAGTGAGAGTCTGTATGTGAGTGTGAGTGAGCTGTGAGTGTGTGTGTGTCTGTATGTGAGTGTGAGTGAGACTGAGAGTCTTTATGTGAGTGTGAGAGTCTGTATGTGAGTGTGTGTGTGTGAGAGAGAGTCAGTATGTGAGTGTGTGTGTGAGAGAGAGTCTGTATGTGAGTGTGTGAGAGTCTGTATGTGAGTGTGAGTGTGTGTGAGAGTGAGAGTCTGTATGTGAGTGTGAGTGAGTCTGTGAGTGTGTGTGTCTGTATGTGAGTGTGAGTGAGACTGAGTCTTTATGTGAGTGTGAGAGTCTGTATGTGAGTGTGTGTGTGTGAGAGAGAGAGAGTCAGTATGTGAGTGTGTGTGTGAGAGAGAGTCTGTATGTGAGTGTGTGTGAGAGTGAGAGTCTTTATGTGAGTGTGTGTGTGAGTGAGAGAGTCTGTATGTGAGTGTGTGAGAGTGAGAGAGAGTCTGTATGTGAGTGTGTGTGTGTCTGTATGTGAGTGTGAGTGAGAGTCTGTATGTGAGTGTGAGAGTCTGTATGTGAGTGTGAGTGAGTCTGTATGTGAGTGAGTCTGTATGTGAGTGTGTGTGAGTCTGTATGAGTGTGAGTGTGTGAGTCTGTATGTGAGTGTGAATGTGTGTGAGAGTCTATGTGAGTGAGTGTGTGAGTCTGTATGTGAGTTTGTGTGTCTGTATGAGTGTGAGTGAGAGTGAGAGTCTTTATGTGAGTGTGTGTGAGTCTGTATGTGTGAGTGTGTGAATCTGTATGTGAGTGTGAGTGTGTGTGAGAGTCTGTATGTGAGTGAGTGTTTGCCTGTATGTGTGTGTGTCTGTATGTGAGTGTGAGTGTGAGTCTGTAAGTGTGAGTGTGTGAGAGAGTGAGAGTCTGTATGTGAATGTGAGTGTGTGAGTGTGAGAGTCTGTTTGTGAGTGTGTGTGAGAGTCTGTATGTGAGTGTGAGTCTGTATGTGAGGGTGTGTGAGAGTGAGAGTCTGTATGTGAGTGTGTGAGAGTGAGAGAGTCTGTGAGTGTGAGTGAGTGTGAGAGTCTGTATGTGAGTGTGAGTGTGTGTGAGAGTCTGTATGTGAGTGTGAGTGTGTGTGAGAGAGTGTGTGTGAGTGAGAGAGCGAGCATCTGGAAAATGAAGGGCTGGGGAGAATCAGAGTGAGAACAGAATTTCTCGGTGAGTTTGCAGACACCAATGATCAGAATATCATCCTTCTATTTATAAAGAAATATGGAAATTCTCATCTAATTTCCTTCAAAGCCACAACTAAACCTGTTCCAAAGTCCAGAGATCTCAGTCTTCTGATGGGCTGTTTTGCCAAGTCCATGGTTCTTAACTGGTCTGAAGGGACAGTCGACAAAGACGATGCGGTCAAACAATAATCATGGCCTTTTATTAGCAATCAAGAAAGACAATAGGTGCATGTACAGTTTTACCCAAGGAGAGTGTCTTTCACAGTCGAGAATGTACAGCAAGGCAAGCCAAAGGGAAGACAGACACAGCTTGGCAGAGATTTGCCACACTGACTCGTAACTTGGTTTTATTCGTTGGTCTCCTATTTATTCCCCATTCCTAATTATCCTTCAGAAAGTCTTTTTAATTTAAAGATAGTGCAATGGTAACAGGTCATTTTGGTCCGTGCTGCCCAATTACAATCCTTTATGAGTGACATTGCACCAGTTCCTATTAGCAAAGGGTATAGCCACCAGCTGGAGGTGAAGCCATGGACATCCAGTGACTCTGAGGGGTGGGGGAGATTCTTCTGCTTCTCTTTCCTTGGCTGTAAGGGGTCACCGAGCAAATTTTTCCTGATAGCAAATCTTTGCCTGCCATATGGTAGGCTAAAGGAAATTTTGTGTAATATATTTTCTATTTTACACAAAAATAAAAATCTTGAGAATGTAAAATGGTGAAACTAGCTCTGAAATTTATCTAACAGGGAGTGGGGGGGTGGAAGAGGAGAGAAGAGAAATGTCAGACAATTCTAAAAATTAAGTCCTTACAGAGAACAGACAGGTGAATGAAGGATAATCCTGAAGCTGAAGAGTTAAAGATCACCATGACGGCACTTCAAACCATCTTCGGTATTTGTGCAAGATTGGAAACTAGTTCAAAGTCCCTATATTTTTTTCCACACAGCATTTAACAAGAAAGCCTCCATACAATGGCAAAGCTTCTCACAAGCTGCATGGCTCCAGTGACTGCAGCAAACTGAAGGACCCTGGTCTGATACTTACCACACAGACGAACAAACTTTTTTTTTTATAAATCATATTTTCCATATAAACCATGTAAAAGTCAACCCCCTTATTTTTGGCCCCGGCCACCCGCCTATCCGAGCTGCCGATGCCCCGACCGCAAACCTTCCCCTCGGCTGTCCACCTGTCCGAACTTCTGAACGCAGATCCTCGCCCTTTCCGCTCGCCCAAGCTCTCGATGACCCGACCGCTCCCAGGTCCTGACGCCCCAACTGCGGAGCCTCACCCCAGCTGCCCACTGGAGGTCCCGACACCTCTCACCCTGGCAGCCGCCAGAGGTCCTGAGCATGGACTAACCACCTAGTCCCAGCCAACCAAGCTCCCCGTGCCTTGAACGTTGCAGGTAATTACGGTGGGCAAAAGGTATGACCCGTGTAAAGGTCGACAACCGCCAGCAAATTTGACCCAACAAATTGTCCATAAAACTTATCTCTTACACAAATAAAGACAGAGTCGAGGTGCAGGAGAATGTAACATTACTCAGTGGCTCCATTACCATTTGTCATTTATTTAAAATAATGTAAAAAGCAGCTTGTTAGCAAAGAACACTGAAGCTCTGACTTGGAAAATTCCAAAAATTTATCCGGAAACAGATTTCAAAGGAGAAATTTTTGAAAAAATTCAGACCAAGGGTAACAGCAATGAAATGCCTTAAATGCTAATGGTATATTAGATGTGACTAGGGCAGTAGGGTGAAGAGTTGCAAAGTTAACCCATGTCAGGATTTGCAGGCTCTGAGGTGTGCCGTAGAACAGAGCAACTGAGGAAGAATCCTTGGTGGAAGCGCGCTCAAGACGGCTGCGTACATCTGCAGCAGCTTTGCAGGTGGGTTAAGTAGTTTTGACTTGTATGTTTTATCTGGTGCTCATGCTCGCTCATGACAGCAGTGCAGATTTGCAGTGGCTTCTGAGGTTGGCTGAGCGGTGCGCATGGGCCGTCTCTGCCCAAGAGAAAATATGCTCAAGCCCAAAGTTTATTTAAATTTCATTCAATGTGACCATGTTTCTAACATCAACACATCTAGAGAAACTTTAATGACATTTTTCTACCAACAGCAAGAAGCACCAAAAAGCTCAATCTATTCAATCATGACTTGGAAGTAGAATGCAAGTCAACATTTCCATTGCTCGCATAGGTTACCCTTCCAAACTTGGCCATAATGGGGACATTTAATGACTGTACACACAGGAAATGTGCAGAGGATCTATCAGACGCAAATAGGTCTCCAATCATTTTTGGATATTAAACACGGAGAGAGAGGTGTTGCCCCTCTCATTTTGGCCCGGATTCAAACAAGGCTTTAAAGCTCCCTGGCAGTAGGCAATTCTGGCAAGAACACTTCCTGCCTGACTTTTGTTCAAAAGATGAATCACGCCAACTCATTACAAAAGTAATGACAAGATTCATAAAGAGAAGGAATGGCGGCCAAGGCGAAAGTGCCAGGTCATTCACCGATCAGATTGCGATGGAAACAATAACTAGAGCCGGTGACTATGGGGGCAGCATCCTTCCAGTTGGACAGACCTGCTCAATCACATTTTGTGATCCTGATTGTAATTTCCCAATCCCACAAAGGATTCCAAGTCAAGTTCTTTTCTCTCCCCCCACCCCAAGTAAGAAGGGCCTTGGTTTGTGAGGACAAATTTCCATTCTGTAGTGCCTGTTGGAATAGGAATTCAGGAGGGTTTTGACACTTCCTCATCCAGTATCTGGTGACCTAGGGAACTGATAGGGGCCATCAATAAACATGTGAATTGGCAGAAAACTCATTTCACGGATAAGGAAGCAACTACAGTTAAAGTAGGGATGGCATGAGGAGGAGGAGGAGTGCGAGAAGGCGTTCAGTTCTCTACAGAATCCCATTCAATTGTGCAAAGAACCTATTAGAAAGCTTCAAAAGTCAAGTATGTTGCTCATTCTAAAGGTGAACAATGCGTTGAGTCTCTGCTTTCAACAGCAACTGTTGATAGGCTACACTTGCTATTTTAATAATATCAAAAAACATTTGCCAAGAACAGGCCAGATATGTTGTATTAGATCACACTAATATCTAATCAAACCATTCACATTACAATGGAAGTGACAAAAATATAACTAGATAGAACTACCCTTCTCTCAGTGCTGAGAATCTTTGGTTGAACCCCACCTGAGCTCTGGACAGATTGGGTTGCCATTCTCTATCCACCTGGTTCTAGTTGGCAAAGATCTCTCCCATGGGGATCCAGATATTCTTGCACTGTGTTGCATGATACAGGAACTCCTCTCCTGACCCCTGCTGAGAGTTGCGCCAGGCACGCCGGACCCCGTAGTTCACCCAGGTCCGCTTCAGGTTTTCCGCTGATGACCACTCCACAAACTTCGACCCCTAAAGGTTAAAAACAGGCATGTGTTTTGACAATTGAAAGCAAAACACCAGATGCCACCAAGATCAGCTTGGTGACCTGGAACTAGAATGAGGACAAAGAAAAATTGTTAGTATTTGATTGACATTATTCAGTTGCAGAACACGGCAAAAAATCTTTGAAGTCGATGAACTGCTTTGGAAAGTCACTGCCGTTTTTTAAAAAATCAAACACATACTTGCTGGATGCATTACAGCAAAGATTTTTGGTACAGGAGCAGAAATAAACATGATAAGCTTCAGACACAGTCACTGTAGTGAGAACACCAAAATGCTGGAGGAACTCGAGTGGTTTAGTGAGCATCAAGGATCTTTCTGACAAAGATATACCTTCAAAGTTTCAAGCCTGAGCCCTTCTTCAAGGATATATCAGAAAGTCTCAGGATTCAAACAATGGGAGAGGAAACCATGCCAGCAAAAGATGTGATAAGAATCTGGGTGAAATTCATCATGTCTGCATGAAAGGAGACCGTAAGCAGGGCGGGGGGAGTTTAACAAAGGCCAGAGAAGTCAATATTGATGCCGTCCATTTGGAAGGTGCCCAGTCAGAAAATGAGGGGTTGTTCCTCCAATCTGTGGTTGGTCTCATTCTGGCAGTGCGTGAGACCATGGGCAGAGACGTCGGCAAGGGAGAGGGATGGAGATTTGAAATGGGTGGCTACTGGGAGATCCACATTATTGGGGCAGACAGAGCCGAGATGCTTAACAAGGCGATCTCTCAGTCTGCGCCCAGTCTCTCCAACCTAGGTGGATCTTGCAGATTCACAAGTGAAACATTGCTTCACTTAGAAGGCCTGTTTGAAGCTGTTCTGCTCAAAGTTGGAAGACCAAGGGAGAACATAATGCAAAATTTCCTCTCTTGGTGGACCCCATCGCACCTCCTGCAAAGGAAAGGCAGCCAATGCACTGACGCTCCATCATCACCCAGACGTGCACACCTCGCTCTCTTCCCATTGGGGAGAAGGCTCAAGAGAGTGAAAGCAGCACTAACGGGCTAAACGACAGCTTCTACCCCATACCCATACATTTCTGAATGAAACCAATGACAATGCTCTCACGCTGCCCTTGCTTGGTTCTTATCGATCTTCCTTTTCATTGCAATCCAACGCACTGCAAACAAGTGCTCTTTACACGGCTGTATGAATGTTAGCTAACCTGCGGCTCTGCTCGCAGAAGAACCCTTCTCACTGGATTAGACATTTTGTGATAAAAATTTAACTTCAGAAATAATGTCACAATTTGCATACAAGCTCCTACAATGAGTAAGGAAGTGTGGGATGAGGGAGAGTGGTCAGTGAAGATACCAAGAACAAGTCCTCTTTCAATGTCATGCAAGTTTCTGCCTGCCCCAACAGATACCTCATTCTCAAGACCTAGTGACCCGAGTGACAGAAAAAAAAGTCTTTTCCTTAATTTCTCTTTAATCTTTCAACCTTTCTGGTCAGAGAAAAGTACCTGACTAGGCCGCCAGTAAATGTGCACACTAATTAAATCTCACTGAGCCACCTCAAATCTAAAAAAAAAACCAGTCTTGTCAACCTTGCATGAATAAAGTTTCCAGCTCTGTCCCCAGTTTTGTATATAATATGGTAAATTTAAACATGCAACACAGTAACTGGTCATTTTGCCCATGAGCAGATGCCACCCAAATGATCAACGTCCGCAGTAAGTTTTTGAATGGTGGTGGGAAACTGGAGTCCCGAGGGAAAACCCACGCAGATACAGGAAGAATGCACAAACTTCTTACAGACAGCACAGGGCTCAAATGCTGGTCTGATTCCCGATCATTGGTGCTGTAAAGGCATTACGTGACCCACTACACCAACTGTGCCACTTTTTTTTTTTAAAGACACAACCTATTTATGTGATTTCCTGCTATATTTTAAGTCTGCTAGTAATATGCCCACAGCTGTTTTGGTCAATCCAAACATTCTTTGGCCCTCAGGTGCTATGCAAATGTTTTCTTGGACCTGGGCATGTTTAGCCAGGATAGATGCAGTCATGCTATAAAAGCAGATGCAATGCACATGCATATATCAATATCCATTACATTGATATACAGTACAACTCCGATTATCCAAAATAGAATTCTTCAAAATTCTCGTTTATCCAAATTTTTTTCCAGAGATGAATTGACCTCAGGTTAAAAAAAATTCCTTCGACGTGAAACTCCCTCTTTACTTCTTTACCTTCCCCTATCGTCTTTTCTTTCCCTCTCAAACTGCGCACCACTGTCTCCCAGCAGTTGGAAGAATCTCTTGTCCCCAGCATCATCAAGGAGAGGCGCCTTCCAGGCAGGACCTGGAACTCTGGCTCAGTGGCGTTCCCTACCTCCTCTCCCCTTCCTGGCACAACAGAGCTCCCAACACCAAACCCTCTCTTCAGCCTACCGGACTCCCCAGTGTGTGCACAGTTGACTTAGGGGAGGATTTGGAGTCGGGTCGGGAGTCAGGAGCTTGTCAACTCGCTGAATCTTTATTATTAATTGCATTTTAAACACTTTCTCCATGACAGAAAACACTCTAAAGCTCTCCGATACAACCTTCATTTGTAAGGCTATTTAAAATTCAACTCACAGCACGTGATATTCCCCACGTACCCCCCTACCACTAACCCCTGTTATCCCTAGCATTCCAGAATTCAAAAAACCAGATGTTTACGTCCATCCAGCATGGAATATTGCCAACTTTTTCCAGTGTAACTATTTTATTCAGGGTCTCTAAAGGCAACATATTATTGCCCATCATTAATCTGCTTTGAGTTGGCAAAGAGGCTCAAACGTCTCCTGGCCTTCTGCTGAAGAGCCTCCCATGGTCGACTGGGGAACCCGATCCAAGACTGAGTGACCAGAATGGCGTGTTACTTTGGTGGGGGGTGGGAAGTGGGGAAAATACTTTCAGATGGTGCCATGGTTGGCGCAGGGGTTAGCGCAATGTCATTACAGTGGGGTTCGAATCCCGCGCTGTAAGGAATTTGTATGTTCTCCCCATGTCTGTGTGGGTGTTCCCCAGGGGCTCTGGTTTCCTCCCACCATAACTTTTCTAAACTTACTCACATATTAAATACACATTCACTTAAAATTAGAAGGGGGTTGTTAGGTTAAGTTAATAGTAATAAGTTAAAGTTTGATCCTGTTTTCATGTTTAAAGATAATTAAACGCATGTTTTGTTTAAGTAACCATGGGTCTTGGTGACTATCTATTGCTGCTGGGTTTTGGGGTCCTCTGGGCTCATAACACAACCTTAATGCAAGGTTAGACTCATCACTGGATTCCCAGTGACTTCAACTTTACCAGGATGCCTTGTTGCCATTTTTGGTCAAAGGATGGCTTGACATCCTGTGTACAAACTTTCAGAAATGACAACACCATCAGCTCTCAAAATTAATTTAACTTCCACCACCAGCTAAGATCTCTAAACAAACACCTCTGCTAATGTCAGGGCTTGTACCAAAAGATAAATCTCATTGGTATTGGAAAAATTAATGCACAAATTCCATTTTACAATGTTCAAAAAGGTCATTTTTGACCGTCAGCCTGAGAAATGTGATAAAGTCTCTGTAAGGTTGCGTTAGAATGAAATGGCAGTGCCCAGGATGAAGAGCCACTCGCGATCCTCCCAAAATGCCTCCCTACCTCGCCGAGCAAGAGTTTTTAATCTTTATTAGTATTAAATATATTAGTGATGTTTTTTCTGAAACTTGGAGTTAATTATGACGGCGGCATGGTTAGTGTAGCCAGCAACTGGGATTCAAATTTAAATTTAGCAAGTCACCTGATTAAAGTGAACTTTACATAATTAAGGTCTACAATACTGGTTTTTTTTCCCAAATTAATTTACACATTGCACTTTGGTCTTTTAATCAGTGTATTCTTAATGCTGGTATATTAGTTAGGTATTGCAAGAGTGAGTTCAGTTAACCAGAGAATTTGCCTATCTGGCATCCGCGATCTTCATAGATGCCAGATACTGGGGATTTTACTGTAGAGTGCTTTATTTTTAAGTGGAAACAAATGTCACAAATATTCATTGCCACCTCCTAGTTATCTCTTTTACTCCTCTGCCATACTGGTCTCGTCAAGGTTCAGAAGGAAATGATAAAAACTTTAGAAGTTACCCACTTTATCCCACAGCCTCCTCATGTGGAAACAGTGACTGCAATAACTGGTCAGCACTCCATTGTGGGGAAAATACTTAACATTTCCAAAATCAGACTTAATCAACCCCAACAGGAAATGAAGTGAAATTGAGGTCAGCATCTATTTTAATCATTAGTGAGAACAAACCAAAGAAATTAAATGAAATCAAAAAGTTGAACACAATCTACCAAACCATCCAAATTCACGCTTTCATTAAACTAGGGCAAACTTTCAACTGTGTGTGTTCTGGTTGATGAGCCAATGCATTCCCTGCCTTAACTCTATAATCTCTAAACTGTAGATTCAATTCTTGCACTGTAAATGGCCCAGATATCAACACCTCAGCTGCCAATAAAAACTGATTACAAAATCAAGTGGCAATGAGGAAGTGTACAGGAGGGAGATAGATCAGCTAGTTGAGTGGTGAGAACACAAGCCAGCCCTCAGAGGGCTCAGTGGTGGCAAGGGTTAAGAACATCAAATTCCTAGGTGTCAACATCTCCAAGAATCTGTCCTGGAGCCTCAATGTTGATGCAATCATGAAGGCGGCTCGCCATCGGCTAGAGGAGTTTGAGGAGATTCGGTACGTCATCAGAAACTTCTACAGGTGTACCGTAGAGAACATTTTGGCTGATTGCCTCCCTGACTGGTAAGTAAATGCCAACACAAATAAGAAAAAAAACTACAAAGGATTGTTAACTCAGCCTGCAATATCATGGGCACCAGTCTTCACTTCAGCAAGGACATCTACAAGAGGTGGTGTCTAAGAAAACAACCCCTATGCTCAGATGCCCACCACCCAGGCCATGCCCTCTTCACACTGCTACCATCAGGAAAAAGATACAGGAGCCCGAGGATAAGCACTCAGCAGCACTATTTTTATTTATTTTGTAAGGTGATTTATAGAAATGTTTTGTACTGTGATGCTGCCACAAAACAACATGACATGTTCACGATAATAAATTCTGATCCCGATTATGAGAGTGAAAAAGTGAAATTGTGAGGCACCGGAAAACATTAAAGAATAAAATTTGAGTAATTGGGAAAAAAAAATCTGTTCAGTTTTCTATTCAGTGATCTGTTCAATTTTGGCATTTGAACTTTGGCTTTCCCAGTCAAAAATACATTCCAAAAGTCAAATCCCCTGGTCTCTCTGAATGCCAAGACTCTCTTCAATAATCACTGGAGGAGGACATCACATGTGCCTTGAAAGTCCTAAAAGGGACCTTGCATTTAATGGCAGAATATGAAAATAAACCTCAAACACCAAAGTTAAACTCGGCCAAGTGAGTACAGTATAACTCAGATTATCCAAAATGGTCGGGACCGGGCCCATTTCGGATAAATGTTTTTGTCTGGAGAACTGGTCACTTGTTTAAAAAAAGACAGCCCAGAACCAACAGCAAATCAGTTATAACAGTGTTTAAACCAGAAACAAAAAGGGAATAAAATAATGTTTAATTCTCAACAACAAAAAAACTGCTGGCCATGGCTGATCACTGACACCTCACTACTGAGGAGGCCCTGCTTGAGGTCCCTGGTCAGTTCAGCTCCAAAAACATTTCAGATAAATAAGGATTTATGAGAATCCGATTTCGGATAATCGGAGCTGTACT
This sequence comes from Narcine bancroftii, assembly GCF_036971445.1. Taxonomy (NCBI): domain Eukaryota; kingdom Metazoa; phylum Chordata; class Chondrichthyes; order Torpediniformes; family Narcinidae; genus Narcine; species Narcine bancroftii. The sequence continues at coordinate 66,216,594 of NC_091481.1, forward strand.
GCATGTTCTCCTTGTGTCACCATGCAGCTCCAACTACCAGATTTTTGTTTGCATGGTTCAAGCACCATCTTAGCAGTGTGGAAACAGAACAGGAGGGTTTCCAACTTGATGAAATGTCATGAGTACAATCTGTAGTTACTGTTTAATCAAGGCATGTTCAAATAATTTCAAAACCTGTCATTAAAAATTTCAAAGAATACACTATATATTGTAAACAGGTGAAAGAAACTTTGAAAATCGCAACAGGAATCATATTAAGCTCATTGTTTACAATGCAATCTGAACTCTTAAATTATATGACATTGAAACTGGCTGCTGGGTTTGTTAATTTGATAGAAATCAGTTTAAATTTTAATTAGATTGTCGTGTATTCCCTTGTACGACAAAAACTGAAAAACATTTGATGAGGCTCCAGCCTTCAGATCACTACCTGGAGACTGAAACTTGCTGCTTCCAACCTTGGTATGACATTTGATTTCCCAGTTACCTACACTAAGCCCATCTAGTTCTCACCTCACAAGGTCAGAGTCTGCCTTCCTGCAATTCATCTGCTCTGGAAACCCTCATCCATGCTCTTGGTGTTGCCTGCTCACCCAGGCAGGTTTTCTACCTACTCCATCACTTTGTCTTCCTACACTTGTATGGCCAGTACAACTTGCACGAAACCTCTTTCCCACATGCTGCATCCCTGCCTCTGCCAACCTTGGCCGAATCCATTTTAAATTTCAGCCCATGAACCCGTGCTTCTCAATTACACCCAATAGACCTACAACCACCCCCCACCCCCAACCCAGGAGGAAACCTGAATATCTGGAGGAAACCCACAGTCACGGAGAGAATGCACAAACTCCTTACAGACAGCACTGGGTCCTAACCCCGATCACTGGCGCTGTAATGGCATTGCACTAACTGCTTTGATAACCATGACCCATAATAACACTCATATGTGAAGTACCTTGACAAAAAAAATGCAAGGAACTGCGCCAAACTGCAAAGATCTCAAACATTATATGCTGACCCTACATCTCTTTTTGCTTTACCTTATGTGGATTTTTCCCAATAAAAACAGCAACATACTTTTGTTTTCTCAGTGACCCAACTGCTTGGTCACTCCCAAAGCTGGAGAGGAGAAAAAAAAATCAGGTCAACCTTTCCCAATGAAAAGCAATCATAAAGCAACAGTCACCTTTGCAGAACCAAAGTACCACATGGCTTGGACATCCTGATGCTCAACCAGGAACTTGCTCAGATGATCTCGTGATCCAGTTAGAATATTCACCACACCAGCTGGAAGGTCTGAGGTTTCAAAAACCTACATTAAAATAAATAGGTCATGTAAGAGAGGATAAGTTGGCAACAAAGCTCAGAGCAAATGGTTGGAATTCTAAGAGGCATAGATAAGGTAGGCAGCCAGTGCCTTTTTCTCAGGGCGGGAGTAGCAAACACAGAAGATGCTTATAAAGTGAAGGGAGGATGGTTTAGGGGAGATTTTAGGAATAAGTTTTGTTTAAAGACGCAGAGTGGTGGCCTAGAATGCCTTGCCGGAGAGGTGGTGGGGGCTGAAACATTATGGGCATTTAAAAAGACTCTTGGGCAAATGGGGGTTACGAGGTAGGAAGTTTTAGTTTTTTTTTGGTAGGAACATACAGGTCCGCACAACCGAGGATCGAAGGACCTGTTCTGTGCTGTTATGTTGTGTTCCAAATGAAGGGACACTTCCTGATAATTTCACATTGCAAAACTGTGGCCGTGGATTGAACGAACGACGCTCCTAAAATGTTACTGAGATATAAATCCGTATAAGAATATTTTTGAAAGCTGCTTTGTAGGTTTGAAGATAGGCTGAGGGGTGACCTTGTAGAGTTCATAATATGAGGGGGCTAGAAAGGGTCCATAATAAGAATAGCTTTTTTGTGATGGAGGGGGGGGGGGGACAGAAGAGAGAGAGGAGGCTGAGAGAGCAATTTCCTCACCTACTGGGTGGTTTCAATCTGGAATGCTGTCTGAGTGGAGCAAAGTTTCTCAACTGAGACCAGCTGGACACAGTGACCAACTCGCATATATCTTGGATTTTTAAAATTCTCTTAAATCAACAGTCATTAGGATGAGTATTGACCACGGATCATTAGTCTTTAGCTCGACGTGTGATAGGTTTCTTTGCATTCAAATGGCGGAGCAGACTCTATGGCCTTATTCTGCTTCTACGTCTAAAGGTCTTATCTGCAGGGCTACAGACATCACGATGGAAGAGAAGGAAGCCAGTGAGCTCAGGGGAAGGAACAAAAAATACAAAAGTGCCAAAAGACCATTTACTACATTCCGAGCATCGGCAGACTTTTGTGTCTCATCGTAATGTCTTAAGAGTGCATAAATTAGCAAAGAAGGAGAGCTTGAAATGCATAACAGGTTGGATGAGTGCATGGATGTGAGGGGTTGGAGGGTTATGGGCAGGGAGCAGGTAGGTGGGACTAGTGGAGTTCACTTAAATCAGTGTGGACTAGAAGGGTCGACATGGTCTGTTTCCGTACTATAATTGTAATATGGTTATAAATCGTACTGAAAGGTTTTGACTCTCACCTGGGACACCACAGGTGCTCATTGATCTGAGTCTGTTTAACATTATCAGAAGTTGACACATTTCAAAACGAATAGGGATTGTAAGTCACTTGAGTAATTGGGCTGGAAGGGTGTGTTACTGTGATGTATGTGTCCTCACGACCATCCCACCTTGCCTGTAAGCCTGTGTCTATTCTGAAATATGGAGGAGGAGGCGATTTGTCAATATTATAAATCTTTGTGGGAGGTTGAATGTATTCTTGGAATTTTGTCATTAACCTCTTCCAATATCTCTTTTTATGGGTTGGAAGGAAACCAAAATACAAATAGATTTTCTTGCTCTCTTTGTGTGTGAAATCATGTTACAAGTGATGCTTAACGAGTGAGCTGGGATGAATGACATTATAGTGTGAGAAAGAGTGCATTGTTTCTCAGCCAATAGCAACAAGTTGAGGGTCTGACCATATCTAACCCATGGCAAGTATGAGAGAAGAATGCTGGGTCTCAGTCAGAGGTGGGGTGCCAATGGTGCACCTTTATTTTTTTTTAAAAGAAGGGCAGCAGGGAGAAGGATCAGATCCAAGAAAATTTTTCACTGAATGGATTCCACAAGTGTTAGGACAAGATAAGTTTCCGGAAGGCTTAATATTAGAATGAGCCCATAGAGCTTTGAGAAGAAAGCCTTTTCCAGGACAAAATCCAAGACCTGTTCTGGTTCGTTGTTTAAATTATTATGATAGAGAGACAATTTTGCGTGTGGCTATAAGAAATGCACAACAAAGAAGATCTCCTTTGATGGTTCAGAACAATCGTGTTTTTTTTAAATCTGGATTTGAGTCAAGAAGTTATGTCTCAACGACGTGAATTTAATCCTGTGAAAGAAGTGTTGTGGGAAAAAAGGATATAAAGCAACATTTAGATACCCTGCTGTATTGAAGATTTTTCAAGATGGCTATCAACCAAAATTTTTCGATAACCCTAAGGAAGCTATGGACTTTGCTCAATTGTTGTCAATTACGCAATTTCAGGAAAGACGTAGTCCATCACGGTCTCCAAGGAGAGTAGAGACACAAGATGGGAACCGAATTCCAAGAAGAAATGGAAACAATGGTGGTCGGAGTGATAAAGCGGATTAAAAAAAGAAAAATTTTCTGAGAAGGTTTCAGATAATGATGATAGCTTAATGTGAAACGGGAGTTGGGAGAGGGAGCTGGGCGGGCATCATTTTCCAGAAGTCATCAGCTATGTGTGGGTTATCTCACACCCAATACCTTGTGGGAGTTACCGCATTGAGCGGTTGAGACAGGAGGAGGTGGTTGCAACCTCCTACCTGTTTTTTTTCATTAATTTTTGGATTAAGGAGTAAAGTTTTTTTTAATTATTATCTTTAATTTTTTTTTCTTTTCTCTTTTTGTAGTTTTAGGAGGGGATAAGGGGAGGGGGTGTTTTTCTTTTTTTCCCCTTTTTTTCTTTTCTTTTTTTTCTCCTCTTTTTCTTTGTGTTATTGTAAGTAATGTCTAAACTTAAGTTTGCCTCTCTTAATGTTCAGGATTTAAATAATCCTATTAGGCGTAAGAAAGTACTTGCTTACTTAAAAAAATTAAAAGTTGATGTGGCTTTTTTGCAGGAAACTCATTTAACAGATAAGGAACATTTGAAACTTAAACGTGAATGGGTTGGACAAGTTTTCTATTCTTCATTTAATTCAAAGGCGAAAGGAGTGGCAATTCTGGTGCATAAGAATTTACCATTTCAGTTACAGAATGAAGAGAAAAATGGAGGAAGATTATTAAAATTGAATTGTACAATTCTTAATGAGGCTTGGACTCTGCTTGATGTTTATGCTCAAATGTTGAAAATACAGCTTTTATTGTAGATGTGTCTTTATTACTTGGACAAGCAAACTCTAATGTGATGATTGGGGGAGATTTAAATGTGGTATTGGAGCCTTTATTGGACAAGTATCCAAGAGTAATTAAGAAATCTAAGATGGCAGTACAAGTGACTAATATGATGAAAGATTTGAATTTAGTTGACATCTGGCAAAGACTTAATCCTACAGAGAAAGATTTTTCTTTTTATTCTTCACGTCATAATTCCTTTTCAAGAATTGATTATTTTTTAATCTCAACACATTTGCAGGATAAGGTTATATCTGTGGATTATAAGGCAAGATTGGTCTCAGATCATTCATTATTATTATTAGAATATCAGAGTTCACAAGATGTTCAGAGAACTCCAAGATGGAGATTTAACACTATGTTATTACAAAAACCAGAATTTATTAGTTATTTAAAAAAACAAATTGAGGATTTTATTAGTAATAATGTTAACTGTTTCCAGTCATTTTGTTTTATGGGACGCAATGAAAGCTTTTTTACGAGGTCAAATTATTAGTTATGCATCCAAAGTAAAGAAAGAGAGAATTAGAGAGATTGAAGATTTAGAGAAAAAGATAATGCTACTGAAATGCTACTGAAATGCAAAAGAACCAGTTAATTAATTTAAAATTAAAGTATAATGAATTACAAACATATCGATTTGAATGTTTAATGAAACATAAGTTTTATGAATGGGGCGAGAAAGCTCATAAAGTTTTATCATGGCAGTTAAAAAAAAACAATTATCCAGGATTATACCAGTAATTAGAAAAAAAATTGGGTATTACTTTTAGACAAAAAGAAATTAATGAGGAATTTTGCAATTTTTATAAAAAATTATATACATCTGAGTGTAAAGATGTAAGTGAAGATGCAATAGATTCTTTTTTGAAAAATATTAATTTGCCACAGCTGAATCAAGAAGATAGACAAGAGTTGGATAAATCTTTTACAGAAAATGAAATTGAAATGGCCATAAGAGATATGCCAAATGGAAAGGCACCCGGTGAAGATGGGTTTTCTATAGAATTTTATAAAACTTTTTATGTTGATATATCTTCTATTTATAAGAATGTAATACAGCAAATTTATAAAACTTTTCAATTACCTGAATCTTGTTCTAATGCAATAATTACGATTATACCAAAAAAAATCCTGATATATTTTTATTAGGGAATATGCAATCATTAATTGATTAGGATTAAATAAAATTGTAGCTAAAGTTATGGCTAATAGATTGGCTCAATATTTACCTAAAATAATACACAAAGATCAAACAGGATTTATAAAAAACAGATATGCGTCTGATAATATTTTGCGACTAATTACTTTGATAAATAAATTTAAATTTCAAATGAATTATCCAATAGTGGTTTCATTAGATGCAGAAAAGGCTTTTGATAGAGTGGAATGGAAGTTTTTATTTAAAGTACTTGAAAAATTTTGTTTTGGTTCTTCGTTTATTGGATTGGTAAAGGCTTTATATAATAGTCCGAAGGCTAGAGTTGCTACTAATGGAAAGATCTCATAATCTTTTGATTTAACAAGGTCTACTAGACAAGGATGTCCATTGTCACCTGCTTTATTTGCTATAGTTATTGAACCTTTGGCACAGTTAATACGTCAAAATGAAAATGTTAAGGGTATGAGAGTTTTCAATGAGGAACATAAGATTAATTTATTTGCAGATGATGTTTTATTATATCTGGTGGACCCTGATATTTCTTTACCAGCAATTCAAGAATCTTTAGAAAATTATGGTCAATTATCTGGCTATAAGGTAAATTGGGCTAAAAGTGAAATTTTGTCAATTTGTAAAGATGATTATTCGATATATAAAAATTTTACGAAATTGAAGTGGACACAACAAATTAAATATTTGGGAATTAATGTCAATACAGAATGTCAAGATTTATATTCAATTAATTAACTTCCTTTAATAAAAAAGATCAAACTAGACTTGATTAGGTGGAAGGACTTACCTTTAGGTTTACTGGGGAGGATTAATACTATAAAAATGAATATTTTTCCTCGGATGCAATATTTATTTCAATCAATTCCTTATTTTTTCTTTAAAAAGTTTTTTTTAAGGATTTATACAAAGCAGTTAGAGAATTTTTATGAAAGGAAAAATTTCCGAGGGTAGCAATGAAAAAATTGATGTGGGACTTTCAATTTGGAGGTTTGAGATTACCTAATTTTCAATATTATTATGAGGCAGCTCAATTTAAATTTCTTAGTGCACTAATGAATATGGAGGATCCACCCAGTTGGGCAAAGATAGAACTGGCAGTTATTTTAGAAAAATCTCCACATGAATTTTTGTTTCGATGGAATAAAAATTTGTTACGAACTTATGATGTACCAATATTGAAACATTTATTGAATCTATAGACGAGTAAACTTGATAAAATGGGGCTTAAAAATAAATGGTCTGGGCGATTGCCATTATATAATAATCAACTTGTTCCTTTTATGGTCTCCAATATCACTTTGAAACAATGGGAAAGGAAAGGAATAAAAAAACTTATCTGATTGTTTTTTTGAAGGACATTTTTGTTCTTTTGAGGAATTACAAAGGAAATTTGGTATTAGTGGAAATTCTGTATTTGTGTACTATCAGTTAAAATCATTTGTAAAACAGATATGTGGTCGGCAAATGACTTTATTGCCCAAAACTAGCTTTGAGAAATATGTACTTTCAATATCAAAAAAGGGGTATATATCTGATTTGTATTGTATTCTACAAGAAAATGAAAGTAAGAAAGATTGGGATAAAGATAAGTTGAAATGGGAAAAAGATTTAGGTTCTACAATAGCTGAAGAAGCTTGAATGGAAATTTGTCAAAACAGTTGATTAATGCTAGATTAGCGATGATTAATTATAATTTTATACATCAATTATACTTAACACCAGAAAAATTTAAAAAATTTGGTCTTAGTAAGTCAGATTGTTGTTTTCGTTGTGACCAGAAAGCCAGTACTTTTTTACATACTGTCTGGTCCTGTGACCGATTGCAACAGTTTTGGAAAGGTATTCAATCTATATTTAATAGATTATATATTTGTGCTGTATTAGATCCTGATATATTTTTATTAGGGAATATGCAATCATTAATTGATTAGGATTAAATAATTATCAGATTTCTATTATCTATTTAGCTTTAGCAGTGGCCAAGAAATGTATAGCGTTTACTTGGAAAGATAGAAATATACTAACTTTGGACAGGTGGTATTTAGAGATGAAGTCTTGTTTAATTATGGAAAGGATATCTTTTTATGTTGAAGTGGACTCCATTTGTTAAGTATATGCAATTAAGTTTGATTTAAGTATGCTCTTAGATGTGATATTTTAGATCTGATAAATCTTTTTCATTATTTTTATGTCATATTATGTATTAAAAAAACACAAAAAAGGAAAATATTATTAATTTTACTAATTCTTCACTTTTTATTTTGGGGAGGGGAAGGGTGGGTTTTTTTATATATAGATATATGTAGGGGGGGTTAGATTGAATTAAGTTAGGTTATTAATGTTGTATTGTAATTATATTATTTTATATATTTTCTTTAAATGTAATCTTTCTTTTTATTCCTGTGATAAAACCTTTAAATAAAGTTTAAAAAAAAGGACTTGTCAGTCACCAACGAGCCTGCAGCAGACGTGGACATACCCCTCCATAAATCTTCGTCCGTGAAGCCAAGCCAAAGAAGAAAAGAAGAGAATTTATGTACTTTCAGGAAAGATGGCTTTTCATGAAAAAAAATCATGTGCTCAAGATCCTAAATGATCCAACAACCACAATAGGTATTCATGGGATCAAAATCTGGCCAGGTAACTAACTACCCCTGTACATGGACTGTCAGACCAGTATTTACTCAGAAGTAGTTTTGGATGGTCAGTCTCACACCTCAATCTTCAAATTTGCCAACAACTCTACAGCAATGGGCCAGGTATCAATAATGATGGAATAAGTAAAAGACCAAAGTCTGCAGACAGAGTGACTGAAAAGCACGACACTGGAGAAACTCAGCTGGCAATCAGTGGACTTTATACAGCGAAGACAAAGATGCAGAACCAACAACTCGGGTTTGAGGCCTTCATCAAGGTACGCTTTCCATATGGCCTGTGTAAAAACATTTTGACCCTGACCACACACCTTTCCAAGTTCCCGATAGTCCAACTGCAGACCCTCCCTAGGCCGCCCCCTGCAGCTCCCACCCACCCACGGCAGCTCTCAACGCTCCGTTGCCAGGCCCTCACCCTGGCTGCCCACCTATCTGTGCACCAGAGGCCCCGAACTCCGACTTACCACCTGGTCCCGGCTATCTAAGGTCCCGATGCCTTGAACGACCGAGATGCTTAATACTGCCAAAAGTAATACGCACTCACCCCAAAATTGACATGAAAAATTGGTCCCCAAATCTTGACTATTACATGAATATATACAGCAATTCTGAAAACACCCAGCAGGTTACGATCTTCCAGCATAAGTTTGATTCCTTTACTAATCTGCAGACACCGGCGCAACCTCTTCCCTACTGACCTATCCCACTCGAGCAACCATATGCCAAGTCTCTCATGTCCTTGAATATTTTTCAGCGATCTGGTAATCCTCCCCATTATCAATGAGGGATAGTCTCCAATTTCACTGAACAATGAAAATTTAGCTTCCTCAACACCTTTGGGTGTATTTTATGGATTTTTGATGCTGATTGCGAAAGCCCAAAAAAGATCACTTTTCACTTAGTGCAGATGACATCCCGTGGTACTGCTCCACAAGAACCCAGCACACTTCAGATGTGAATATCGTGTCTGTTCAACGTAGAACTCCTCGAACTGAACTTAGTTATATCCCATTTCTAACTGCAGTCTGACCATTGTAACATTGGGAAGTATAACACAAAAGTCTGCAGGCACCGTGGTTGAAGTAAAAACACAACGCTGGAGAAACTTGGTAGGTCCAACAGTGTCCTTTATGCAGCAAAGATAAAGGAACATAACAAAAGTTTTGGGCTTGAGTCCTTCATTGAGGCACAGAAAAATATCAGCAGGCATCTGAACAAAATGGTAGGGGTGGAGTGGAGGGGTATGGTCCCAAAGGCACTTGTCAGGAGAAGCGGAGAGAGCAGCAATCAGTGCTGTGTTGGCACCAGAAATCTTTGTGGGGAGCCAAATTGGGAGGACTGGAATTGGAGTTGGAAACCACAAGGCAAAAGATGGTGGCGGAGACTAGTCTTTTTTTCTTTAGCTTGGCTTTGTGGATGAAGATTTATGGAGGGGTATGTCCACGTCTGCTGCAGGCTCGTTGGTGACTGACAAGTCCGATGCGGGACAGGCAGGCACGGTTGCAAGGGAAAATTGGTTGGTTGGGGTTGGGTGTTGGGTTTTTCCTCCTTTGTCTTTTGTCAGTGAGGTGGGCTCTGCGGTCTTCTTCAAAGGAGGTTGCTGGCCGCTGAACTGTGAGGTGGCAAGATGCACTGTTGGAGGAGATATTAGCCCACTGGCAGTGGTCAATGTGGCAGGCACCAAGAGATTTCTTTAAGCAGTCCTTGTACCTCTTCTTTGGTGTACCTCTGTCTCGGTGGCCAGTGGAGAGCTCGCCATATAACACGATCTTGATAAGGCGATGGTCCTCCATTCTGGAGACATGACCCACCCAGCGCAGCTGGGTTTTCAGCAGCGTGGACTCGATGCCTGCGGACTCTGCCAGCTCGAGTACTTTGATGTTGGTGATGAAGTCACTCCAATGAATGTTGAGGATGGAGCGGAGACAGCGCTGATGGAAGCCGTAAGTGATGGCGGTAGAGGACCCATGATTTGGAGCCGAACAGGAGCGTGGGTATGACAACGGCTCTGTACACGCTGATCTTTGTGTGTTTCTTCAGGTGGTTGTTTTTCCAGACTCTTTTGTGTAGTCTTCCAAAGGCACTATTTGCCTTGGCGAGTCTGTTGTCTATCTCGTTGTCGATTCTTGCATCAGATGAAATGGTGCAGCCGAGGAAGGTAAACTGGTTGACCGTTTTGAATTTTGTGTGCCCGATGGAGATGTGGGGGGGCTGGTGGTCATGGTGGGGAGCTGGCTGATGGAGGACCTCCGTTTTCTTCAGGCTGACTTCCAGGCCAAACATTTTGGCAGTTTCCGCAAAACAGGACGACATGCGCTGGAGAGCTGGCTCTGAATGGGCAACTAAAGCGGCATCATCTGCAAAGAGTAGTTCACGGACAAGTTGCTCTTGTGTCTTGGAGTGAGCTTGAAGGCGCCTCAGATTGAAGAGGCTGCCATCCGTGCAGTACCGGATGTAAACAGCGTCTTCATTGTTGAGGTCTTTCATGGCTTGTTTCAGCATCATGCTGAAGAAGATAGTAAAGAGGGTTGGTGCGAGGATGTAGCCTTGCTTCACGCCATTGTCAATGGAGAAGGGTTCGGAGAGCTCATTGCTGTATCTCTCCCAACCTTGTTGGTTTTTGTGCAGTTGGATAACCATGTTGAGGAACTTGGGGGGGGGGGGGGGGCATCCGAGGCGCTCTAGTATTTGCCAAAGCCCTTTCCTGCTCACGGTGTCGAAGGCTTTGGTGAGGTCAACAAAGGTGAAGTAGAGTCCTTTGTTTTGTTCTCTGCACTTTTCTTGGAGCTGTCTGAGGGCAAAGACCATGTCAGCAGTTCCTCCGTTTGCGCAAAAGCCACACTGTGATTCTGGGAGGACATTTTCGGCAACACTAGATATTAGTCTATTAAGGAGAATCCTAGCGAAGATTTTGCCTGTAATGGAGAGCAGCGTGATTCCCCTGTAGTTTGAGCAGTCTGATTTCTCACCTTTGTTTTTGTACAGGGTGATGATGATGGCATCACGAAGGTCCTGAGGCAGCTTTCCTTGGTCCCAGCAGAGCATGAAAAACTCATGCAGTTTGGTATGCAGAGTTTTACCGTCAGCCTTCCAGATCTCTGGGGGGGGGATTCCATCCATACTTGCTGCTTTGCCACTTTTCAGTTGTTCAATTGCCTTATATGTCTCTTCCCGGGTAAGGACCTCATCCAGCTCAAGACTCAAGGGCTGTTGAGGGAGCTGGAGCAGGGCGGTTTCTTGGACTGAGCGGTTGGCACTGAAGAGATTGGAAGTGTTCTGACCATCGATTGAGGATGGAGATCTTGTCGCTGAGGAGGACTTTGCCATTTGAGCTGCGCGGAGGGCTTTGGACTTGGGGTGAGGGGCCGTACACAGCCTTTAGAGCCTCGTAGAAACCCCTGAAGTCGCCAATGTCGGCGCTGAGCTGGGTTCGTTTGGCGAGGCTAGTCCATTTTGGATCTCCCGGAGTTTGTGCTGAAGATGGCTGCATGCGAGACGGAAGCCCGTCACACCACATTCACTCCCACATAATGGAAAGGTAATCTCCAAGGGTGAGGGAGTCCGCGGTTGTCCCTACTTCCAAGGTAAAGGCCAGGCCGCTCAACCAGGAACTCATGGGGGCGGTTTGGAACCCGCGGGCCGGCCTGCGGCTCTTGCACCATGCACCCGGAGCCCCAACTGGTCAGCGGGCCCCCACAAAACACAGACAGACTGGGCCAGGGGCGAGCCCCAAGTCTACGCCCCGCCAGAGCGGCCTTGCCTGGGGAACCTCCGGGGTGTTTTGCAAGGCGTGGGAAAGGTTGTGGTCCTGTGTGTTCCTGCCCACTCAACCCTGCGTGGTATAGCCAGGTTTGGAAGTAATCGAGCCGCCTGTCCGGGGGCTCCAGGGCCCAGCAGGAGGGGCAGAAGAAAGCTCGCCCACACTGCCAGCACTCAGCTGCAGCAGGAGTAAACGCACGCAGGCCAATTCCAGGGCGCACCACTCCATAACTGTGGGCAGCAGTCGTAGATCTCCAGATATGGTTCAACCTAAAAGGGGAGGCAGGCCTCTTCAGCCTGGTTAAGTAACCTGCATAGGAGAATGACACTCCGATATAAAACCTATGACCCAAGGACCTCGCTGCCACGTCGCAGCTTGCTTGGCCATGGCACACACACCATGGGTGTAAAGGGTGGGGCCAGTACCGCGCACACTGCACTCCACCTAAAAGCTCCTTTGCGCAGGCCCGAGGACATGTCCACGTCCTCCCCCTCAAAAGATGCACACAAACTCAAGCTAGCATGCTGGAACATCTGAACCATGCTAGACAAGGCTGACAGCCACCGACCTGAACGTCAGTCTGCCCTCATCGCACATGAACTCCTCAGACTCGACAGCGACATAACTGCTCTCAGCGAAGTCCACCTTGCAGATGTAGGCAGCCTCCAGGCAGAACCAGCAGAAAAGGACAAGTTCTACACTGATCTGCGCAACCTCATCCAACGCACCCCTACAGCCGACAAGGTTGTCATCCTTGGCGACTTCAACGCTCGCGTCGGCAAAGACTCAGAAACCCGGCCAGGAATCCTTGGCAAGTATGGTGTCGGCAAGTGCAATGACAACGGGCGCCTCCTGTTGGAGCTCTGCGCAGAACAGCGCCTTTTCATTACTAACACCCTTTTCCAGCAGAGAGACAGCCTGAAGACTACCTGGATGCATCCCCGATCCAAACACTGGCACCTCCTGGACAATATTCTGGTGCGAGGAAGAGACAAACGAGATGTGCTCCACACCAGGGTCATGCCCAGCGCGGAATGGCACACTGACCACTGGCTTGTTCACTGCAAGCTCAACCTTCACTTCAAGCCAAAGTTCAAGAACGGTGGAGCCCCCAGAAAGAGGTTCAATGTTGGAAATTTGCAGTCAGACGAAGCGAGAGGAAACTTCCAGGCAAACCTCCAAGCAAAGTTCGAGGATGCAATCCGCCTCACGGACCCGTCCCCTGAAACCCTCTGGGATCAGCTGAAAATGGCCAAACTGCAATCCACTGAAGAGGTACTGGGCTTCTCCTCCAGGAAAAACAAGGACTAGTTTGATAAAAACAACCAGGAAATCCAGGAGCTGTTGGCAAAGGAGTGATCTGCCCACCAGGCTCACCTTGCAAAGCCTTCCTGGCCAGAGGAAAAAACGAGCCTTAGTAAGGAAGTATTTGCCTTTGGGACTGTGCTCCTCCCTCCACTCTTCCCCCCCACCCCACATTCTGTCATACCTCGATGAAGGAAGGGCTCAAGCCTGAAACGTTGGCTGTTTCTTTATCCCTACTGTATAAAGTACACTGTGTGACCTGCTGAGTTTCTTCAGCGCTGCATTTTTATTTCTTTTTATTCTAACATTGGGTCCTAGATAGACAGCAGCAACTATTCTACACATCAAGGGTTGGAGTGTCAACAATAATGCATTTTTAATCTACTGGTGCAGCTCTTGAGAGGAGCCCATTACATTTCTACTCTCTGTGGCACTGTACCATAAAAGTCCAACAGCAGGCTTGAGATTTTGGCAGTGCCATTTTTACTTGTCGCACAGCCACGGAATAAACCGTGCAGTGAACCCATCTAGTTTAAAGGAAGTGGAAAATGGCAGATGCCAGAATCTCCAGCAAACATCGAGAACCCAGAGGAAGTCAGCAGGTCAGGCAGCATCCTTGGGTAGAGATGGCCAGTGAACATCATGTGCGGATTGAGACGGAGGCCTTCAAAGAGGGTCAGTGGTGGCGCAGCAGAACAACTACTGCAGGACAAAGCAAACTGGGGAGCATTTATCTGTAGTTAAACAGGGAAGTCTTCAGGTGCTGTGACTATAGTTCAATATACAATGCAGAAGACCATCGAGTCACGCTGAACCAATGTTTTTGTCCTGAACCCTTCATCAAGGTACGAGTGTAGAGGTCTGTACCTGATAGAGTTCCAAGGCTGGCAGAGGGTACCTCTCACTGGGGACAATAACCACCACATTACCACGAACGATGGCTGGGGCAAAGAGGCTCACAAAGTTGAGCAGGGGGTTCTCATCCGGGCAGGCAATGGCTATCAGACCAACAGGCTCTCGAACCATGATTGTTGCACCATACAGCTGTGTTTCCTGATATAGAAAAAGGAAAATGCATTTCATTGCCAGAACTTCTTGGCCCTTCCACCGAACCATGTGAGAAACATTGATTTTACTGAATGGATGGGAGCAAAACAACAAAAACAGGCAAGGTTACTAATCCAGAAACAAGAGAATTAGACAGCTAATAATATGGAAATACTGGGAGCTCACAAACTTTCATACAATGTTTGTACTTTCTGAAAAAGTAAACAATAAAACGGTTCTTATCTTGATATATTAGTTTGAAGAAGGAGCCACATTTCTATTCCCTTTCTTCATTTATCTCCAGGTTCCCCCCATGAGTCATGATTCACCAATCTGTACTGGAGATTGGGGCCATTTAACTTCCCCTGCAGCACTAGTGCACACATATTGCACTCCCACATTCCAGGAGCCATTTTGCAAATGTCAAAAAAAAATCAAGAATAGATTAACAATGACTATATGTTTTATTGTTGGCTGATAAAACAGCTCAACTGTGAACCCCACCTTCAGTCACCACTCAGGTACAAGACCCTACATCCATCAATTAGCACAGGAACATAGTAATATCCATTCTCGGCCTATTACGATGTGCTTTGCAATCTTTCAATCCTCTCAAGGTTGCCAGGATAGTTAATGTGGGATGTTGGGTTTCATTAATGGGGGAAATGAGTTCAAAGGTCATTTGCAACTCCCCAAATCTCTGGTGAGACCACAGTTGGAATATTGTGTTCAGTTCTGGTCATCTCATTATGGGAAGGATGTGGAAACTACAGAGAGTGCAGAGATTTACCAGGGTGTTGCCTGGATTGGAAAAATAAGTCTTACGAGGCAAGGTTAGCAGAGATGGAACTATCCTCTTTGGAGCGCAGGAGAAGACAAGATTCTGAGAGGCATAAATAGGGTGGACCGCCAGTGGACAGGAATAGCAAACACCAGGGGGCCTCTTTACAAAATGAGGGAGAAAAATTTAGGGGGGGGGGGGGATATCAGGGATAAGTTTTTACATTGAGTTGCAAGAGCCTGCAATGCCTTACCATGTGAGTTGGAGGAGGCTGAAATATTAGAGACTTTTAAAAGACTCAGACAGACATATGGATTTTAAAAAAAAAGGGTGATGAGGTAGGAAGGGTTTAGAACTTTTTTTTTGGTCAGAATATACAAGCTGGCACAACAACACTGAGGCTGAAGGGCCTGTCCCTTTGCTGTAATGTTCTATGTTGACTCTATATTGCTAACATTCATTTCCCTGCACTTTATCAAATATATACAATAATTGTGAAATAAGGATAAGGGATCAGTCATTTTGGACTGAGATGGGAAGTGTTCTTTTCTTGAACTTAGTAAACAAAAAAAAGGCCTCTCTTTCTTCACTACACACCATCCTGAAATGTATATATATTCAATGATCCTTTCATCATGACCAAAATCAGGGAGGGATGGAGTTGATGGGAAATCTCAAATGGAATACAGGCAAAATCATTGAAAATGATAGAATCATGGGCCAAATGGTCTTCTCTGACACAAAGATACAGCTTTATTCTTCCCAAAGCATTTACTCAGTTTCCCCACCTGGACAGTGCCGCCGTACTTGTCGCAATAGGCAGCCCAGTAGAAAAGTCTCTCGATGCAGGCGTTCACTTCACCTACAGCTTCCTCCGTGCCAACACCAGTCAGAGTGCACAGCCCACGAGCCACCTCTTCCCGGCGCAGCTCCAGGTTCTCAGCCACATAGTAAATGATCTGAGCCCGGTTGTGAGCAGCTCGTTTGCCCCAACTGCAGAGACAAGTCAGAATCTTTCACTTTCTGGCCTCACTTTCTTTGCATGCTCGCCTCAATCTATTTTTGTTATACAAAAAGGACCAATTCGGCAATAACTGCACAGTTTTAATTAAGCCAAATCATCAGGGTGGGAAGAAACCAGAGTTAACCAAAGCAGACACGGGGAGAATGTACAAACTCCTTGGACAGAGAAATTCGAACCCTGGTAGCTGGTACTGTAAACCGCTACGTTAACTGTGCTGCTTGGCTCATCCTTTTTTTAAAAAATTCTCCCCACGTCATCAACTCTCAAGAGCTCCAAATTTACACCATTATGTACACATCTTTCCCTGTGCTTCCAAGAAGATAGCTCTAACTTTTCTTTACTAGGGAAGCCCACTCTATCCTTCAAATGTCAGTCTTCAGTGAATTCTCATCAAGTTCCAAGACTGAAGAACTTAGAACTGAAGATTCTGATCTGTTTCATCCATTTCTTGCCTCGGGGCCCCACTCATACTGGAGACTGGCCTCACCCTAAGGGTGTTCCCCACTTGCAAACTGACAAGGATAGCCAACACCTCTGCTCTTTCACTCCCAGATTCATAGAACTTCAGAACAAAACGGTGACCAACACTCACCCAGGAGCTGCTGCACGAGCTGCTTCCACAGCATTTCGAACATCCTTCCTGGTGCAATCACCAACATAACCAACAGCCTTGCCCTCATGGTCAAAAATGGGCCGCGAGTACATACCAGAAGACCTCTTCTGAGCTCCTCCATAGTACACTTTGTATGTACGATCGACACTGTAGACAAACCAAAGAACAGGAAGTTAAATGAATATCTGAACACACCTGGGTTTGAGACTTCATAGCACCAATGCCACAGATGCATACCTTCAAGTTTACCATCATCCGACTACAAATACAATCCAATGAATCAGTGTTCTCCAGTCTTGGTGTAAGAACATGCAAGCACACATCCAGACATAATTCATACAAACGATACCTATACAGTGCATATATATGTGTGGACCAATTTTTAGGCTAAAATTTAGGGGGTCGACTATTATACGCATGCTACTTTTGACAGCGGTTGAGGGCCTGCATCGTCTGAGGCATCGAGAGCTTGGATGGGCGGTCAGCCAAGAGACCAGGTGCTAAGTCCACAGTCGGAGCCTTGGCATAATTCCACGTTTTGGGCATCAGGAG
Organism: Narcine bancroftii; assembly: GCF_036971445.1. Taxonomy (NCBI): domain Eukaryota; kingdom Metazoa; phylum Chordata; class Chondrichthyes; order Torpediniformes; family Narcinidae; genus Narcine; species Narcine bancroftii. The sequence goes on from NC_091481.1 coordinate 66,233,961, forward strand.
CTCCAATGGGTGGGTGGCCGGGCAAAGAAATAGGGAGGGTCAGCTTTTACACATGATATGGAAAGTACTAGATTTTTGGGCCAAAAATAGAGGATCAACCTGGTTTTGACTATTACATGAGTATACGGTATACATAAAAAATAACTAAATCTTGTTTAGAGTCTCAGAGAGTTTGTATGAGCAATTAATTTAGTCATTCAGCAGTGTCCATGAGAAGAACAGTACCTTGGAACATCATCAATCTGGAGCAACTTGGGCTGCATTATTTGCCCAGGGATTGGTGGTGTATCTGCACCATGTACAGCTGCAAATGTTTTGTACTCTATCTCTCCTGGCATTGGGTTGGGTCGTTCCTCCCAAGCAGATCTCACAAACTCGTACAAGCCCTGAATGGGAGAGATGGGCAAAAGGATGGAAAGGCAACTATAAATATCCAGACTAAATTAGGATCGCATGCACATTGCGCACTGGAGAATTAATTAGTAATGGATTTAAAATGCGTCAATGCCACTGGGTTCTGGATCTGCTGAATGAACTTAACCCCAAGAGGAACAGATGCTAAAAGAGCTCAAGTCTGAGAATCTGGAATACTCAGGAGCCTTGCAGAACCTTCACAGGCAGGCTCTTGGTTCGAGTAATGATTCAGTCTTTCACCCACAAAATCTGGACAGTAATGTTTTCAATGCAAGATAGCAACATGTCTCCTTCTGATTTTCATCAGTCTTCCTCAATTTGTTAATTTCTTACCCCTATTCCACCCCCAGCAACTATCAAATTTTCAATCTCCATGGTGCAACAATTAAAAATTGTCTGCATGTGTATTGGGAAGGGTTGTGGCTACCAGCTGCCAATCAGGTTTGGTTCCGCCCCACCCATTAGTGCACACCTTGCTGTTGGGCACGTGTAAATTACCTGGGCTGCTCTCTCCAGCCTGCCTGTACTTGGCCTTGGGCCATTGGCTGTAGTCATTAGATTAACCCTCCTGCCACTGAGCTATTGGCCCCCCAGTAAATGATGTGGGCTTGTCCCTCCAGCACTATAAATGTCCCATGTGCTCCTTGTTCTCTCTCTTTGCCAGTTTGGGACTATCCTGCTTCACTCCAAGCCTAGAAATGTGGAAGGGTGTTGGAGAAACTGTTGGTAAGATGTGCACTGGTAAAAGGCTTGGGAGCGTTTAATTAGTGTCCCTTGTAGCACAGAGCTGTGCCTGCATTGAGTCGAGGGGGGGGGGGGGGGGGGTGTGTGTGTGTGTGTGTGTGTGTGTGTGTGTGTGTGTGTGTGTGTGTGTGTGTGTGTGTGTGTGTGTGTGTGTGTGTGTGTGTGTGTGTGTGTGTGTGTGTGTGTGTGTGTGTGTGTGTAAAATCCTTCCTCCATCAAAACTGTGTTGAGTCCTTGCCTTTGTCACCTACCAAACCGGTTTCCCCACTCACAACATGCATGCCAAGAACATTTACTGTATTCTAATCCTAATGTAGTTAGTAGAATTTTTTTTTTAAGCATAATTCATCCACGTGTGGTACCCTGACCCTCAAGTTCCACATCATCTTTGGTGTTCTGTCACTGACCTCTTTCCCACCAGATCGTCCAAAGCCACTCTCTTTACAGCCACCAAATCCAGCCGCGGCATCAAACATGTTGTGCCCATTCACCCAGACGGCGCCAGCTTTTAAACTAAAGAGAGAATCCGTCAATAAATCAGGAATACCAGCGGCAAGAAGGGCTGGTGTCATTCATGGAGAGAAAAGGGAGAGCAAGTAAGAGAGGTGGAAAGAGGCAGAAAAGAAGCAAATAATTTCCATTATCTGCCAAAGGTTGAAACATATTGTGTCACCTCATTGCCACCTCCAGGGCCAAGGGCAGGTTTTCAGTCCAAATGCTGCCTGCAAGTCCGTAAGGGGAATTGTTTGCCAGAGCAATAGCCTCCTTCGTAGTGCGGAATGTCATGGCTACCAAAACTGGTCCAAATATCTAAAGGATTAAGGGGTTATGATTTATTAAATTCAGTGACAGTTCTGATCCACAATACCGACACACCCATTAACTTAACCCTTTGGACTCCAACCATTTTTAACCTTTCATAATATATATTCTGGACTGGGCTCATGGGTAAACTGTAGTACAAACCAGTTGGCAATTGAGTGTAAAACCAGTCCAGGGAAACAGAGTAGATGCGCTTGTTGGCAGTCTTTGAAAACAGGAACACGGAGCTAAAAGTGTTAAAATAAAGATTATAGTCAGATTAAAATAACTTCTTGGGTCAAAGAAATGACCCGAAATTCACACGAGTTTCCCCCTGAATCCATTTGCCAAGTTTTTTTTTTAAATCTCCCTATCAATGAACATTCTCATGTCACTCCCTTTTATTAACAGTTTTCTCCTCAGTTTATAGATTTGGATGAAAATGTAGGTATGCTGATTAAAAAAGCTTGCAGTCATGACAAAAATTAGAGTTGTGGAAAGTGAGGATGGTTGTCGCAAGTTGGTAACGTGGGCAGAGGGAGTTTTATTCAAACAAGTGCGACGTTTATCACTTTGGGAGGCTAGAAGTGGGGTGACCTTCTGTAAAGTTTAGGACCCCAAGGAGCGATGATACAGAGGGATCTTGGAAGGTAAAGGTGTACGTTGCGTTTTAACCCGCTCATTTCCTGTAAAAAAAAAAAAAAAATTCATCATTTTTTTTATTGCTTTGCCTTTTTCTTCAAACCTTTGAACAGGCTCTTTGAATAGTCATCAGGCTGATGGGAATCCAGCGTTAATCTTCAAGCCAAATTACCAACTGTTTTCTCACCACTTAGCCGCTTTAGAAGGATGTTTTCACGTGCTCAGAAATGCACGCTTTATCCTTTATCATGGCTCCATCGATTGAACGACTGAAATCCAACACTCTGCCAGCTTCTGATACCATGTCTTCCTTTTAAGATCGCTTAATTATCTCCACTTTTTTTGCAATTGACTTTTCTTCGCTTCACTACCATCACATCAGATTAGAAGCTATTTATTGTCATGCAACAAAACAGAAATGTAATATTACACAAAATTGCCTGAGCCAGACCATTAGCACTGCCCGGCACCCCCTATAGTTAAAAGAGAAGCAACACTGTCCCTCCAGAGTCACGAGTGTGCATGAATTGGCCTCCAGCAGTCCTGCAACCTCAAGACTCCAGTGCAGTTCAAACCATTAGCAATCTGAGCCCAGATCCAAACATCAGATGATAAGGAAGCCTTCAGCACACAAGGCCCCTTGGGAGCCCTTCTTGTCTTCACATCCTCTCAAATCCCGGTTCCGATACCTGGTTCTCACGAGCCAGTCTCCAGCAGCTCACAGCCTGGAGCGAGTCCTTTGACCTCAAGTTGCCAGTAGCCTGCATGGGTTCCTCACCCATAAGTCGCCAATAGATAATTGCCTGTATGGATCCTTCAGCCATAGAGCCCCTTGCTGATCTACCACCATGGTCACCATCCATAGGGTCAGCTTCTCTGTTTCTCCATGGGGGTGGGGAGAATGTTCTTCTCATTTCTGGTGCCCTTCACCAGTCCGCTGCTCCCCCCCCAATCTGCAACCCCTCGAAACTGCTGTCGAACATTGGTGCTGCCATCTTTTGGTAGACATAGCAACAGCAACACACCAAAATTATATAGAATGAGACCTGGACACTGTTTGTAAAGAAACAAGCACTATTCTCAAGACGACCGAAACGAGGAGAGCTTGGGTAGTGTTCTATCATGTTTACATTCGCCCAGTGGGAAGGAAACTGCTGTGTGTAGGAATGAAAATCTTTAAAACTTTTTAATTTATGAGAGTACATACAGGACACCCATGTCAGACATTTGTAACCTGCGAACAAACTATGCAAGGACAGTAAAACCCTCGGTATCCAGCACCTACAGGAATTGGTAGATATCAGATAAGTGAATTGTCTGGCTGCTTGTGACTGCATGTTGTGGGAATGGTGAGGTGTGCCAATTTTAAACTTCAGTATTTTTTTTACTCATTTATTTTCTGCAATTTTTTTTGCAAGTTGTTTGAATTCCGGATAACCCAGATTTTACTGCACATCTTGTATATGAAGGGAGACTCGGCCTGAAAGAATTTGCAGGCCATGAACTCACCAGGGCCTATACAATTCAGGCCATCTTTCTCTCAATTCAAATCCTCTTGCAATAAAGGGCATCATTATCATTTGCCTTCCTAATTACCTGTACCTTGCCGCAAGTTAGTTTTGTAAATAATTCTGCCTTTATGGCACCGATTAGTTGCTATCTGAACTTGAAATCACTTGCTGATATCGTGATAGGTTTACTTCAAAAGTACAATTGAATCAACATCAGAATTGTGTCAGAACACTGAAGAGTGACAACATAAGCTGGAATGTAGTGCATTCAGACGTGTGTAAATTGAAAAGGCATTGAAGATTGCAATAAATTATTTGTTACACAAGAAAAATCAAATTCTATTTTGGATGAGAATTTCAATGACCTCTTCACGAACCACACGGGAAACGGTATTCACGTTGGTAATGAGAGTGGGTGGGTAGAAGGGACCCTTTTCTTGATTTCCATCAGACAGCTGGAACACCTGAAACAAGAGTGCGCAAACTCAGCATCAGGCTCCATAAATCTCCAAAGACAAAGAGGAAAAATATTCATTTTTAATGTGCCTTTGGAAATTTTAGGATGTCTCAAAAGCACTATATGGTCAGTGAGGTTTCTTTTGAACGTAGGACAATAGGGCAATTAATTTTCATTTAGCAAGTGCCCAAAACCATAGAACATTACAACACAGAAACAGGTTCCTTCAGTCCTTCTAGTCTGTGCCAAACCATTTTTTTTTACCCCCAAGTTCCAATGAGCTGCACCCAGTCCATAGCCCTCCATATCACTTATCAGTGAAGCAGTCAAAATTCTTAAATATTAAAATCGAGCCCGGATTCACCAGCTGGCAGTTTGTTTCATAATCCTTACCTCCGCTCCTTCACTCCTGGCCTCTTCCACGTACTCTGCAATCATCTTCTTCTGGGATTCATCCACCAGAGCTCCCATGTCAGTGCTTTTGTCCATGCTGTTACCCACCCGCAGGCACTGCATGCGCTGCATCAATCGGGCAGCAAGTTCTGGAGCAATCGATTCCTGCATCAGGAGCCTGGAGCCTGCACTAGACATCTACAGTAAACGAGAACACCAGCAGCAATGAGAGGATCTGGCAAGTCTTTGGTTATTCAAAATCTGGGACAAGTTTTTTTTTTAGAGTGAAACATAAAAGTCTGCAGATTGTAGATAAAAGCACAGAGAAATGCTGGAAGAACTCACCGCAGTCCCCATAGGAGGTAAAGATATATTACCGACATTTTGGCTCTGAGCTCTTCTCAAGGTATGAGCAAAGAACAAGAAGGCATCAGAATAAAGACTGAAGACTGGCCGGGAGAGGAGTCCAGACCCACAAAAAATGTTAATTGGATACAGAGGTGAGAATTGATTTTGGCTCTGTGAAAGGAGGGAAAAGGGAAAAAAAGACAGACACAGATGGTGGGGGGTAGGCAGCAGGGAAAAATATTTCTCTTTTCCCTCTGTCTCCTTTCACAGAGTGAAAGGTTAATCTGAATGGTGAAAAGTTAAGAAAGGGGAGGTGCAATGAGACCTGGGTGTCATGTGGCTTCAGTATTTGAAGGGTGGAATGCAAGTATAGCAGATGGTGAAGAAAGAAAATGGCATGTTGGTCTTTATTGCAGGCAAGCAAGAAAATCAAGGGCTGGGTCTAATGCAGAACAAAAAGTGCTGGAGAAACTCAGGTGGTCACACAGCAACCTCAGAAAGGAAAATCATGGTTGACAAACCTAACACAATTCTTTGTAGAGATCACAAGTCAGAAAGAGAGGGGAGATGCAGTGGATGTTGTGTATTTCAACTTACAAAAGGCCTTCAACAAGGTGCTGAACGAGGTTGCTTGATGAGAATCCATGGAATTATGGAAAGGATACAAGGATGAACAGAGCATTGGCAAATCGGCAAGAAACGGAGTAGGAAGAAAGAGGTCCTAATGCAGTACTGTTTCACAGGGGCCAGTGTTAGGATCATTTCTTTTTACGTTGTACATAAATTATTTGGATTATGGAATAGATGGCTTTGTGGCTAAATTTGCATATGGTAAGAAAATAGGTACAGTAGTAGGGCGGAGGGTGCTGAGGATATAGAAAAGCTGCAGAAAGAGACAGATAAAGAGAATGGACAGAAGTGGCATGTGTAATACAATGCTGGAAAGTGTACTGTCATGTACTTTAGTAGAAGAAATAGACAGGCACACTATTACTTAGATGGGGAGAAAATTCAGAGTTCTGAGAAGCAAAGGGACTTGGGAGTGCAGAATAACCCAAATATTAATCTCCAGGCTAAGTCAGTGGTGAAGAAGGCGAATGAAATGTTGGCATTCATTTCTAGAGGAATAGCATTTAAGAGCAGGAATGTATAATGTATAATAGGGCACTGGTAAGACCTGACCTGGTAGCTAGATACAGTTTTGGGCATCTTATTTGAGAAGACTTCCTCGCGTTGGAGGGTTCAGAGATTTACTGGAATGATACCATGGATGAAAGGGTTAGCATACGAGGAATGTTTGTCATCTTAGTCTGTACTCATTGGGAGTACAGAAGGAGGAGGCATTTTGAATGTTGAAAGGCCTTGACAAAGGTAGATGTGACAAGGTTGCTTCCCATAGTAGGGAGTTTAGGATAAGAGGGTGTAACTTCAGAATAAAAGGCTGTCAAATTAAAACAGAGGTGGAAAAAATTCTTTATCCGAAGTCTGTGGAACTTGTTGCCACGGGCGGCTGTAGAAGTGACGCCACTGGGTGCATTTAAGGCAGAGATTGACAGGTTTTTGATTAGTCAGGGCATTGAGGATTATGGGAAAAAGGCCAGCTCATAACGGTGGAGCATACGTGAAGGGCTGATTGGCCTACTTCTGCTCCTACATCATGTGAAATAAAAGGCAGCTCATTTTATTTTAAGAGGTTTTCACTGCAGGTCTCACTGCATTTGTATAGGGTCTTGCTGAAGCCATGCCTTAAGTACGGTGTGCAGTTTTGGTCTCCTAATCTGAAGGCACCCATTCTCGCTATTGAGGGGTAGCAGCGAAGGTTCACCAGATGGATTCATGGTATGGCAGGCCTGGCAGGTGTAGAAAAGCTGGATAGACCAGGGTGATACTTATTAAAATTTAGAAAAATGAGAGGAGACTCCGGTATCAGTCTTGCCATCCCAGGTATCCATCTGGTGAACCTTCGCTGCAGGTATGGGCAACAGGTCTGATCACTCCACAACATTCTCAAACCCCCTTTATTTATTTAGTCATACCTCCCCCTCTACTTTATGATTTAAAAACCCCAATGGACAGACATACCCTTATAGAACGACAGCTCCTTCAGACTTAGCCTAAGCGGCCAATCTTAATAAACAAAGCTAAGCATCGTCAAGGTAACTGAACGAAAGGATGATCACCATGGCAGAGTTACAACCAGAGATAATCAAATACTGAACTGGGTGCGTCCATAGCTCCCTAGAAGCTGCCACACAAGCAGATAGGGTAGTAAAGAAGGGGCATGCCATCTTTGCCTTCATAAATTGGGACGTTAATTAAGAAAGTTGGGAAGTCATATTGCAGCAGTATAAAGCATTGGCCAGGCCTTATTTAGAGTACTGTGCATACTTCTGGTCAATGCAATTAATTTAGATTTTGTTTTAAATTTAGACACATGGCACGGTAACAGGCCTTTTTGGCCACAAGCCCATGTGGCCCAATTACCCCCCAATTGACCAACACCCCATGTATGTTTTTGAAGGGTGGGAGGAAGCCCATGCAGACACAGAGGACATGCAAACTCCTCACAGACAGCGCAGGATTCAAACCACATCCCGGTCGCTGGCGCTGTAACAGCATCGTGCTAACCGTCACGCACTGCAGGAAGAATATGGAGGCATTGGAGAGGGAACAGGATGTGCCTGCATTAGTAGCATTAGTTCCAAGGACAGGTTGGACAAACATTGAATTTTTCCTCTGGAGGTTGAGGGATGAAGCTATGAGATGTGGAAATGTCAAATACTGGAGTGTGTGGGGTTAAAAGTGATTTTTTTTGAAAAAATAGTTTTAAATTTTTTAGAAATTGAATTTGGATGTACAGCACAGTAACATGCCCTTTCAGCCCACGAACTTGTGCCACACAATTACACCCAATCGTCCTACAACCCCTGGACATTTTGAACAGTGGGAGGAAATCAGAGGGCCCAGAGGACGCTGCAGGAGCCGCTGTGGTGCCAGCACTGCCACTGGTGCAGACCAGCAGGGAGTGTGGGTGCAGATATGAAGTGCTCCCGCCGGGTCCAGCTGCCAAAAATCAACTGCCGCCGGCTCAGCACAGGCTTTGTGGTTTATTTAAAATTCCCCAATCGCACGTCTTCACCCAGGATGGCAGCACCTATTAATCGGCAGCATCCATGAGGGGCTGCAGACTCTGGAAAAGTGGAGGACTGGAACAGGGCACCAGAGGATGGGAAGATCACCCTGTCTAAGAAGAAGCAGAGGAGATGACCCAAAGGGACGGTAACGGCCATTGAGGGGGCTCTACGGCTGAGGGACCAGTGCACGTGGCAGGCTGCTGGCGACTTGGGGGGGGGGGAACAAGGAACCCGCGGAAGCTGTGGGCTGCTGTCAGACTTGCGTCAGGCTGCAGAATGCTGGAGACTGACTCGAACTGGCTGGAGAGTACCAGGTATCGGACCAGAATGTGAGGAAGTGCCGAGGGTGCAGAAGGGTTCCTGACCTTGTCAGATCTGGAGCTCAGGTTGCCAATGGTATGGCTGTGGAAGCACTGGAGGCAGGACACTCTTAGACTGACAGTAAGAGGTGCTAAGGTAATTCCTGCTGGTGGCGAATCTATCTGCTTTGAAATCCGCCTCTTATTACTATAATAAATTGAATCTTGAAAGGCGTGCAGACATGGGGAAGAACGTACAAACTCCTTACAGATAGCGCAGGATTTACAGGTGAGTGCGTTTTTGTTTTAACACAGATGATAGGTGCCTGGAACAGCCTGCCCGATGTGATGTGCAAGCAAATGCAATTCCAACGTTTCAGCAGTTCGACTGACACACGGACAGGCAGGGAATGGAGGGGTATGGATCACTGCAGGCAGATGTGCAGTTTCAACTGGCATCACACTCGGCACGGACTTCTTAGCCCAAGGGACCTGTTCCTGTGTTCTGGCCAGCTGGAGCGATCTGCACTTTGTGGGGAGTTGCACGGCAGAATCTTGTGGGGGGGCTACTCGTGAATGTGGGGAGAATAAAAGAAAGTGCGGTTAGTATCGGATTGGTGTAACTGGGTGGTTGATGTAGACTGAGTAGGCCTATTTCCCTAGGATTAAGATTAATTTGCCATCTTTGGTAAAATCTCTAAATATTGTTACCATAATCTGTAACAATCTTATGGCAAGTTCACAATTATCAAATGAATGAACTCCAGGTCATTGAATGTAAAAAGTATGTTTTGAAAAAAAATTTAGACATACAGCACAGTAACAGGCTCTTTTAGCCCGTGCCGCCCAATTACACCTTATTGACCTACAAACCCCAGTACTTTTTTTTGTTGAATGGTGGGAGGTAACCCAAGGCCCTGGGGAAAAACTCACACGGACAGGGGGGGAGAATATACAAACTCCTTACAGACAGCACGGGATTCGAACCCAAGTCCCAATAGCTGGCACCGTAACAGGTTTGCCTTGACTGCTACACTAATCGTGCCGCCCATTGAGGGCTGATCCTCTTGGGGTCACGACGGTTGGGGCCTGGAGAGCACCTTTAGCACACTGGGTGCATTAAATCTGTATCATCTGAACTCTTGCCAACACTCACCTGTCCTTGGTTGCACCAAATGGCATCGACAAGACCTTCCACCACACTATCCTGATCTGCTGTGTCGAACACAATGAAAGGAGATTTCCCACTGAGTTCCAGTGACAGCTTCTTGCCGGTGCCAGCGGTAGCTCGACGGATGTGGCGCCCCACCTGTGTGGCACAGTACGTCTTGTGATCAATCAGCAGTCTGTACCACCTGCCCCTGAAACTCCTCTACCACAACTTCATTCTCACATTTTCTGAAGATTTTTATGATTTTTAGCTTTCAAGTCTGCTTATATCCTTGGCTGCATTGCCAGAAGGTTTGCCCATTGTTTGAGAACTGAATGAAATCATTTGTAGGGATATTTAAACAAGAAAATGAGTTTATCCTAGCCCCAAAATATTCCTTCTGTTTATTGGCTACCTCAAAAACACCCAGTGCTCAATAATTGTGTTTGGTACTTTATTCAAGGATCAGCCCTCTTGAGCTGCTGGTCCATGAAGCCCATTTGTCCCATTAGACACTAGTTATACAATGCACTGGGAAGAGGCACATTTTGTCAGACAACAAATGCTACAGAGTGTACAGGTGTCACTAATACACACACCAGAATGGGAATGATTTAAAGAGCCCAAAATGGCAAAAGAAATTTGAGAAGATTTAACGGAGAATTCATCAGGTGCATTACCTCAGTACAACCTGTGAAGGCAACCATGTCCACATCTCGGTGCATTGCCAGCTTGGTACCAAATGCTGTGTCCCCTGTCACCACGTTGAAGACTCCAGATGGGAGGCCAGCCTCTGAGCAGATCTCAGCAAACAGTAGGGCAGTAAGTCGAGTGTAGGTGGCTGGCTTCAACACCACAGTGTTACCTGCAGAACCGGGGTGGGGGGTTGGAAATCATTAGATTAACAATCGTCACTTAAAGCAGTGCTACCTTCCAGTATCAGAGCCCATAAATACACACTGTCTAGTCACTACATGGTCAACTCACTCACCTTTTACCACGTCGTAGACATATTAATCAGAGTTGCAGCTTGGATGGGAAGCAGTATATAACAATAATGATGCAACTTGCACGTGAAAATATTAGTCCCCTTTTAAGCCTGCTCTACCATTCTCCTTGAAAGTGTCAAGAAAGTAAAAAGGGCAGTAAAAGCTGCACATAGTCCGCTTGCATCCTTGGGGCAGGACGCTGAGTGCAAGTGTAAGGAAGTTCTTCTTTTTCCTCAACTGTGGATTTCCCTTGTGGTTGAAATACATCTCAGGTTCCAAATATTTGTCAGCCCCAACTCATCTTGACCTGACCAGAGCAAAGATTAGGTTTGTTTCCTCGTCTTCATCACATCAGCCCCTACATTCAACGCCAACATCTAGCATCTCCAAAAGCATTCTATCACCTGGAACATCTTCCCATCCCTTTTATCATTCCCCAAGTACTCTTTCCCCTTGCTTGCACCCTGGTCTTCCAATTCCACCAATCCCACTCCTCTTCTCATAGCGTTCTTATGCACTGATGGGCGATGCAGAGACCGAAGCACTTCACATTCTGCTGGGTAGTCTCCAATTGTAGGAGAGAAGAAGCAGTGACATTTAATATACTGCATTTGGTGCTCATAATGCAGGACTGTACATCAGATAAACCAGACGCAAATTAGGTTTGCGGAATACCGTGTTCAGCCAGCGAAGAATCCAGTGGTCTATTCCACTTCCAACCTTGCCACAATGATGTCTGAATAAGAAAGGGTACAATCCTTGGGATTTGGTCATAATCCTTCCCTGTCCCATGAGATCCAGAAGATCTATTGCAATTAAATTTCTGAATCATTGAATTCCAACTGCCAGTTTTAGAATGGTGCAATGACAACTGTGGACTAGCCTATCATAGACGTACCCCGTCCACTCCACCTCCCATTTTCTGTTAAAGGCACACATCCCACTTCACTTGCTTTGATAAAGGCCACTTGATCCAAAAGATTTCTTGCCCCGCTGACGCTGACCTGTTGAATGCTTCCAACATTCTGTGCACGTCATCAGAATACTTTGGGAGTACAGAAGGGACCTTTAACATGACTTAAGAGCATATATCATGCAATACAGGGTGTCCCCAACAGCGGGACCATCCCTTTGTACTAAATGATAAGAAAGTGCTGTAAACAGAAGTCACCCAGCATCTCCGGAAGGAGAAAAGCTAACATTTTGGATTTAGGACCCCCCCCCCCCCCCTCAACTGGGAGAGAGAAAAACAAGTTCGTTTTCAGAAGGTGGGGGAGGCAGGCATCGACCAAGAGGGAATATCTCTGGGTGGGTTAGTTAGTACTGGTGAATGCTTTCATCGTTTTTCTCTCAACTAAGCTATGAGCTGATATGGGAGATTTGGTCAAGGACAAGTGCTCTTTACTATAAAGAACCAGTACTTCAAAGTTACTATCAGTAAAAAACAAAGCATTTGAAATAAATTTTTCTCAACTAACAATGGGTACATCTGCAAACACTAGGTAAAGGTAAAACAGGTCCAATAAAACAAAAACACACAAGGCAAGATAGCATTATTTCTAGTTGAAGGCATTTTGATTCATGTGGCTGCTAAGAATCAACAGTGGTTCCGCATAGGCTGACGATGAGGCCCGCAGGCCACTCACCCAGATCCCCATTCCTTCCCAGCACTCTGCTATTTTTTTCCTCATGGCTATCCCATGACTTCTTGGTAGCCCATTTAAATGCTTTTCCAACATTCTCAGAGCAAATGATTTCCAGATCATAACTGGAGGTACCAGATGGCAGTTGGTGGAATCTAGAGCAAAAACAACCTGGAGGAGCTCAGCTGTAGCAGCAATGAGACGATCCATAATATAGGTTAGGCCCTTGTACCAGTACCCTTGCCTCATCCACAGATGCTCCTTGTGAATAACTTGATCCATACAATGGTAAGCTGGTGTGAACTCAAGATTCCGAACATCTGAACTAAGATATTTTTCCATCAAAATTAATCTACTTCATTTGAGCCTCAGCAGTTTAGAACAGCAAAGATGTGCACATTAAATAAACCTCAGAACTGAAGCTTCAGATAACAATCTTGCTTTGAAATGAAAAGCAACAAATGAATGCAAACCAAACCGACCAGCGTCTTACAGTTATCTGGCAATAGGGTCGAAAACTGCATTTCTACGTGCCAAAATGCACTTCTGACCAACCTTGCTGGGAAATATGACTATTTATGCTCAACAATTTTTTTTCTGTTGCCCTGATGCCTTACAAAGCAGATCTTGGAAATTAGAAATACCACCTGAACTCAAGGCACAAGAGTCTGCAAATGCTTGAATCTGGGGCAAAGAACAAATTGCTGGAGGAACACTGCAGGGGCTGAGGAGGGGAGGGTTCAGAACGAAAATGGAATGAGATAACCTAGGTGAATCAAAATGAATTGAGGGAAAGATATGGAGAGCCCCAAGGCCTTCCTAATGGGGGATAGAGAGGTAGAAGGACTAAATGCCCACTATAGTGGGGACCAGGGAACTGAAAGTTGTTAACCTTGTGGAAAGCAGGTGAGAAGTCCTGAACGTAGGGAAATAGGGATTGGACAAGGGAAAACAAGTTTTAATAGGGAAGGATCAGCCAGAAATAATGAGCCAACCAGGGCAGGTCTGCTTGGGAGCCTTGGGTAGGAGATACAGGCAGAGCAGATTTTGGGTAATATTAGGTTGGAGGCTGTGCAGCGAAGGTCTTTTATAGCATGAGATTTGTGATGGCGTGGAAGTTAGTGGGCTGGTATTTGTTGGTGGTGTCATGATCTAGGGGTGGGTTTGAGAGCTGCTAGCCAGCCTCTGCAAGGTAGAGACAAGTCTATATCATCCTTGACTGCAAGCTTGATGACAAGGTGGGACTGGTGCAGAGAACATGGAGAGTTAGTTGGAGCACATAAAAGGAATTCAGAAATGAAGGTGTTAATGTCATGGGAGCAATTAAAAATTGAACGGTTTGAGAGAGGATGAAAGCCCAAAAGGCGTGTTGCAGACAGGAAAGGAATGTTGTGGGTATCAAGGACACCTGGCCAGAAGAAAAGGGGCTGAGGTGATGGAAGAGCTCTACATCATGACAAGCCCGAAACCCCGAGGTACAAGGTGAGGACTACAAAGGGAAGGCCTCAGCTGAGAGCAGACAGCTCAGCACGAGAGAGAGAGAGAGGGAGGTCACATCATAACCTCTTCTCAATGCTCCCTTCAATACACAAACCTGAAAACACTGGATAATGAAGATTTCACTTCCTGAACACTTTAGGGTGTATTTTATGGATTTTGGGCTGCTGATCACAAAAATCAACTTAATATCAGGATCCTCTTAATACTGGCTAGCTCTCCTCTAAACTTTCAGTCCCGATAAGGGTCTTGACCTGAAATGTCAACCATCCCCTTCCTCTCTACAGTTACTGCTCGACTTGCTGAACACTGCCAAAAGCGTGCATAAAAATGCCAAAGTAGTCCAGGTAACAGTGAAGAGGAAAATAAATTATTGCTTCAGCTTGTGGAGCAAGTTTGCCTTTCCATGACCTGAACCACTCTTGATTACATTTATTTGGAAATAAATGGACCAAGTTTCCTTCATGGAATCACAAAGGGATACAATACAGAAACATGTCCTTTATCCCACTGGGTCTCTGCTGGTCAACTGCCCATATTTACCACTATTCTACCCTCACCCATTTTATTCTCCAACCAACACCCTACAGGTTCAATAACTCACCTTCATACAAGGGGCAGCCATCTGACCAACCTGCACAATGTTAGGAAAATAGAATGCCAACACCAGCGACCCGGTTCAACCCTGACCTCTGGGGCAGTGAAGTTTGCACTCTCTGCAACTGTGCAGGTTTCTTTGTGCTCCAAATTCTTCACGCCTCCTCCACTTCAGACCCAGCCTCTCAAAGCTATCCTGATAATTGAAATCCTCCATCTCAGGAAACATCCTGGCAAATTTCCTCTGCGCTCTCTCCACCCAGCACTGTAACATCCTTCAGGCTTCTCTGTCTATGGTTTTTAAGTTCTTCAAGTTTATTTATCATCCAATTGTGCAAATACAACCTGACAATGCAAATACACAATGCAAATACACAAGACATGCAGACAAGAAATACATATTCAGGACAAATATACATTTATAAAAATAAATACAGTAAAGCCCGTTATTGGAATTCAAGCAAGCAGCAGCCTCAAGCAACCAGCAAGGAAAATAAAAATGTAAAAATTCAGGTTTGAAATTGGTGCATCTCACCATTAGTTCGCCAATCACACAATCTCAAGTAACTGGAAAATTCACTTATTCAGTATCTACCAAATCCAGCAGGTGGCAGATACCAGGGGTTTTACTGTATTATTAATAAATAGCAGAGTCATGCTTTTGTCATATTCAAGAAAGGGCCGCTGCAACTTTGAACTCAATGAGATCCCACTAGTTTTGGTACAGCAAGCCCACATTACCCACCGGAATCTATAAGGAGCATGTGCGGGATATTATGTTCATTCCTTACCCATGGCTAGAGCAGGACAAATCTTCCAGGTTAGTGACATTAAAGGAAAGTTCCAAGGAACAATTGCAGCAACAACACCTGCGAGAGAAATAATTTAGACATTGAGATATTTAATAAAACAGGATTCTTCATTGAAAAGACACAAAAGGGTGGCACGGTTGGTGTAGCGGTTAGCGCAACACTGTTACAGCGCCAGTGATCAGGACCTGGGGTTCGAATCCCAAGCTGTCTGATGAGTGTTTGTACGTTCTCCCTGTTTGCATGGGTTTTCCCCAGGGACCAGTTTCCTCCCACCATTTGAATTGTACTGGGGTGTAGGCTAATTGGGTGTAAATTGAGCAGAACGGACTCATGGGCTGAAACAGCCTGTATGTCTAACTTTTAATCTAATTTTGATCTTTTAAATTTTAAAGAAACATTTTGAGTCTTTCCCCCCCCCCACCCACCCTTTTAAAAGTATTGTTGAAATTTAACAAACCATGATCTGGAGTACAGGAACAACAGTTGAGAATCCTGCATTTTCTGCTGGCTTGAACAGATGTTTTTGTGGAATATTATTTAAATGCAGAAATAATTTGTAACAGACCAAATCCAATGTACACAATATGAAATCAGTCAAATTTAACTATAACAATTACAGCACAGAAACAGGCCAATTTGAGCCTTCTAGTCCGCACTGATCCAAGTACCCTCCTCTAATCCCACTTACCAGCACTCTGCCCATATCCCTCCATCCCCTTCCCATCCATATACTTATCCAACTCTTTCTTAAATGACAAAATTGACCCTGCCTCCACCACCTTTCCCAGAAGCCCATTCCACACAGTAATCACTCTCTGAGTAAAGAAGTTCCCCTCATGTTACTCTAAACCTTTGCCCGTCAACTCTCAACTCATGACCTCTTGTATCCATCTCTCTTACTCTCAATGGGAAAAGCCTTTCCACATCAACTCTATCTATCCCTCTCATTATCTTAAAAACCTCTATCAAATCCCCTTCTCAGCCTTCTACGTTCCAAGGAATAAAGACTTAATTTGCTCAATCTCTCCTTGCATTCCAGATGCTGAAACCCAGGCAACATTTTTGTAAATCTTCTCTGCACTCTCTCTATCTTGTTAATATCCTTCCTATAAATCGGTGACCTGAACTGCACACGGCACTCTAAATTTAGCCTCACCAATGCCTTGTACAGTTTCATCATTACTTCCCAACTCCTATATTCCATGCACTGGTTTATATAGGCAAGCATATTAAAGGCCTTCTTCACCACCCTACCCACATGCGCTCCTACCTTCAGGGAACAATGCACCGTTATTCCAAGATCTTTCTGCTACACTGCATTCTTCAGTGCCCTCCTGTTTACCACATATGTCTTGCTTTGATTATTCTTTCCAAATTGAAGCACCTCACACTTAGCATTAAACTCCATCTGCCATCTTTCTGCCCACTCCTCTAAGCAGTTTAAATCCCTCTTCATCATTCACTATTTTAGTATCATCTGCATATTTACTAATCCAATTTACCGCCCCATCCTCCAGATCATTAATATATATATAACAAACAGCAACTGTCCCAATACCGAACCTGGAGGTACACCGCTTGTCACCGTCCTCCATCCTGTCAAACAATTATCTACTACTACTCTCTGGCACATTCCTTCCAGCCACTGTTCAATCAATTCGACTATCTCCAAATTAATAGCCAAGGACTTAGCCTTTCTAACTAACCTCCCATGCGGAACCTTATTGAAGGCCTTACTGAAGTCCATATAGACAACATCCACTGCTCTACCCTCCAACATTCCTAGTCACCTCTTCAAAAAATTCAACAAGATTGGTCAAACACGACCTTCCACGCACAAATCCTTGTTGAGTGTCCCTGATCAGACCCTGTCCTTCCATATACTTGTATATACTATCTCTAAGAATGCTTTCCATCAATTTACCTAACACAGACGTCAAATTTACAGGCTGATAATTGCTAGGCTTGCTCCTCGAATCCGTTATAAACAAAGAAACCACATGTACAACACGCCAATCCTCCAGCACTATACTAGTCTCTAATAACATTTGAAAAATCACTGCTTCACTAACTTCTCTCAAGGTCCTGGGGAAATTCTTGTCAGGACCTGGAGATTTATCCACCTTTATGCTTCAAAATCTCCAGTACTACCTCTTTCTTAATCACTAAAGTCTCTATATACCAGCTTTTCTTCCTTTATCCTGCAGAGCTGGCCTCCCCCCCCCCCCCCGAGCTGGCCTCCCCCCCCCCCCCCCGAGCTGGCCTCCCCCCCCCCCCCGAGCTGGCCTCCCCCCCCCCCGAGCTGGCCTCCCCCCCCCCCCCACGAGCTGGCCTCCCCCCCCCCCCCACGAGCTGGCCTCCCCCCCCCCCACGAGCTGGCCTCCCCCCCCCCCACGAGCTGGCCTCCCCCCCCCCCACGAGCTGGCCTCCCCCCCCCCCACGAGCTGGCCTCCCCCCCCCCCCACGAGCTGGCCTCCCCCCCCCCCACGAGCTGGCCTCCCCCCCCCCCACGAGCTGGCCTCCCCCCCCCCCGAGCTGGCCTCCCCCCCCCCCCGAGCTGGCCTCCCCCCCCCCCCGAGCTGGTGGTCCCCCCCCGAGCTGGTCCGTCCCCCCCCGAGCTGGTCCCCCCCCGAGCTGGTCCCCCCCCGAGCTGGTCCCCCCCCGAGCTGGTCCCCCCCCGAGCTGGTCCCCCCCCGAGCTGGTCCCCCCCCGAGCTGGTCCCCCCCCGAGCTGGACCCCCTCGAGCTGGACCCCCCTCGAGCTGGTCCCCCCTCGAGCTGGTACCTCCACGTATTGATGTAAAAAGCTATCCTGCACACATTTTACAAACTCCAACTCATCCAGCCCTTTCACAGAATGCGTTTCCCAATCAATATTCGGAAAATTTAAAATCCCCCACAATCACTACCCTGTGCTTATTACAAATATCCACTATCTCCCTACTAATTTGTTCCTCTAATTCACATTCCCCATTCGGTGGTCTATAATACACCCCTATAATTGTAATTTCCCCTTTCCCATTCCTAAATTTCACCCAAATGGCCTCCCTGGACAAGCCTTCTATTCTATCGCACCTAAGCACCGCTGTAATATTTCCTCTAACAAGTGGTGCAACCCCACCCCTTCTTGCCCCCACCCCCCCCACACCACTGGTTCTATCACACCAAAGCAACTAAATCCAGTAATATTTAGCTGCCTGTCACATCCCTCCTGTAACCAAGTTTCACTAATCGCTACCACATCATGCTTCCAAGTGTCAATCCATACCATCAGCTCATCGACCTTCCTTACAATGCTCCTAGCATTAAAATATATGCATTTTAGAGATTTCCCACTTTTTACTTCCTGTATGCCCCTATCTTTACCAACAGCTCTCTTCTGATCTTTTGCAAACGACCTCTGTCCATTTTCATCTATCACCTGCCTTCCCCCCCTCAAACACTGTCTACAAGCATTCTCTGATTGCACTCTAACCTTCTCCTTGCTGTTCTCCTTCATTTGGTTCCCTCCCCCCAGCCATTCTACTTTAAAGTCTCCTGAGTAACACTAGCAAACATTCCCGCCAGAATCCTGGTCCCCCTGGTGCTCAAGTATCAGTCAGAACAGTCGCACGCAAGGTGGAATTCAGATCAGATACCATTTATTGTCACAAAATAATGTAATATTACATGAAATTATCATAAGGCAGACAAGATTGGCCATTAGCATTGCCTGGCACCCCTTACAGTCAGAAAAGGAGAAGCTGGAATTGAAGGAAATGCTTTCACCTGGTAGGCATACACTCAAGTCTTTGGACTAAACATGGGAACTAGCCAAGTTGTATGACGGGACTGTGCTGGAGAACACTTTACTGAGCAGATAACTCATGCTGCATGGGCTAAAAATAAAAGGGAGATTAACTGCATCTTGTTATTAAAGGGACCTGCTCTGGGAGGGAATAATGGGGGAGTGCAAGGGAAGCTTTTGCCTGCCTTTACCCAAGCATGATAGTTCAGGTGACCAAGTACAACATGAAACTTCAGGCAACAAGGAGAACACCTCTCCTGTTTGTAACACACCTTTTAACCATATGGGTGAACAGTGTGCTGCACCACTGCCCAAGACCATATAAAAAAGGTGATTCCTTTGACTGGTGATAGTTGTCATACCCACACCGGCATGACCTACGGCTCCTAGAACGCTTCCACCAGCGTTGTCTCCGCTCCAACCTCAACATTCATTGGAGCAACTTCATCACCAACATCAAAGTACTCGAGATGGCAGAGGCCGACAGCATCGAATCCACGCCGCTGAAGATCCAACTGCGCTGGGTAGGTCACATCTCCAGAATGGAGGACCATCGCCTCCCCAAGATCGTGTTCTATGGCGAGCTCTCCACTGGCCACCGAGACAGAGGTGCACCGAAGAAGAGGCAAGAAATCTCTTGGTGCCTGCCATATTGACCACCGCCAGTGGGCTGATATCGCCTCAAACCGTGCATCTTGGCGCCTCACAGTTCGGCAGACAGCAACCTCCTTTGAAGACCGCAGAGCCCACCTCACTGACAAAAGACAAAGGACCCAACCAACCAATTTTCCCTTGCAACCGCTGCAACCATGTCTGCCTGTCCCGCATCGGACTTGTCAGCCACAAACAAGCATGCAGCTGACGTGGACGTTACCCCCTCCATAAATCTTCGTCCGCGAAGCCAAGCCAAAGAAGAAGAAAGATAGTTGAATTACAATCTTCAGTGAAAGGAAATTTTGCAACAATAAAAGAAAATCCAATGAAAATTTTGCTAGTAGTCTGTCCAGAAACTTCACATCAGCACTTCCGAACCAAGAGCATCATCATTCCCCATTCTAATCTCACCTGCTTTCACAAAATATTGCCAGGCCTTTACCAAGTTCTTTTTGCCTATGTGTACCCAAAATATTGTCATGCCTATGTGTACTACCGGCCAATGCATTCTCTTTGAGAGAGCAACAAACAATTAATAAAATCGAGAAAAAAAAGAGAAACACAAAAGATGCAGGTGTTAGAACCTTGAGTGGACGAAGCTGGAGGAACTCGGCAGCTCAGGCGGCATCCACAAGTCGAAATGGTCAGTCAACATTACAAGTCAGGATCCTTCATCAAGATTCAAGTCGGAAAGGATGAAAGGAGGGGGAAGATGGGGAGAGGCCAAGAGGTGATAGACTATTGGATGGAAGGTTGGAGAGGTGGACAGACAACAGGGGAGTGGAGCAAGTTAGAGAAAGTTTAGGAGTATGTTAAAGGAAACTGATAGACGTTGGGTTATCCAAATTTGGAGGGGGAAAAATAACAATCAATATTTATGCCATCAACATAGATCCAAATTTCAGGTAACCCCAATCTCTCTCTCTGTTTCTCCTTTACTTGCTTCTGTTCTTACTTTTAGAACCTTTTCACTCCCCATGTCTCTCTCTCTCCCTCAACCTCTCAACTTCAGTCCAACACCCAACCCAGACTATTTTGCCCTAGGCCACACTGAGCGCAGGGTGGGGAGCCTCTGACTGGAGTGGGAGATACTGGACGTTAGTCAGAACCAGGGCGTTCATGACACAGAGGTGCCAGAGCTGTTGGAATCACTCTTCAACTGCGTCCCTCTGGGGTCTGAACCCTAAGCAGTTGCCTAACTGGCCTAATGGTAGCACCGGCCCTGACCCTACCATTTTTTAACTCCTCCCTTCCCCACATGATACCAGACCAACGACTTTCATAGGGACTTGATCAACAACATTTCTCTCCATTGATGCTGCCCAACACACAAAATCCCTCCATTCTCTTTGTTCACTCAAGAAAAAGCAGTTGAGTATAATGGAACCATGCATCTTGAAGGGCTCAAGCCTGAAATGTCAGTAATATATTCTTTACCTCCTATAGATGCTGCTGAGTTCCTCCAGCATTTATGTGTGTGTTTTTTTGTTTGAAACATGCTAGTATAATGTTTAATTTATTCAACTGCAAATGCAACATCTCGGAGTAATAATTCAGACAACAGCCACCGTAGCAACATCATCAGTTGAAATTTAAAAACAAGTTATTTGTAATGATGAGAGACTGGAGGGAGTCAACAGGTCAGACAGCAGCCATGGAGAGAAATGAGCAGTGAACGTTTGGGCAGCACTGCTCCGCATGGTCCAGATGCTGATGGCACTGTACAGACTTTAAACAGCCTATTAAAGGAACCAACCTTGTTATTTTTTTAATAAATCCTGCAATCACGGAGATCTGTGCCCAAGATAGCACCGCCTTTGCTGGGCAGCGTACCATGAGGAGTTGCAGTCTCCAGGGGAGCAGTGGACCTGGGTGGGGCCCAAAAAGTGGAGGAACATCCCCTGTTGGAGGAGCATGGGAGAAAACCTTACGGGGAAGGCAACAACTGAAGTAGAGCAGCGAGGGGCTCAGCAGCTAAAGCACCCTCACAGGCTGCAGCCGACTTGCGGTCGAAGGACCCACAGAGGCTGCAGATCCAAAAGGGTGCTGAGGGTCACAAGGGCCTCAGGTGCTGAAGGCCTCCTGATTGCATTGGAGAATTGGACCTGGAGCTCAGGTTGTCAATGGATTGAAACAGTCTGTGCATTGTTCGGGAGTGCTGGCGGTGAATCCATGGACATTCAGTCTCCAAAGGCACCCTCTTGTTTCTCTTACTGTAAGGAGTGGCGGACAATACTCATTGTAGACAAAGGTTAAAGTATATAATTTATATTACATTCTTATGTATTATGTGATAATAAAAGAAAACTTGAACTTTAGTTACAATGACAGCACTGGTACTGGATTGTCAAGAACAATTCTGTTTTATTGATGCTGTTTGAAGAGGCAATTTGCTATTGTTGGCCTCTGGCCAATAGGTGACTTCAGACTCATCACTGTGACCAGCTCTTAATGCCTACTGTTCAAGTTTACCTTGACAAATACTGGAACCTGCCAGCAATGCCCATAATCCAGAACAAAACAATACATTAAAAAAAAGCATACGTGTACAAGAGATGAGCAACAGAGGAAGGCTCTGAATGAAGTTCATTTCTGGAGTTTCGGAGCCAGGTTCAAGGGACTGCCAAGCTGTTCTCTCTTTAGTCATGTTAGGGCCGTTGGCTCCACCTAGTGGCAAAATTCAATGACGCACAAAGAAACCCAGGCGTAGATGAAATACAGTGGGACCCCAATTTAAAGGGAATTCGGATAGAACATGATGAGTCATTGGACCCTGATATTATACAAGATATGTGCCACTTAACGTTCTTCGATAGGACGTAAGTAAGCCCATTTTAAAAGATGCAGCTCTAGAGGAGACCACACTGTGGCGCAGTAGATGTTTAGAAGTTGCACATCTAAACAATTAATGTTCATCTTGGTAGGAAATTCATCACATGCATGGGGGTGGGGGGGGGGGGGGGGGGAGTTGAGTGGAAAGAGAGAGTGCTGCCAAACCATTTGGAGGGGGGGTGGGGGTTTATGCTGCAATCAACGTGTGTATATAGTGTACACAGTGAAACCCCAATTTAGCTCAACCCTGCTTGCGTCGCGATGAGAATTTTTTTTAACATCCCAACTATTGCATTATAAACGGGGTTCCACTAGTATGCTTCTCTTTGGATTACAATCAAACTTGGGTTGAAGAGTTAAAAGTACTTTTTTTTGCAGCAACTTTATCTTGAAATACCAACATATCCAATTCTTGCAAGTCAACAATTTATCAAATGTAGTCCCTGTTACAATGCAAGAATAGACAACTTGAACTCAGCAATCTCCCTCTACAATGTGCAACGGTGGGATAATATGTTCTGGTGACACGGAGAATATTGGCCAGACTGCAGGGAACAACCACAATGCATTCTGCCAGAAAAGGGACAATGGACTTTGGGTTCACGCCTCCTCTTCAAAAGCACCTCTCAGTGAGATCCAGTTCATTAAACAAAGCTGACATTATACACAGATGTGCACGAGCATCTCTATTTTTAATATCCACCAGCTATTCTTTGGCAGCTTTGACATATAAACATTGCCAAATTAGCTGAGCGTGCACAATAAAAAAAAATGGCAGCAAAGCTGAAGCTCCTGTAACGGCAATGCTGCCGCAGACCCACTGCTCCAAAGGATTCCACCGCCTAGTCCCAATACCATTGTCCCCCACAGGTTTTAAACAGACTGTTAAAGAAATCAATGGTGTTTGTAAATAAAATCCTGCAACCACAGGGTCTGTGCCCAAGCTGGCAGTGCCCGTGCTGGGCAGCAACATGAGCAGTTGCAGCCTCCAGGGGAGTAGCAGACCAGTGCAGGGCACCAGAAGAGGGAAGAACACCCTCCATTGAGAAGAAGCAGCAGAGGAGATGATCCTACAGGAAACCAGTGAAGGGGTCAGTGGCTGAGAGACCAACACAAGCTGCAGGAAACTTGCATTTGGGCGACCCGCAAGAACTGCAGGAGACTGGCTCAGGGGAACCAAGTATCAGAGCCAGGATTCGAGAGGTTGCGGAGGGCAAGAAGGGCCTGAGGCACTCAAAGCTTCCTCTTCAAGTCAGAGGTTTGGATCTGGAGCTCAGGATGCTGATGAATCAAACAGGCGTCTATGCAGCATCAGAGGATGTAGGAGCACTGGAGGCAAATCCACAGATACTCAGCGACTCGGAAGGAACTCTATCTCTCGTACTGTAAGGGGCACTGGGCAACATTAATGGAAACTGTCTGCCTTATGGCAGGCAGAAGGCAATTTTATGTAATATTACATGTTCTGTGCTATTACATGACAACAAAGGGATCTTGAATCTTGTGCCAATGGACTGGTTGGTGGCAAATAAAATACTGTATGGAAATGTCAGCCCTGTCTTTTATACTAAAGTTCCTGGTTTGGGAATTGAATACCAGGGAAAGTAGCTCACTTGTTGACATGTAATCCCACCACCTTTCGCTCCCTCGCTCACCACAGTTACAAGGATTCCTTCAACAAGATGCGCTGCAGTCCCAACACTTCCTAAACCTGCAACCTCGATCGCCAAGGATGATAGGTCAGCAGACACATGAGAAGTTGACCAAATGGAACTCTCTCCTCATCCAGACTTTAGAAATCTATAGCAATTCCATCTCTCCCACTGGATCTAAACCCTTTAATTCCCCATTCAAATGCACCAAAGGGTAATAACTTTACAAGTCAAATTACTGGGATTCAAGGCAGTTCATCACAACCTGCTGATGGCAAATTTGGAATAGAACTGTTAATGCAGGGCTTCACACTGATAAAGAAACTTAAAATAAAAAACCTACAACCATCCGATACAGAGGCAAGAGGTCAAAGGTCCCCGACGTTGAACTCATACTGACCTAATGGTTTCCAATTCTTCATTTCAACATTCATTAACTGCGCCCAGCCAGCATGGTGATAGAAGTGCCGTACTACCTGTGGAACGTCACATTCTCGAGACACACGAATTGGCTTCCCATTGTCCAAGCTCTCCAACACGCTCAACAGGCCCTGATGCTTCTGAACATTTCTTGCAATGCTGCCATATGGAACAAATTTTTCAGTTATAATATTTCAAATTATCTCAAGGCACTTAAAATGCAAACATACTAAATCAGAGTTATTTGGGAAGATCTCTCTTAAGCTGGATTGAAGGGATTGCTTTTTAAGAAACGTTTCAATATAAATGTAAATTAACAGAGTTCCAACAATCAATAGGGATACTCCACTAGCAACTTGTTAAAGCAAGCTAAGCACATTTTCCTGCAAGTTGAGACCTCTGTTTATTTGACAAATTAGTAGGATTGGACAACTGTTTTGAGCAAATGGGGTTTAGTAAAATGGTGTGCACAAACTTCCTCAATTTCAGTGATTTAATAACACCAAACAAGGCTGAGCAACATATGTTACCTGTACAGGTGCCTCGCTCTTACATGACATGGAAGCTTGCTCCAAACCTCAAATGCTTGCTTTGCTGCATTTACTGCCAGTTCCACATCTGCTTCCTCTCCTTCAACAGTGGTGGCCAGAGTTTCCCCTGAGGGAAATAAGAGACATTCAGTATGATTGAATTTATTTTTTTTGTTGATGTTAACAATTCAACAGGGTAGAAGCTGATTCTGGATGCTGAAACCTACGCCACCCGAGTAACCGACCAACCTCGCAAGTTTTTAGAGGGTGGGAGAAAACCCACGCAGATCACAGGGAGAACATATAAACTACTTAGAGTCCTGGATTCAAACTTGGGCCGTTGGCTCAAATGGTGCTGCACTAACCATGCCGCCCACACCAGAGTCTACCTCGAACATCATGCCAACAAGGCCTTTGGCCCATTCTTTTTTTTTTTTTTTAAAAACTTTATTTATTCGTTCAAAATACAGATAAGTAACATATATAACAATAAACTAAACATGAACAAAAATTTCTATTTATTTATTTATTTATATATATAAAAGAAAAAAAGGAAACCCCCTTTCAGCCAACTCTAAGGAGAGCCATAAAGAGAAAAAAAATTAAAGAATTAAGCATACATATTAAGATCTAATCAATGTAAATCAAAATGTAAATAATCTGAATATAACCACTTATTGATGAAAACTATAGTTATCCCGCAAAACATGCGATTTTTTCCATTATTAAACAATATTTCATCTCATTATGCCATATATTAATATCAATCATATTCGTATCTTTCCACGTACTAGCAATACATTTTTTCACTACAGATAATGCTAAATATACAAAAACAAGTTGAAATTTATCTAATCCCAGACCTTTCAGAGGTTGCAAACTACCCAATAAAAATACTGTCGGATCTAAAGGTATTTTAATCTTATACAGGTATTCCAGAAACAATTGTACTTTCTTCCAAAAATATTGATCAGCGTGGACAGAGCCGTTGTCATACCCACACTCCTGTTTGTCTCCAAATCATGGGACCTCTACCGGCATCACCTATGGCTCCTAGAACGCTTCCATCAGCGCTGTCTCCACTCCATCCTCAACATTCATTGGAATGACTTCATCACCAACATCGAAATACTCGAGCTGACAGAGTCCGCAAGCATCGAATCCATGCTGCTGAAGAGCCAACTGCGCTGGGTGGGTCATGTCTCCAGAATGGAGGACCATCGCCTTCCCAAGATCGTGTTCTATGGCGAGCTCTCCACTGGCCACCGAGACAGAGGTGCACCAAAGAAGAGGTACAAGGACTGCCTAAAGAAATCTCTTGGTACCTGCCTCATTGACCACCGCCAGTAGGCTGATATCGCCTCCAACCGTGCATCTTGGCGCCTCACAGTTCGGCGGGCAGCAACCTCCTTTGAAGAAGACCGCAGAGCCCACCTCACTGACAAAAGACAAAGGAAGAAAAACCCAACACCCAACCCCAACCCACCAATTTTCCATTGCAACCGCTGAAACCGTGCCTGCCTGTCCCGCATCGGACTTGTCAGTCACCAACGAGCCTGCAGCAGACGTGGACATACCCCTCCATAAATCTTAGTCCGCGAAGGCAAGCCAAAGAATACATACATGACCAAACCACATGAAAAAAGTTCCAACAGCGTTAACACATCTAAAACACAAATCTGATTCATAAAACCATTTTTTTTTTAGCTTTTCAGGTGTTAAGTAGAATTGATGTAAAAAATTATAATTAATCATTGCATCCCATACTACAAATTTACTGTGAACAGAATTAGAATTTTCCTTCAAAAAGAAATTAATTTGTTCTTTCAAAAAATCAATAAATTCCGTATTTTTAACAACATTATATTAAACCTCCAACAATAAGCCACTTGAACTTTCTCAGAAGTTATATATGTAAAGTATAACAGAGAATGATCCGAAATCACCCTGCTTTATATTCCGCTTGTTGTATTTTCCCCTGTAAATATGCCGATACTAAAAAAAGTCATTCCTTGAAAATGATTCGTGTCTAGCTGAATAAAAGGAGAAATCCTTCTCTGTCGGATTAAGAAGTCTCCAAATATCCACTAAATTGAGATCTTTCATCAACGCTTGAACCTGAACTGCCATCTTAGATTTCTTAACTTTCTTCGGGGACTTATCTAATAAAGATTCCAAAACACAATTAAAATCACCACCAACTAAAACATTCTCATTAGCCTGACCCAGATATAAAAATGCATCAGAAATAAATGTTTCATCATCTTCATTTGGGGCATAAATATTAAGTCTAAAATTCACTAAAAATCTTACAATTTAATTTAAGAATACATCCTGCCTTTTCCTCCCATTGATTGTAATTCAAAAGATACATTTTTATGTATCAAAATTGCTACACCTTTAGCCCTGAGTTAAATGAAGAATATACATGCCCTAACCAATCCCTCTTCAATTTCATACTTTCCTTGACATTCAGATGCGTTTCTTGTAAAAAAAAGTGACATCAATTTTCATTTTCTTAATATACGCCAAAATGCGTTTACGCTTAATCAGACTGTTTAAACCTCGAACATTAAAAGTAGCAAACCTCAACTTTGACATGTCTACTAATATTACTAAGAACTAATAATATCGATATATAAAACTCAAATCAACGTAAATAGGCCCTCCAATAGGAGAAAAAGAAACCACAAATTAAAGACTAAATAAAATGAAAATGAAAACATAGAAAAAAGATAAAGTAAACCCCCCCCCCAAAAAAAACTACCAAAAGGTAGTAATCCCTAAACCAAACTTGGGTATGGATCACCCACCAGTGGCTGATGACTAATAGAACATAGAGCAAATCTCTCCTTCACCCAGCCAAACAAAGAATAACAACAAGATATCATAATGACATAAAAATAAAGTAAGAATGAGAAAGTTCTTCTATTCATCCAAGAGATTCCAAACTCGGCGACCCCATTTCAAGAGAGTTAGACTCTTTCCATTCCCATTTCTACCATTTCCAGAACAACCAGATTTTTCTTTAGGAGACAATGGTGGACTACGTCTTTGTCCTCTTACATCTGGCATCGAATCATTATCCTGCGTGCTCCCTCTGTTAGAGTTGGCAGGCAGCCAGAATCAGGATCTACTTCTTGGGAACACACACCTTCCTCCTGAGAACGAGTAATTCCAGCGATATCCTTCTCCTGTTGAGTAGTAGTCATTTTTTTTTCAGCTCCCACAGGCAATCTTTGTAGTTTAGGCATGGAAGAAATTAAAGCTGAAGCTGTAGCAGGCTGCTTAGGCCCCAAATCTTCAACATTCCAAAAATGTAGTTTCTTCTGCACTTGAGGTTTAATCTTTTTACCATTAATGGCCATAACAGTTCTTAATACTTTAAACTAAGTTTTTAAAAGTTTAAACTTGAAACAAGAGTTAAAAAACAGGTTCTTAAAAGTCTGGCCAGAGAGGTCGAGATTACACGTCTAGACTCTACGCTATCTTGCCACGCCCCCACCCCCCCCCCCCGCCTTTGGCCCATTCAAGGATGTTGTGTTACAGCACATCCCTATCCCAAGTCATTAGTCCCACCACTGCTGTATAAGCCTTCAGTTTTCAGTGAAAAACAAAAAAAATGCAGATGTTGGAAATTTGAAATAAAACAAAATGGTGGAACATTCAACAGATCAGGCAGCAGGAGAATAAGAAAGCCAAGTTAACATTTCATGTCGAATGCGGCTGAGACCAAAAAAAACAGGGGGGACATAAATGTGCAAGAGCCAAGTTCCTTCAAATGCGCACAAAAGGAGAAAATGTAATCAAACAAAGCTCAGCATTTTGTGAAGCAAAAAAATTCCAACAGCTTGAAGATTCACAGTTCTAACTACAGTCCCAAGAGAGGAAAGCAACTGATGCTGAACTGATACCATAGAGGTCCAAAAATCCAGATGCCAGAAATCTGCACCACCCGAGAATCTGACTTCAAAAAATCTCAAAACTTCTTGTAGTGAATTGGGATCACTAGAAGTATCCTGTATGACGACTGGTCCCGCATCTAGGCTTCTCCCCTGGGGGCCTGTATATAACCCTGGTTTCCTGCCTGAACCCAGAACCCCTCTGAAGCCTGTTCACCAACCCTAACTATATTATAAGCTAATAAAAGCGTTAGTTCTCCCTCAAGTCGAGTGTGAGCTTTTATCGATGCAACACTTTTAAAATTTAGTGGGGTTTGAGCGTGCGCCCATGAGCAAGCATCACAGATGCCCAGCAGCAACAAGCGACCAAATGGTCGCCATTTTGAAACAAGTAATCAAACTAGAACAACACTCTAATTTTCTTTCCTACTCTTCCCATTTACCAAATATAGCATTCGTATTTACAAACTCACAATAATGGACCCTAAAATAGATAAGCTTTATGGCATGAGTTGAAATTGAGTGACAAATTTAAAATAATTAAGAAACTAGAACATGGTGTGAACAACTGTTTTAATTTCAAGCCATTGCTTGCTTTTTTGTAGCAAAAATATTTTGTTTACATTTTTGACATGTTGACTTTATTTTTCTTTAAAACTGCTCGTTTTGATAATTTATACATTAGTTAATACAGCGTGCTTCATTTATCAAAATTTACATGTTTCTTTAACCTTCTTAACTGAATTTTAAAAGTACTGTCCGAAAATCTGGAAAATCCAAACCGACCCATTTCCCGGGAAGTCTGGATTTCGGACTTTTACTGTAGTCGTCAGGATTTAGACAGAGCTGCAAGAACGTTATCTTCCACTTGGAAGAGACATGTGCATACATACCAGTAGCTGGATCTTTGGTCACATAGAACTGCCTGTTTTCGGGCTTCACCCAATTTGCCTCCGATGTAGTGACCGAAGGATCGCTTGTGATAATCCAGCCAGGCCTGATCAAAAGAAAGAACCACTGAAAAGATATTTTCTTTGCCTCCAATACAATACCTTTATCCTTAGCTACCGAACATTGGTTGTCATGACTGCAACAGGTAACTGTATGCTCAGCAAGTTTGAGTGAGAGTATCAATGTGATGGGAAGTGGGTTACTTTCCATCCCCTCCCTCTGTTTGACTGGGACATCTGCCAATTCCAGACAAGGCATGGATATTAATGATAATAAAATACTATGACACATAGGATCGTGCTCTAGGCTCGTACCAACCCACTGGAACATTGACATCTTAATAAACCAAGAGATTTGAACAAGCACAATTCTTGGGTAAACGAACTCCATCAAAACTAGGATTTGGTACTTTAACAAAGAGGCAAAGTAAGATTACTTCCTTCCTCTGAGGTCTACGGTGCCAAATGGAAGGCTTTCGATTTGCTTCGCATTTAAATTTTAGACATACAGCACAGTAACAAAACCCTTTCAGCCCAAGAGTTCATGCTGCCCAATTATACCCAATTTACTTACACATATGAGACATTTTGAATGGTGGGAGAAAACTAGGTAAAACCCATGCAAACACAGAAAGAACGTGCAAACTCCTTAAAGACAGCATGAGATTTGAACCCAGTCCTGATCACTGACGCTGTAAAGGCATGGTGCTTAACACTACGCCAACCGTGTCACCCTATTGATCAGGATTATTAATTAAGAAATGAAAACCCATGGCTGGAGAAACAGGAGGTCAACCAATGTACTCTGTATAGCAAAGATAAAGATACATAACCATAATTTGTTGAGGCACCTGTCTACATTTTGTTCATACATTGATGAAGGGCTCAAGTCTGAAACATTGGTTATGTAATTCATCTTTACTATATAAAATACACTGGTTGACCTGCAGTGATTCTCCAGCAGGTTTTTACTTCAATCAGTGTCAGCAGATTTTCATGCTTTACTTCTTATCAGTTAAGAAAACAAGGTCACATTATACTCAGAGACAGGATGATCGAGTAATTTCCCCTGCCAATTAAATCTTTTAAGATAAGTTGCAATAAATAGTTAAGATTGATTTTATTGATTTGCACATCCAGCTGCTCCCAGGTTATTGTGAGAATACAAGCTAAAGAGTGTTAGGTAAAAACATCATGAGTTGGGAATGTAGAGGAGTGCTGGGCCGTAACAAGATCTTGTACTCTCAAGATAAGAGTGGGATGACAAATTGATGTGCAGGAGGCTAGCAGAGAGGGACAGCAACAGTTTATTCATTGGACAATGTCATGGTATGATAATTTACTAAGTACGTATCCTAAGGTATATAAAAAACACCACTTGCTGATAACGGCAGAATGCGCCTTCTCCAGCTAACACTGTTAGTTGCAGTGTTATAATCCGGCAATAAAGAACAAAGAATCTTGATTTCGACTCAGTCTGGTGTTTGACTCACTCATTCATGAACAAAGCAGACCTAACAAGAGGCAAGAGTATCCCAGTCCACATTATCCCTCTGGTGGGAGAACGTGGAGCAGAAGGGTTTGCATCAGAGAGGGAAGCTGAAATTGAGCCTTGAAGGTTGAAGAGAATAGCATGGAGTTAATTGGGGCAATGTTGAGGAATGGCCTGGAGGGAGAAAAAAAGACAAGTTAATTGGATCCTCTTCTACAGGGGTAATAATGAAGAAAGTGGGTTCTTGTCCGATACATTAGAATCCCCAGTATCCAGAACTGGGGCAACCAGCAAAAAAAAAAGGAAATAAATGTAAAAATCTTTAAATGAATAAAAATGTAAACAAATTCAAATAAAAGTTTAAAATTGTAAAAGTAAATTCTGTCCAAAGCAACACACAACCCCTCGGTGAAGATGGGAGCAAATATTCAGCCGGTGGAGTCCCCTGGTCTTGGCCTGTCTGCAGCAGCCATTTGAATAAAGTTGTGTTTTATATAAAATGATGGCACCCAGGATGAAGAGCTGGTTGATGTGACTGGCCGCTGGGGTGACTCTCTCAAAGGGTCTCCCTATGCCTGCGAGCATATTAGTAAGGTTTTATTTGTAAACTTGGGGGAGGGAGGTCAATTATGAAGGTGGTTAGCATAGCAGTTAGTGCAACCCTGTTACAGTGCCAGTGACCAGGGTTAGAATTTAAATTTTGTAAGTTATGGGAATTACCTGATTAAAGAGAGCTTTACATAATTAAGGACTACAATTTTTTTTTCAAAAAACATTTCACACTGTCTTTTGCCTTTTAAACAGTTTATTCTTAATATGGGTGACACCTGATGTCATTGTAGGGGGACTTTGAATCAGTGGATTGGACCCTATTCAAGAATTAATCTTTAAACTTGAATGAATATATGTGTCATGGACTTCATCAAGACCTGTGTGGACGAGTGCTTGTCCAAGCGCACATAACGGGCGCTCCCCAACCAGAAGACTTGGATGAATCAAAGGATTTGCAACATGCTGAGGGCGAGATCAAGGGTGTTTTAAGGCCAGGATCCAGGTACAACCTGCGGAAACCTATTTCTGCAGTAGAGTGGCAATTCCAGAGAAAGCTGGAGGCAGGGAGTATAGGGCCATTACAGCATACAAAGTGAGGGCTTTATAACTAGCGGAGTTGAACACCTCTGCCCACTTTGAGGAGAACCCAACAGTGGCTACAAGAATCCCTGCAAAGGCTGAGGACCCTGTGATATCCATCTCCAAGGCCAACGTCAGAACATCATTCAAGAGGGTGAACCCCCACAAGGAATACCTGGCAGGGTACTGAAAGTCCTGTGCCACCCAACTGATCTGCACTGAAAACAAAATGACAAAAACTCAAAATAGTTCACTTCAATTAAAATAACCAAAACAAACCAGATAACACATATTCAGTTATCCCAGTGCAAACAAAAAGCAGCTGAGCAATTGTACAGACAAGAGTGAAACACAGACACTGATTGTAAAAACACACCAAAATGCTGAAGGAACTCTGCTTTTAAGTATCCACTGGCTTGAGAAAGATATGTTGCCGACCTTTTGGGCCTGAGACCTTCAAGGAATAAGCAGAAGGAGCTAGATGCAGGAAATCTCAGATTCAAATAATGGGGAGGAATCCAGACCAACAGAAGATGTTAATTGGATATGATAAGGAAGAGGTCGGAATTTATTATGTCTGTGTGAAAGATAGGGAAAAGGGAGGGACAGAGCTGGGGGAGGGGTGCAAGGTTTAACAAAAGCCAGAAAAGTCTATGTTAATGTTGGAAGATACCCGGTCGGAAGATGAGCTGTTGTTTCTACTTGCAGGTGGTCTCAGTCTGCCAGTGGGCAGACATGTCATCAAAATAGGAAGGGTGGCCACTGGGAGATCCATGCAATGGCAGCAGACAGAGTCAAGGTGCTCAACAAAGCAATCTCCCAGTCTAATTACAGATTTGGAGCAAGAAATGGGAAAGAGATGGAAAGATCACCACTAGCTGTGTTGGGTGGGGTTGGAGATTCAGGGATACAAAACTACCTGCATCAACTTGGGGTACCAATCCCACTATACTACCACCTCCAAGTGCCCCTTTGTCTTGTCAACCTCCCCTTTCTCTCATTTCCTCCTCACCCCTACTACCCCTGCCCCTCCTCTCCCATCCATCAACTCCCCCACCCTCTTGTTCTTTCTGCCTTGCCTCATCCCCATCCCCAGCTGCCCTCCTCCCCTGCCCACTATCCCTCATCCTCCTTCCCCTTCTCACCATCTCCCCTCACCCACCCCTCCCCACACACACCTCCCCTCAGCACTTTCACAACTACCCACTGCCCCCCCTCCCCTCCGCTCCCTCCCCCCTCCCCCCCTCCCTCCCTCCCTCCTCCCTCTCCCCTCCCTCTCCCCCCCTCTCCCCTCCCCTCCCTCTCCCCCCCTCTCCCCTCCCTCTCCCCTCCCTCTCCCCTCCCCCTCCTTCCCTCCCCCTCTCCCTTCCCTCCCCCTCTCCCTTCCCTCCCCTCTCCCTTCCCTCCCCCTCTCCCTCCCTCCCCCTCTCCCCTCCCTTCCCCTCTCCCCTCCCTTCCCTCCCCTCTCCCTTCCCTCCCCCTCTCCCCTCCCCCTCTCCCCTCCCCCTCTCCCCTCCCCCTCTCCCCTCCCTCCCCTCCCCTCTCCCCTCCCTCCTCTCCCCCTCTCCCCCTCCCTCCTCTCCCCTCCCTCCTCTCCCCTCCCTCCTCTCCCCCTCTCCCCTCCCTCCTCTCCCCCCTCTCCCCTCCCTCCTCTCCCCCTCTCCCCTCCCTCCTCTCCCCCTCTCCCTCCCTCCTCTCCCCCTCTCCCTCCCTCCTCTCCCCCTCTCCCCTCCCTCCTCTCCCCTCCCTCCTCTCCCCCCTCTCCCCTCCCATCCTCTCCCTCCTCTCCCCTCCCTCCTCTCCCCCCTCTCCCCTCCCTCCTCTCCCCCTCTCCCCTCCCTCCTCTCCCCCTCTCCCCTCCCTCCTCTCCCCCTCTCCCCTCCCTCCTCTCCCCCTCTCCCCTCCCTCCTCTCCCCCTCTCCCCTCCCTCCTCTCCCCCTCTCCCCTCCCTCCTCTCCCCCTCTCCCCTTCCTCCTCTCCCCCTCTCCCCTTCCTCCTCTCCCCCTCTCCCCTTCCTCCTCTCCCCCTCTCCCCTTCCTCCTCTCCCCCTCCTCCCTTCCTCCTCTCCCCCTCTCCCTTCCTCCTCTCCCCCTCTCCCCTTCCTCCTCTCCCCCTCTCCCCTTCCTTCTCTCCCCCTCTCCCCTTCCTTCTCTCCCCCTCTCCCCTTCCTTCTCTCCCCCTCTCCCCTTCCTTCTCTCCCCCTCTCCCCTTCCTTCTCTCCCCCTCTCCCCTTCCTTCTCTCCCCCTCTCCCCTTCTTCTCTCCCCTCTCCCCTTCCTTCTCTCCCCCTCTCCCCTTCCTTCTCTCCCCCTCTCCCCTTCCTTCTCTCCCCCTCTCCCCTTCCTTCTCTCCCCCTCTCCCCTTCCTTCTCTCCCCCTCTCCCCTTCCTTCTCTCCCCCTCTCCCCTTCCTTCTCTCCCCCTCTCCCCTTCCTTCTCTCCCCCTCTCCCCTTCCTTCTCTCCCCCTCTCCCCTTCCTTCTCTCCCCCTCTCCCCTTCCTTCTCTCCCCCTCTCCCCTTCCTTCTCTCCCCCTCTCCCCTTCCTTCTCTCCCCCTCTCCCCTTCCTTCTCTCCCCCTCTCCCCTTCCTTCTCTCCCCCTCTCCCCTTCCTTCTCTCCCCCCTCTCCCCTTCCTTCTCTCCCCCTCTCCCCGTTCCTTCTCTCCCCCTCTCCCCCTTCCTTCTCTCCCCCTCTCCCCTTCCTTCTCTCCCCCTCTCCCCTTCCTTCTCTCCCCCTCTCCCCTTCCTTCTCTCCCCCTCTCCCCTTCCTTCTCTCCCCCTCTCCCCTTCCTTCTCTCCCCCTCTCCCCTTCCTTCTCTCCCCTCTCCCCTTCCTTCTCTCCCCCTCTCCCCTTCCTTCTCTCCCCCTCTCCCCTTCCTTCTCTCCCCCTCTCCCCTTCCTTCTCTCCCCCTCTCCCCTTCCTTCTCTCCCCCTCTCCCCTTCCTTCTCTCCCCCTCTCCCCTTCCTTCTCTCCCCCTCTCCCCTTCCTTCTCTCCCCCTCTCCCCTTCCTTCTCTCCCCCTCTCCCCTTCCTTCTCTCCCCCTCTCCCCTTCCTTCTCTCCCCCTCTCCCCTTCCTTCTCTCCCCCTCTCCCCTTCCTTCTCTCCCCCTCTCCCCTTCCTTCTCTCCCCCTCTCCCCTTCCTTCTCTCCCCCTCTCCCCTTCCTTCTCTCCCCCTCTCCCCTTCCTTCTCTCCCCCTCTCCCCTTCCTTCTCTCCCCCTCTCCCCTTCCTTCTCTCCCCCCTCTCCCCTTCCTTCTCTCCCCCTCTCCCCTTCCTTCTCTCCCCCTCTCCCCTTCCTTCTCTCCCCCTCTCCCCTTCCTTCTCTCCCCCTCTCCCCTTCCTTCTCTCCCCCTCTCCCCTTCCTTCTCTCCCCCTCTCCCCTTCCTTCTCTCCCCCTCTCCCTTCCTTCTCCTCCCCCTCTCCTCTCCTCTCCCCTCCCCCCCACCCACACCCACTCCTCTCCCCCACCTCAGCCCAGCTCTGAATTCGGTCCGTCCCGTCCAGTCCACCGCACCCCCTCTACGGCCCGGCCCGAGAGCCACCCCGCCGCTCACCTGCACGTTGCTGGGTTCTCGGGGGCCGTCCCGTAGCTCATGTTGTTGAAAATCTCCCGAACGCTCAACCTCGGCGGCGCAGCACAGGCGGCCATCACTCCTCCCCGTCGCCAGGGTGACCCCGTCACTCATTCACCGGAAGTGGTCAGAGGACCCTCCCCTTCGGCGCCCTCTATGTGTGGCGTCAGTTTAATTGAATGGTCTGACTCTTTAAACGGTTCATTATCTCCTCGGGGGGGGTTCCCCTCATACGATGGCAGTCGAGGTTATTATTTAATGTGTTTTACCCCGCCTTTTTATTTGCTGTGTTTGACGTTTGGGGAACGGCCTGGAGGATGCGCATAGCAACGGGTCCGGCCGCGGGCTCGCTGGGTGAGGGCCCGGGGGTGGGTGCTGCCTGCTCACTGGGGGCCACGTGCTGCCTGCTCACTGGGGGCCACGTGCTGCCTGCTCACTGGGGGCCACGTGCTGCCTGCTCACTGGGGGCCACGTGCTGCCTGCTCACTGGGGGCCACGTGCTGCCTGCTCACTGGGGGCCACGTGCTGCCTGCTCACTGGGGGCCACGTGCTGCCTGCTCACTGGGGGCCACGTGCTGCCTGCTCACTGGGGGCCACGTGCTGCCTGCTCACTTGGGGTGGGTACTGCCTGCTCACTGGGGGCCACGTGCTGCCTGCTCACTGGGGGCCACGTGCTGCCTGCTCACTGGGGGCCACGTGCTGCCTGCTCACTGGGGGCCACGTGCTGCCTGCTCACTGGGGGCCACGTGCTGCCTGCTCACTGGGGGCCACGTGCTGCCTGCTCACTGGGGGCCCGGGGGTGGGTGCTGCCTGCTCACTGGGGGCCCGGGGGTGGGTGCTGCCTGCTCACTGGGGGCCCGGGGGTGGGTGCTGCCTGCTCACTGGGGGCCCGGGGGTGGGTGCTGCCTGCTCACTGGGGGCCCGGGGGTGGGTGCTGCCTGCTCACTGGGGGCCCGGGGGTGGGTGCTGCCTGCTCACTGGGGGCCCGGGGGTGGGTGCTGCCTGCTCACTGGGGGCCCGGGGGTGGGTGCTGCCTGCTCACTGGGGGCCCGGGGGTGGGTGCTGCCTGCTCACTGGGGGCCCGGGGGTGGGTGCTCCCTGCTCACTGGGGGCCCGGGGGTGGGTGCTGCCTGCTCACTGGATGGCATGGGTGGGTGCTGCCTGCTCACTGGATGGCATGGGTGGGTGCTGCCTGTTCACGATGGCATGGGTGGGTGCTGCCTGCTCACTGGATGGCATGGGTGGGTGCTGTCTGCTCACTGGATGCTCCCTGTTCACTGGGCACCATGGGTGGGTGTTAACCACTTGTGTCTTCTGTGGCAGAAATTTCTTAGACCCACAATGGCCTCGTCAGACACCAGCTAAAAGCTGAAGGAGAGTCATTGAGGGACCAGTTATGAAGGTGGTGCCTGCCTTCTGGGACCTGTGAGGAGGGGCTGCTGTGAGGAGCAGGAAGGGTCCAAGACATCAACATTTGAAGTCAGATTTTTGAGAATATTTTTAAAGGATGGTTTCCCATCATTTGTACCACCCAATTCCCCTGATTCGTTTCTTGTCTTGGGTCCTCACGAACTTGGAATAAGCTCATAAAGATTAAGAATAATCTTAAATCTTAGAACGTTGAACACTACTGCATAGTACAGGCCCTTGATGTTGTGGCAAACCAAAAAAACCTGGAACTGTTCCTACCTCAAAACCTCTCTTAAATGCCCCTATTGATTTAGCCTATACCTCCACCCTGCCAAGTTAACATACCAGAACACAGTAACCATAGGCTGCCCATAAACAGCACCATCAGATGCACTAGTTGTTGGAGCACTTTGTTGCTGTCTTTACAGAGCAAAGTTTAATTTTAAATAGAAATGGATACAAACGGGAGCATTATCAGATTTATGTCGTGTTTTTTTTCTCCCCCCCCCCCCCGTAACCATTGACAGTTTTATTGCCTTTGCTCTGACGACTATTGAGAATTCTTCCTGGGTTTTACACCCGCTGTATGCTGGACCATGGCGTTGAAAACAGATGCAAGCCTGCTATCAGCTGAAGTGCAGGAAGAGGATACACTGTATGAACAACTGCTACTCCAGGTAGGCAAGATCACCCACTGCGTATCTGAAGTGGCAGCGTTTGGGCTTGTACCACAAACTTAATTTGCTCATGGGTGCTGGATTGTATGGATTTTCAATATTTTTCCAATTAATACTCCACCTACTTTTAATTCGCTCAGTTATTCCACAGTAATATATATTTTCTGATAAATTTGTTTATTGTCATGAACATGTAATTATTGTCTTATGGCAGCATCACAGTGCAAGCATTGATATAAACCATATAAAATAAATAAAAGTTGTGCAAGGAAAAGAAAAAAGACAAAGTAAGGTAATGTCTATGGTTCATTCAGAAACCATTTTTTTTTTAAATTATTCATATGCACAGATGGCCGTAAGTTGCATAGGTGGTAAGTCGGGGAATAGCTGTAGAGGGAATGTAGAGGTTGGTCAAACCTGAGTTGTTTTCTTTGGAGCATCAGAGGCTGGGGGAGACCAATTTTAGTATTGATTATTTTTTTTTGTTGTTGTTAGAATTGTTTTAGATTAAGTTTTATCTCTTTTTTTTGTAAGTGGGTGTTTTTTTTCATATATAATATTGTCAATTTTATTAACTCTATTTTGGGGGGGGAGGGTTGGACTAATTTTAAGTTAGACTATTAATATTGTGTTACAATTAATGGGGGGGATTATGTTGTGTAGTTTTCTGATGTAATATTGTAATCATACCTTTTAAATTCTTTTTTTCTATTTTTATTTAAATGTAATTCTTTATTGTATTCATGTTATAAAATTTTAAATAAAGTCTTTAAAAAAAAAAAAGAGGCTGGGGAGACCTGATAGAAGTTTATAAAATAATGAGATGCGTTGATATCCCAGGGTATGAGAGGGCATGTGCTTCAGGTGAAAGAGGGCAAGTTTAAAGGAGATATGAGAAGAAGTTGGGTTTTTTTTACAGTGTTAGATTCCTTGAATGGACTGCCAAGAGTAGTGGTAGAAGCAGATACCATGTGGAATTTAGGAGGCTC
The DNA here is from genome assembly GCF_036971445.1 of Narcine bancroftii. Lineage (NCBI taxonomy): Eukaryota > Metazoa > Chordata > Chondrichthyes > Torpediniformes > Narcinidae > Narcine > Narcine bancroftii. Next base: position 66,273,384 of record NC_091481.1, read on the forward strand.
TTGGATAGAATATTCAGGGACAGAGGTATATATATCTCGTACAGGAAGAAGAGTTTTGGTTGGACTTGGGCATCGTGTTCACGTGTGCTGTACTGCTATATTTTTCTGTAAAATGTTTCTGGAGAGGAAATTACATGTGTTGAAATGAAAGGGGGGGGGAGGTATTTTATGCAATTCTAAAAGCAGACCAACCTTTGTATTAATTCCTACATCGTATCTTGATGAAAGGTTTAAGCCCAAAATATTGGTTTTGTATCTTTATCTTCGCTTTATAAACTATTTTGTTTGACCTGCTGAGTTTCTAGTGTTCTTGTGTTTTTACTTCAGCCGCGGTGTCTTTATGTTTTACTTTGTACTGATGTCTGTGTTCCTCATTTAATTAAAAATCTTGTGTTTTAATTATTTGCTAAATTGCACTTGTTCATTCCCCTCTAGGCTGAAAAAGAGATGCGAAGCAAATTTCCAACACCCCAAGAATCTAAACAGATCAGACCACAGCCAGGTCAGGATCATAATAAAAAATTGCAGAAGTAATGTGTATTGTCTCTTTACTTCTCTACTGATCTAATAGGTTAATCAGGGTTAATACTCTCACCTCTGTGACAGATGATTGCAGCGATGGGCATAAAGATGTCTTGCTTCATGTCTTGTGTGAAAATAAAGATCACGCCGGACCATCCAAAAAAAGTGCAGGGGATGTCCTGGCCAATATTTATCAGAAAACAACTCAAAATCAATTTTTCATTAAACTCCGAGAATTTGGCACCGTCAGATTTTCTGGATGTGAATCATAATTGCGACGAGACCACCAACACACTTTTAATTCATGTTTTTCCTGTTGTATTATAAATTTCATAATTGAACCAGCTAAATTTAAATGGAGCTCAGAGGAACAGACTCCTGGTTAGTTTAAAGGGAGCTCAGGAAACAGAGCTCCAAACAGGAAGTACTGGAATTGAGGCTCTGGTGAGGTGAAGCGAGCAAAAGAATCAGGACCTAATCATTCTCCATACAGTCCTGTGGCTAGTTATATGTTCCACCTTCAACATGTACAATGTTTATTATTATCTCCTAATTTTTACATAGTAAAAGAACTAACAGATAAACTTTGGGCAGTGTTTGATATCGTGACCCTTAGAGCAAGTGACAAAAGCTTCATGAATGAGGCAGGTTTAGAAGAGAAAGGTTTTGGGAGAAAATTCCAGGGTTTGGAATTGTCAGCTGAAGACATGTTGGCCAGAGGTTGAGAGAAGGTGGCTTGCACGGATGATAAATGTATTTGCAAAAATATTTCACCCTTTCCACAGGCTTCTGTGTGAAAACCAGGACAAAAAGCAACGAGAAGGTTTTTGTAAATGTTTGCAAATCCGATCAAATCCCACCTCCACCAGATCTCTCCGAGGAGGACCTAGTGACCCTGCTGGAATCAGAAGATCCTTCAGGATATAGGATTCCCATGAGCCTCGGTGAACCTCATGCCGAAGTTGACAACAGTAAGTACTTGTGGAACACTAGACAGAAGATTTTATTCAAAAAGTTTGCTTCCTGAAAAAAAAAAATTGGGGATTATGATAGACAACTTCAAGCTGAACGCAAATATTATTTCAGATTTGCTGTATCACATAGGAAGTTAGAAAAACATTAAATTAACTTTAATTGAATTTAGCCTGTTTAAACTCAATGATGCTGACGGATTGTGTTAGTTCAACAGAACTAAAATGTTTTGCTGCTGATTTTCATTTGTACTCAGCATCTGATGCCTCTCAGGTCAGTGTCCAACAAGTCGCCCAGCACTGATGGATTCCAATTGCCTTGATACTTCTTTTTCATGGTCGCAGTGTCCTGGTGAAACCTTTCACCGTGTTCGTCACTGACGGCACCAGGATCAGCAGGGAAGACGTCCAAGTGCGAATACAGAAAATGAATTTTCAATGGCATGTTGCTCATCATGGTTTTGTATGCTTGTAGTAGACTTAAAATATCAGGACATCAAAAGAATTGGGCATATCTTAAAATAAAAGATATGTGATTGGAGAATGTCAAGGTGATTTTTGAGATCATCTGCCCAAAATCCTTAAAATATACTCATAAGTGTTCGGGAAGCAAAATCCTCTTTGTCCAGTATAATTTGATGTTATGTAAACTAACCACTGCGTTCAGGAACTTGCAGGGTAAGGCTGTTCAGTATGGAAGCCACTGTCAGCTTAAGGAGTCCCAGAGTCACCACTTGGTTTGTGCTGGGTTCAATGTCACCTTCAGGCAAGACAAGACTGAAATTGGAGAGTGATGCTTCAATGCCTCGGTGGTCAGCCTTGCATGGTGAGCCTATCTGGCCAAGATGCCAGAGGGCATCTGAGGGTAGAGGAAAGTGCCAGTGTAGATCAGGGAAAGGAGGATAATTATTAGATTGGAAACAACTTTGTGATTTAAACTCATTCTACTTTGCAGGTGGTAATGGATGTACTGCATATGACCTAGTCATCAATTCTAAGTTTTACAACAAAATCCAGGTAAGGTATGATGATACACATTGATGTGTATGACGTCAGTGCTTGAAGTGCTACTGATGGGTGGGTAATGACTATCCCATTAAAAGAACAGCCCAGAGGTCAAAGTCCATCATGACCTTGAAAACCTACACATGGTTCAACACTATAGTTGAGAGACTATATGATAGAGCAGAAATAGGTGATTCGGCCCATCGAGTTTGCCCTGCTATTTAATCATCTAGGACTTCTCATAACCTATGCTGCCTTAGCTAATCAGGAACATATCAATCTCTGCCTTAAATACACCCAATGTCCCGGCCTCCACAACTGCCTCTGGCAACAAATTCCATAGATTTACCACCCTCTGGCTGAAGAAATTCCACTGCATCTCTGTTCTAAGTGGACCCCTTCAATAAGAAAGTTGTGAACCATCCTTTCGACATCTACTCTGTCCACTAGGTTCAACATTCAAAATGTTTCAATGAGATCCGCTCTCATTCTCCTAAATTCCATTGAGTGCAGACCAAGAGCAAGAAAGATAACCCTATCATTTCCAGAATCATCCTTGTGTTAGAAATAGATGTACCTTAACAGAAATTGCTCGAGACAAAAATTGAGAACAAAGAACATTTATTACAACAACAATGCAAAGTTGGGTGCTTCCCCTTACCCTGGGAATACACACATACATTGGGGCTCACCCAACTTTTATACAGTGAATTTCAGTATCAGAATACCCTCCCCCTTACATTCTTCTGCCCCCGGATGGGTTTGGCATTAGGCAATCCTTCCTGCCTACATGCAGTTTCAGTGGACTTGGAGGACCAGGGGGTATCCTGTCAGTGTCTTTGTCATTATCCCCATTGTCCTTATTCACAACCCTTGTCCCCATTCACACCTTTCCAACATATGCAGAGTTCGCTAATCATGTCTAGGGTTTACTAATTAAATATGCATAACTTGATAAATCAGTGTATGGCTTACTAATTATGTATGTAGAACTTGGTACTTCTGTCTAGGGCTAGGAGACCCTTATCGCATCCAGACCTCAACTTCCTATTATTCCTTACCTCTCCTTATCTTATTCATACGGTGGGCTCAATGATCCTGTCGAAAAGACTAGAAGATTCTTATCTTACAGAGGCTGACTCTGCTTCCTGCATTCTAATTCCCATACTTAGCCTGTTCATACTGGTTTAATCCATCACTCCACATGTCTGCACTCGTTTCCCCATCTTTCATATTTTTATGTCAAGTTTCCTCATCTCTCACACTTGCAAATCTACTCTGAACCTTCTCCGATATCAGCATCCTCACTTAAGAGAGCCCAAAACTGCTCACAACACTCCAAATGAGGTCTCACCAGTGCCTCATTAAGCCTCAACATCACATCTCTGGTTGCGAGGTTTTTATTTTGACTGTAAAGTACACTGGGTATTGCATATAAATGCAATTTTTTAATATTGGGCAAGAAATTAAATATTTGATACTTTTTTAACAGAATAATAAAATCTTCATGGAATTTTTTATGATTATCGGGTTTGAAGGATTAGAAAACAAATACAACTTGGAGCTTTCCCGAGGTACGTTTTATTTTCATATTGTTCTTAAGGTTTTAACTAATGGTCCTTGCTGGTCTAACCTTAAATGAGCCCTCATTTGGTGAGCCACAATCGACGTTCACCTGACTAACTTTCTGGAGGCACGTAAACAAAGTGTCATTATCATTCAGCCATTTTTCTTCTTTCCATGGGATGAATCTCATTCATAAAAGTTGAAACTGCATAGTATTTTTACATCCATACTTTGTGATTCATAGTGCAAGGCAAGGGTGCAGTGCTTCTGGCACCTCATGGGGCCGCTCCGGATGCCCCCCCTTTCCCCCCCCCCCCCCCACCGCTCAAGTCAAGTCACCTTTATTTATTGTTCATACCATGCTTGCATGGTAAAGATGAGATAGGGTTTCTCCAAGACCACGATGCATATTTACTTAAAAATATGTTAGAATAGAAGTTAAAAACGTTAAAATATGAAGACTTGTTCAGTAAAAGTTCACTGTACCCTATACCCAAATCCTCTGGGAATTCAGGAGTCTGATGGCTTGAGGGGGAAAAAACTGTTGCCCAATCTGGTTTTAAGGGCCGGAGTGCTGCGGTAACTCCTACCAGATGGCAGAAGGGACAACAGTTTACTTGAGGAGTGTGTGGAGTCCTTCACAGTGTTTATTGCCTTTCGCCTGTATCGAGTATTGATGACGTCCTTCATGGGAGGAAGAGAGCCCCCAATGATCTTTTCCACTGATTTCACTATCCTCTGCAGGGTCTTGTGGTCTGAGGAGGTACAGCTTCCAAACCAGGTGGTGATGCAGTTGCTATTCTTTACATACCCTGTACAAGAATCCTGTTTCTTCCATAACCGGTTGTCCTCCTTCCTTGTCTTAGTCTTCACTCTCAATTATAAATGCCAAATAAAACATGGCAGCCACCATGTGGCTCACTAGACCTCCTTTCCGCTGTTTTTGGTGAGCTCTGGTACCTAACATATTAGCACTGCACCCCGGTACAAGGCATATGTATCATTCCATTTGGTTACTATATTTAAATTATATAGTAATACCCCCAGTATCCCAGAACAATGTGGATTGGTAGATGCCAGATAACTGTATTTTCTGGTTGTTTGAAATTTACTCTTACAATGCCTAACTAATACACCTGCATTAAGAATAAACAGTTTAAAAGACAAAAATATTAGACATACACTGAACAAATTTCACTTGCATGTATATTTAAAGCATTTTATTTTATTTTCATTCACATCCTTTGAAAACATTTAACCATCACTGCATCTGCAGGTTCCTCTCCCTCCACAGATCCACCAGAAAAACGAACAATAATATTATAGATAATTAACTCCGACCCCCCCCCCCCCCCGCCCCAAAGTTTACTGATAAAGCTTCTGACCGGGGCAACTCTTACTCAGTAGGGATAAGGAGGAACTTTAAGAGAGTCACCCCAAGGGTGAGTGGCATCAAACAGCTCTTCATCCTGGATGACACCATTGCTGTTTCACACAATTTTATTCAAACAGCTGCTATGAACAAAGCCCGACCAAGGCTCTCCACTGGCTGAATATTTGCTCCCATCTTTACCTAAGGTTTACTTCCCAAAACATTTACTTTTTCAATTTTAAACTTGCATAATTTTTAACCTGTTATTTTATTCTTATTGATTTTAATGTTTTCTATTTACTTTTCTCAAATTTTTTTTGCTGGTTCCTTGAGGCTGCCGGTTGCTTGAATCCTGGATATCAGGGGTTTTACTAGACCAGCTTGGCATCAGTTGTTTTTGTACACTTGCAGGAATCTAAACTATATGCTGAAGCCAATGTGCTTTCCAGTCTCCATCAGACGGTAGGGATCGTTCATGTAGAAAGAAATAAAACAAATTATCAATTACCAAAACTAATATTGACGCAAAATAAGTTACTCCCTTTTACAATAGATAACCTTTCCTTTAGAGAATGGGAGAAAAAAGGGATCAAAAGAATAGAAAATTGTTTTTCAGGAAATAGATTATTATCCTTTGAACAAATGAAAGAAAAATACAATATAACTCAAGATACAGTGCTGGCATATTTCCAATTGAGATCCTACTTGAAGGACAAATTAGGAAGCAGTCTGAGTTTAAGTAACTTTGAATATGTGATTACAGATACAATGATAATCAAAAGATTTATAACAAATATGTATATTAAACTGCAAGAAAAGGAGAATGAGGAAACAAATGGTAAAACTAAACAAAAATGGGAACAAGATTTAAATATAAAGATAAAAAAGGAAACATGGGAGAAGTTACGTTCTGGAACGATGAGAAATACAATAAATACGAGGTTACGTATGATACAATATAACTGGATACACAGGCTATACATTACACCTCAAAAGTTAAATAAATGGGACCCAACAGTATCTGATAGATGTTTTTGATGTAAAAAAGAAATGGGAACAACAATTCATGCAATCTGGACATGTGAGAAAGTAGAAAAATTTTGGGAAGATCTAAACCAAATATTAAATAAAATTACAGAAAACAATATACCAAAGAATCCAGAGATCTTCCTCCTAAGTAACATAAAAAACAAAGAATTTGGAATTGATTTGGATGGTGCACAAAAAAGATTTGTTAAGATAGCTCTAGCCGTAGCAAAAAAATGTATTATGTCAACCTGGAAATCGGAAGATAATTTGAAAATACAACAATGGTATATAGAAATGAATAAATGTATTCCATTAGAAAAAAATAACATATAGTTTAAGAAATAATATTGAAATATTTGAACAAATATGGGAGCCTTACATGAAACACAATAGCGTAAACCTACCGGGGACATTCACTACCTAAATTAACGAAAGGAGAGGAAATGAAAAGAATTGACTCAGTGGAATTTCTTGTTTATTTTTATTGAATGACAACATTGTTTGACTGGTTTAATGTATCCTAGATTTTGTACTTTAAATGGACGGGAGGGGGGAGGTAGGGAGGGTGGGATGGGAGGAGGGAAGGGGGGGGAGAAAATGGCACTGTATATATTTGAAAAGGAAAAAGTATGTATCATGGTTAATGTGGTTTATGGTGTGAAAAATTAAAAAATTTTAAAAAAAAGACGGTAGGGATCGTCACGGTCTATGTGTAAGCTCAAAATCCAGTGGTAGAAGGTGTGCCATCAGGTTACTGTCATTAACAACTTTGCTCCCTCCTAGAATGGCGAATGTTAAAAAACCGGAGGTTTCTAGGATCAATAACAGAACAGAACATTAGAACAAAATCCAAACCTGTTATCCAGGAACTAAAATCCAGGTAACTCATTGAAAAAAGAAACTAATTTTAAATAGCACCCTTAACATCTTCAGCAAATGTTCAATTTATTGCATATCATATGTATGGCAATACTATAAAGCATATTACAAGAATAAGAAGTGTTCTCTTCCAGGAGATATTGATGCAGTTTTCCCAATGTTCCAATCATTACACTTTCACACTTTAAATTTGCCTCATTCGATGTTACACAAATCGTCATAAATTTTACATTGATCCCAGTGTTCCGGAGGACAAAAGCGGGGCTCCAGTGTGTCGGAGGAAGGGCGGGGACCTGGTGTGTTGGGGGAGGGGAACAGGGCCCTGGTGTTATGAAGGGAGGGTGAGGTCCCGGTGTGGCCTAGGGAGGGGAGCGGGATCCTAGTTTGACAATGAGAGGGAGGGACCCAATGTGGCCTGGGGAGGGGAGCAGATCCAGGTGTGTTGGAGGGAGGGCAGGGTCCCAGTTTGGCCTGGGGAGGGGAGTAAGATCCAGGTGTGTCGGAAGTAGAGCAGGGTCCTGGTGTGTCGGGGAGGGAAGTGGAGACATGGTGAGACAGGGAAGGCAGGGTCCTGGTGTGGCCTGGAAAGAGGACCGGGACCTTGGTGTGTCAGAGGGAGTACAGAAGCAGGGTCCCGGTGGGTCAGAACCGAGCAGAATCAGAACAGAAACGAGTCAGAACCACTGATATATATAAGGGAATGCGGGAATTAGCTCTTGGTGATCTTGACACCAAACTATCAGCATTTCCAAACAATCAGATGGCAGATTATTGACCTTTATACAAATCATAAAGAAAACAGAAAAGACCAATTCACTTTGTCAGTTCTTTCCTCTTTCTCTTTGCCCATAACCTGAAAGTGTGCAGAGACCCATTCGTGTTCATATGAAGGCTTTGCACAATTTGGCTGCGGTTCACTTAGTTTTTGTACCGAGATTATAACTGGCAGAAAAAAAAATCAAATCAAAAACCAGCACTGCATAATCACTCAAGCCAGCCTGGTATTTTATTAAGAAGTAAATCACGAAAATCTGTAGAAACTGTAGTTGAAATAAAGACCTTGATGAAGGCCTCAAGCCCAAAACGTTGGTTTTGTAATTTTACCTTTCCTATATAAAGGACTCTCTTTGACCAGCTGAGTTTCTCCAGCTTTGTGTTTTTACTTTGTATTTTATTCACCAGCACTGTGTCCCCAGCAAGATGCTCAGAGTCTCTTGTATCAGAAATAGAAAGGTAAGGTTTAATTCATGTTTCTTCAGGTTAGAAGTTGTGAGGTGACCTGCACCCTATTGGTGTCTCTAGTCCTGATCTTGGATACTGTCTGTGTGGATGTTGCACATTCTCCCTGTGTCACCTCAAAGCAGGCCAGCTTCCTCCCACAAGGCTTATGGGTTGGTAGGTTCATTGGTAGCAATAAATTGCTCCTGCTTTATATGTGAGCGGTAGAATCTGAGAAGAATGTGGGGGAGAGCAAATGGAACACGTGGGATTTGTGCAGATGGGTGGTCAATGGTCAGCACAGACTCGTGGGCTGAAGGGCCTGTTTCCTTGCTTTGTGACTCTGCCAGATTCCCATTTTAAATTTAAATTTAGACATACCGCACAGTAATAGGCCCTTTCGGCCAACTAGCTCATGCCACCCAACATGGAAGGCTCCATCTTGATGCAATCACAAAGAAGGCTATACTTTGTGAGGTGTCTGAGAAGATTCAGCCTGTCGCCGAAGACTTTTGTAAACTTCTACAGATGTACTGTGGAGAGCATTCTGCTTGGTTGCATCACTGCCTGATATGGAGGCACCAACTCTCAGGACAAGAATAAACACCAGAGAGTTGTTAACTTGTCCTGCAGCATCACAGGCCCCAGACCACTCCATCGAGGGCATCTACATGAGATGATGTCTTAAAAAAGCAGCCTCTATCCTCAAGGACCCCCACCACCCAGGCCACGCCCTCTGCTACCATCAGGAAAAAGGTCCATGAGCCTAAAGACAAACACTCAATGGTACAAGGACGGCTTCTTCCCCTCTGCCGTCAGATTCCCGAATAATCAATGAACCAAAGACACTGCCTTAATTTTTGTGCCCTATTATTTTTTTAATAATTATGCTGTAAGATGGTTATAATATGAATGTTTGCACTATCATATGGCCACAAAACTGAATGTTCATGGCAATAAATTCTGATTCTGATTACACCCAATTGGCCTACAACCCTGGTACATTTTGAATGGTGGGAGGAAACCAGAACACCCGGAGGAAACCCACACAGACATGAGGAGAATGTGCAGACACCTTACAGACAGCACAGGATTCGAACCCCAGTAACTGGCACTACAATGCAAGAACATAAGAAATAGCAGCAGGAGTAGGCTATCTGGCCTGTCAAGCCTGCTTCGCCATTCAATACAATCATGGCTGATCTGATGATAGGCTCTCCTCCACCTACCCCATATACCTTAATTCCCTTACTATGTAAAATTCTACCCAACTTTGTCTTAAATATATTTACTGAGGTCGCCCTCCACTGCTTCAATGGGCAGCAAATTGCACAGATTCACCACCCTTTGGGGAAAACATCTCCATCTCCTCATCTCCATCTTAAATCTACTACACCAAATCTTGAGGCTATGTACCCTTGTTCTGGTCTCCCCCAGGAGATAGAACCTCATGCAGAGCTCCAGATGTGGCCTCACCAGTACCTTGTACAGTTGCAGCATAACCTCCTTGCTCTTAAATCCTCTAGCAATGAAGGCCAGCATTCCATTTGGCTAACCACTACACTAAATGTGGCACCCAATTCACATTCAAGTGAGTGAAATGCTTCCAGTCCCAGAGTCTCACCCCTCCCAGGCATGGGGATTTGTTTTCACGTAAAGGCCATTGAATTGGTTGAGGACGGAATCTGTTGCACCATAGTTGTTATCTAACCTTCTCTCCATTCCTTGCAGCACTTGTTTGGAGCCGGAATACAGGATAATGGCTGAGCCTCCAGACGAACACCCCAGCTTTCTTGTTGCAGAAGTTTCCTTACCAGAAGTGGTTAGTATTGAGTTTCCTGCTTTCTGCATTTAAGGAAATGTGGTGACGGGATCTCTGGGACCACTAGGCCAAGATTTAAGATTTTCAGAACAAGACCTAAAAGGATGCAAATTAAATCCTAACATGCTCTGCTGGCTCAGCAGCGCACAAGAAACCTTTTGCTTAACTTGCATCTGGTTCAGTGATATGTGGTCGTGAGGACCATCTTCGTGACTGGGTCTGAAAGTGAATGTCAGAGTTCTACTCTGTTGAGGCAGATGCTCCAGTGTAGTGCTGAGGGTGTGCTGCATTATCAGAGCGTTACAGCAAAGTGCAGGCTCTTCGGCCACAATGTTGTGCCGACCTATGTAAACAGACTCCACAACAATCTACTCCAGGGGTAGTCAAATTATGCCCTGTGGGCCAACTGTGCCCAGTTGCCCATTTTTGCATGGCCCTCATTAGAACATGGTCTCTTGCAATAAATTACACTGTATGAGTATATTGTGCTTCTTTGGTTCATTACTAGATAGCGCTGCTGTAGTTTTAGAGTTTTATTGCTTTAAATTTAAGAGCAGAGGACACCTCAATAATCTACTGCAATTTAATTTTTAATTTAGACATCCAACATGGCCATTTCAGCCCACGAGTCCTTGCCACCCAACTTACACCCCATTAACCCACAACCCCCAGTATGCTTCGAGCAGTGGGAGGAAACTGAAGCCCCCAGGGAAAACCCCGCAAACACTGAGAGAACATACAAACCCTTTACAAACATCGCAGGATTCGATCCCCGATCGCTGGCGCTGCAAAGGCGTTGCGCTAACTGCTACGCTGACAGTTCCCCCTAATGTGATATCAACAGTTAATCTGTTTGGTCGTGTCGTATAGTTATTTTGATAGAAAATTAATTTTCGATGGCACAGAGGCTTTCTGGTGTAAAAATGCCATTTTTCTTGCAGTGTAACTGGTTGAAAACTGCCAGGCTTAATATTTCTTGGCCCTTGACTCCATACACAACCAAAAATGTTGGGCCTTTCCTGGACTAATCCTTCCCATCCTCACATCCATAACCCTATATTCTTTCATGTGCCTATCTAAGGGTCTGGCGTTCAGATGAAATCTTAGCTTCCAGACCTATCAGTCTGAATTGCTTTATCCAGATTAGCAGCTCCTAGCTGCTGGTAAGGGTGGATATAGAACCAGAGAAAGCTAGAGCACCGAAAACCGGCCATTGGACCCTTCTAGCCTGTGCCAAAACACCATTCCTCTAGTCCCACTGACCTGCTTCCATTCCATTATGACTGGAGAAGGTAGCCTTGACTCATCTAAGCTACCATTCACAGTTATACAACAGGGAAACAGGCACTATGCGTCCATGCCAGACAGGTGCCTACGTGAGCTAGTCCGATTTGCCTGCACTTGACCCATATCCCTCTAAAAGTTTTTTATCCTTGTGGGTGCAATTACAATGTCTTTTGAAAGTTGTAATGGCACCCAGCTCTCCTAATTCTTGTGGTAGCTGGTTCCACATATCCACCATCTGCATGAAAAACTTGCCCCTCTCAACTTAAATCTGTGCCCTCTAGTTTTAAACATCCCAGGGTTCTTCATGATTTTATAAGCTAATAAGTTCACCATTTAACCTCTTCTGTCCCAGCTTATAAAACAAGATATAGAACTATGCAGCACAGTATAGGGCCTTCAGCCAAACAAAAAAAAAACCCTTCTTACCACATAACCCTCTATTTTCCTTTCATCTATATGTCTGTAACTCCAGCAACTCCCTGTAACTCATGCCCACCAGCCCTGGCAACATTCTTGTCTGCACCAGCTTCAGGTTATTGATATCCTTCCTATTAGTATGGCAATCAGTACTGCCTTCAATACTTCCATGTGCAATCTCTCCCACGTCTTGCCCCGCTATAACGTGGTGACCCAACATTTGTGGGGGTAAGTGGTGGAATCTATTGAGAGTTGATAGGAACGTAGGGAGCATGGAGCTCCATGAGCATCAGGACCTGCTTCTGTGCTGTGTGATTCCTGGTCTTCGCCCCCCCCCCAGCCCCACAGACCATTATGCTCCATCTAGATATGGAGTCACGTAGCAAAGAGCAGGTTTTTAACCCACAATATCAAAGCAAACCATTGTACTCCTCGATACTCTATACACATTGTCTTTGCTCGTCTTGGTAATTCAAGTGCATGCCACAATCCTTTTGATCTAAGCTTGCAGATGAAGGTTGACATAATGGTCACCATCATGTCATCCTTCTGCAGATGCTCTATCGAGAGAGCCCTAGCTGGCCGCATCACAGTCTGGTACGGTTGCTGCAGAGAAATGGATCAGAGGTCAATCCACAGGGTCATCAGAGTGGCAGAGAGGATCACTAGAGTCTCTGATCCACTGGGATCATTGTCTGAAGAGGGCGCACAAAATCATGGAGGGTCCCTTTCACCCCACATACAGCATTTTTCAGCTGCTCCCGTCGGGGAAGAGATACAGGAGTATCAGAGCCAGCCCCACCAGGCTGAGGAACAGCTCCTTCCCACAGGCAGTGAGAATGCTGAACAACCAAAGAAACTGCTCACACTCACCCTCGAGATTCTCATAATCATGAAACGATATCTATTTATTTATTTATGTGTACGGATGAAATGTTTTGCCTATAGCTATGACTGATTGTGTGTCTCCGTGTTTTGCACCGAGGACCAGAGAACGCTGTTTCATCAGCTTGTACTTGTATGATAAAATTGACTTGACTTCTTGAATATTGTTTGAAAACCTTTCCAACTTTCTCTGCAATTTTATACTTCTAGTTTAATTACAAGCTGTTTCCAGTACTGATGAAAGTTCATCTGCTGGGAAGGCCAGATTTGCTAACCTCTCAGTGATGCCATCTGACCCGCTGAGGTGGGAACAACTGGATGGCTCTTTCAAAGAGCCAAGCCACCACAGACCCAGCAACCAAGGTGGCTCCAGTGTTGTACCACCACAAAATGTAATTCAAATCTGTCTGCTGCAGGATTCAGCAAGGTCGTTACTGCTTGATCTGGGAGAGGACCGGATCGTGTTGTGGGCCAGGCCCGACCTTTATCATCTGGACATTTACATCCCTTACAACATCATCCCAGAGGAAAGTGGTTCTCAGTTCAACAAAAATTCGAGGGTAAGAGAAAGTCTATCACTCTGGGAGGAGTAAAAACTCCAGGTCAAACAGTGAATTTTATGTAGCAAAGATAAATATACCTAACCAACGTTTTGGGCTTGAGCCTTTCATCAAGCTGTGAAAAAATGTCAGCGGGCATCGGAACAAAATGGTGGGGGGTAGGCAGGAGGTAATAGGTGGATAAGGGAGGGAGGGCACAGCAGCCAGCAAAGGGAGGTGGGATGGCTCTGAACGGAGAGGGAAAGGAGTGGAGAGCTGGAAGAAAGAAGGGAAGGGAAGAAGAACAGCAAAAACTGGAGAAGTCGATGTTAATGTCATCTGGTTGGAAAGTGCCCAGATGGAAAATCAAGTGTTGTTTCACCAAATTCCTGGTGGTCTTGGTGGGATGGTACAAAACCATGGACTGGTATGTGGACCTACTGAGTTTCTCAAGCATGGTGCTTTTACTTCAACCATGGTGTCTGCAGACTTTTGTGTTTTACTTGGGTGGGGGGGGGGGGTGTGGGTGGTTTCCAGCAGTTGATTATAGCAGGTGTGGCATGAGATGGCACTGATGTTTTGAAGGCTAAGAAAGGTTAATTCTCTATTTCTGAATGTCTGCTGCCAGTGTACAGGTTCTGGCAGAGGTACAAGCATGTTCTAAATTATCAGGTAGCAGTGAATTGTCTGCCCTGATACACAGTATGCTGTGCAATTTACAAGAACAGAAAGGTATGAAGTTCAAGCCTGAAGTGGCATATACATCTTGTTGGCGTATGCAGTGATTCATTTTTAACTTCTCTCTTATTCTTGGCAGGTTCTGACTATAACGATGCCTGTGCAGCCAGCCTAAGACCATGAATGCTTCCAGGAACAGTGCACCCATGAAGAATGTATAACCAGGTCTTGTCCTTTATCCCCATTTGTTCACCATCAGCATTGCATCTACGTGGTATTTCTTTCACAACATCACAATTGTGTTTTGACGTGGTCTAAAGTTCAGGCCTAGATTCTGTGAGTGCACCTTTGTCCCTAAGATACGGCCTCAAACCACCACATGGTATGTGGCCAAGTTGTCATTCTGTACATGCACGGGAGATGTTATTTATAAAAGATAGTGGGCTATTTCTCAGCAGAGGACTCAATGCTATCTTAACTTGTATCACAATTAAGAGTAAATGATTGTGGGCTAATAATACAACTGTTCCATGGGCTGGCCTGCTTTTGTGCGAAGAACATGCTGTTGAGCATATCCCACATTTCATAAAAAGGCCATTTGTAAAATGTTTCCTTTCAAATACTTTGAAGCCTGGTGTGTGAAAATACTTTCAAGTTTATTTTTTGTTTGCAGCATTCTTTCTTTTATTTAAGTAGCTGGTAAGGGATTAAAGAACAATACTGGAGAACTCGGCATCTGTAGAGACAGAGGATGGTCAACATGTCGTATTGAGTCCCTGCATCAGGGGTAAAAGATTGTTTTATTGCTCAAGGCTTCAGTGCCAGCTCTGAAATCAAACCCAGTGCAGTCAGACCAGTCT
Source organism: Narcine bancroftii (assembly GCF_036971445.1). NCBI lineage: Eukaryota > Metazoa > Chordata > Chondrichthyes > Torpediniformes > Narcinidae > Narcine > Narcine bancroftii. Next base: position 66,288,434 of record NC_091481.1, read on the forward strand.
AATGGGAGAGTGAAATTGTTAGTACATTTGTTGAGGTTTGTGAAGCACCTGCTGAGTTTTTTGGTTTCACCCATCCTTTTCTGAGGCGCTGACTATAAATAAAGGTGTTGTGCAAAGTTAACAATGCAGTGTGTTAATTACATGATCAACTGTTTGAAAATTGGCTCTGGCGTAGCTGGCCTTTGTATTTTTTCCAAGAACTGGTCACAGTTTACAATTAGGTTAAACCTAGGTTAGCTGCAGGTTCGGAGTGGACCACTTGGGTTTTCAGTCAAAGGGTTGTGAGTTTAAAACCCACTCCAGGGAAACGATCAATATTTCTGGCCTGCTGTTAGCTGCCAGTTGCGATCCCGGCCAAGAAAGGTTTAGCTGTTTCATTCTCCACAGATGTTGCTTGGACCTGCTGAGCCTTTCCAGCATCTTTAGTGATTTTGCCATCTAATGCAGTAGTAGGTATGTGCTGCTATGTTCTGGGCCAAGTCTTGTGGCGAGTTATTGGGGTGAGACCCCATCTGTTCTTTCACTAAATGGATTCCATTTAGTTAGAAAACCATAGAGTTTCTGCCCAATGTTCTGAACTATATTAATCCCTAAATCCTCATCAAAGAGAATCTTATCATTTTCATATTATTCTTTTAGAGACTTTTGAAGACTCAAAATTAGCTGCCAGGATTCAACAGTGCAATACTTCACTGTATATAAAACAATTCGGGGCTCCAAAGAAAGAAGTCTCCACTCTGACTGCTGTTACACAGAGCCGATGTGTGTTATTGTTAAATGTACTGAGCATTGAGCTGATCTCCAATCACACTCTGCAAAACATGTACAAAATTGGGCTTTATTACACTGAAGGAAATGCTGTGGAATTCTGCACATTAACCACACTATGACACGGGACCTATGCAGCACCCATAAGGAGAGACGGGAGTCGCTCACAACTGAAGTCAAATTTGTTGTCATCTGATTGTACAAGGACAACCTGATGAAACAGTGTTCTCTGGCCCTCTGTGCAAAAGACACAGACACACAACCAGAGAGTCTCAGGTGGTGAGTGTGAGCAGTTCCTTTGGTCGTTCAGCGTTCTCACTGTCCGTGGGAAGGAGCTGTTCCTCCATCTGGGGGTGCTGGCTCTGATCCTCCTGTATCTCCTCCCCGACGGGAGCAGCTGAAAGATGCTGTATGTGGGGTGGGAGTCCTCAATGATTTTGCGCTGCCCTCTTCAGACAATGATCCTGGTAGATCACATTGATGGGAGATGGGGGGGGGGAGGGGAAGGGGGGGGGGAAGGGGGGGGGGTAGGGAGACCCATGTGATCCTCTCTGCCACTCTTATGGTCCTGTGGATCATCCTCCGATCCATTTATCTGCAGCCTCCGTACGGTGATGCAGCCAGCCAGGCTGCTTTCAATAGAGCTCCTGTGGAAGTTTGACATGATGATGAACGATAGCCTTGCTTGTTTCAGTCTTCTCAAGAAGTGCAGACACGAAGGGGGAATGGTGTGATGGCATGGAAAACACCTCTCCTGGCAGAATTAATTAATAATCGACTTTTTAAAAAATATTAAAGTATTAAATAATTTTAAAATTTTTCTAGAGGTGTTAAAAGAATCTAGAACACAAACTGCAAAAAAAATGGCTGTAACTGAAATTACTGTAATGGAAGAAACTGGGCCTACCTTGAAGCCTCGGCCTCCAATCCTGGCTCCTCTCCAGCCTCGTTTTTCAAAGGCTCTGTGGGTAAGAATCCAAACTTGGGGAGCTGGAGAAGGTGGCGCTGGAGCATGGAAGAAAACTACACCGCGCATGCGCACTGCGGAAGTGTTGGAGTCGGAGTCTGCGGACCCCGACTTCTTCAGTGGTTGCAGGTCAAATAAGGGCTAAGCAGAAAGCCTGCCTGCAATTTCAACCATTAGCAACTTCCACAGAGGAAGAAGAAGAAGAAGAAGAGGTAAGAGTAGAAGAAGAAAGCCTTGTGCCACAATCACAGGGAGAGGAATCCGAAGAAGAGAGAGATCAATATATCCAAGGTAAAATGGATGCATATTATGTTACCCAAAAGCCTCTTGATCCACAGATTTTTCATGATTTTTGAAAAAATGAATTCAATTAGTGAAAAAAAATGGATGCAAATTAGATTTTACCACTCAATTGGGAGCTATTAATGACTGCAATGAAGACAGATATGGCAAAGTGTAATAAAACTGTTGACAAAATTAAAATTCAAAAACTTGAAGACTTTCAGGAATGTCATGGAGGTAGAAGAATCCCAAGATTCAGTTAGTAAGATAGAAGATTCTTTTATGGCGTGGAAAATACAGAAGAAAAATTTATGGCAAAAAGTTGACACGTTGGAAAATCAGAGGAGAAGAAATAATGTAAAAATTGTTAATCTGCCTGAAGTCTTTGAAGGCATTAATCCAGTACAATTTTTTCAAAATTGCCTGCCTGAAATCTTAGGTCCAGAGAATTTTCCAAATGATTTGGAACTTTAGAGCTCTGAGGGAAAAAAAAACCCATATCCAGCACAACCGCCATGCTCTATTTTGATTAAATGTGTTTGTTACCAAGATGAATGATTTTGAAAATGGCAGTTCAAAAAGCCAGGGAACAACAAAGCCCTTTAAAAATCCAGAATAATAGTGTTATTAGAGCAGATTTGAGTAATGAAATTGTCAAAAGAAGAAAAGAATTTAATCCAGCAAAGTCAATTTTGTGGAAGAAGGGATATAGATTTGCTTTTTTGATATCCAGCGGTTCTTAGTGTTTTATGAACAATTTCAAGCACAATTTTTTGCTAATGAGTCTGAAACTTTGGAATTTACCAGTTCATTGCCTAATATTAAGCAGAATGGAGGATGGTGTCTTTTGTCTCAACAAATGGAAGGGAGGGAACTTCAAGTCCCATTGCAGCTCACATCCAGGACCTACCTAAGGAACCACTTCTCTACTGCTGGTTTATTCAACCTTACAAGCGCACATAATTTCCACTGACTGCTCTTGCCCATTAAAGAGCTGAATCTTTATGAGCTTGCGGGTCCTGAGTTAATCCCCCAGCCCTACTTGACATTTACATGACGCTCATGGTTCCAGATTTTCTAACTTGGGGATGGACAGAATCTTTTGGAGCTGTCAAAACAAAGATGATCTTGGCCCTCAGATCCCCACTGATACAGGTGCTCTTGATGCACAGTAGTGACACTGACGCATGTTGTAACTTCCACATTCAACATCATTTCTACTCTGGTTTCAATCCTGCCAGAGCTGATACCCTGTTCTTCTGCCTGCCCCCTGTGGGCTATGAGTTCTCGAGACCCTTCTGTTCTTGTCTAAACTGGCCCTTCTCCAGCCAACATTAAAAGATACTTTCAGGTTTGCTGATGAGGCATGAGCTGGAGGTTTTCACCATTCAAGGGCTTTGGTTAAATACAATATGTACACGTGTAGTAGTCAATGTCATGTAAAATTGGACACCCCCGCCCCCCCCATTTTTGGCCCCGGTCTCCTACCCACCCGAGCTCCCTACGCCCCGTCTCCCTGCTCACCCAACCTTCCGACGCCCTGTCCGCCTGCCCACCCAACCTCCCGACGCCCCATCTGAGCTCCCGATGCCCTGTCCGCCTGCCCATCCGAGCGCCTGACGCCCCTTCCGCCTGACCATCCCACCTCCCAACACCCCAGCCCAGCCACCCATTCGAGCTCCAGATGCCCCAAGCGACATGGGTACTTATCACAGTCAAAAATAGTATGCGCGTAATAGTTGACCCCTACCTAAATTTTAACCTGAAAAATAATAGGTCCACAAAATTCGCCAATGATACGTGTAGCCATCCCGACCAAAGTGTGAATGCCTGGGGAGCAGCATCGATGAGGGCCGTGCAATGTGAGAAAGATGGAGGATCTGTGTGTGTTTCTTCTTGGAGCAGACATGGTCAAAGGGGATGAAGCAGGGAAGTTCTCAGCATCTGTGGAGAGGAAAAAGGTCCAAAACCCTTTATCAGAATCAGAAGTTCTCCCTCATTCCCTCTGTCTTCTGTCCACCCCTTTCCCTCACCATTCACAGAGCCATCCCGCCTCTCCCTGCTTGCTGGCATACCGCCCTCCTTTGCCCACCTATTACCTCCTGCCCGTGGGACTGTGCTCCTCCCCCTGCCCCTCCGCTCCCCCACCATTTTAATCATCCCTTGACGAAGGTTGGTTCTGTATCTTTATCTTTGCTGTGTAAAGTACGCTGCTTGCCCCTGCTGAGTTTCTCCAGCCTTGTGTTTTTACTTCAATCCACAGTGTCCGCAGAATTTTGTGTTGATGTTAACTGTTCCTCTTCCCATAGATGCTGAGACTTTCCAACATTTACCGGAAGTTAACGAGAGACCTGAAAGAGAAGGATGGTTACCGCAATGCTGTTACGGCGCCAGAGTTCGAATCCCACGCTGTCTGTAAGGAGTTTGTACATTCTCCCCGGGCCTGCGTGGGTTTACCCCGGGGGCCCCAGTTTCCTAAACCTACCGGGGATCGTAGGTTAATTGGGCAACATGGGCTGAAATGGCCTGTTGCATGTCTAACTAAAAAATTAGAATCCTGTCTTTGTAACTGGGGCGTTGAATACAAAGCTATCACGTTAAAGTTCTGCGTGCTTGCCGTCTGGTGGCAGATGGGTTGTTGTGAACAGAACTGAGCACCACACTGCTGGCCAGAGATCGGCGTTCAGAGAGTGCGCGGTGCAGGGTGCCCGAGATAGAGGACTTCTGTGGAAGGGTTGGAGCCACTGTGATTGTGTGGATGTCTGCCTGGATAGTTTTGCACCGGGGAACGCAGTTTCAATGGCTTGTACAACTGGATGATAATAAACTGGAAGAGTTTTGAGAGAGATAGTTAAAAAGGAAGACCGCCAAAAAGTGTGACAGAGATGAATTTGATTGTGGATTTGAAATGCCATGTGGGTGAATATTTGAAGGTAAATGCGGGTTAACAGGGGAATGAGCAAAGAAGGAACAGTCTGCACTGTGTTACAGAGAAACCGCACAGATACAAGAAGCTGAAGGTAATTCCATTCTAAGATCCTACCTATGAGAAATGGAAAGTATTCAAAGTTCAGATTTATTGTCAGAGTACAGACACAACATCGCATACAACCCTGAAATTCTTCCCCCCCACCCCCCCCCCCCCCCCCTTGCGGGCCAGGCAGAATTTCTATTTATTGATAGTTTTTATTTTGGTGAGAATATATAGGTCGACACAACATCGAGGGCCAAAGGGCCTGTATTGTGCTGCAATGTTTTATGTTCAAGGGAAGGTTAGCGCAACCCCTTTACGGCGCCACTGATGGGGATTGGAGTTCGAATCCCACGCTGTCTGTAAGGAGTTTGTACATTCTCCCCGTGCTTGTGTGGGCTTTCCCTGGGGGGGGGGGGGGGTTCGAAAGGTACAGAGGGTCGCAATGACCTGTCACCATCCTGCCATGTCTAAATTTTAAATAAAAGTAGAAAAGAGAGGAAGATGTGTGAAAGGGAAAAAGACATGAAGGGTGACCGGGCAAGGAAGGAACCGAGGCATCGGGGTGGAGAAATTGCAGGCTAGAGGAGCGAGATTCGGCAGGGCTGCCTGCACCCACGGACAGGAAGACAGAAGTCCAAGTTAATGTTTCAGGCCTGGAATCCGTCAACATTTTCTGTTTCACTATTCCAGCTCCTACCGTGTATTACTTTTGAGTCTCACAGAGGCAAGAAAGGGAGATGACGGTGGGGGGGGGGGGGGGGGGGGGGATGTTTAGCGAGAAGATTCGGGTTGTCAGAACATGAAAAGACAGCCACCGATGATGGAACAATTCCAGTCCGAGAGGTGAAAAGGGAGGTGTTGGGAGAGAGTGGGTGTCTTGAGAGAGGGACTCGCATTCCATCGAGGTGTGCACTGCTTGACTGAACTTCACAACCCCTCCATGGTCCATGTCCCACCACAACCCCCTGTCCTCCAAAAGGTCCAGCTCCAATTCTGGGCCCTTATTCCTCCTTTTGTGCTCTGTCTTCAGCCATCCAAGAGAAAGGATGGAACGGTTAGCGTCGCGGTTTGCGGAACGCTGCTACGGGGTGTTGTCTGGAAGGAGTTTGTATGTTCACCCCATGTCTTGCTCTGGCTTCCTCCCACTGTTCAAAATGTACCGGGGTTGTAGGTCAGTTGGGTATAATTGGATGTCAAGGGCAAGTGGGCTGGAAGGACCTGTTACTGTGCTGTATGTCTAAAAAAAGAGCCAGTTCTGCACGACTCCTGGTGATGGTGCCTGAGAACCTATTGTGTGAGCATGTAATTTGAGTGTGTGACATTGGGTGGCAGTATCGGCACACAATCCAGCTTCAACAGCAAGGACAAGACTTGTACTTCAAGCAGAGAGACTGGAACGAGAGGGCAGAGGGGTCTGGCACTGAGGAGCAGAGGGGTCTGAAAGGCAAAGGTTCCAGAACTAGAGGGCAGAGGGGTCCGGAACTGGAGAGCAGAGGGGTCTGGAACTAGAGGGCAAACTGGAGAGCAGAGGGGTCTGGAACTAGAGGGCAGACTGGAGGCCAGAGGGGTCTGGAACTAGAGGGCAGGCTGGAGGCCAGAGGGGTCTGGAACTAGAGGGCAGACTGGAGGCCAGAGGGGTCTGGAACTGGGCAGAGGGATCTGAAAGGCAAAGGGTCCAGAACTGGAGGGCAGAGGGGTCCAGCAGACTGGAGGGCAGAGGGGTCTGGTACTGGAGAGCAGAGGGGTCTGGAAATGGAGAGCAGAGGGGACTGGAACTGGAGGTCAGATGGGTCTGGAACTGGAGGGCAGAGGGGCCTGGAACTGGAGGGCAGAGGGGTCTGGAACTGGAGGGCAGAGGGGTCTGGAACTAGATGGCAGAGGGGTCCAGAACTAGAGGGAAGAGGTTTAAGATGAGAGAAAAGGATGTTTTAGAAGAGCTAAGGGGAGTGTTTTAGATTCAAGATTATTGTGTAATAAAACAGTACATTGTATGTGATATTACACAGCATTTCATTGAGGCAGACAAAGATTCGCCATCAGCAGAAATTGTCCAGTCAGAGAAAGAGAAGTAAAAGAGATTTCCCCCCCTCAGAGTCACTGTGTTGTGAAATCTCCTCCAGTGCTCTTGCAGTCCTGCAGCCACGCAGACTCCAGTCCAAACCATCAGCAACCTGAGCTCCAGATACAATCAGAAAGCCTTCAACACCCTTGGTACCCTCTTGGATCCCGTTTCCGAGACTCTGTATCCCTTCAGCCAGTCTCCAGTCCGCAGCCTGCACAGGTTCCTCGCCCCGAGTCACCACCAGCCCACCACCTGTGTTTCTTCAGCCTCAGAACTCCTCGTTGGTCCACCGCATGGTCACTGTACTGAAGGATCGTCTCCTCTGGTTCTCCTTCTCAAACTGGTGTGGGGGGGTGGTGAGTGGTGGTCTCTGGTTTACCAATCCAAAGGGCCCAGAACTGGAGGGCAGACCTCAACTTCTCCGGGGATCTGCAGCCCCCCCCCCCCACCTTCATGGCCCCTCTTTGGCACAGACCTCCACGGTGGCGGGATTTTAAAATAAACCACTGTCAGCTGTTTAGCAGGCAGTTTAAGGCCTGTACGGAGTCGATGGTGGATGAACTGGAGCACTGAAACTACACTCCCTGTGTAGAGGTTAAAACCTTGGGTTTATGATTTATGGTTGTTTTATGACTTTCCCTATAAGGATTAATTAGTTTTGGAGAAGTTACCATGGTGAATATGACATCGTATTCAAGCGAACTGGGAGTTCTCATTCTTGGAATGACCATGGAAGAGATGTGAGCTCTCGAGAAACTTCTTGAATTTTTCATTATCATTCATTATTAATCATTTATTATTATTTTAATTTGTTTTTATTTGTTTGAAGTTTAGTATCATTATCATTTACAATATGCTTTATTTTACTGTTATAAAGTGTGAAGCTATGAAAATTAAAACTATTTACAGCTGCAGTTATGAAGTTTGATTCACTACAAAGTTGTTGATTTTTTTTAGACATACAGCCATTTCAGCTCATGACCCCCGTGCCACCCAATTTACACCCAACTGACCTGCAACCCCAATATGTTTTTGAACGGTGGGAGGAAACCGGAGCCCCCAGGGAAAGCCCACACAGACACGGGGAGAATGTACAAACGCCTTACAGACAGCGTGGGATTCGAACCCCTGTCTCAATCGCTGACGGCGTAACAGTGTGACACTAACCTCTACGCCAACCGTGTAGTGGAGGGTGGTCATCCCTGCTCCTCCTGAAGTCCACAATCATTTGCTTCGTCTTGTCCACGCTGATACTCGGGTCGTTCCGCCTCTTCTCCGCGGTGCGACTCATTGCTGTGGCGTTGAAGACACTCTTGGAGCTGGATCTGGTGATGGGATCGTGGGTCAATAGCGTGAACAAGAGCGGGCTGTCAGCCCGACAGTGTTCGATGTTCCGGTACTGATCCGGACGGACGGTGGATGTACAAACAGAATCACCTTTTCCCTGCACGGCTTCTCCCTATCTTGCTGCTCCTCTCCCTGGAAGCTGTGAGCGAGAGGGAGCTAGACCATCTCAGCATTTTATAGCCAGCTGTGAAAATCCTCAACTTCTTCTGAGGGCAGGAACATTGTTTCTGTGTGAAAACTTGGTTCGATAAGCTTCTTTACCCGTACACAGGTCCCCAGCCAGCAGTGACATCGCCAACCCCATCTGCGGGAGACTCCGCAAAACACCACATCAATTACTTTCTATAGCACCATTCACAGCTCCTGGACATGCCAACATTTTTCTGCAGATAACTTTTGAAGAGTCGCTATAAATGGGGTGAAGTATTGGCAATGCTGTCCTCCACTTTGTGATGTGGGGTCTTTACATCTCGACTGAATGATGGGGCTGTTGACTGTGCAGACCTTCCCAGCCTTGCTCTCTCGGAAGGTGATGGTTAGAGGAAGGGTTTCTAACTGATTGGCATCCTGGCCCTCCAGGATGTCTCGGATGGCTGGTTGTGAGGGAAACTAGAATATCTACCATGCAGCCCAGAAACGGGCAATTTGGTCTGACCAGACTGTGCTGGGCTGCATACTTTCCTCAACCCCTTCCACCTTTCCTCAACTAAACCTATCGAACTGAATTCATTTGTTTAGTGTCACATGTACCAAGATGCCGTGAGAAGCTTCATTCTGTGCGCTATCGGGAGTCAACTTGTACTTAAGTATTGCAGGTAATGTATTAATAAGACAAAAATGGAGGGTGCCGGGTTACAGTGAGTTCACAGATTGTAGTGTGTAGTGTTACAATGAGTCACAGATTGTAGAGTGTGGTGTTACAGCAAGTCACAGAGTTCAAGGTGTAGTGTTACAGTGAGTCACAGATTGTAGGGTGTGGTGTGAGTCACAGAGTACAGGATGTGGTGTTACAGTGAGTCACAGATTATAGGGTGTAGTGGGTTTTTTTTAAACTTTATTTAAAATTTTATGACATGAATAAAATAAAAATTACATTTAAAGAAATAATAAAAAATAAGATAATAAAAATTAGAATTTTTCTTCTTCTTTGGCTTGGCTTCGCGGACGAAGATTTATGGAGGGGGTAAAAAGTCCACGTCAGCTGCAGGCTCGTTTGTGGCTGACAAGTCCGATGCGGGACAGGCAGACACGATTGCAGCGGTTGCAAGGGAAAATTGGTTGGTTGGGGTTGGGTGTTGGGTTTTTCCTCCTTTGCCTTTTGTCAGTGAGGTGGGCTCTGTGGTCTTCTTCAAAGGAGGTTGCTGCCCGCCAAACTGTGAGGCGCCAAGATGCACGGTTTGAGGCGTTATCAGCCCACTGGCGGTGGTCAATGTGGCAGGCACCAAGAGATTTCTTTAGGCAGTCCTTGTACCTTTTCTTTGGTGCACCTCTGTCACGGTGGCCAGTGGAGAGCTCGCCATATAACACGATCTTGGGAAGAGCCAGCTCTTCAGCGCTTGACGTCCTGCTTTGCGGAAACTGCCAAAATGTTTGGCCTGGAAGTCAGCCTGAAGAAAACTGAGGTCCTCCATCAGCCAGCTCCCCACCATGACTACCAGCCCCCCCACATCTCCATCGGGCACACAAAACTCAAAACGGTCAACCAGTTTACCTATCTCGGCTGCACCATTTCATCAGATGCAAGGATCGACAATGAGATAGACAACAGACTCGCCAAGGCAAATAGCGCCTTTGGAAGACTACACAAAAGAGTCTGGAAAAACAACCAACTGAAAAACCTCACAAAGATAAGCGTATACAGAGCTGTTGTCATACCCACACTCCTGTTCGGCTCCGAATCATGGGTCCTCTACCGGCATCACCTACGGCTCCTAGAACGCTTCCACCAGTGTTGTCTCCGCTCCATCCTCAACATCCATTGGAGCGCTTACACCCCTAACGTCGAAGTACTCGAGATGGCAGAGGTCGACAGCATCGAGTCCACGCTGCTGAAGATCCAGCTGCGCTGGATGGGTCACGTCTCCAGAAAAAATTAGAATACTACATCATTAAACTACACAAATTAACCCCCCCCAATAATTATAACACAACATTAATCATCTAATTTAAAATTAGTCCAACCCCTCCCCCCAAAATAAAGAGTGAAGAATTAATTAACAATATTGTAAATAAAATAGAAAAAACCCCACTTACAAAAAAAGGATAAAACTTAACAACAAAAAAAATTACTAACAACAAAAAAATCAATACTAAAATAATACCCTTAAACATATATTTAAATCAACATAATCCATGTATTTAACAAATGAAATCCACTTTAAAACTAAGTTCAAATATTAAAATCATATATCAACCACATATCTGTTATTCAAAAAAATCATAATTAATAATACATAAATACAGTTTTCCATTAATACCAAGTTTCCTTTATAATTCATCGAGAGAACAAAAACATCCCTTAGAAAAACAATCAGATAAACTTTTTATTCCCTTCCCCTCCCCTTATATAAAAAAAAGAAAAAAAAAGAAAAAAGTTCAAACTCTTATAAAATACTCCATATTCTTCATTTATAACATCTTCAAAATTCTCTATCGAAATTAACTTAATTTTATTAAACTCTTCTCCCTCAATGTATTTGTACTTAATTTTCTTCTTTTTCTTCTTATCACCTTTCCCCTCATCTTCCTCTTCATCTAATTCAACATCCTCAATTTTTGACTTATTATCTTCTGTGACATCATTCTCTTAAAAAAGAAAGAAAAAAGAGAAACCCCCCCCACAAAAAAAGAGAAAAAAAGGAGAGAAAATAAAAAACCTCCTAATTCCCTCTCAATTACAATCAGAAAACAAAAAGAGTTTAAAAAAAATATTTATTTTTTAAAAAATAATAATAAAAAACCTTCACTTCTTAACCCAAAAATTAAAAAGAAAAAAAAAACAGGTCGGAGGTCACAACTACCTCCTCCTGTTTAAACCACCCAAAGCGGTAACTCCCCCAAAATATTGGGTGTGAGATAACTCTCAGGTAGCTGATGACTTCTGGAAACTAGTGCCCACCCAGTTCCCTCTCCCAACTCCCATTTCATTAAACTATCATCATTATTTAAACTATTTAAACTCTTCTCAAAAAAAAAGATAAAAGATTAATTTTTTTTAAATCAACGTTACCTCTTCGGTCACCATTGCTTCCATTTCTTTTAAAAAACTGGATCCCACCTTACATCTCTACTCTCTTTGGAGACCTTGAAGGACTACATCGTTCCTGAAACTGCATGATTGGTAGAGACTGATCAAAGTCCATAACCTATTTAGGATTGTCAAAGAACTTTGGCTAATTTCCATCCTAAAAAATCTTCAGTACTGCAGAATACCTGAATGTTCCCTTATGTCTTTTTTTCCACAACCGTTCTTTCACAGAATTAAATTCGCCTCGTTGAAACATAATTTCTTGACTCAAATCTTGATAGAAGAAAACAGGATTATTCTGAACCATCAAAGGAGATCTATTTTGCTGGGCATTTCTAATAGCCGTACGTAAAATTGTCTCTCTGTCACAATAGTTTAAACAAGGGATCAAAACAGATCTTGGATTCTGTCCTGAAAAAGATTTTCTTCTTAAAACTCTATAAGCACGTTCCAGTATTAAACCTTCAGGGAATTTATCCTGTCCTAACACTCATGGAATCCATTCAGTAAAAAATTTTCTTGGATCTGGTCCTTCTATGCCTTCTTGCAAACCAACAATTTTCACATTGTTCTGTCTAGATTGATTCTCCAAATAATCAACCTTTTTTGCTAAATTTTTATTTTGGATCTGCAATGTTTCAATTATTCTATTTTCATCTTGCAGTTGATCCTGTGCATCAACTAAACCTTGATCACACATTTCAAATCTTTCAATGGTTTCAAGCTTAAAAGCTCCATTAATGACTTCCGCCATCGCATTAATCTTGGAAGTAAACAGGTTCACAAAATTAGCTAAGTGATTCAATACAGAATATATCTTATCTTCAAGATCCTTAACAGACATTTCAACAGAAGTAGATTCAGGCATAATGGGGTCTTGCTGTTCCTTAGAGACCACGGGATCTTCTGTCCCTTCCCTTAATTTAGTATCTTTTCTAGCAGTTTGACTTCGTATAAAAATCCCTCTCAAAGTCCCCCCAGCAATGCCAGGAGACTGAAGATCAGGGCTATCTTTAAGCCAAATCTCTTTAATCATCTTCACTGAATCGATGTCTGGAAAAACCGTTGTAATTGAAGATGCATTTTGCAGGCCACCACTATAGCAGTCGAATGACAACTCTTTAACTCTCCAGCTGGTGGCGCCCCAGCTGATTCAACTGTCAAAGCCTCAGCAACAACACCTGCAGTGGCCACCGTGCGAAACACTGGCACCCGTCCAGCCCCTTGTTCTGAAAGCTGTTGAGTGCGACCTTCAGAGAGCCTCACCGGCTTAAAACGAAGCTTCAATGCCGAACTCTGCACGTCCTCCTCTGGATCCATTCTACGCTGAGTCCTGGCTTCTTGTAAACAAGTAGGCTCAGACAATTTCGGAAAATGTAGTTTTTTAACAGTCTGTTGATATTTTCTTTTACCTTTTTTTTTGCATATAAACCATTAGGCACTAATCCAACACCTCTTATTATTTATAAACTTTTAAAAGAAGTTTAACGGGCACTTAAAGACAAAACAATAAATCAGAGTCAGGAGAGGTCTGGAAGGCACGTCTGTTCCCTACGCCATCTTGCCACGCCCCCCATAGGGTGTAGTGTTACAATGAGTCACAGATTGTAGGGTGGGGTGTTACAGCAAGTCACAGAGTACAGGGTGTACAATGAGTCATAGATTGTAGAGTGTGGTGTGAGTCACAGAGTACAGGATGTGGTGTTACAGTGAGTCACAGATTGTAGGGTGTGGTGTGAGTCACAGAGTACAGGATGTGGTGTTACAGTGAGTCACAGATTGTAGGGTGTGGTGTGAGTCACAGAGTACAGGATGTGGTGTTACAGTGAGTCACAGATTGTAGGGTGTGGTGTGAGTCACAGAGTACAGGATGTGGTGTTACAGTGAGTCACAGATTGTAGGGTGTGGTGTGAGTCACAGAGTACAGGATGTGGTGTTACAGTGAGTCACAGATTGTAGGGTGTGGTGTGAGTCACAGAGTACAGGATGTGGTGTTACAGTGAGTCACAGATTGTAGGGTGTGGTGTGAGTCACAGAGTACAGGATGTGGTGTTACAGTCAGTCACAGATTGTAGGGTGTGGTGTGAGTCACAGAGTACAGGATGTGGTGTTACAGTGAGTCACAGATTGTAGGGTGTGGTGTGAGTCACAGAATACAGGATGTGGTGTTACAGTGAGTCACAGATTGTAGGGTGTGGTGTGAGTCACAGAGTACAGGATGTGGTGTTACAGTGAGTCACAGATTGTAGGGTGTGGTGTGAGTCACAGAGTACAGGATGTGGTGTTACAGTGAGTCACAGATTGTAGGGTGTGGTGTGAGTCACAGAATACAGGATGTGGTGTTACAGTGAGTCACAGATTGTAGGGTGTGGTGTGAGTCACAGAGTACAGGATGTGGTGTTACAGTGAGTCACAGATTGTAGGGTGTGGTGTGAGTCACAGAGTACAGGATGTGGTGTTACAGTGAGTCACAGATTGTAGGGTGTGGTGTGAGTCACAGAATACAGGATGTGGTGTTACAGTGAGTCACAGATTGTAGGGTGTGGTGTGAGTCACAGAGTACAGGATGTGGTGTTACAGTGAGTCACAGATTGTAGGGTGTGGTGTGAGTCACAGAGTACAGGATGTAGTGTTACAGTGAGTCACAGATTGTAGGGTGTGGTGTGAGTCACAGAGTACAGGATGTGGTGTTACAGTGAGTCACAGATTGTAGGGTGTGGTGTGAGTCACAGAGTACAGGATGTGGTGTTACAGTGAGTCACAGATTGTAGGGTGTGGTGTGAGTCACAGAGTACAGGATGTGGTGTTACAGTGAGTCACAGATTGTAGGGTGTGGTGTGAGTCACAGAGTACAGGATGTGGTGTTACAGTGAGTCACAGATTGTAGGGTGTGGTGTGAGTCACAGAGTACAGGATGTGGTGTTACAATGAGTCACAGATTGTAGGGTGTGGTGTGAGTCACAGAGTACAGGATGTGGTGTTACAGTGAGTCACAGATTGTAGGGTGTGGTGTGAGTCACAGAGTACAGGATGTGGTGTTACAGTGAGTCACAGATTGTAGGGTGTGGTGTGAGTCACAGAGTACAGGATGTGGTGTTACAGTGAGTCACAGATTGTAGGGTGTGGTGTGAGTCACAGAGTACAGGATGTGGTGTTACAGTGAGTCACAGATTGTAGGGTGGGGTGTGAGTCACAGAGTACAGGATGTGGTGTTACAGTGAGTCACAGATTGTAGGGTGTGGTGTGAGTCACAGAGTACAGGATGTGGTGTTACAGTGAGTCACAGATTGTAGGGTGTGGTGTGAGTCACAGAGTACAGGATGTGGTGTTACAGTGAGTCACAGATTGTAGGGTGTGGTGTGAGTCACAGAGTACAGGATGTGGTGTTACAGTGAGTCACAGATTGTAGGGTGTGGTGTGAGTCACAGAGTACAGGATGTGGTGTTACAGTGAGTCACAGATTGTAGGGTGTGGTGTGAGTCACAGAGTACAGGATGTGGTGTTACAGTGAGTCACAGATTGTAGGGTGTGGTGTGAGTCACAGAGTACAGGATGTGGTGTTACAGTGAGTCACAGATTGTAGGGTGTGGTGTGAGTCACAGAGTACAGGATGTGGTGTTACAGTGAGTCACAGATTGTAGGGTGTGGTGTGAGTCACAGAGTACAGGATGTGGTGTTACAATGAGTCACAGATTGTAGGGTGGGGTGTTACAGCAAGTCACAGAGTACAGGGTGTACAATGAGTCATAGATTGTAGAGTGTGGTGTGAGTCACAGAGTACAGGATGTTGTGTTACAGTGAGTCACACAAGTATGTGGTGTGTTACAATGGGTCACAGATTGTAGGATGTTGCACTTCAAGAGAAAAGTGCAGGTGAAAGGGAAAAATGCAGTTCAAGGCAACAGTTCAGGGGCATCATCGTTCACCAAGAGTCTGATACTGACAGAAACGGCCCTTGAATCCAGATTATTGATGTCATCCTCTCTGCCTTAAACCCTAATCCTCACCTCAATCACTCCCAGTGGGAGGGACTTCTGCATTCTCAGCGATCTTGGAATAAAGAAACTTTTCTTTAAGTTCTTCTAGAATTCCTTATTGATTCTGTTTTGGACCTCTCTGTTGATTCATGGGGATAGCAGAAGGAACAGGTGGGAGGTGAGGGAATAAATGGCTTCCCAGTGAGCACGGTAGCTCTGGCCAGCACAGGTCCGTGTGCAATGGTAACACGAGTAGCCAGCTAGGTTACCAAGGATCTCCACGATGCAGAGGGAAATGCAAGATCTCAAAAAAGAAATTAGTGCAGGAGTTTCTGGCTACAGATTAGATTTGACGAGAGGCTGAGTTGCCCATGCAAAATGCTGTTAAGTATCCCTGTGATCTTATATTTAAGAGCAGTTCTCTGATGAGATTTAGTAACACAGAAGAAGGCTTAATGCTGTATACCATTTCACCAGCCTTATGCAATGCTTTCTGTCAAAATGTTCCATAAATATATTGATTGTCAGAGTGTAGCAGATAATTGATTTGTAACATAAGCGCACTTTAACTCATCCCTAATTTGATCTCCTAATTCAACTCCCTCTGATTAAAACAAAACAAATCCAAAATATTCTACCTGGCTAATATGTTGACTCTTCCAACGGCAGTGGTCTGACTGTATATTATCACTCCAATACTCAGTCCTCATTAAGCCCTGTCAGTTACATGGTGAGCTATCAGGGATTCGAGGGCAGGCTCTCATGACTGACTGCAGTTATTGGAGAAAGGGGAGAGACAGAGCTGTCCAAAATCTTCAAAATAATCCTGGGGAACATGATACTTTGGTGGATCAGCGCAAAACTGGATCTGCCATGGATTCTAAATCGAGAGTCTCAGGGGAGATATCTGAAGAGCACTTAAGGTTTGCAGAGTAAATGTGACGACACAACTCCTATCATCTTGTCGTGACCTTGAAAGCATTAAGGTGTTCAAACCAGCAATGCCTTCTCAACAGCCTCCTCAAAATCTCTGTTTGTTCCCCATAAACATGAAAGAAAACTAGTAATGCCGACATGTCCCTGGCCTTATGCACTGCCAGACCAAGACTAATCACAAACTGGAAGAACCTCATCTTCCATCTGGGCGCCCTCCCACAGGTTGGCATTAACATCAACTTCTCTGGTTTCCATTAAACCACTCCTCTCTCCCATCTTCATCCCCCCCACCACTCCTTTCCTCTCACCATCTCTCTCTCTCTCTCTCTTCCCTTTTCCCTCCATCTCCTTTCATGGAGCCAAAATCAATTCTCCTCTTGTATCCAATTAACACCTTTTGTTTATTGGACTGGCCTCCTTCCCCCTTTCTCTCTCAGTATTTATTAAGGCACCTGTCTGCCTTTTGCTTAGACCTTGAAGAAGGGCTCAGTCCCGAAATGTTAGTGATATATCTTTACCTCCTATGGATGCTGTGAGAGCAGCTGAGTTCCTCCAGCATTTGCTGTGTTCTTAATGCAGAGCTGAGTGGGCATCTTGACAGAAGAGAGGTGATGAGGGATTCTATCTCACTGGCATTGAATGTACCTTCTCAGAGGCAGGCACTGGAGATATAACAATTTCCCCCTACCAAGTTGAAATGGGTGAAAATCCGAAAGAGCTATAGGTGCGGGAAATCTGAAACAAAAGCGACGCGGTTAGTGTTGCAGTTAGTGCAACGCTGTTACAGCGCCAGCGACTGGGGTTCAAATGCCGCACTGTCTGTAAGGAGTTTGTACGTTCTCCCCCGGGGTTCCTCCAGGGGCTCCAGTTTCCACCCACCCTTCAAACCGTAACAGAGGTTGTAGGTCAATCGGGTGTAATTGGGCGTCATGAGCTCATGGGCTGAAAAGGGCTGTTACTGGGCTGTATGTCTAAATTTGATTAAGATGGCGGTGCTGCCACTGGGGTGGATGGGGGAGAACAGGGAGCAGAGACAGAGCACAGAGACACACCACCCAGTCTGACGGCCATCATCTCCGCACAGGCTTTAAATGGCCTGTTAATGGAGCCGACGCTGGTTGTACTTAAGAATACTGCAACGGCAGGCTCTGCACCCATGATTGGCAACAGCCATGAGGGGTTGCAGAGGACTGGTGCAGGGCCCCAGAAAGCCACCACCCATTTGAGAGGGTGATGCAGAGGAGATGACCCATGGGACAGTGACCACTGCGGCGGACCAATGAGGGGCCTTGAGGCTGAAGAACCCGCAAGCGGCGGGCTGTTGGCGACTCAAAGTGAAGAACCCATGCAGGCTGTGGGCTGGGGCAACTGCAATTGGGGAGATTCACACTGGGCTGCGGACAGCTGGAGATTGGCTTGAGACCGATGCGAGAGGGTACCGAGGGCGTTGAAGGCTTCCTAATCGTGGTTGGAGGTTTGGAACTGGAGCTCACGCTGCTGTGGGTTTGGCCTGGACTCCGTGCGGCTGTAGGGTCGACGGCAATGCTGAAGGTGAATGCACAGACATTCGGGGATTCTGAGGTGACTCTCACTTGCTTCTCTTTCTCTGACTGTAAGGGGCGTTTCAGGCAATTTCTGCCGATGGTGAATCTGTTTGCCTTATGGCTAACAAAATGCCATGTAGTATTGCACAGTCCTTATAATAACGATTTGAATCTTTAAATCTTGATCCTGAATTTAAATATAAAATGCCCTTCTGTCTTTAAGGGACAGGTCAATGGGACCAGGCAGAATAAGAGTTCGACCCAGTCTCGAAGGGTCTGTTTCTGTGCTGTAATGTTCTACAGTTTGAAGCTATTTCACAACTGCTTGAGCCAAAGTGCATGGATTTATGAGGCAAGGATCAGTGGGAATAAAAATTGTCTTTATTTATTTTTAGCCAAAGAAAATCAGTGTAAGCGTAAAGTGATTTTGTCCGAGTGCCTTTGGGAAATCTAAGTTTGATTTCTGTTCCCCACTGGTACAGTTATGCTTAATTAACTTTGCTACACCATCCTGGTATGAATAACAAATGTAATAACCAGTGTGAAAAATCTATTTAAACGTGTCTGGTGAGGGTCACTGACATTGGAACCCTGGGAATTGGGAAACCATTCCTGCAGTGAGTTAAAAATAAGCATTTTACACTTTACCAATTAGCTGCAGTCTCGTCGAGAGACAAGTGAGGCGGAACATGTCGTTATATTATCAGAGAGTGAGAATGTTAATTCTAGAGTGGATAATGTGTTGTCATCAATGAGGTTCGTAAACATTACCAGGATAGTGTAGCCACAGAGGATATATAAAGGATACACTTCAGGTTAGTAGAGGGGTGGGCGTAGGACACAGAGGTTGATCCGAATGTACAGTGAGACTCCAAGCCAAGACTTGGTCATAGCTTTGGAGAGAAGCCCCGGCACGGGCCCATGGGCCAGAAGGGGCCTATTACCGTGCTGTGTTTATAAAACCAGGGACACAGAGTTTATGCCCTTGTTGGTAGTCGCTGAAAACAGGAACATGGAGTCCAAAGGAGTCAGATTAGAAAAAAGTCAGAATTGCAGTTCAGGGGTGAGAGATCTCTGACATGAAACATTAAGTCTTGTTTCATTCTCCACAGATGTTGCCTGTCCTACTGAGTGTTTCCAATACTTTCTTTCAGATGTCTGACATCTGCAGGTGTTTTGATCTTCAGAGGGAAATATTCCTGGTTCCCACCTCCTTCCAAAAAACCAGCACATTTTATATCTGGAATTACAAAGCTCACAACAAGTGGAGAGGGCAGTCACATTACATGTAGACTAAGTGGGAGACCCTCTGGGGCCGCCGGTGAACTACCTCTACTCTCATTAAAGGTCATCATGGTTATCATAGCGGTCAGTGCAACTTTGTTACAGCGCCAGCGACGGGGACCCTTGTTCGAATCCGGAGCTGTCTGTAAGGAGTTTGTACATACTCCCTGTGACTGCATGGGTTTCCTCCGGGGGGCTCCAGTTTCCTCCCACCGTTCAAAACATACCAGGGTTGTAGGTCAATTAGGTGTAAATTGGGTAGCACGTACTTGTGGGCCGAAAAGACCTGTTACCCTGCTGTATATCTAAAAAAAATGAAATTCCAACCTCGTCCCCCTGTTTTTCAGGAAGCTCCCTCCCTGAGGATCTCCACATTGGCCTGTGGTCATGAAAATGGAATGGAGGAAAGTCATCCTTAGTCTTTGAGGGTCTTCCTAAAAAGACTCAGTGCCTTGCCAAAGTTACTGGAATGATATACCGACTGCATCACGGTATGGTCTGGGGACACCAATATCCCTGAGCGCAAAGGTAGTGGACACAGCCCCGAGCAAAACCCTCAAAAACAGGCTCTACTGAACCTGGAACAGGTGCTTCCCCCCTCCACCATCAGAGTCCTCAACAACAAACTCAATCAGGGACTCATTTGAGGTCTCTGACTAGTGCACTTTATTGATTTTTTTTTCCTCTCTGATTGGCACAGTCAGCTTGTTGACATTTCTTTATTTGTTTACTTGTGCACATTGAGTACAGTTTTATTTTTGCATGACCAATAAGTGGTGGTTCTGCTTCACCCATGGGAAAAAGAATCTCAGGTTGTACGTGATGTCATGTAGATTCCTTGACAATAAATCGGAATTTTGAATGTGATTTCAGATCTGGAAGAAGGGTGGGGAAATGAGGTAGGGTTTGTGAAATCGGAGTCAGGAAAGGAAAGAAACTACTAAAATAATGGGCTCACTGCAGCCCATTCCTGTCACTGCCTCCTTGATTTACGACATCCTGATCAAATTATTTGCTTACATCGCCACAGGAAGACAATTTTCCAATTGACAACTCATCAGCCTCTTGAACTTCGACCCCTTTTGTGTTTAGATTGGTTGTGGATTTTTGAAGTAACTGTTCTCCACCGAACACACTTCCTCCTTTAATTCCACACAGTTCCTACTCAACAAACTCAACTTTGTTCCAATGTATAAACCTGAATGATGTTTTATTGCATTACGTGAGGTGTTGACAGGGTTGGCAGACAGAGTCCCTTTTCCCTGTGTGGAAATGTCAAATACCGGAAGCAGACATTTGAAGTTGGGGTGGGGGGAATGGGGGAGGGAGATTTGTGAGGAGTCCAGGGAGTAGTGGGCGCCCAGAATGGGCTGCAAGTGGAAGTGGTGGAACCAGATATGATAGAAAAGTTTACAAACCACTTCAACTGGCTGGGATTGGAGGGACACAGATAATGTGCAGGTAGATAGGATGAATTTAATGTGGTATCATGGTCAGCACAGACATGGAGGGCTGAAGAGCCTGTTCTTCTGCTGTTCTCTGTTCAAAAGATGGTTGGGTAGATAGTGATGTGTATCCTGGTGCATTAACTCCATAAATGTTGGCAGATATGAAGGGGAATTGTGTGGGTGCTGAGCTGCCAGCTGGACAAGGTGCAGAAAGGAACCTTTGTGTTCCACGGTGATTACCAGTGCAGTATCAATAGGAATTACTCATGGGTGCCCTTACTCACATGTGATGAACAGTGGCAGATGTGGCTCTAGCTCTCCCTCACTCGGTCCCGATGTGGTGCCAGATGCTCCATCACTGCACTGATATGGGATCAGGAACTCCCTCACTGCCCCAATGTGGGACCAGGGTGTCCCTCACTGTCCCAATGGGGAACCAGGTGCTCCCTCACTGCCTGATGTGTGATCAGGAGCTCTCTCTTTGCCCTGATGTAGGATCAGATGCTCCCTCACACTGAATCTCAATGTGGACAAGGTGAAGCAGATAATTGTGGACTTCATGAGGACCAGGAGCAACCACCCTCCACTAAACACCAAAAGCCCTGTAGTATAGAGAGTGGAGAGCACCAAGTTACTTAGAGTTCACTTCACTAGTGACCTATCGTGGACACACATCTCCTCACTTTGTCAGGTCGGCTGCACTTCCAGAGAAGACTGAAGCGGGCAAGGTTATCAGCCACCATTATGTCAACCTGGCCAACTGCATCACAGTGTGGTAAGGTGGCTGCAGAGAAATGAATTGGTGGTCAATCCACAGGATCAAAAGAGCACAGAGAGTTTCCCCACCCCCATCAACATGATCTACTGGGATCCTTGCCTGAAGAGGGAGCGGAAAATCATTGAGGACCCCTTCTACCCTGCACGCAGCACCTTTCAGCTGCTCCCTTCGGGGAAGAGATACAGGAGGATCAGAGCCAGCACCGCCAGGCTGAAGAACAGCTTCTTCCCACGGGGAGTGAGAACGATGAACCATCCGAGACTCATATTCACAAAACAATATTTATTTATTGATTTGTATGGATGAATACTTCCCCTGCATATGTATTGTCTGTCTGTCTGTGTGTAATGTCTAGCTATGTGTCTGTGTGTTTTGCACTGAGGACCAGAGTCGTACTTGTACAATCAGATGAAAAGAAACTTGACTTGACTCCAATGTGGGATCAGGTGCCCCCTCATTCCATCCCAATGTGGAACCATGGACTTCACCTGAAGTGTTGTTTCCTGCTGGCCCCCAGTTAAAGTTCCAACTAGCTGGTTCTTAGTTCAATGTTATTTTATATCCTGCTCCATACATTTCTTCCCATCTTTCTAGCTTCTTCTCACAAGGTTTTGTATATTATTTCTTTAGGATAATTTTTGTCAATGCTCTGAAGATCCTTCCTTATCATAATTTACTCATGGAATATGTAACTATGAATGTATTCGCACCTACACCTATATATTTAGCCAATAATAACGGTTGTGGTTGCCCATGGTTACTGCTCAGGCAGATGTTGCTATCAATGCAAATTTATAATGTATTTTTAATATGCTCTCTGCCAAGATAGCCAGGAGTTCAATATATAACCCCCTCAAAGCAAAAGTGCTTAATTTTCCTCTGAACATCCTTTTCCAGGTATCAGAATCGGACTTAGAATTCAATGTCATTATCATGTAATAGAATTTGTTGTTTTTGGCAGTGTCACTGATGCAAATATTGTTCTAAATTACATTTAAAAAATAAATAAATAGGGCAAGAAAATAAAAGAGGGTGAAGGTAGTGTCTGTGGTCCATTGTCTGATGGCAGAGGGGGAAGAAGCCATCCTTGTGTCACTGAGTGCTCATCTTCAGGCTCCTGGACATCTTTCTTGATGGTAGCAGAGTGAAGAGGCCTGGGTGGTGGGGGTGGGGGTCCTTGAGGATAGAGGCTGCTTTCTTAAGACACCACCTCTTGTAGATGTCCTCGATGGAGTGATGTTGCTGGCCGAGGTCACAACCCTCTGGAGCTTTTTTCCGGTCCTATGCATTGGTGCCTCCGAACCAGGCAGTGATGTAACCAGACAGAATGCTTCACAGATATTTTAGATTTATTGTCAGAGTACATACGTAATATCGCATATAACCCTGAGATTCTTTTTTTCCCGTGGGCCAGGCAGAACCGCCACTTATTAGTAATGCAAAAAATAAACTCTTCTCACCGTATACATGTAAACAAATAAAGAAATTACTCAGAAAGCAAAACTTAAAATAGCAACATTAAGCAAGGCAGGTGATTAGTTTTCCAGAAGTATAGAATACCTTTTGAGAATTTTCATGGAGTTGAAGGAACTCTATACTTGGGGTGGAAGGAAGAAAGCCATCCATTTCCCAGTGCCTTTCACCATCTCAAGATGCTCCCAATGCTTCTTTTCTCTTGAAGTGTGTGGATCTGTCGTAATGTGAAAACCATCTCTTTTGTGGCAGTTCCTCAGGGACATCAATTACCCAACCATTCAAAAATGTTCAATTTCCTCTTTAAATACCCCCAGTGTTAGAGCCTCCACAGATTCCAGGATTTGAGAAGATTTTTTTCCAACATATAGCACTGCAACAGGCCCTTTTGGCCCATGAGCCCATGCTGCTCAGTTACACCTAATTGATCTACAACCCCCGTATGTTTTGAAGGGTGGAAGAAAACTGGAGCACTGGGGAGAATGTACAAATTCCTTACAGACAGTGCAGGATTTGAACCCCAATCGCTGGTGCTGTAACTATGTGTTATGATAACCATACCACACTGTTCCTGTATAACATTCTTGTGGAGATGTCAGAGGAATGAGAAGAGGATGGGTGTAGGTTAGATGGAGAGATCAAAAAGGGAATTAGGCAGATGATGGGGATGGGTAATTGGAGAGTGGCTCAAGGTGATGAAGGTGGTGTTCACCTAGATCAGTGGTTTTCAAACAGCCCCCCCCCTCCAAACTCACATTCAATTTTAAGTAATCCCTATGCCATAGGTGCTCTGTGATTAGTAAGGGATTGCTTAAGGTGAGATGTGAGGGGAAGGGAAGGTTGAGAATCACTGCTCTAGATCCAATTGTTACTGAAATATTTGGCTTGAGAAAAATTGTCATTGGGCCATTTCCTTTGGAGTTCTGAAACAGTGCACATAACGAGTCAATGAGGTTGGTTTTTGAGCCTTTTTATTTCCACTCAAATCCCACCTTAAGCAATCCCTTACTAATCACAGAGCCCCTGTGGCATAGAGATTGCTTAAGGTGGAATGTGAGGTTAGGGGGTCAGTTTGAAAACCACTAACCTGAATGGGTGGTGGACAGAGAGAAGGTTTGGGAGATCATGTCAATGTGATGAAAGGACAAGGTCAGAAAGATGAAGGGCCAAAGGGCCAAGCTGGGAGGTGATGAGTGGATGCAGCAAACAGCTGGAACTGATGGGATCTGGCAAGTTGGGAAGGTGATGAGTGGACCAGATGGAGGTGGGCAGATAGAAACAGGAGAGGGAGGGGGATAGGGGTCCCAGCAGGTTGAGTGTGCGATGATGGGCAGATGGAACAAGGCAGGGGAGGGGAAGAAACTAGATAACAGGAGGGTTGGTGGGAGAGGGGTGGACAGAAGGATGTGGATGAGAGGCATTGAGTGGATCAGAAGAGAGGAAAATGGAGTATGAGCACCTGAAATTGGATAATTTCAGTTGTATGCTCAGAATTATTTTAGTTAATGCCCTGAATACTTGTACCCTGCATACTTGTAAACAAAATAATATTAGAATCAAAATAATTTACTTTATTAATGCGTTGCGAGCTCAGTCCTCAAGGCCAGTATTTATCATCTAGACATGACTCCCCCGTGAATTGTTTGTCCATTCTGCAAACAGCAATGTATCGATCATATTGTGGTGTGGAATTGGAATCATGCAAAAGCAGATCTCCGAAGGCATTAGTGACCCAGATGGATTGTTATCCAGTACTTCTTCCTGCTCATTCCTCGTGAGACTGGCTCTTTGTTCCAAAGATACGCAATTGGCGGAGTTTAAATCCCTCTCCGAGAGGTTATGCTGTGTAAAGCCGCAGTCCGTGTCTATTTCTCAGCATATGGTTCTATTCCTACCCCGCACTTGACTTTATCCAGATTCCCCTTGAATGCATCTATGGATTAGTTCAGACGCTCCATGGGAGTGGGTCTTATCGTCTCTAGATGAAGACATTTCATCTGAATTCTCTTTGCATTTATTACTGTCTCGTGTTTCAGATTCCCTGACCCGTTCTTCAATCCATATATTATACAGATAGATGCACTGTTATAGACAACCAGCTTTTGCATTGTTTGGCCATATGTTCCCAGCAGTTAAGATGATCAAATCTCGGATGGTTACCATAGCATCCACGATGGTAAACCAAGAATGATTGGCTTCAATCCAGTGTCAGATCGCGCTGAATGACACGGCAGAGAGCCAATGGCGAACAAGGTTGGCTCATTAAAGCAATGATGAATGGCAGCTATTGGCAAACGCTGTGAAGTTTAAAGCTGTCCTTGGCCGGTGCCGGAAAAGTTTCAGGGAGCGAGGAGGAGTCGCGAGGAAGCGTGCGCTGCCCGCGATGCTGGGATGCGCAATGAGAGCTGTCCACCCGCCGTGGTGCTGAAACACTCGCCAGGACCCGCTCGTCAAACTTGGGCAATTTAGCTCATGAGTTTTTTTCTCAACTCCGATGAAATGCAGAGGACTTACCGCCCCCGTAGCCAGGTTAATCCGTGATATCATGGCCCAATCGAACTTATCTTGAGCACATGTAATCTGCAGGAAACGAAAACATGGATCTATTTTACTGTAGAGTCCACGCGGCGCTTTATATTTCTTTCAACACTCACCAATAGAGACCACAAGGACGTTGGGGAAGAGAAAGGTCATTGAGTAAAGTTCTGATCCTACTCGGAGCGGCCTTAAGCTCCGTGATGATTGAAAGTGGAATTATTTAAGGTGAACTATTCGTAATAATAACAGCACATTGACGGTGGAATCATTTCTGGCGGAGTTATGGAGATAAGGAAAGAACAATTGAGGAAATTAGCAGGGGATGGATTGGGGCGCTTACACAGGTGAGTGGTTTTTTTTTGTTTAGAGAGAGAAACTGCAATATTATTTGGGGGAATAAAAGAGAATCGTTTGTCGCTTTCTTCGTGTGGTTTGAAAGCGATATTGTGTTTCTTCTCTGAACCATCCGGATGAGATATAAACATTCTCTATATTGGAATTAGTGAAGATTGTCTTTATGTAATGAACGTGTGCCAAACTGTACATTGTTTGTGTAATGGACGCGATCCCATTGGAAACGTCTAAGCAGACTCGCAGATTCCTCTACCGGCTCCTTTCCAGAATGTCTTCTCGTTCTGATCTCTTCTTCGTTTTAATTAATCGTCATTTTAAAATTATTCATTTGCAAGGCGAGAGGGGCTCAATATGAATAACGAATATTATAGGTTAGGAATGAACGGGTGGGTTTACTCTGGAAACTAGAATGCGGAATTTTTTTAACGAAAATTGCATCTAAAGTACTAATTATTGTGTGTTGCTTTCTTGTGACATTAAATTGTTCCCAAAAGCTTATCTTTTTAATGTTCGTGGGCCATACTCTCTCTGGCGAAAATGCTGATCAATTCACCTGTCCCTCACTCTCGACATTTAATATTCCTTATAAAGTGGATTTCTAACACGAAAAGAGGATTTTCACTTTCGGGTCCTCATTTTCTGCCATAATCGGGTCGCTTGCCCTCGAATCAAAGAAAAATGTAGGATGTCTCTTCAACACCCGCCAAGGATACGGCATTTTAACAAAGTCAAGCAAGGGCCTTGACCTTGCGGGAAGAGAAGTCTGTGCCTTTAACTCTGGAATGTAACATATATTGGCAATCCCATCTCTCCATGGAAGCAAAGAATCGACCACTTCGTAACAATTTCACCCCTTGCACCCTCCTTTCCAGTGTTGACACGTTCACTCCAGCCGGCCATTGACCTACACTCCTGACCTGGGTGTGTATTCACAAGTGTTGAGTGAATGTCGAACCATTAAAATACAGAAGGTTCTTTTCCGTAGATCTGCTTAATTTACATTAATATATACATTTCGTTTCATTTTGCTGTTAAATCTTAATAAGATATGACTAATGGCTTCAAAACACTCTATCGATTATTTTCCGTTAATTGCAATTTAATGTTTATACAATACTGTGGCCAAAAATCCCGTTGGAAACGCGATTTCCTGAATCATTATCTCATTTGAATTTCTCCCCCTTTTAGCTTCCTTGAAAATCACTCCCAGTCGAAAAAAAATCTTCGGGTGATAAATAATTTAAGCGAGCAAAGCATCTCCCCCACCCACTTCAAACCCATCCTTTACATGTCGGCCATCTGCACTCACAAAATCAGGGCAGATTTTGGTCCAACATATACAAATCCAACCCTGCTCCGTGTAATCTGCATCCATAAATGTTCTAGAGGGTGTAATATACTTAATATACTTGGTTAAAGGGATGATTATTGCCATGGTTCTACGAGGCCGACTGCGTTCAGTGTTTTTATTGCAATTCTGGAAGTGAAGTTGGAAATGCTGAGTGTCGAGAACATTGAGGTTTATTTTTAAAACGGCTGTTGGCGACTGGAGTAAAATCGTTTTCACATTTAAACCAATACACTCGTCATCCACTTTGGGGAATGGCGGTGCATACTTTGTGCCTGCGTTAGTTGGACATTGCACGAAATATATTAAACCGTGTCGAGCTCTGGGGGTTGGAGATATCCGCAAGACGCTCTGTTTGAGACAGTTGGTCAAGAGAAGTGTTTAAGGGCAAAAAATAACCTTGCAAGATTTATTTCTTGCTCCCCTTTTTTTAAAAAAAAAACGACTTACCAGTTTAACTAGTCTGATCAACCCAAAATTTTTACTCCTTTCTTCAACTATTACACTTTTGCAGAGCAGAACAATGAATGTACTCCGTTTAGAAAATATTTTTGATCAGATTTGCCCAGGCGGCGTGAATATAAGACAACGTTTCCCGTGGACAGCCCAACCCTCGCTATAAAGATTATGCGATTTCCTGAGTGCACCTTCTCGACGCCCATCTAAAAGCCCGTTGATACTGTCTTCAACCTGATGGTCTCGACAAAGGGCTCAGAGCCGAAACGTTGGCTGTCCCTTTCTACCCACGAGTGCTGTCCGACACCGACCTGCTGAGTTCATGCTTTTGCTCAAAACTCCAGCGTCCGCCTTCCTCCAACGAAGATAGAATTTAGGGTTGGAAACCGCCGCAAAAAAAAAGTCGAGAATTGTGTCTGACCACTCTGGAACTATTCACTCGTTCAAAATCCATTATTCCGTGGTAGACAGGCGAGGATGCAAAATCTGAACAAATACTGCTTTGCGTTCTAAAATTCACTTATCAGTAATCGGGAATATTGCACATTTACGGCGGTCAATCGCCTAAGGTTAACGATAACCATTAAATAATTCATAAGGTCAGTCAGCAACTGGCTAGATTTCGTTTGTGTGTGGCTGTTAAATTATAGAAACAGGATTTGGGAGTTGTGAGTCCAAATATCTGTAAAAGATTCGGCCTCAAGTGCGGGACCAATGTACAGCGGGTAAATCTGTCCACCGCTTTAAGCGCGTTGTTGTAGAAGTTCCCTTTCCTCTAGGAGCAAAGGTTTTAAGGGGAAAACTTTTTTATATCAATTATTTTGTAAGTATCATATTTGCTCGGGGAACTAGTTCCCAAAATACAAATGGAACGAAAAATGATGAAACGGCCTGAAATGGGTCAGCGTTTGATTGAAGTTCGTTTCCATTGCCACGTCACGTTCGATTTCTGTATTGAAGATTGTGCCCGGTGCCGGCTCGTTCCGGGGAGGATTGACCTCAGACATCTAAAGCCATCGAGGACTGGAGAAGGAGCTGCTGGCGCCACAACGGCCGGGAGAATTTCAATTTGTAAATCACCCCCCCCCCCCCCACCCCCTTCACTCTATGCACAACAAACAATTCCAGAAGTCAGCTCATCTCCAAAGATTCTCCAGAATCCCTTAACCTAATCCATTGTTCAATTCCTGCCTGTAACCGAGATCTTGACCATAATGTTCACAATGCAGTGAAGAGAAGCCAGTTCCGCGGATTCACACCGAGCTGATGTTGCATTTTAAACTTGACGCGGGGTGGTGAGTCGCCCAAGTCGAAACCCCTTATCCAACGTGAGCGGTGCACTCCCCTCACCGGAGATTTTGTTTCCTCAAGGACACCCTGGCCATGGGTGATGACGGCTGGCCTTTCCAATGTCACCAATATCCCAGAAATGGAGATGAATAATAGATCTTAGATTTCCACGTGATCTGATCAAGGCAGAATCTAATGGCTCTGGGGAACGCTGTTCAGCAATTTAGCCGCCCAGCAGCAGTGCAGGGACTATATATTTTTAAAAATGCCAAACCATCTTTGATTATTTTCCCCTCACAGCAGGGGAAAACTGATGATGTGCAGATCGGAATTAAATCTTCTTTCACAGTCTCCCCAAGATTTTTTATGGATATAGCCAGTGGAGTAGGGTCTTTGTTCCACCAGATGAGGTCGGGAACCAAATAGCCAATAGCCTTGAATTATTAGAATCAGAATTTATTGTCTTGAACATGTCTGAAATTCATTGTTTGTAGCAACATCACGGGTGCAAATATTCATATAAAGCACAAATGACAAAATAAATAAAAATAGTCCACAAAATAAGCCAAAGTGAGGCCGTGTCTGTGGTTCATTGTTCATCCAGGAATCTGATGGCGGAGGGGAAGAAGCCGTCCTTGTGCCCCTGGGTGCTCGTCTTCAGGCTCCTGTACCTTTCTCCAGAGGGTAGCAGAGTGAAGAGGGTTTGGCCAAGGTGGTGGAGGTCCTTCAGGATAGAAGCTGCTTTCTTAAAGACATCACCTCTTGTAGATGTCCTCGATGGACTGAAGTCTAGTGTCTGTGATGTCGCAGGCTGAGTTAACAACACTCTAGAGTTTTTTTCCAGTCCTGAGTGTTGGCACCTCCGTACCAATGCTGTGACCAGCCAGAATGATCATCACGGTACACCTGTAGAGATAGAGAGTCTTCAAAGTATAGCCACTGGCGGGCCTTCTTTGTGATTGCATCGACATGGAGGCTCCAGGACAGATCCTCAGAGATGTTGACACCCAGGAATTTGAAGTTCTTGACCCTCTCCACTGCTGACCCCCTCGATGAGAACTGGGTCGTGTTGATATGCTGGCTGATAAAGCGCGCGCGCGCATATGTGAGAGAGAGAATCAGATTTATCGTTATGAACAGGTCATGGTTTGTTGTATTGTGCAGAACAAGGTGCAAAATTGCTACAAATGACAATTTTGTAAATACAAGATTAAAAAAATAAATAACTTACAAAATAAAGAGAAAAAGTGAGATAGGGTCCATAGGTTCATTGTCCATTCAGAAATAATATGGCAAATGGAAAGAAGCTGCTTTAGTACCTTTGGGTGTTTGTCTTCAAGCTCCTGTACCTCCTTCCTGATGGGAATAGTGAGAAAATGGCATGGCCTGGGTTGTGAAGGTCCTTGAGGCTAGAGGCTGCTTTCTTGAGGCACCACATCTCAAAGGTGTCTTTACTGGAGTGAAGACTGGTGCCCATGATATTGTTGGCCAAGTGTACAACCCTCTGTAGTCTTTTCCAGTCCTGTACATTGGCACCTCCATACCGGGCAGTGATGCAACCCGTCAGAATGCTCTCCATAGTACATTCCAAATCTCCTCAAGCACCTCACAAAGAGTATCCGCTGATGAGCCTGCTTCATAATTGCAGCAACTTGGAGGCTCCAGGATAGATCTTCAAGGATGTTGGCATGCATAAATCTGAAGTTTTTTACCCTCTCCACTGCTGACCCCTCGATGGGGACTGGTTTGTGTTCTCCTGGATTCTCCTTCCTGAAGTCCACATTCAATTCCTTCATTTTACTGACACTTTTTACAGTGTAAGGTTGTGGTTGTCTCACCGCTCAACCAGCTGATCTATCTTCCTCTTGCCGTCTGCGATTCTGCCGACAACCGTGGGGTCATTGGGAAATTTGTAGCTGGTATTTGAAGCATTCCCGGGCACACAGCCAAGAGTATGTAGTGAGCAGAGCAGTGGGCTAAGCGCATATCCTGGAGGTGAGCCTGTGTTTATTGTCATTTCCAGGAGGGGAGCTGCCCTTGAACTAGTGCTATGATGTTGTTATGTAGGGGACTGTTAGGGAGTTACAGGACTCCTGATGCAAAGTCACTATTGAATCAGACCAGATAATTGCATCAAAACTTCACTTGCAAAATGGTTGTCAGCAGAATGTCTGACACCAATTGTTGTGTAACTCAAATGGTGGAATAATCTTCTCTCTTCGATTCTGGGCCTGTCTTTTGACAGTACTTTACCTCTATAATTAACTTTAAATCTAAATTTAGATATACAGCCCATGCCACCCAATTACACCCCATTAACCCACACCACTCCCCCCCCTCAGTAAGTTTTGAATGGTGGGAGGAACCAGAGGCCCCAGGGAAAACCCACGCAGACATATGGAGAATGTGCCATCTCCTTACAGACTGTGCGAGGTTCAAACCCCGGTCCCGATTGCTGGTTCTAAAACAGTGTTGCGCTGATCACGATGCTAATCTGCCACCCCCCAAGATGCTGGAGGAACTCAGCCAGTCTCGCAGCGTCCAGAGGAGGTAAAGATATATTCCTGAGCCCTTCTTCAGGGAATCTCTTGTCACTTTGTTGCCAGGGTTCAATTTTTCTTCAGTGAGTTTGGTCACTGGAACAGAGAATCTTTGCCAGAGGTTGTAGACATGATCAGATACATTGTTTCCACCAGGTGCCACTCTGTCCTCTGCATCTCGACTCACATCGGCTCTGGAGCTAACTCTTACTCCAACCCACTTGCTACCCACACAAGCGAATGTGTCAAGGAAAATAGTGGCAGTTGCTGTTCCATTTCAGCCTTTTGATGGGAACCACTGAAAAACAGGTGCAGACCATTCAGCCCTTCTCCTTCCCCCATACTCAATAGTTGTATCTTGAAATGCACCCAGTGCCTGAAACCTGTTCAGCAACTAACCCCCTCTCGGGCCCTGTGTGTCCACAGTTTCTGCTCTCTGATGGAGGCATTTTGCCATCTCTGTCCAAATGAGCAACTGTCTCAAGTTCCAGTTTACATTTATTCTCACATGTCCTGAGATGCAGCG
This sequence comes from Narcine bancroftii, assembly GCF_036971445.1. NCBI lineage: Eukaryota > Metazoa > Chordata > Chondrichthyes > Torpediniformes > Narcinidae > Narcine > Narcine bancroftii. Next base: position 66,320,573 of record NC_091481.1, read on the forward strand.
AGGAAGGTTGTTTTGGAAGCAGACCAGTAGACTGCTCAATAAGTAAGGCACAGTGGAGAGGTGCAGGGTTAGAGGGAGATCAGTTATAGAGGAACGACAGCATAATTTTACAAATTTGGGGCTCATTCAGGAGGCCAGTAATAGCTGAGAAAAAATACTGTCCTTGAATCTGGTGATGCATGATCTCATAGTCCTGAAACTTCTTCCTGGCAGGAGAAAGGTTGAGAGAATATGGCTGGGGTGGGATGAGCCTTTTAATATGCTGGCAGCTTTTCCAAGGCAGTGGGAGTTAGAGATGGAGCCGATGTCTTGTAAGATTGTGTTAACTGGTTCGAGAAATGCCAGCTGGGGGAAGTATCTGTCTCTCCCCATCAGAACGTTGTAAGCTTTAACTATATTTCATCAAATGCTTCTAAATTCTAACCTTGGAAACTGCTGTTGGAAAACTGATCATTTCCATAAACCGAGATATCCTGTGACATCGGGGAAATTTGACTCTTGAAGAAACACCAGATGTAAAGAGAAGGAACAAATTTTTTTTTCCATGATTTATATGAGGTCCCTCTTCCTGACCAATAGAACCATCCATTTCAGAATTCTTCACAATGGAGATGACATCATTAGCTTTGAGAATACCTGGAATCTTTTCCTACCATCTCTTCCAAAAGAAAGCCATATGCTCGGAAAGTTGTGTTCAGGGTAAAAAAAACTAACAAAAATTGTTTCTAAAATTGGAGGCAGATGACCACAGCAGAATAAGGGCGTAATGATTAGAATATATCGAAAACCAAGTCAGTGCCAAAGGTTTTAGTTTGCATGTATCAATGCACAATTTGTAACAATATTATCTCTCTCCAAATTCAACTCTTACTCCAGATTACAACACAAATATCAAGATTTACGGTTCAATGGAACATGAGATAAGCTTTCGGAGGTTATGCCACTTGGATCAAGTGTTGAACCAAGGCCTCTTTTGGTTGAATGAGATATTGTGAATTTCGGGTGGGCACGATTGGCATAGCATTTAGCGCAACGCCTTTGTAGTGCCAGCGATGGGACTGGACCGGGGTTTGAATCCCGTGGTGTCGCTAAAGTGTTTGCATGTTCTTCCCGTGTCTGCATGGGTTTCCTCCGGGAGCTCCTGTTTCCTCCCACCGGGTGTAGGTTAATGGGGTACAGATTGGGCAGCATGGACTCGTAGGGCCGAATTGACCTGCTGCAGTGCTGTACGTCTAAATTTTTTTTAAAAAGAGTGAAAGTGAGCTGATAATATTCATTGTTCAATTACTCTTTCTCAAACAATTTACTGGGTCACTTTAGGAGTTACTGTGCACAAACTGCAGCGTGGCTTGTACTGAAACATTAATTACCTTTTGTTTCCTGACCAGCTGAATTTATCATGATACAAATCAACAAGATGTTTGAATCCCATTCCTGACAAAGGCCTCACCCCCTAAACATTGGCTGTCTTTTTTTTAATCTTACACTTGCAGCCCAGTAACAGGCCCTTTTGGCCCACAAGCCCGTGCCACCCAAATACACCCAATCCGGAGCACCCGGACAAAACCCATGCAGAGACGGGGAGAACGTACAAACTCCTTACAGATTCAAACCCCGGGACCGGCACTTTTCCATATTGTACTGGACCTCCACATCGACAGAATTTCTTCTTTACCAAGATAGTGCAAACTGTTTCTTTGCTCATTGTGACTGTGTCTAGGAGAGATCCTTGAGCAGGCCACATTGACCCTTAATCTCCAAGATGCCATAGACAACTTTTTTTCAGAAGATTTGCTTCCTGATTAGAGATTATGATCAACAACTTCAAGCTCAGCACAAAGATAATTTCAGATGAGCTGTGTCATAGAGGAAGTTGGAAAAAAAATTACATTCACTTTTATTGAATTTAGCACATTTAATTGAATAAAGATGCTGACACTTTGCATTAGTACAACTGACCTAAAAATGTATTGCCACTGATTTTCATTTGTACTCAGCATCTGATGCCCCTCATGTCAGTGTCCAACAATAGTCATCCGGCATTCATGGATTCCATTGTCGCAATGTCCTGGTGAAACCTTTCACCACGTTCGTCACTGACCGCACCAAGATTGGCAGCGATGAAGTCTGAGTAAGAATGCAGAAAATGAATGTTTAATGACGTGTTACATTGCATGTATGCTTGAAGTAGACTTTAAATAAAACAAGAAATCACAAAAATAGGTTATAGCTAAAAAAATGGTGGGTGATAGGAAATTTGAAGGTGATTTTTGTGAATACACCTAAAAGTCTTCAGGAAGCAAAATCTTCGTTGTCAAGGAAGATGGTTGATGAAGCCCTGCTCTCTATGACAGTGTAGTCGAGATGCTTTCTCGTGGTTTTAGGAATTTCCGCCCAATAATGAGGGAGAAGTGGCTGCATCTGCGAAGAGAGCCAAAGACAATATATCTGGTCAATGACCCTTCATCAGAACCATTCCGGGACTTGTAGCTCGATTGTTCTCCACCAGGTAAGACGAAGCTGTCACTGCCCTTGGGGTAGAATCACTGTGCTAGCGATTTACTCGAGCGCAAAACTATTATCACTGTGTATCAGAGTGTGGCCGTTCCTTGCAGATCCACTGTCCTGAAATTCAGTGCAAACATTTTACAATTGGCAGAAGTAAAGCGCAAAAGTCTGCAGACACCATGGTTGAAGTAAAAACACCATGCTGGAGAAACTCAGCTGGTCAGTGTGCTTTATGTAGCAAAGATAAAGATCTTCCTTTTTCTGGCCATCCATCCCTCAGAATGACGATGGTTCCTTTCAGTGAGTTTGTGGGGTTTGGTATGAGGACACCCCACTCCTCAGAAAGGAGCAGGATTTGGGTGAGTAGGGGGGTTGCACAGGTCCAGACCCACCCTGCCGACATCTCCAAGGTGGATCCAGTGGCATGGTGAGCTCCAAGGAGGCTGGGGGAAGTCCTGTTGCAGTGAACGGCCAGTCCAAGGTTCAATACAAGGGATGCCCTTTCCAAGCTTCATGGCATGTGTTGGCTAGATGGCCATTGACCCTATAAGAGGGTTCATCTGCCCTTTGACCTGCAGGGTGTCTAGCCACCCTCCGCACCAGGCAAGCCTGGTGGGGGAGCCGGTTTACTCGCCTCCCACCCAACCACGTGACAGGCAGTGGTTACATGGTACCAGAAGCACTCTGACCAGTGACCCGACTTTAAAGATAAAGATAGATAACCTTTAACAGATGGGGCACAATGAGAGAGAATCCCGCAGAACTCCCTTCAGAGAGCAAAGGAGAAGTACATAAAGGACACTGTTTGAGTTTCTCCAGCATTGTGTTTTTACTACAAACCTATGGATCATCTTTAAATGGGTGGTTTTTCATTGTTCTCACTGTAAGTCACTCCTGGTCCAGGTAAGTGGCAAAGGAACTAAAGGGCAGTTGATGGTGTGTGTAAGAGAGAATAGATTGCAGGATAACAGATCAGAAAATGGTGGCTCTCCCAGCTGGTGTGGGCAAATGTCCTCCTGCTGCCTGCAAGTGAATTTTACGTTTCCAACTCTTTTGATCGAATCCTTGTTTCAGTTCGACTATCAAGTGCAGATTTCTTTCTGTTTTTTCACTGAGCAGAGGTTTTGTCCTGTGCTTGTTTTTACTTTGAGTGGGGATAGGTTTCTGGCTCTCCCCAGTTCTTTACTAGAGTGCCGATACCTCTCATAACCCAAGCATCCCCAGATGCCCATGAGCAGTTGTCCTCGCAGAAGGAGATTAACAATTACACAAAGCTGCAGCAGCTTTGAATTTTAACTCTGTTGGCCCAGGTTTCCTGAGAGCTCAGCAGGGAGAGCAAACACAGCAGCATTGGACTGAAAGGGGATTGGCCTTTGGAGCACACACCTCCCAGCTTGAGTGACAGTTCATCCTGTGTGTGGGGTGCTATTGCCTCGAAGACCTTCTTGGTCCATGCACCTTTGGATCCAACCACCCATTGGTTTTGCCTGTGCTGGAATGCCACAGGATATAGGAGCTGAAGTTGGTCAAGTCTGCACCGCTGTTCCATCATGAGCTTATTCGTTCTCCCACTCAGCCCCGCTCCCCAAAACCTTCAAATTTAAATTTGGGCATACAACATGGTAACAGGCTCTTCATGAGCCTGCACCGATCACACCCAACCCCTGGTGCATCTTGAACAGTGGGTGGAAACTAGAGCACCGACATGGGGAGAACGTACAAACTCCTTACAGACAGTGCGGGATTTGAACCCAGGTCACTGGCGCTGTAAAGCACTGCACTAACCGCTACGCTAACCATGCCATCTATTCAGATACCTATCAATCTTTGCCTTAAATACACCCAACCACCAGGCCTTCACAGCCACCAGTGGTAGCAAATTCCAGAGGTTCACCGCTCTCTAGCTAAAGAAGTTCCTTCGGGGCTTTGTTTTAAATGGATGTCTTTCAATCCTGAAGTTGTGTCCTCTTGTCCTTGACTCCCATACCATGGGAAACAATTTTGCCACATCTACTTTATCAACATTCAAAATGCTTCTATAAGGTTCCCCCCCCCCACCCCCCCCCTGTTCTTCTGAACTCCAGGGAGTACAGCCCAAGAGCCGTGAAATGTTCCTCCTGCGCTAATCCTTTCATTCCAAGAATTATTCTTGGGGATACCGAGGAGATAGTCTCCCCACAAGTTTGGAGACCCAGGTTCAATCCTGACCTTGGATCCTGTCTATGTGGAGTCTGCTTGTTCTCTGGTTTCTTCCCATATCCAAAAGGAGCAGCAGGTTAAATCTCTGCTGCAGATTGTCCCTGTTGTGTGAGTGAGGGGTAGAATCTAAAGGGTTTAATGTGACTATGGAGAGAATGAAATGGGTTTAAAAGTTGAATTAGTGAAAATGAACAGTTGAGTGTCAGTAGTGAGTGGCCCAAGGGCCTGTTTCTGTGGCATTTCATTCAAGAATTCTAACCCACTTTGGGCATCCACTGGAAAAGGCCAGGGAACTCTAGATATGGTTCCCCTCACAAAAATAAGAGCAGCAAACATTGTAGCATTTCATCCCTTTCCAAACATCACAGATTATAATGACACTTAAGTGTATACTTGCCATAAATGTAACAGAATGTATCGCAGCTGTTGCGACATTGAGGAGACATTTCTGCCGTATTGAATATTCCTGAAGACAATAAATGCTACTGTTAAGTACACTCGCTGTGCTATTGCCTGAAGAACTTGTGCATCAACATGTATTCAATCTATAATCAATGTAATGCACTGCATCTGTATATGTGAGCTGCTTTTATAGCCTGTCTGCATCTATCTCAGTGGTTTTCAAACTGCCCCCTCTAATCTCACATACCATCTTATGTAATCCCTATGCCATTTGTGCTCTGTGATTGGTAAGGGTTGCTTAAGGTGGTATGTGAATGGAAAGAAAAAGGTTTGAAAACCACTGTTTCAATCGTCCCTAATTGACTCATTATGTGCACAGATTCAGAACTCCAAAGGAAATGGGCCAATGACAATTTTTCTCAAGCAAAATATTTCAGAGGTTCTCAACCTTCCCTTCCCACTCACATACCACCTTAAGCAATACTTTACCAATCAACAGAGCATTTATGGCATAGGGATTGCTTAAGGTGGAATGTGAATTTAGGGGGGCAGTTTGAAAGCCACTGATCTATCCTGACTAAGCATGCCCAGGCCTAAGACAGCATTGGCATAGCACCTGCACCAAGTGCATGCCTAGGGATGCTTGGACTGACCAAAACATCTGGCTTTGTGGGCAATGCACTAGTAACTAGTGGAACTATTTATTTGAAACATTAAGGAGATTAAATTTTGGTATTGGCTTTATATCATGGATTAAATTGATTGATAGTCCCCGCTAATAATAACCAATTTAGGTTGCTTAGGGGAACTAGACAGGGATGTCCCCTTAGCCACTTGCTATTTGATCTAGCTTTAGAACCTCCAGCAATAGCCCTTAGAGGCTCTCATGAGATTCAAGGGATTGTCAGAGATGGAGTAACTCATAACGTTTCTTTGCAGATGACTTATTAGTTTATATTTCAGATCCTGAAAGATCTACCCAGCTACGTTATCTGTGTTTGCTCAAATCAGCTCTTTCTCTGGATATAAATTAAACCTTCATAAAAGTGAACTTTATTCTGATTAATATGCAGGTCCTTATCTACACTAAATTTCCAGTAAAGATTTTCAGAGATAATTTCACACAATTTTAGGATTAAAATTACTAAACGATTTTTAAAAAAATTATATAAACTCAATTTTTCTCCTCCATTCGAGTATGTGAAAGTCTTTTTCTAGATCAATGGTTCTCAACCTCTTCTTTCCACTCACATCCCACTTTAAGAATTCCCGATCCCATCGATGCTCTGTAATTAGTAAGGGATTGCTTAAGGTGGGATGTGGGTGGAAAGAAAAAGTTGGAAAACCACTGTTTTAATGTATCTCGTTGACTCGTTATGTGCACCGTTTCAGAGCTCCAAAGGAAATGAGCCAATGACAATTTTTCTCAAGCAAAATATTTCAGTAACAATTGGGTCTAGAGCAATGATTCTCAATCTTCCCTTCCCACCCACATCCCACCTTAAGCCATCCCTTACTAATCACAGAGCGCTGATGGCAGAGGGATTACTTAAGGTGGTGTGTGAGTGGAACAAAAAAAGGTTAAGAACGACTGTTTGAGATGGTCTTCAATAGGTCATTTTAATGCAGTTAAAATAATAATATTACCTAAGTTTTTTTAATATCTATTTCAAGTGATTCCAGTTTTCATCCCAAAATCTTTTTTGATAATATTGACTCAAAAGTTTCTTTCTATATTTGGAAGAACGGAAACTCCAGAATTAGTAAATTTCATTTAGAAAAATTGTAAAAAGATGGAGGTAAGGCCCTACCTAATTTTAGATTTTATTACTGGGCTGTTAATATTTGTTATTTAACTCTTTGGATTTTTAAAATTCTGACAAATTGGATTGTCCATTTGAATTGAGATCTATACAGCGGTATTCAGTGACCTCTTTATTGGGTACCTCTCTTCCATTTAGTTTTTCCAAGATCAATAAGGATAAATCTAATCCAACACTCAAACATAGATTGTGAATCTAGTTCCAAGTTAGGAAATGTTTTCATTTTTTTAAAAACTTTGTTTTATCTAGTGCTATCTCAGAATATTTTTGACCATGAATAATTGATCAATCTTTTTCTATATGGAAAATCAAAGGTGTTATTTATTTTGGAAATTTATTTAAGGAAGGTTGTTTAATGTCTTTTGAACAGCTGGCAAGTAAATATGACTTACCAAGTATTCATTATTTTTAGATATTTACAGATTAGAAACTTACCATATTACTGGACTTTCCATTTGTATATCCACCAGCTGATTGATAATATTTTCCAAATGAATCCTTCTCAGAAAGAGTTAATTGGAATTATATATAATACTTTATTGAAATTACATCCAGTACAATGATACGATTAAAAAGGCTTGGGAACTGGAATTTGCAAGACCCTTATTGGAGAATCTATGGGACAAGATTCTTAAACTGGTAAATACATCTTCAATATGTGCCCGACATTCATTAATCCAATTCAAAGTGGTGCATCATGTTCACATGTTCAAAGATAAGCTGGCTTGTATCTTTTGTGACAGATGCAAATTTGACATTGCTACATTGACACATGTTTTGGTCTTGTCCATTTTTAGAAATCTATTGGAAAGAAATTTTTAACATTTTTTTCAACTCTACTCCAGGTGGAGCTACGACCCAATCCAATAACTGCTCTTTTTGGGGTTATTGAACCAGATGTACAGATTATTTCTGTACCTGCTCAATGGGTCATGGCCTTCATTGTTGACTGGAAGAGTCGTCTTATTCAAATGGAAAAATTCTAGATCTCCAACAGAGTTTTGATGGTTCTCTCATATTGTGTCCTGTTTAAGTTTAGAAAAAAATTAGATATCATGTATTTGATTGATCGGCAAAATTTGAAGATACATGGTGACCTTTTATGTCTTATTTTCATTTGATGCCACTGTTTTTAATGTGATTAGATGTTCTCACTCTTCCAGATGAGATCTAGAATCAAAAACATCAAAATATATGTAAACCCCAGGATAAGCAGCTCAGATGGGGTTTTGTTTTGGTTAGTTTTCTTTTTTATTTAATAGAATAGGTTGGGTGGGGTTTTTTATTTAATACTTTTGATGTCTTTTCTGTCTTCACCCAGAGCAGTGGAGGGGGGACCGAGTTTATACTGTTTGAAGTTCTATCTTGAAATATATATACATAAGTCATGTTGTATTTTCAGTTTCGTTCCCTCTTCTTCCATTGTTACTGGATTTATTATAAAAACCATTTCAAAAGAGAACACAAACCTGGAGAAACTCAGCAGGTCAAACAGGGCACTTCATACAGCAAAGATAAAGATTCATAACCAACATTTCAGGCTTGAGCCTTTCATCGAGCTGTGGAATTTTAAAAACTTCCTCAGGGCAGGCATCCCTGGAAGAGATTTTGCAGAGTTTTGCAATAAACAGAAGTAAAACATGAAAGTCCACTGTGATTGAAGTAAAAACACAATGCTGGAGAAAATTAGCCGGTCAAACAGTGTGTAGCAAAGATGAGCCCAAAACATTGGTTCTGCATCTTTATCTTTGCTGCATTAAGTGCACTGGTCGACCTGCTGAGTTTCTCCATCATTGTGTTACTTCAAGCGCAGTGTCCGCAGACTTTCATGTTTTGCTCCCATCACAGCTGATCTCCTTGTTTAGGTGTCTGACGGAACTCTGAAGGTCAACTTGTTAAACAACAAGGATGAGAAGGACACCAGCATCTTTGCCCACTTTAGTGCGCTTCACATAACATCTGTAAAGAGCCATAATTCTCCCTGCAAGGGCACGCTGACATTGCTGGCACAGGAAGTCTTTAGTCAGCATGCATCGAGGTGTGGAAGGAACTGGTTGCGTCACAGGCCAGGAGCTGTTCATGGCATCTGAGGTTTCTGCAGGTTTTATCGATTAAACCAAATTGTCTTTGTCTACAGTAAACCTAGTTCTTACAAAACACAGCCCAGGTCTGTCACACCCTCACCCTCTATACAGGCTCCACCAACACAGCCCAGGTCTGCCACACCCTCACCCTCTATACAGGCTCCACAAACACAGCCCAGGTCTGTCACACCTTCTATACAGGCTTCACAAACAGAGCCCAGGTCTGTCACACCCTCACCCTCTATACAGGCTCCACAAACACAGCCCAGGTCTGTCACACCCCCACCCTCTATACAGGCTCCACAAACACAGCCCAGGTCTGCCACACCCTCACCCTCTATACAGGCTCCACAAACACAGCCCAGGTCTGCCACACCCTCACCCTCTATACAGGCTCCACAAAAACACAGCCCAGGTCTGCCACCCCCTCACCCTCCATACAGGCTCCACAAACACAGCCCAGGTCTGTCACACCTTCTATACAGGCTTCACAAACAGAGCCCAGGTCTGTCACACCCTCACCCTCTATACAGGCTCCACAAACACAGCTCAGGTCTGCCACACCCTCACCCTCTATACAGGCTCCACAAACACAGCCCAGGTCTGCCACACCCTCACCCTCTATACAGGCTCCACAAACACAGCCCAGGTCTGCCACACCCTCACCCTCCATACAGGCTCCACAAACACAGCCCAGGTCTGTCACACCTTCTATACAGGCTCCACAAATACAGCCCAGGTCTGCCACACCCTCATCCTCCATACAGGCTCCACAAACACAGCCCAGGTCTGCCACACCCTCACCCTCTATACAGGCTTCACAAATGCAGCCCAGGTCTGCGACACCCTCACCCTGTATACAGGTTCCACAAACACAGCCCAGGTCTGTCACACCCTCACCCTCTATACAGGCGCCACATACACAGCCCAGGTCTGCCACACCCTCACCCTCTATACAGGCTCCACAAATGCAGCCCAGGCCTGTCACACCCACTACATAAGCTCCATAGGCAAAGCACAGCCCAGGTATGTCACACCCATTAGAGCTTAAGACATAGGAGTGGAATTAAGCCATTCAGCCCATTAAGTCTGCCCTGCCTTTCCATTGTGGCTGATTTACAATAGTTTTCATCCCCTCTCTCCTATCTTCTTCCCATAACCCTTTATCCCCTTCCTAATCAAGAACTTGATAAAGGATTGAAGAACAAAGGGTGAGTTCCGTCCAATGTCCAATCCATTTACTACACCGCAAACTGTATCATGTAAAAGCAGATCTGGCCTTGAGCAGACAGGCGATCAGGTGTGCCTGCACTGCATAAGTTGGTGAAAGTTATCTTCTCCTTTCATTGCCAAACCAGAAGACATCTTCCCTGCTTCACTGGTTTGTGGGAGGAGTAGAACTTAAAGGCTCCTCACCCCAAAAATCATCAGATGTTCCCCCCCCCCCAAAACCCCGACATCCTGTGCTGGACAAGATTGACTGACTGACCAGGATGCTCACTGACCATAGAACATTACAGCACAGAAACAGGCCCCTTCGGCCCATCAAGCCTGTGCCAAACTATTTTTCTGCTGAGTCCCACTGACCTGCACCCAGTCCATAGCCCTCCATACCCTTCCCATCCATGTACTTGACCAAATTCCTAAATGTTAAAATGGAGCCCTCATTTATCACTTCAGCTGGCAGCTTGTTCCACACCCCCACCGCTCTCTGTGTGAAGATGTTCCCCCTAAACTTTTCCCCTTTCACTCTTAACCCATGACCTCTGCTTTGTATTTCACCTAATTTCAGTAGAAAAAGCCGACCTATCTCTCCTCATCATTTTAAAGACCTTGATCAAATCTCCCCTCACTCTTCTACGCTCCAGGGAATAAAGTAATAGCCTGTTTAACCTTTCCCTGTAACTCTGTTCCTGAAGTCTGGGCAACATCCTTGTAAATCTTCTCTGCACTCTTTTAATCTTATTGACATCTTTCCTGTACTTCGGTGACCAGAACGGCACACAATGCTCCAAATGTGGCCTCACCAATGTCTTATACAACTTTACCATGACATCCCAACTCCTGGACTCGACACTTTGATTAATGAAGGCCAATATTGCAAAAGCTCTCTTTACAACCCTGTCCCCCTGTGACACCCTTTCATAGAATTATGTACTTGGGTTCTCACATACAGATTTGAGCCCCCCCCCAACCAATTCTTTGCCTGTTCAAGGTTCCAGCAGCTGCAGTGTTTTTTCCAGAACCCAGACCCAGTGACAATATATTTCTCCACAGCCCGATCCTTCATTGTACCACCCAGTCTGACTACTGTTATTTCAGCTCGTCTTCTTGCCACAATAGCAGGATTTTATTTTTATTTCCTCCAATGCCCCAAACTCTGCCTCTTTAAACTACACAAGATATAGGAGCAGAAGTCGGCCCATCGAACCCACTCCACCATTCTAATCAGGAGCTGATCTATCCTTCCACTCAGCTCCTCTCCTCAGCCTTCTCTCCGTAAGCCTTCATGCCCCAACTGATCAAACACCTGTCAGTCTCTGGCTTGAACACACCCAAAGACCTCACTTCCACGGCCGCCCATGGCAACCAGTTCCACAGACTCACGACCCTCTGACTAAAGAAATTGTTCCGCATTTTTGTTTTAAATTGACATCCTTTTATCCCCAAGTTGTCCTGGACTCTCCTACTGTGGGAAACATCTTGTTTTATTTCCAACTCTTCATAGTTCATCAGTATTGTTTCTCTCTTCATTGCTTTTTGCCATCTTGATTCGTGTTTCAGAATCAGAATTTTTATTATTGTCATGAACAAGTCATGAGATTCAACGTTTTGTGGCAGCATCACAGGGCAAACATTCATATTATGACCAACGTTACTCTATTTAAAAAGATTTAAAGAATACGGCACGAAAAGTGAGGCAGTGTCTTTGGTTCATTGATCATTGATCTGTTGGCAGCGGGGAAGAAGCTGTCCTTGTGCCGCTGACAGCTCGTCTTCAGGCTCCTGTACCTTTATCCCGATGGTGGCAGAGTGAAGAGGGCACGGCCTGGGTGGTGGGGGTGGCCTTTGAGGCTGATTTCTTTTTAAGACACCGCCTCGTGTCCATGTCTTCGATGGAGTGAAGTCTGGTGCCCGTGATGTCGCAGGCCGAGTAAACAACCCTCTGGAGTTCATTCTTGTCCTGAGAGTTGGCGTCTCCGACCCAGACCTAATCACCTGAAACTCCTCACAAACCTGGCGAGCCTTCTCCCTGATTGCACTGACATGGAGGCTCCAGGACAGATCCTCGGAGACATTGACACCCAGGAATTTGAAGTTCTTGACCCTCTCCGCCACTGAGCCCTCGATGGGGACTGGGTCCTGCCTTTGTGTAAAATTTCTAGCATCTGCAGAATTTAGCTTCTACCACTATCACACTGAAGAGTCAGAGCACTGACTCGTGATATTAATGGCACATTGAAAGTATACGTTATTTAGTCATTAGGAAAAAATGGCAGCACTGTCGGAACTGCTCCAACTGCAGACCTGGGGGGTAGCGGAGACACACCGCTGCTCCGCGGGGTCCTACTGCCTAGTCCAGCTGCCGATAGCTCCCTGCAGGCTTTGAATGGCCCGTTAAAATACCGACAATGTTTTATTTCAAATCCTGCAACTGCGGGGCCTGGGCCCAAGACAGTGGTGCCTGTGCTGTCAGTGGCCTTGAGGGATTGCAGACTCCGGGGAATTAGAGGACTGGTGCAGAAGGAGGAGCAGAGGAGATGACCCTGCAGGTCGGCGACCACGGTTGAGGAGCACAAGGGGCTCTGAGGCTGGATAACCCACAGGCTGTGGGCAACTTGCAGCCAAAGGGCTCGCTCACACCAGGCTGCGGACTGCTGGAGACTGGCTCGAGGCTGGCTGAAGGGGTATCAGAACTGGGATGTGGTGGGGGTGGGGGGGTTGCTGGAGGTTTCCTGATCGTGTCAGAGTGTAGCATGAATAAAAGCTCTCCCGGCTGGAGGGAGAACAAGCACTTTTATTAGCATAACTGAGGGCACGGTCTAACAGCCATCTTCAGAAGGGATCCAGGTTTAGGCGGGAAACCAGGTTCATATGTGAGCTGGTGGGGGTGGAGCCAGCCCTCAGCTCAACACCTAACCAATGAATTCCAGTTCACTGCCCAGGGGTGTGCATCTGGACCTCAAGTTGTGGATGGTTTGGTCTGAAGCTGTGGAGGCTGAAGAATCCACAGACACTCAGTGACTCTGGGTGGGTGAGGGGGACCTCTCTTTTGCTTCTCTTTCTCTGGCTGAAAGGGGCAACAAGCAATTACCGCTGATGGCGAATTCTTGCTTCACAGTAAACTCAAGTAAATTTCATGTAATAGCATATTTTCTGTTTTATTACATGACAATGAACTAATCTTGGAGATTCTATATCGACCAGTTGGAGAGTCGTGGTCTAGAGAAAGTGTCTCAAATACCACAAAATGTTTACACAACTTGTATATTTAAGTTTGAGATCAAATAATGGATTTAAAAAAATTATTTTCCTCTATTGCTGTCGTGATACAACCACCGGCCGACTGCAGGGGGCGATCTCTATACCTGCAGGTGGACCACCTAAGGACTGACTCCACAGACCCAAGTATAGGCCTGAACCGGCCCCTCCTGAGCCAGTCACTCGGGAGCCACCACAGCTGAAACTGGTGTGTGCAGACTTTTAGCAGAATAAAGCCTGTAGTGCAGTCTTTTGCGTTTTGTGTTTGCTTGGCTGCTACCACAGCACTAATCACCAACATGCCTCAGAACTCAAACTACCATCTACGAGCTGCGAATGTAATGTAGATGGAGCTGTTCTCTCAATGATTAGATGGCCTGCGCTTCAAACGTTCATCTATTTTTATCTTCAGTTTTGTGGGATCCTTGATCCACCTTTAATCCTGATTAGAGTGCAGTGTGTCTTTGCAGAGCAGTCCTGTGTTTATCGAGATTGATTATTTCCGCCCCATAAATAAAACCTGTTCGCAGATTAATCTTCTTCAGTGCTAAAACCACTCATTCCCATGGCGTTAATGACTCGTTGAAAGTGGGCATGGTTCTCTCCAGCTTCTATGAAATCTCATTGCTCCAGGCTACTGAGTTTCCAGCAATGAGCAGGGGTTTTACAGTGAATCTTTACAGTCGCGAACGAATGGGGCGTGGAGGGAAAGGGGGCTACTATTGGCGTGCGCTAAGTTGACAGGCGTTTGTTTAAAATGAAGTTGGGAGAAGCCTCTTCACCCACAGAGAGAAATGACAGGTGTGGAGTTCAGTCCCATGGGGAGCGGGTGAAGCAAAGTAACACTCGTGTTCAAATCAGGTTTTCTAGGAGACGAGAGGACGTTCAATAGGGTGAGAGGAAGAGACGAGGCTCACGTGAAGGTTGAGGCTCACTAGCAGAACCAAATAGACGTGGTGTAGACCAACCTTTCACTACCTCTTATCAGCTGTACCCTATCTTAGGACTCTGCTCAAAGTATATGGGCCTCCTTCCCGGTTTTGATTTCTTCCTTACTTCTCACCTTTCGACTACTTGAAAAAACATGAGGTGAAAAGAAAAGGAGGCTTTTACTTAAATGTGCCATGGCACCCACCACCCCCCCCCACCCACCCACCCACCGGGAGGGTTAGGGTCATAGGGACCCCACTGAGAAAGACTGGTGTTAATGGCTTGGTACCAGGTGACAGTGCTGTGCAAGTTCTCCACTGAACGATATAGACATTTTCTTCACCACCCTGTATACCTAAGTTGCCATTTTCAGGGAACTATGGACTCTCTTTATAACACAATCCAGGTCTTCAGGCATTTAACATCTCCTGCCCTGCTTTAACTGACCAAAATACAAAAATCTCCACCTTCTCAACTAATCTAGATCTAATTTGTAGGTTAATTGGGTGTAATGGGGCATCATGGGCTTGTGGGCCGAAATGGCCTGTTACTGTTCTGTATGTCTAAATAAAAAACAATTAGAATAATCTCTCTATGTAACTGAGGCATTGAATACAAAGCCATCATGTTAAAGTTCTGCATGCTTCCTGATTAGTGGAAGATGGGGTGCTATGTATGGAATTGAGGACCACACCACACAGAAGGGCCTGGGTACCCCCGTTCTGAATGACCGGTTGTACCTTGGAATGGACATTTGTCGGGGAATCGCCCTACTTGTGATAGTGAGGAGTAAAACGATTGATTTCCTTCCGTTCTCTATCTCTGAATCTTTCTCGTTCTCTCTGTTGCTGCGGGCCCTGAGCACCCTGCCGGCTCCACTGGCCTCTAAAATCTTGTCTGACCGTCAGAATAAAATGGGACACAAGGAGTTAAAATGCAGTGAAATATCTCAACATGGCAGCCACCAAGGCCAGCTCTCGCGAGAGGTTGGATGCCAGCCAACATGGTGGCCACCTTAGATAGGCCCAATCTTCATCGTAATCGCTCAAGTTTTTAATTTTTTCTTAAACTTAAAAAGAAATCTCGGTTGTTTGTGCGGATGGATGCAAGTCGGTCTAAATTAAATTAAATTTAATTGCAAACCAACTTCTAGCAATGTCAGGCACTCACTGTTCTGAATCCCCAGAAATGAGCAGGTCGAGAGGTTTGGCAGTGAAGCAACGGGTGTCCCCACAGTCCTGAATGAGTGGGACGCAGAGAAGGAGCTTCTATCGGAGGGCACTGAGCTGACAGACGTTCATTTAAAATGAAGTCAGGAGAAGACTCTTTACCCAGAGAGAGATGAGAGTCCCACAGGGAGCGGGGGAAGAAAAATAACACTCGTGTTCAAATCCTTCCTCATTAACGGGTATTCCACAAATTCCGGGGTCATCTGCAGATTGACTAATCGTGTTAACCGCATTGTCTTCCAAATCATTAAATACAGATAACAAACAACAAAGGGCTCAGCACTGATGGCTGCAGGGCATCACTGGTCACAGGCTTCCAGTATAAGAAGAAACCCTTCATTACTACCCCTTGAGCCCAAGCCCGTTTTGAATCTAGCCTCACTTGGATCCCACGTAACCTAACGTTCTGGACTACCCTATCGTACTCGATCTATCAAAGGTCCTACTGTAGTTCAAAAATCCGGATTAACCAAGAATCCAGACTTTTCGAAAACTCTCAAACTTTTTAAATTTAGTGGGCTTTTGCATGCGTGCGAGCGTAAGCCCCACAGATGCATTTAACCGTACTTAATCTTATCACAAAGTAATTCATTTGTATTCCGTATTTTTCTTTTACTATGTTCATTCTTAAACATAATTTCAAGCATTAACGGTCCTTTTGGTAGTGAAAAATGTTGTTTACATTTTTGTCAAGTGTTGACTTTATTTTTCTTTAAAACATCTTGATGTGATAAATGAATCACGCTGTATTTGCTAATGAACATTTACCTGTTCATCTCTTCTTTATTCTGCCTTCAATTTGAATTTAAAAATTTTAAAATCTGAAAATCCAGACCGACCCAATCCTTGAGCTGTCCGGATTTTATGAATTCTACTGTATAGAACACCCATTGCCCTGCCCTCATCAATCCTCTTGGCCATCTCTTCAGAACAGCCTCAGATTTGTGACCGCCCAGACTGGGTTGGCATGACGGTTAGCACCACGCCTTTACAGCGCCAGCGATCGTGACCAGGGTTTGAATCACGCGCTGTCTGTAAGGAGTTTGCATGGTCTCCCTGTGTCTGCGTGGGTTTTCTCCGGGGGTGTGTGTGTCCCACCCTTCAAAAATGTAGCAGGTTGTAGGTAAAATGGACGGCATGGACTCACGGGGACGAATTGGCTTGTTACCGAGCTGTATGTCAATTTAATTTAAAGCCAGGCTGACTACTGCTAACCGATCCTTGCCTATTCAAACTCTGGCAGAATCTATCCCTCAGTATCTGTAATGCATGTCGAAAGAACCAAAGACTTGTTGATCCAAACCAAGGCTTTTATTAACTAAAAGACTGGAGCATATCACGTAGGTCAACCAGTTCAGAATGACCTGGTCTGGCTAGGAGCAATCCTTTAAGACCTTCCAGAAGGTGTGGCTACACTCTCAGCCAATCACAGTCATCCTACACGACAATCTGTACATATACACATTGTTGATAGAATCTGTACTATCACAGTATCCCCTTCAGAAACTTTCCCACGACTGATGTCAGGCTCATTGTTCCTTGGTTTGCTCTGGCTGCTATTCTTCAACAACCGTACAATATTAGTCTCCCTCCAGTCTTTGGTCTCAGCAGGAGCTTGCCTGCTGGGAATGAATGATTGTCACTGGTTTAGAACTCAATGTATAATCCCCTCAGCAGTATATCTTTTGGCAACACAGTGTCGGCCTTCATCTGCTGAATGTTTTGAAGATTTAAGATTATTTTATTATCGTGTACTAAAACAGAAAATGTGATATTACACAAATTTTTCTTTGGTCTACCGTAAGGCAGATAAAGGTTTGCTATCAGCAGAAATGGCCCAGCAGTCCTTAAAATCAGAGAAAGAGAAGCAAAAGGGAGTGCCCCCCCACCCAAACCCGAATGACTGAATGTCCATGGATTTGCCTCCAGCACATGCACGGCCTTCTGTCCAAGCCAGTGGCAACCAGAGCTCCAGGGGCAAACCTCTGACACGATCAGGAAGCCCTCAGCGCTCTTGATCCCCCCCCCACCCCTCTTGCATCCCGGTTCCGATACCTAGCACCCCTTCAGCCAGCGTCCAGCAGACCGCAGCCTGGTGTGTGCCGCCTGACTGCAGCCTACCACCCGACTGGCCTGCAGCCTGCAGACAAGGTGAATTGGCTCAGAACTTGCGACAGAAGTTCTGTGGTGTGTCCCGAAAGCAAATAAATTGCCCCAGTAAAGTACAGTGTCTGGGGGGGGGGGGGGGGGTAGCAATATGCAAATTAAGTACCCAAATTTCCAAGAGCAAGATCGGTTGGTCAGGGAGTTACGCCGCCATCTCCTCAATGGCTGGGAAAAGCATTGTGGTTTAAACGTGACCTTTTCCCATGCATTGTGTTTCCTACATCCATCGACACAGAATCCTCGAGAAGCGGCAGAATGTGGGAGAGACCATTGAGCTGACCGAGGAAGGCCGAGCCATTGGGGTGACCGAGAAGCCAAAGCCCCTCGTGGACTGCACGTGCTTCGGCCTGCCAAAGCGGTACATCATCGCCATGATGAGCGGCCTGGGATTCTGCATCTCATTTGGGATCCGCTGCAACCTGGGGGTGGCCATCGTCAGCATGGTCAACAACAAGACAGTCTACAAGAATGGGAAGCTGGTCATGGAGGTGAGTTGAGGCCCAGAGCGACCTGCCGTCTCAGGTCATCTTTCGCCTTGTTATATCAAAGCCAATGTGATTCTAGTTCCTATAAAGTTTCCCCTATGCCTATCCTAGTGAAGCCAGCTAGGGGGTGTCATGGTTAGCGCCACACTGCTACAGTGCCAGTGACACAGCGCTGTCTGTAAGGAGTTTCTACGTTCTCCCAGTCTGCGTGGGTTTCCCTCCGTTCAAAAACATTCCAGCATTGTAGGTCAATTGGGTGTAATTGGGCAGCAGGGCCTTTCACCGTGCTGTATATCTAAATATAAAATGTATTTTTAAAAAGTCCAGACCTCTGAGATTTAAGGTGGGGGGTGGGGAAAGATTTAAAGGGGATCTGAGGGGCACACAGAAGGTGGGGGGCAATGTTTCCTCTAATCTTTAGTCGTCAATGTGTGCAAAAATCTGATGTTGTGCAAATTTCTTCCTGTGACAAAAATCTGAGCCCACTGAATGCTTGTGCAAATGTAAACTTGAAATTGCTTCAAGATCATTTTGGCCCAGCCGATCCCTCATGGCTAATAAAACTGTACTGGCATGTTTTAATCTAGTTTGGGTAGGATTAACTACTTGTTTAACCAACTAACTAAGTAATTGAAACAGTTAGCCCAGAGATTTTTTTCAAAAAGTATGATTATTAATTACTACATTATTTTAGATAACTGACCCTTTGTGTGCACATTAATTTCCTTTGTGCACTGGTTGCCAATCACATGTGCTCGTGCACATGTGCACAGCTTAGAGGGGACAGCGGTGGTGGGCACACGCCAGAGGAGGTGATAGTAGCAGGTACAGTCCTATTTAAAAAGATATTTAGGCAGATACATGGATAGAGAAGGTTCAGAGGGAAATTTGCCAAATGGAACGAGCTCATGAAGGCAGGGATAGGTTGGGCAGAAGGGCCTTTTTCCATGCTGGCCTTTTTCCACAGCTCCAATGTTATCTTGGTGAGACCGATTTAATCACTCCACTGCTGGTAGCCTCGCCTTGACCTGTTGACTCCCTCTCTCTCTAAACCTTCCCCTCACCTCCTCCGCATCTTCCTTTCTGACAAATGGGACTTCAGTCTCTTTTCAAAGGGGGATGTACTTGGCAAAACCTTGGCAGCGCAGATTCACGAGGTAGTCCCAGGGATAAGGAGGGAAGTTGTAGTAAGACTGGCTGTGGCTTAGAACCTAAGGACATTAAAAGGAACATGAGTGGGCCATTCAACCCCTCACTCTCTGCCTGCCATTCAGATTTATTGTCAGAGTATATACATGACATCACATGCAGCCCTGAGATTCTTTTTCCTGTGGGCCAGGCAGAATTACCACTTACACTGGACAACAAAGGGTTGGCTTCCTGAAAAAGATGGGGATTATGATAGACAACTTCAAGCTGAACACAAAGATAATTTCAGATTTGCTGTATCACGGAGGAAGTTGGAGAAACATTAAATTAACTTTTATTGAATTTAGTCTGTTTAATCGCATAACAATGTCAACCCATTGCGTTCTTTCAACTGGCCTAAAAATGTTATTTAAATTTGTGGAAAAAAATTAGATGCAAAGGATGTGGAGCTCATTCACGGATTATTCGCATCATCTGAGGATTGAAGTGGGGTGGATGGTCCGGGGATTCCCTGCCTGATGTCCGGGGGCCGTCATTTGATTCATATTTACAATATATACAGATCACCTTGTTTAGAGGGAGGGGGCAGATTAGTTGGGAGAATTTTTTTTCCTTTTTATGATTAAGACAGATAGGTTAACTCCAGATCATGGATCATATCACAGAAAATCAGAGAAGTATAAAATATAAGGGAATCTTATTTGTATAAATACTATCTCTCGACATTGTATGAGTTATAAATTTAATTGTTTAATTATTATAATTATAGAATTGAACGTCCTGAACGAAATGTAATGCTTCTAATTTACAAATGATACATGTATATGATATGATTTGATTTACATTCTTTATTTGTTTACATGTTGAGTACAGTTTTTTGCCCTGCCAATAACACTGGACAACAAAGATTTTGTTTCCTTTTTAAAAAAAAAACTTTATTTATTTGAGAAACCATGAAAAATAATGTACAGTCAATAACAACATTTTTATATAAGTATATATAAAAAACAAAAATTAAAAAATCATTAATGATAAAGAAATAATTTAAAAATGTTTTAAAATAAAAATAAAATTAAATCCCCACCCACCCTCCCCTCCCATCAGCCAGCTCTCTTAAGGAGAGCCAAAAAGATATGAACAAAAACTAATAGTTATACTAGTTCAAAATACATCTAAATGCATATATTCCAAATATGGTAGCCACTTGTTAACAAAAAAAAGAGTAATTATCATGCAAAACATGTGTAATTTTTTTCCATAACAAAACAAGCTTTCAATTCATTCTGCCATCGCATTATATTAATCAGCATATTATCTTTCCAAGTAGTTGCTACACATTTTCGAGCTACAGACAATGCTAGATATACAAATGCAATTTGAAATTTATCCAATCCTAATCCCTTTAAAGGAATCATATAACCCAATAAAAAAAAAGATGGATCTAATGGTAACTTAAAATTTTTCCAAAATTAACTTGACTTCTTCCCAAAATGGTTGCACATATATACAGGACTAAGCAGCATGTAAAAAAGTTCCCACACACATACCGAATCGAAAACAGGAATCCGAATTACTAAAACCATATTTTTCCAATTTCTCAGGAGTTAAATAACTGATGTAAAAAATTATAATTAACCATTCCATCCCGCACATTCGTCAATTTAGTAACACTATCATGTCACGTATCTGCCCAATAGTCTTCAGGAAAAACAAAAGTTAAGTCATTTTCCCCTTTAAACTTAGATTTCTCCCATTCCGGCTTATCCATATTATCTTGTAATACTTGATACATAACAGAAATATAGCCCTTTTTTGGTATAGAAGAAATCAAAGACTCGAATTCTGACAATACAGGTAAAATCATCTCTCTACCGTACATATTTTTCACCAAAGAACAAAATTGATAATAAAGAATTTTCAGCAATATCAAAACGCTCTTTCAATTGATTAAAAGAAAGAAACTGTCTTTCTCCAAAGCAATCCTGTAATTTTTTTATACCCTTAGAATCGTAACTCTTTAAATGACTATTAAATGTTGAAAAAGGAATAAGCTGATTATTATATAATGGCGTTAAAATGGACAATTTACCTTTTGATCCTATAGTCTTATTTTTTTTGTCCATAACATCAATAAATGTTTTAATATCGGCATATTATACTCCCATAACAAATTTACATTCCACCAAAATATAAATTGATGCACTGCAATTTCAGAAATACAGGCCATCTCAACCTTAGCCCAACTTGGAGACTGATCCAAATCCATCAAACCACTAATGAATTTGAACTGGGCTGCTTCATAATAATTCTGAAAATGAAGTAATTGTAACCCACCTAATGCATACTTCCAAGTAAGTTTACTTAATGCTACCCATAGTAATTTACCTTTCCATAAAAATTCCCTAGTGACTTTATTTAAGTCACTTTAAGATTTTGTTTCCTGAACATTTTTGGGTGTCTTTGTATGGATTTGGGGCTGCTTTTAAAAGTTTAGACAGACAGCACGATAACAGGCCATATCGGCCCACAAGTCCATGATGTCCAATTTACACCCAACTAAGCTACACCCCGCCCCCCCCACCGCCCCAGTTTGTTTCAAACAGTGGGAGGAAACCAGAGCCCTCCGGGAAATCGCACGCAGACGTGGGGAGAATGTACAAACTCCTTGCAGACAGTGCGAGATTCGAACCCCGGTGATAATCACCCCAAATTTCCTTTAGTCTACCGAAAGGCAGGCAAAGATTCTCTATCAGCAAAAATTGTCCTGCGCCCCTTACAGCCAGAGAAAGAGAAGCAAAAGAGAGGTCCCCGCCCCCCAGGGACACTGAATATCCAAGGCTTCGTCCAGCCCCCCACCCAGCACTCTCGCCACCTCTGCAGCCACACAGGCTTCGGTCCGAACCCGCACTCCAGTTGAGCACCTCTGACATGATCGGGAAGCCTCCAGCACCCTCTTGCATCCCGGTTTCCCATACTGGTACCCCTTCAGCCAGTTTCCGGCAGTCCGCAGCCTGGTGTGAGTCCTTTGATTGCAGTCACCCACAGCCTGCATGGGTTCCTCGCCTTGAGTCACCAGCAGAGCCCCATTCTTCCACCTCACTGGAACACCACATTGAAGTCTCGTGAACTTCGGCCACAGGAGAGGGTCCACCAGGCTACATCCACTGCCTTTGAACCAAGAACAGGACTACTGAAAGTCTAATTCCTTCTCTCTTTCCTCTCCAGAAAGCTATGTTTAACTGGGACCCAGAGACAGTGGGAATGATACACGGATCCTTCTTCTGGGGTTATATTGTTACACAAATCCCAGGAGGCTACATTTCCCAGAAGTTTGCCGCCAACAGGTAAGAGATTTCCCCAGCGTGGCTCGGATGGGTGGGCAGCTGAGGTGAGAGTCCACGGTAAGGGCGTCGGGTGGGCGGGTGGCCGGGTGGCCGGGGCCAAAAATAGGTGAGGGTAGGGGGTGGTTGACTTTTACATATGAAGTTTGGAAAATACCAGATTTTTGGGCCAAAATTAGGTGGTCGATTTTTACATCATATCGAATATTACACACATATATATGGCATTCAATGCTCCATCAGTTCAATCAGGAAACAGAACTAATGCTAGCCACAGAAGCAGGAAGGGTGACGTGGTGGCTAATACACTGCCTCATGTCTTCAGGGACATGTGCTTGATCCTGGCTGCTGTCTGCGTGAAGTTCATGCCTTCTCTCGGTGACCGCATGGACTTCCCCTGGCTCTCTGGTTTCCTCCCATATTGCAAATACATGCAGGTTGGTAGGTTGCACATGGATAGGAAGGGATCAGAGGGAAATGCGCCAAATGAAGGCAAATGGGCCAGGAAACCCTATTGGTCAGCACAGATGAGTTGCCCTGAAATGTCTGCTTCCCTCGTACATAGTCCATGACTGCTTGTGTAGCCAAAGTACATGCATGAAATATTAATAAGAACAGGGGGATCTGGGAATTCAGATACATAATTCCCTAAAAGTGGCATCGCAGGTAGATAGGGTTGTAAAAAGAACTTTTGGCATATTAGCCTTCATAAATCAAAGTATTGAGTATAGGAGTTGAGATATTATGGTAAAGTTGTGTAAAACATTGGTGAGGCCAAGTACTGTGTGAAATTTTGGTCACTCAACTACAGGAAAGATATCAATAAGATTGAAAAAGTGCAGAGAAAATTTACTAGGATGTTGACCGGACTTCAGGAACTGAGTTACAGGACAAGGTTAAACAGGTTAGGAGTTTATTCCTTGTAGAAGAATAAAGGGAGATTTGATAGAGGTATTTAAAATTCTGAAGAGGAAATGTAGGTCAGCTTTTCCCACTGAGGGTAGGGGGAGATACAAACCAGAAGACATGGGTTAAGGGTGAAAGCAGAAAAATTTAGGGGAAACTTCTTCACACAGAGAGTGGTGAGAGTGTGGAATGAGCTGCCAGCTGAAGTGGTGAATGTGGGCTCATTTTTAATATTTAAGAAGAATTTGGACAGGTGCATAGATGGAAGGGGTATGGAGGCCAATGGGCTGGGTGCAGGACAGGGGGACTAGGTGACTTCTCGATGGTTCGGCATGGACTAGAGGGACAGAGGTGGCCTGTTTCTGTGTTGTCATTGTTCTACAGGGACGCTCCCTAACCTGCTAGGACTTTAGTGCTTTGTCCCACTACTCCTTCAGAATGTTTTCTTCACCCACAAATGTTCCATAATCTGCAGAGAGATTTCAGGCAATTCAAACAACCTGGCAACTCCCATCTCATGAATGCACAACCCACACAAAACCCGCAAACCCCATCCATCTCAAATTTTCCATACTCCCGCATTTCTTGACGAGAACATTCAGCCCATCTCGGGGGACTGGGTGGACACAGGTCGGAAAAGCAAATTTGCCTGCTTTGTATCTCTATCTGTGAAAATATAGATCACTTCCCTGAGACTAAATTTTCGCTTCAGGACAACCGAGGAAACACAAACGGCATCACAACTTTTAAGTTCCCTCTGCTCTGGGGACACAGAATTACACATTGAGCAAACAACTGAATATTTTTAGCTGGTTCAATGTCCTCCTGATGAGGTTGATGGTAAGATTAGTTGCCAGTTTTTGCAACCTCATGCCAGACACCTGGCACCATGCCCAGCCATGTGTTGCACCAGCTGCCACACTTTCAAGCCGTCTGATCATTTCTGACATGCCCACAAAATCACAAGATACTGGAGCAGAAGTCGGCCCATCGAGTCCGCTCCACCATTCTAATCATGAGCTGATCCCCTCACAGCCCCACTCCCTGGCCTTCTCTCCATAACCCTCGATGCCCCAAATGATCAAATCCCTGTCAATCTCTGCTTTACATACACCCAACCTCACTTCCACAGCTCCCCGTGGCAACAAGTTCCACTGACTCATGGCCCTCTGGCTGAAGAAATTTCTCCACATCTCTGTTTCAAATTTATGTCCTTTTGTCCTAGACTCCCCTACCACGGGGAACATCCTTGCCACATCTACCCTGTCTTTCAGCATTTGAAATGTCTCTATGAGATTCCACCCCCCCCTCATTTTTAAATGTTTTTTTAAAATTTAGACATACAGCGCAGTGACAGGCCTTTTCGGCCTACAAGTACATGCCGCCCAATTTACCCCCAATTAACCTACATCTCCGGTAGGTTTTTTTTCACACCATAAATCACATTAGCCATGATATACACTTTTTCTTTTTCACATATTGAAGTATGGGAGGAAACTGGAGCCACTGTGGAAAACCCACACAGACACGGGAAGAATGTACAAACTCCTTACAGACAGCGTAGGATTGAAACCCTGGTTCCGATTGCTGGCGTTACACTAGCCACTGCACCAACCGCACCGCCTCATCCTTCTGTACTACAATGAGAACAGTCCAAGAGCTGGATATGTTTCTTAGATATTCCTTTTCTGCTTTGGTGTGTGTTTTCTGCTCCTCTGGGAGAATGCTGTTGGGAAGACTTTGTACCGAGAGGCTCAGTAAAAGCCATGAGGCTCCCTTCGTCCTCTCAAAGCAATCACCGTCCTGGTATATCAGCTGCCAACACAGCCTCAGTCCCAACCAGCCCAATGCTGGATCTCAGCTACATTCCTCCCCTGATTCCCAGCATCTCCGTGACAGGTCTCAGACAGCAATCAGCACCAGGTTCAGTCCCACTACAGGTCCTGTGCAGGGAAGGGCAGCTGGTCTGTCAGAGGTGTCAACACCT
Organism: Narcine bancroftii; assembly: GCF_036971445.1. Taxonomy (NCBI): domain Eukaryota; kingdom Metazoa; phylum Chordata; class Chondrichthyes; order Torpediniformes; family Narcinidae; genus Narcine; species Narcine bancroftii. Next base: position 66,346,264 of record NC_091481.1, read on the forward strand.
GTGTTCCTAGAGATAAATAATTCTCAGTCTGCTTCAGAGAGTTAACCTCCGTGTCGTGGGGGGGTGGGGGAGAGGGGGGGGGGTCATCTTCCATCCACTTCTATTGGAACAGAAGCTGTTTATCATCAACTGTTGTTCTTGAGTTATTTCCCCACACGGTTGACGCAGTGCTGTTACAGCACCAGCAATAGAATTCGAATCTGGCACTGTCTGTAAGGAGTCTGCACGTTCTCCCCATGTCCACGTGGGTTTTCCACAGGGGCTCCCACCATTCAAAACATACTGGGGGTGCAGGTCAATTGGGTGTAAATTGGGCGGCCCAGGCTTGTGGGCCGAAATGGCCTGTCTACATATAAATCTAAATTTAAAAATAATATGGGGGCCACTTTCAGCATTGCAATAGATGCTGCACTTGAAAAGGAGGGTAGAAGGCACAAAATCAATGCAATTTTCTTTTTCCTTCTGGAAAATCTATCAAAACTATTAGAAAATCAATTGTTAGTTGGCCTATAATCCCCACAATATTTGGGCTTCATGTGCTGTTTAGCTGACAGTGTGCTGGTCCCATGTGGCAGGATGACAGGGAACAGACTGGACACACAGCAAGAAGGAAGGAAACTAGGATCCAGGACATGGAACAGAAAGTCAGAGGGGGAGACCATTCGGCCTCACAAGGCCAAGCCCCCATTCAACGTGATTATGGCTGATCTGCCCCTGTCCTGTGCCAGAACCCTTAGTTCCCCTTCCTCTTTAAACCCTTTCGGTGATTTAGCCTTCACAACACCCCAGGGTAGAGAATTCCCCATCCTCTGCAGGACATTTTAAAAGCCCATTTCTTTGTAATTCCATCTCCTCGTTTGAGATTAGACAGCTGCCCTGCCCATTTCCCCCTCAGGGGAAAGATCACCTCTCGCTCTTCTAAACTCCAAGGATTATCAATAAATAATTTATTTCCCCACTCGTGATTGGACAACCCTCCCATCCCATGAACCCTTGCGTTTCACAGGAGGACAGTAGAATCAGAATTTATTGTCAGGAACAAGTCACGAGATTCGACGTTTTGCGGCAGCGTCATGGTGCAAACATTAAATAAACCACCTTACAACAATAAATAAAAATAGCGCAAGAAAAGTCACGGTGAGGCAGTGCCTGTGGTTCATTGTTCATTCAGGAATCTGATGGCGGAAGGGGAAGAAGACGTCCTTGTGCCGCTGGGTGCTCGTCTTCAGGCTTGATGGTAGCAACAGGAGCCATCAAGATGGTTTTGAGTTGCATGCAAAGTCAGCACAGATTCTGGTTGCACTGTGAGCTGGAAGCTGAAGTGTTAACAGCTGCCCCGAGTGTGTTCAACTACTCTGTGACACAGATGGGATCACTTCTGGGGTAATTAACAGTAATCCTTAGAATGCCTGCAGTGGGAACAGCAGCATGCAAGGAGCTTCACAAGTGATTCTCCTACCCTAGGGAACTAATTAAAATCCAGACAGGCGATGTTTCTATTTCTGTGACTCACTCTGTGGCTGTTTCTAGTTTGAAGAGAGCCTACTGGTGACCAGTGAGGTCCAGGGTATGTCCTTCAGTAAAACAGCTCAAGGTCCAATTGTCCATTGTAACCACACTTATCGTGCCATGAGCCAAGACCAGGCACCATGTGAAGTGCCAAGCACACTGCAGAGGGAGTTCAGCACAGATTAGAACCATAGGAAACATTACAGCGCAAAAGACAGGGCCTTCAGCCCTTCTAGCCTGTGTTGAACTATTATTCTACCTAGTCCTGCTGACCAGAATGTATCCCTCCAAACCCCTCCCATCCATGTACCCCTCCAATTTTTTCTTAAGTGTTCAAATTAAGCCCATGTTCACCACTTCAGTTGGCAGTTCATTCCACAACTCCCACCACTCTCTGTGTGAAGATGTTCCCATTCATTTTCCCTCTTAACCTTTCCCCTTTCACCCTTAACCCATGTCTTCTGGTTCGTATCTCATCCAACCTCCTTTTCCTTGGGAAAAGCCGACGGACATTTACTCTCTCTCTATCCCCCTCATCATTTCATACACCTCTATCAAATCTCCCCTCATTCTTGAATGTCGTTACATAGATTATCCCACCAATGCCGTGAGCTTAGCTGCTGCCTTGGAATGCTAGAGATCCAGGTTCAATCCCAGGCCTCACTCTCACACAGACTCAGTCCACAACTGTGTGGAGTTTGCACGATCTTCCCATGGGGTTCCCCTAAGGTCTCCAGTTCCTCCACCATCCTGTTAGCAGGTGATTTTGTCACTATAAATTCCCCCTAATGTGTGAATGAGTGGTAGAATTGATAAGAATATGGGGAGATTTAAAAAAACATAGTATTTCTGTGAAAAGGCTGAATGGCCTGTTTTCATACTGTGTGCTTGGGTGGTGGGGTTCCATGATGATAAAGGCTGCTTCCTTAAGACACCGCCTTGATGGAGTGAAGACTGGTGCCCGAGACGTTGCAGGCCGACGCACACAACCTCAGGAGCGGTGAAGGGCTGAGACATGTGATGGACGGGATAGGTTTAGAAGGATGTGGGGGAAAACCTTGGGGACAGATGAGGGTGGGGCTTTTCGCTCGGCGTGGACAGGATGGGCTGAATGGCCTGTTTCCACACTGTGACCTGCCTGTCAGTGTGGCTGTTTCCTGAAGGTCATCATTCCGTCCATGAGCTTAACTGAGCGTAAATCTTTTGAAGCTACTTGTTTTCTCCCAACAGAGTATTTGGCTGGGCAATCGTTGCCACATCATCACTAAACATGCTGATACCCTCAGCAGCCAAAGTCCATTACAGCTGTGTGATTTTGGTTCGGATTCTTCAGGGCCTTGTGGAGGTAAGGGGCGGAAGAAGGTTAGTGAAATACACTGCGACCATTCCCCACAACCAGTCTCCATTGGAAAAGACTCTGGAAGCAAAGAGTGCAGACTGTTAATGTTGATGTTGCTTTGGTTTTGAGAAGAGACTGACTGGGATTGTTGTGGAGATTACTGTGGTGCTGTGTCTGAGATGATTGATGCTTTTGTTGAGTTGTAAACAGGATGTCTACCAAATCTCTATGGATGTAAAATGAATTCTACTCCCATTGCTCCTTCAGCTCTCTGCATGAACCCTCTGCTGCCTTTGTTCTCGTTACTTACAGGGGTCAGGGGCATGGACCTCCCACCCATAAAAAAGAAAAAGGATTCTGAATCTTCCCCCTCCCCCACCCTATCTCTGGCCCCAATCCTCATTCCCCTCTCCCACTCTCTACCTGCCTATCACCCTCAGCTTCCCCCAACTCTACACCACCACACCTTCCCTCTCCAGCCCCCTCCCTCCTCTCCCACCCCATCCCTTCCTCACTCCTCCCCTACCTTTCCTTCCCTCCACCCATTCCTTTCCTCCATCCAGACCCCCTCCCTTCCCTCTATTCTCTTCCTCCCTCCAGCCCCTACTCATTCCCTTTCTCTCTCCAACCCCACCCATTCCCTTCCCCACGCTAGCCCACACCCCTCTCTCCAACCCATTGGCAATGCCAGCATTTATTGCCACTCCCTAATTTCCCAGCTCTGAGGGTGAAGGTCAGTGTCCGCCATATGGCTGGGGTTGGGGGTCACATACATCCCCAGGAATACAGACCTCCCTTCACAAAGAACAAGGATGAAGCAAATGTTCAACCGACCAGTGGTTCTGTGTTTGCTGTTTACTGAGACAATCCTTCAATACAGTAGAAGTTTGAAAATCCAAACTGCTCCGGGATTGGGTCGGTCCAGATTTTTGTTTTTCCCAGATTCTCTGCTCGTACTTTTGAAATTCAGAGTTGAGGAGGAGTGAAGCTTCACTGTCTGCGGATGGAAGACTTGCAGCTTCGACTGCATCTGCTGCATTGCTTAACATCACTTTTGCTTTCTGATAGGCAATCAAGTGGCTCCACAAGTCAGCAGATCAGAGTCAAAAGGGATTTATTAGCTTAGACGTTAGCTGGGGCTCAGAGAGCACCTGGTCTGGATCCTGTGACAAAGACCATGCCTGGAGCAGGAAGTGATTGGGGGTCAAGGTCTTGGGTCAGGACCTTTATTAGGGGTCAGAGGGAAGGAAGGGGCGGTCCAGGCCACTACATACAGTTATTCTTTTTCTTTGGCTTGGCTTCGCGGACGAAGATTTATGGAGTGGGTAAAAGTCCACGTCAGCTGCAGGCTCGTTTGTGTCTGACAAGTCCAATGCGGGACAGGCAGACAAGGTTGCAGCGGCTGCAGGGGAAAATTGGTTGGTTGGGGTTGGGTGTTGGGTTTTTCCTCCTTTGCCTTTTGTCAGTGAGGTGGGCTCTGCGGTCTTCTTCAAAGGAGGTTGCTGCCCGCCAAACTGTGAGGCGCCAAGATGCACGGTTTGAGGCGATATCAGCCCACTGGCGGTGGTCAATGTGGCAGGCACCAAGAGATTTCTTTAGGCAGTCCTTGTACCTTTTCATACCTCATACTGTAGCGGCGGCTACTCTGCTCCTGCAATAACACACGCAACCAGACGGGTTGAGCTCAGTGAGCAGACTAGTTTACTGCAGGATGCTGGGCTGCACTTATACTCCCAGCCCGGACCCGGCTGAGAACCGCGCTGGAGGGCGCTGACATCACCCGGGTGTCACGTGGTTCCCCCAGCGCGGGTTTCTGAGCCCCGAGCTGGAAGGAAGGGAAAACCCCCTACCCCCGACGGCGCCATTTTGGCCGGCTGCCCCGCCACGTGACTTACAAGCGGGGCTGGTTTGCCTGCCTTGTGGTGAGCCGCCACACAGCCCACCAAACTTTCTTTAAATACTTTTGTATATTACCTTGTTTGTGATTTTGTAATTTCTTTGGGATAAGATTATTCTGCTCCATGATGCGCATGCATGTCGACTTAAAGACTGAAGCTATGGTTCTGTTCCACATATTTAATTTTTTTTATTACTTCTGCAGTCGTCTTTTTCATATCGTAGATTTTCTGATGTTGTATGTTTCCATTAGAACAGTATTGCTCACAGATGTGCATCCAGAGCATGGGGCCAGGAGTGCGGGCCAGATGTGCATCCAGATTTGGAAAACATTGTCACATCTGCGGGTCATTCACAGTGACCTATTTGATGTCCACAGTTTTTTTTTATGGGAGGGAGGTCCATGCCCCTAACCCTGTGAGTAAAGAGATCTGCACAAAGGCAGCAGAGGGTTCATGCAGAGAGCTGAAGGAGCAATGGGAGTGGAATTCATTTTACTTCCACAGAGATATGGAAAATACGTCAAAAAGGAAAAATAGTTGCAAGTTTGCCGAGAAATAACAGGGAAATGCAACCAATTGGACTGTTTTTACAGAGGGCCAGCACTGGCAGGATGGGTAGCATGGTCTTTGTCACTGATGACACACATTGCACATACACTCAACACACATATAGATGCATGCAGACACTCAGACTCATACACACTCACACTCACACACCCAGAGAGACACACCACACACATCCAGAGAGACACACCACACACACTCTCTCATTCACACACACACACACAAACACACACACACACACACACACACACACACACACACACACACACACACTCACAGCTTGTTAGCTGTTAGACACTGAATTAAGCTCTTGCTTCTTTTGAAGACAGCCACTACAACTGATATTTCCGTCTGGTTATTTGCCTCTAGGGAGTTACATATCCTGCCTGCCATGGAATTTGGAGCAAGTGGGCCCCTCCATTAGAGCGAAGTCGGCTCGCCACCACCTCTTTCTGCGGTAACTATGTGATTTGGGCTGTAAGGGCTCGTGTGTTCATTTTCCTGCTCCTGGGTAGCTGAGCTGAAGGCAGTCTGGAGTTTCCTGAGTGCATCATGTTGAGAGACAGAGTGAACTCGTCATGGCTGTCACTGATATTTACACCACAGTTTAACAAAATTAATCATCTTATTTTCAGAGATATAGCATTGAAAAGTAAGGGAAGTTAGACTTCACCATGTTCTGCATTCAGTTGGAGACATCATGTTAGGAAGCAGTAGAGAGAGGGCAGGATCATCAGTGGGTTCCGTACAGTGGGAGCAGAGAAAATGCTTCCAGAAGTGGGACAGAGCAAAACTGGAAGCTGTAAGATGTGTCACGCAGCAATTCAATGGGGAATTCAGAAGAATCTTCCTTCCTCAAAGAGCAATGAGGATGTGGATCTCACTCAACAAAGACTGGTTGTGGTGAATGGGGTGAGGCTGGGCCAGGTCTGGATAGAGATAAATGGGTGAAGTCTTCAACACTGAAGGCATGAACAGGTTTGACTGAGTGGCTTGATGTAGAACATGGAACATTGCAGCACAGTGCAGGCCCTTTGGCCCTCGATGTTGTGCCAACCTATATATTCCTACCAAAAAAAAGTACTAAATCCTCCCTACCCCATAACCCTCTATTTTTCTTCCATCCATGTGTCTGTCTAAGTGTCCCCATTGTTCCAGCCTCCACCATTACCCCTAGCAAGGCATTCCAGGCACCCACAACCCTACACTTACTTCTGATGTCTCCCCTAAACTTCCCTCCTTTCACTTTGTACAGATGTCCCTGGTGTTTGCTATTCCTGCCCTAGGAAAAAAGTACTGGCTGTCCACCTTATCTCTGCCTCTCAGAATCTTGTATCAAGTCTCCTCTCATCCTTCTTTGCTCCAAACAGAAAATTCCCAGCTCTGCTAACCTTGCCTCATAAGACTTATTTTCCAATCCAGCCAACATCTCCTTTCACCCTCTCCATAACTTACACATCCTTCCAGAACTAAACACAATTCTCTAAGTGGTCATCTCAGCAGAGATTTGTAGAGTTGCAACATGATCTTTTGACTCTTGAACTCATTCCCCCTATTAATGAAGCCCAACATCCCGTCAGGCTTCTTAACTAGCCTATCAACTCAACCTGTACGGCGACTTTGAGAGATTTGGACCCCAAGGTCCCTCTGTTCCTTCACATTGTTAAGTATCTGACCATTAACCCTGTACTCAGTCTTCTGGTTTGACCTTTCAAAATGCATCACCTCACACTTCTCCAGATTGAACTCCATCTGCCACTTTTCCACCCAACTCTGCATCTTGTTGTAACCTACGACATCCTTCAACACCATCCATGACTCCTTTAACCTTTGTATCATCTGCAAACTTACTGACCCATCCTTCGGCCTCTTCATCTAGGTCATTTATTAAAAATCACAAAGAGCAGGGGGTTCCAGAACAGATCCCTGCAGAACACCACCAGTCACAGACCTCCAGACAGAATACTTCCCCTCCACTACTACCCTTCTGTAGGCAAGTCAATTTTTAATCCACACAGTCAAGTTTCAGTAGACCCCATGCCTTATAATGTTCTGAATGAGTCTCTCATGGAGGACCTTGTCAAGTGCCTTGTGCACCAGATACACTCCGGAAGCCTGTATTCATTAATTCCTTGACCATTCTAATGCTGGGCTTCATAGGTTGAAGACTAACACATGAGTGCACATGGGATTCTTACACTTGCCATGTTATCACTGCATTCAATGCACCTGGCAAGGGAATGGATTCAAATGAAGCATCTGACATGAAGAAATTCCCATGTCATTCTTCTTGACTGGTGAGAACTTCAGCTCCCAGTCAACCCAGGAGCCCCAGTTGTTCATCGGACCCAGCAGTGTGATGGCACACCGCCATCCTGGTCCAACAACCTTCATGAGCTGAAAATTAGCCTCTAGGTCCCAGGGGCAAGAAAGAGGTGACAGACACATTCAGTAAAGTCACGAAGATCCCTTTTCTCCTTTCCTTTCACTATTTATTCATTTGATTTGTAAAGTGACAGTGACCCTCAGCCAATCAGGCAAGGAGGATTGTGGTCCTTTTCTAATTCGTGCAATGCAAAGGGGGTATTTTGAGCAGCCAATCACAGAGTAGTTGGTGGGAGGAGGCCGCTGATGTAACTGGTGGCAGCCATCTTGTACTGAGACACGGGGTGGGGTTCAGTGACAAAGTTTTTTAGACATACAGCAGGTAACAGGCCATTTCATCCCACGAGTCCATGCTGCCCAACTATATCCAATTAATCTACAACCCTCAGTATGTTTTGAAAGGTGGGAGGAACCAAAGCCCCTGAAGGAAACCCATGCAGAACAGGGAGAATGTGCAAACTCCTTATGGACAGTGCAGGATTCGAACCTCAGTTCCGATCACTGGTGCTGCACCAGCATTGCGCCGACCGCTACACCAACCGTGCCAAGTCGACGTGTGGAATGGCAGGAAATTCTTGGGAGTCACTATCTCAGAGGATCTTTCCTGGACCCACAGGGAGCAGAGACAGAGTGCCCCCTCCCCCCCCCCACCTCTGCAGGATCTAACTGCCCAGACCTACTACCATTTGCTCCATGCAGGCTTTAAATGGCCTGTCAATGGAGCCAACAGTGGTTCCACTTGAAAATCCCGTGACCGCAGGGTCTGGCCCGAGCTGGCAGCACAACGAGGGGGGCTTACAGTCTCCGAGAAAGCGAAGGGCTGGCACAGGGCACCAGGAAATGAGGAAAACATTCCCCTGTTTGAGAAGGAGAACCAGAGGAGATGGCCCATGGGACAGTGGCCACGGCGGCAGGCCAGTGATGGATTCTGCAGCTGAAGAACACACAGGAGGCGGGCTGTTGGCAACTCGAGGTGAGGAACCAGTGCAGGCTGCGTTCGAAGTACTGTAGACCACTGGAGGTTGACTCGAAACTGGCTGAAGGGGTGCCAGGTATCAGAACAGAGGCACAAGAGGGTGCCGAGGGCACTGAAGGCTTCCTGATCATGTCGGGTTCAGATCTGGACCTTGTGCTGCTGATGGTCTGGTATGTACTCCCTGTGGCCGCAGAGGCTGCGGGAGCGCTGGAGGTCAATCCACGGACACTCGGTGACTCTGGGGGACTTTCTTTTGCTTCTCCCTCTCTGACTCTGAGAGGCAGTTTCATCATAACAGATTAAAGCAAATTTTGTGCAATATTGCACTGTTTTTAATTACATGACAATAAAGGAACTTTGAACTAATCGCCACTCACGTCCATTTCTCCACAGGTTCCTATGCGGGTGCAGTGGTGGCAATGCCCCTGGCAGGAGTCCTGGTCCAGTACTCAGGGTGGTCTTCAGTCTTCTACGTCTACGGTATGTGCTGGGTAGCAGAGTCAGTGCAACGCCATTACAGTGCCAGCAACTCTGGTTCAAATCATGTGCAGTCTGTAAGAAATAGGAGCAGGAGTTGGCCATCCGGCCCATCGAGCCTGCTCCGCCATTCAATGGGTGACCTGTGTGTGGTCAAACAACCAGACAACAAGCGTTGATAAAACTCACTTTGCTTCCTGCCCATTGGAATCCATCTTGAGTGGCCCAACAGAGCTTGTACTTCAGTGACCAGGGTCCGATCACATGTGGAGTTTGCTCATCCAGGGGGTTACAGGGTAGGGAAGGTTTAGTACTCCTTTTTTAGGAAGGAATATGTGGGTTGGCACAACATCGAGGGCCAAAAGGCCTGCAATGTGCGGTACTGTTCTGTGATCTATGTCTTCCTAACGACTGTGTGGGCTCCACTGCTCCAGTTTCCTCCCACGTCCCACGTCCCACGTCCCAACAACCTGCAGGCTCATTGGCCGTTGTAAATTTCCAACTGGTGTGCAAGTGGGTGACAGAATCTGTAGTGGGGGGATGTGGGGGGGGAAATGGAAAAAGTATGCGGAGAATAAAACGGCATTAGTTTAGGAAAGGTGTCAATCATGAGGCTCATTGCCCATTTTTAAATGCCCCAGGTGAATTTTAAAACTAAAATGGAATATGACCCACCAGAACACCGCCTTCTAACAATAAATCGCACTCGATGTACATTGCACTCTTTATTTTCAACACTAGATGTCGCTGCCATTTTGAACAACTACTAGACAGACTGTTACAATATTACTCCTCGATGAAAACATTTACCTCAGGGAAAATGAAGTTTTTCACAGAAGTCAACGTGTCATGTATTTGTTTGATTTGCAAGGAATCTGTTAATTTAATTTGCCTGTTTACAGATTTGCACATTGCATTGTCATCAGTAAGGTGGACACTTGGGCCGTGAATTGTATCCACTGAGAGCTGTGGAGGGATGTGGGAGACTTTCTTCATCTTTTCTCCTATTCTTATTTTGCTCCCAGCTTTTTATTTTGCTCTGCTCTTTTGAAAGAGTTTTATTGTATTGCTTTAATTTAAATTTAAGAGCAGCAGATACAGAAATGCCAACTGTAATATGTGAGCTCATCAATAAACTACAGAAATGTCAACAGTTAAACTGTTCAGTCGTGTCTTATAGTTATTTTGATAGAAAATGAATTTTTGATGGCACAGAGGTTTTCTGGTGTAAAACACTATTTTTCTTGCAATGTAACTGGTTGAAAACCACCAGGCTTAATATCGTTTGGCCCGTGACTCCTTTCTGCAAGGCCCACAACCAAAAGAAGGTTGACCATCCCTAGTGTAAGTGGGTGGCCACCAATGTAGTGCACGTCCCAAAGGGCCTATTTCTATGCTGCTTTTCTCCATGACTCCATTAGCGTACGTCGGAGAAAACATCCTGGATGTTCCAAGGCAAATTATTTCCTATCTCGGTTCTTCTCTAACAGGAAGCTTTGGCATGCTGTGGTACATCTTTTGGCTGCTGGTGTCCTTTGAAAGTCCAGCCAAGCACCCCACCATTTCTGAAGAAGAGAAGGTCTATATAGAGGAGGCCATTGGAGAAGGTGCTAACCTGATGAACCCCCTCGCGGTGAGTGTAACCCCAGTGTGAAGTGACCTTCTAGTTGAGAAATGAGGTTCTACCACAGATAATTTGGGAGAAAGGTAACAGAATAAACCAACTAGAATCCCAGCTTGGCCTATCCTTTGGAAAGGTTCTCCACAGTGTCTGAGGAGGGATAGATGTGTTTCCTCCAAACTCACAAGGAAACTTGGAGGACTCTTCTTTGCATCATTCCTAGTCCTACCTCCACTTGGAACCTTTATTTGGAAGTGTTTCCATGTGCCGTGTAACCTTCCCACCAACACTCCCCCCACCCACCACCCCAGGATCCCTGGATACAACCTGAACTGAAATTTCGAGATTCAGCACGGCCCATGAGCCTATACTCCCCAATTACACCCATGTGTCCATGTTCCATCTTTGGAAGAAACCAGAGCCCCCAGGGAAAACCCACATGAACACGGGTGGAGAGTATAAACTCCTTGCAGACAGTGTCGGATTCGAACCCAGGTCCTAAAACAGTATCGCACAAACCGCTAGGCTAACCGGGCCATCAATTTATTATGTCCATTTGAGAAAAGGTTGAAATCATGTACAGGACCCCAAGGTAAAAGGAAGATAATGGGACTAAAAGATAGCAGGTCCCCGGGGGCAATAGGTCACTGAGCTCTTGGATGTGAAGGTTTGTTGAGTGATGGAGAGTGGGCTTGAAGATTCACAAGAAAGAGCATAAAAAATAGCAGGAGTCGGCCATCTGGCCCGTCGAGCCTGCCCCGCCATTCAATGAGATCATGGCTGATCTGATGATCGGCTCATTTCCACCCACCTGCCTTTTCCCCATATCCCTTAATTCCCCTACTATGTAAAAATCTATCCAACCTGGTCTTAAATATATTCACTGAGGTCACTTCCACTCTTTCAATGGGCAGTAAATTCCATAGGTTCACCTCCCTCTGGGAAAAGCAGTTCCTCCTGAATCTGAGGCTATCCTCTAGTTTTGGTCTCCCCTACCAATAGAAACAACTTTCCTACCTCTATCTTATCTAGGGGTTTCATAATTTTAGATGTTTCCATAATATCGCCTAAATTCCAGTGAGTACAGTCCCAGACAATCCAATCTCTCCTCATAAGCTAACCCGTTCATCCCTGAAATCAGCCTGGTGAAGCTCCTCTGCACCACCTCCAAAGCCAGTCTGTCCTTCCTCAAGTGAGGAGACCAGAACTGCACGCAGTGCTCCAGATGTGGCCTCACCGGTACCTCATACAGTCACAGCAGAGCCTCCCTACTCCTAAATTCAATCCCCCTGGCAATGAAGGCCAACATTCCATTTGCCCTCCTGCTGCACCTGCAAACTTTCTGCAATTCATGCACAGACACTGCAATCGCTTTCGATTTAAATAATAATCTGACCTTCCAAAGTGGATTTCCTCATACTTGCCAACATTGCACTCCATCTGCCAGACCCTTGCACACTCATTTAACCTACCTGTGTCAGATTCAAAATTCCTTTATTGTCATGCAATAGTACAGAATGTAATATTACACAAAATTGCTTTCTGCCTGTCGTAAGGCAGACAAAGAGTTGCCTGAAGTTAACCTTAATTCTCTTCTTGACTCTGCCTCCTGACAGAAATTCAAGGCGCCCTGGCGCAAGTTTTTCACCTCGATGCCTGTTTACGCCATTATCGTGGCCAACTTCTGCCGCAGTTGGACCTTCTACCTGCTCCTGATCAGCCAGCCAGCGTACTTTGAGGAGGTGTTTGGTTTCGAGATCAGCAAGGTACAACGTGCACCCTTTCGTTTGACACAGGAGCTGTATCATCCTGATAAATTGGCGCCTTCACGCCTTAGGTGCCCAGAATGCTGACCAGGGGGCACGATTTCCAATTCTGTCTTAGAATTTCAACTCGGTTAATGAAATTAGAACATTACAGCACCTTCAACCCTTAATGTTGTGCCAACCTATATATTCTTACCAAAACACAAAGTATTTAACCCTTCCTACCTCATAACCCTCTGCTTTTCTTTCATCCAATGCCTGTCTAAAATATCCTATAGTTTCAGCCTCCACCATCTCCCCGGCAAGGCTTTCCAGGCCCTCATAACTCTCTGTGTCTCCCCTAAACGTTCCTCCCTTCACTTTGTACAGATGTTTGCCATTCCTGCCCTGAATCTTAGAGACCTCTATTAAGTCTCCTCTCATCTTTCTTTGCTCCAAAGAGAAAAGTCCCAGCTCTGCTAACCTTGCTTCAAAGAATTATTTTTTCAATCCAGGCAACATCCTGGTAAATCTCCTCTGCACCTTCTCCACAGCTTCCACATCCTTCCTGTAATGAGGTGACCAGAACTGAATATAATGCAAGTGTGGTCTCACCAGAGATGTGTAGATTTGCAACATGACCTTTTGACTCTTGAACTCAATCCCCCTGTTAATGGAGCATCACATAGGCCTTCTTATCTATCGTATCAACCTGTGCAGCAACTTTGAGAGATGTATGGATTTGTACGCCAAGGTCCCTCTGTTCCTCCGCAATGTTCAATGGAGGGTTAATGTCCAACCATTAACCCTCCAGATTTTACCTTCCAAAATGCATCACCTCACACTTATCCAGATTGAATTGCTTCTGCCGCTTCTCCGCCCATCTCTGAATCCTGTCTATATCCTTTTGTATCTTACGACAACCTTCACCACTATTCACAACTCCTCCAACCTTCGTATCATCCGCAAACTTACGACTCATCCTCCCACCTCTTCATCCAGGACATTTATAAAGATCACAAAGGGCAAAGATCCCAGGACAGACCCCTGTGGCTCCTCCACTAGTCACTGACCTCCAGGCAGAAGGCACTATTGTAGACCCTATCCTTAAGAATCCTCTCCAACAGTTTGCACGCCACTGAGGTAAGACTCATTGGTCTATAATTCCCAGGATTCTCCTGATTACCTTTTATGAACAAGGGGCCCACATTTGCCATTGTCCAATCCTCCAGCACCTCCCCTGTGCCCAAGGAGAACTCAATAAAGCTAAAATAAATTAGTACCAGTGAATATGAAACCAAGGCCAACAAAGCTAAAAATAAAAATAGACAATATTTGAAATGTTCAGCAGTCAGCTGTTCACCTGGGGAGTGAGAGAGGGCGGTTCAGGGCAATTCTTCAAATTGAATGAGAGGTCAGATCCTGATAAACTCTCCGTTGCTAGCTGGCCCACTGAGTATTCCCTGCATCTTCTAAATTTGAGTGTTAGATGAGGTGAAACAGGCGGTGGCTGGCGTGGAGCAAAACCACCAGCAGGTTCCACACGGGCCACGTGGCCTGCAGCCATGCCTCTCCTTCACTGTCCCTTTGACCTACCTGGGCCGCAGGGCAACCGTGGAACAGGATGCCAGCTGTGACCGTTTCACCCCTGAGCAATGCGCCCAAGGCATAGAAGCAGAAATAGGCCATTCAGCCCATCAAGTCTGCCCCGCCATCATGAGCTGATCCATTCTCCCACTCAGCCCCACTGCCCGTCCTTCTCCCCATAACCTTTGATGCCCTGGCTAATCAAGAACCTATCACACTCTGCCTTAAATACACTCAATGACTTGGCCTCTATAACTGCCTCTGGCAACAAATTCCACAGATTTACCATCCTCTAAAGAAATCCTGTCACAAAGCTGAACTACCAGAGGAAAGAGTTAGCAACACCCAGGCCAAGTACATTTGAGACCGTTAATTCCCTTGATTTTCTGTTCAGGCATTAACATCGGCTTCTCCAGTTTCTACTCCCTGTTCTCCCACCCTTCCCCAATCCTGTCTTCTTTCCTTCTCCATTCACAGAGCCGTCCCCCTGCTTGCTGGTGTTCCCTCCCTCCCTCCTGCCTGTGGGACCATGCTCTTTCCCTCTGCTCCTTCTCCTCCACCATTTTGTTCAGGTTCCTGCTGACAATTTTTCATACCTCGATGAAGGTTCTGTATCTTTGTCTTTTGCTATATAAAGGAGACCATTTGACCTGCTGAGTTTTCTAAAGCATTGTGCTTTGGCTTCAGCCATGGACTCTGCGGACTTTTGTGTTTTACTTTTCTTTCTTTCTTCTTCCCCTGCGCTCAGGTCGGTCTGTTGTCTGCTCTTCCCCATCTCGTCATGACAATCATTGTGCCCATCGGTGGGCAGATAGCCGACTTTCTCCGCAGCAAGAAGCTCATGTCAACCACCAACGTCAGGAAAATGATGAACTGCGGAGGTTTGTATCTGCAGAGGAGGCTGGCGAGGAGCTTCCTCCTGTCGCAGCCCTGAGGCCAGGCCAATGGCCACTTCTCTGCCCTGCACAACGTCCTCATCCATGCCAGTTCCAACCCCATTCCCCCCACACCCCCAAACACAAACTAA
This sequence comes from Narcine bancroftii, assembly GCF_036971445.1. Taxonomy (NCBI): domain Eukaryota; kingdom Metazoa; phylum Chordata; class Chondrichthyes; order Torpediniformes; family Narcinidae; genus Narcine; species Narcine bancroftii. The sequence goes on from NC_091481.1 coordinate 66,361,392, forward strand.
CCTGCTGTAGGTCATTACTCTGAAGATAAAGAAGAGAGGGGGTTTTATAATGACATTAGAGCAAACACTAAGCAGGTCAGGAATCATCTGAGGAGGGAAATGGACAGTCAGATTCCGATTTCAGATTTATTGTTAGATTACATACAGGATATCATATACAACCTGAGATTCTTTTCTGTGTGGCCAAGCAGAATTATCACTTATTGGCAGTGCAAAAATAAAACTGTACACAATGTACACAAATAAAGAAACATAAAAAAACTAACTGCAATACAGAGAAGGGGGGAAAAGAACAATAAAGTCCAGATGTAAAAGTCCTAAACAAGTCCCTGAATGAATTTGTCATTGAGGAGGGGGAGCAGCTGTTCCTGAACCTGGTGGTGCGAGTCTTGTGGCACCGATACCTCTTTCCTGATGGTAAGAGCGTGAGCTGGGTGGGGTGGATCCTTGATGACTGCTGCTGCTCTCTCCGACAGCAGCACTCCCTGTGGCGGGGAAGGTTCTGCATCTGGGCTGCGTCCACTACCTTTTGCAGAGCCTTACTCTCAGGGGTATTGGTGTCCCCCAGACCAGATCGTGATGCAGCCAGTCAGCGCACTTTCTACCACACGTCTGCAGAGATTTGCCAGGGTTTCCGATGTCATGGAAAACCTTCACAAACTCCTGAGGAAGTAGAGGCGCTGATGAGCTTTTTGTCACGACGCCGTTAGTGTATTGGGTCCAGGAAAGATCCTCCGAGATAGTGACTCCCCTCCCAGGAAATTAAAGGTAGAGAACTCGGGTCGGAGCCCTGCTTCAGAATCAGTCTAGTCCTTCAACCCAGCTTTGCTTTATTTGCCCTCGTTTGCCTCCAAGGTTATTTGGTCAATGAATTGCCCCAGCATGTAGATGAATGGTTCTAAACATGGGGGAGAGGGTGGGAATAACATATAAGATTCATCTAAGTGGTGGGTTTATGGTTGGCACAGACTTGATGGACCAAAAGGCCTGTTTCGGTGCCAAACATCACCATTTCTCTGATCCATGACTCTTTGTAAACCGTGCAGAGAAAGGAAAGTGGGTGTGTTGTTCTGCCAGGAAGAACAGATTCACCTCAGGCAGATCTCAGCAAAACAACACTGAGAGCCTTTGGACTGAGAAATATGTTAGGAGGTTCAGGGTTACACAGAAAACGTATAACGTTACAGCACAGTACATGCCCTTTAACCTTCAATGAGTAAAGTATTCCTACCAAAAAATACTAAAGCCTTCCTATCCCAAAACCCTCCATCCATGTGCCTATCTAAGAGTCTCTTAAATGCCCCTAATCCAGTGGTTCTCAACCTTTTTCTTTCCATTCACATCCCACTTTAAGTATTCCCAATGCCATAGATCCTCTGTGATCAGTAAGGGATTGCTTAAGGTGGGATGTGGGTGGAAAGAAAAAGTTTGAAAACCTTTATTTTAATCGTCCCTCATTGACTCGTTATGTGCAGGGTTTCAGAACCCCAAAGGAAATGGGCTAATGACAATTTTTCCCCAAGCAAAATATTTCAGTAACATTCGGGTCCAGAGCAGTAATTCTCAACCTTCCCTTCCCACTCACATCCCACCTTAAGCAATCCCTTCCTCATCACCGATGGCAGAAGGATTAGTTAAAGTGGTGTGTGAGTGGAAAGAAAAAGGTTGAAAACCACTGCCCTAATGTTTCAGCCTCTACCACCACCTTTGGCAAGGCACTCCAGATACCCGCAACACTCTGTGTAAAGAAAAACAAAAAAACTTATTCCTAATGTCTCCCCTAAACATTCTTCCCCTAACCTTTCACTTTGTACTGATAGCCCCTCGCTACTCCTGCCCTGGGAAACAGGTGCTGGCTGTCCACCCTATCTATGCCTCTCAGAATGTTGTAGACCTCATCCTTCTTCGCTCTAAAGAGAAAAGTCCCAGCTCTGCTAACCATGCCTCGTAAGATTTATTTTTCAATCCAGGCAGTATTCTGGTAAATCTCCCCCTCTCCATAGCTTCCACATCCTTCCTATAATGAATTGACCAGAACTGAATACAGTACTCTCATTTGCCAATCCATTCTGATCTGTTAGAACTGTTAACTCTACCTCTTCCCTGTGAAGCAGTCATGTTCAGTTAGTTTCTTCCATACTTCTCTCCTAACGACTATATAAAAAAAACTTATGATTTCAGTCCGTGATTCCCCCTTTAAATGAGTTGTGGCCCCTGTTGCCCTAGTCCATGGTGCTTCCCCACTGCATTGAGAAGGCTGCACCCAACTTAATGGACTCCTGCAACCTGGAATGTGCCAGTTGACGACATCTCACTGGATGACCAAAGCATTTCAGGCAGAGACATGCGTGGTTTCCAAAGCAGTCTTCTACAGAGTTAATGATCTCCCAGTAATGGCCAAAGTTTCAGTGTTCTTGGGGACAGCTCATGGATCGCAGAGGACTTTATTTCCTGGAGTGCAGAAGAATGAGGGGAGATTTGATAGAGGTATACAAAATTATGAGGGGGATAGATTGAGCAAATGCAAGGAGGTTTTTTCCACTGAGGTTGGGTGAGTTATAAACCAAAGGGCAGGGTTAAGGGTGAAAGGGGAAAGGTTTAGGGGGAACATTAACTTCTTCACACAGAGAGCAGTGGGAGTGTGGAATGAACTGCCAGCTGAAGTGGTGAATGTGGGCTCAATTCTAACACTCAAGAAACATTTGGACTGGTACATGGATGGGAGGGGATGGAGTGGTATGCACCCGATGCAAGCCAAGTGGGGTGAGTCAGAATAATCGTTCAGCACGACTAGAAGGGCAAAAAGCTGTCATGTTCCATGGATCCTCAACAAGGACCTCATTTTCCTGTTGTTTCTCTTCCTCTTTTGTGAAGGTTTTGGGATGGAAGCAACCTTCCTTCTGGTGGTGGGCTTCTCTCACACCAAAGGTGTCGCTATTTCGTTCCTCATTCTTGCTGTGGGTTTCAGCGGATTCGCAATCTCAGGTGATTGGTTCTCCAGATCATGTATTAGACTGGACAACAATTTTTTGTTCCAAAAGGTTTGCTTCCTAAAAACCAATTGGGGATTATGATAGACAATTTCACTCTGAACACAAAGATCATTTCAGATTTGCACGTAGGAAGTTGGAGAAACTTTAAATTAACTTTGATCGAATTTAACCTGTTTAATCACATAATGACGCTGACACGTTGCATTCGTTCAACTGACCTCAAAATGTTTTGCCGTTGATTTTCGTTTGTACTCAGTATCTGATGCCTCTCGTGTCAGTGTCCAACAATAGTCGGCCAGCACTGATAGATTCCAATTGCGCTGATACCGCTTTCCCCTGGCTGCAATAAGTGTTCCTCATCAACTGCACCAGGATTAGCTGGGAAGACGTCCAAGTGCGAATGGATAAAATGAATATTTAATGACATGGTTTTGTACGCTTGAAGTAGACTTAAGATATGACCAGTGGTTCTCAAACTTTTTCTTTCCACTCACATCCCACTTTAAGTATTCCCTCTTGCCATCGGTGCTCTGGGATTAGTCAGGGTTTGCTTAAGGTGGGATGTGGGTGGAAAGAAAATGTTTGAAAACCACTGTTTAAATCGTCCCTCATTGACTCTTTATGTGCACGGTTTCAGAACTCCAAAGGAAATGGGCCAATGACCATTTTCTCAAGCAAAATATTTCAGTCACAATCGAGTGTCTCTCAACCTTCCCTTCCTAACTTAAGCAACCCCTGACTAATCACAGAGCACCGATGGCAGAGGGATTACTGAAAGGGGAAAGTGAGTTGAGAACCGCTGGGTGACATCTTAAATTTTAAGATAATTTTTGTGATCAGCAGCCCAAACCCCTTAAAATACACCCAAACGCGTTCAGGAAGCAAAATTTTCATGGCCCAGTGCTATTAGAAAAGTAATTTGCATGAATCGGTTCTAACCATGAATGGTATCTGTCGGCGAGGTCGAGTTGCACAGAAGGAACGTGATTTGGTTTAGCTCATCCATCACCCCTCTTGTTTGTTCTTGCTTTTGGCACCGAAGGATTCAACGTCAACCACCTGGACATTGCTCCACGCTACGCCAGCATCTTGATGGGTCTGTCCAATGGGGTTGGGACATTGTCCGGGATGGTCTGCCCTGTCATCGTGGGAGCGATGACCAAGCACAAGGTAAGGAATCAGAAATCGGGTGGAATTGCGACATCCCCCTGGCATTCTGAGCGTGGAAAATTAGAATTGAACATTGACTTTTGGCTCTCCAGCAGCCCGCAGACGGTGTGGGTTCCTCACCCCTAAGGTGGCAACAGCTCGTTGCCTGTGCGTGTCTTTTAGCCGCAGAGCCCCTCACCCATCCGCCGCCGTCTCCTCTGCTTCTCCTTCTCCACTGTAGTGTGTGTGTGTGGGGGGGGGGGGGGTGTCCTCCCCCTTACTGGTGCCCTGTGCCGGTCCACCGCTCTCTCGGAGTCTGCAACCCTCGTGTGGCCACTGCCGTGCCCAGACCCCACGGTCGGGGGATTTTAAGTTGGTTCCTTTAACAGCCTTGCACGGAGCCTGTCGGCAGTCGGACTGGACGGGAGAACCCCTTGTGGGAGCACTCGGGTGTCCACCCCCCGGGACGGTACCAGCAGAATCGCTGCCGTTCCAGCCAGTCCAGTGGCACTGAGGTTTTGTTTTGGCACCTCAGGCAGTCGATGTTGCAACAACGTTGACAGATGGGATGGGTGCAGGAGTGTACTTGGGGTATGACAGGCAAGGCACATGGCCGGAGCACGATTTGAAGGTCCCCCCGCCCCGCCCCAAACCCCAGCACCGTCTCAGCCGCCACCCCGACCTGTCTCTTCTACGCTCAGTACGACTTGCTCGTCCGAGTGTTCCCTTCCACGCCCAATATAACATGACAGCCACCTTTCGCCTTGGCCACCCCTGCCATCGGCGCAATTTTGAGTCGATACGTCCCTGAATGGGCATCAGGCTCCGGGCTCGTGTTTATCTCGAGAAGTCTTCCCTGCCCCCAGGCCCCCCTGGCCGGGTGGGCAATGTTTACAGGGGGCAGGCAGTTCCTGGAGCCTCTCTAACTCACCATTGTGTTTGCTCTTCCGTGTCCCCCCCCCCCCCCCAGACCCGGGAGGAATGGCAGTATGTCTTCCTGATCGCCTCGCTGGTGCATTACGGGGGAGTCATCTTCTACGGGGTCTTTGCCTCGGGGGAGCAGCAGGCCTGGGCGGAGCCCGAGGAGCTGAGCGAGGAGAAGTGTGGCTTCATCCACGAGGACGAGCTGGCCGACGAGGCGGCCGACGGCGTCCAGAGCTACGGCAGCTACGGTGCCACCGAGACGACGCGCGTCACCAACGGGGGCTGGGCCCGCGATTGGGACAGGAAGGAGGAGTTGGTTCAGGATCAGGGCCAGGATGTGTACATGTACGGCACTGCCAAGGACAGGGATTTGCCCTGACCTCAGCCCGTCCCCCCCGGGGGAACTATTAGTGGGAAAGTCCACGTAGAATATTCTGTACATAATAACCAATTGTTCCAAGGACAACTTCTCCCACCAAAGCAGGTAACATTTAAGGTGCGTGCGCTCGTGTGTGGGGTGGGCTCCGCTTGTGTAAGTAGTGTGAAAGGCCCTGGTGTTCTGGGTGATGAGTGGGGGGCGGGCCTTGGTCGAACCAGGTTCCCGGAATCCACATTGTAACCCATTGTGCAATCTGCTCCCACTCCCTCGCCTTTACATTCTTTTCTGTGCTTGGTATGGGGAAAGGACCCCCCCCTCACATCGTTTTCTGTGCTTGGTATGGGGAGAGGAACCCCCCCCCCCTTCACATCGTTTTCTGTGCTTGGTATGGGGAGAGGAACCCCCTTCACCCTTCACGTCATGCCTCCCAATGACTGTTCGCCTTTTATTTATTTGTGGTGTGTTTGTATAGCTCCAGAATCAGGTTATATATCCAACCCTATGATTGGTTACAATGGTGTTGTGTGGGAAGGGAAAAGTTCAGTGGGTTCAAAGAATAGTGGTTCTGGACGCAGAAATAATCTTTAATGAAACACACGCAAGAGGATCGCAGCAGGGATAACGCCCGCAAGTATTCCCACTCACACCACACAGTGCAGCCCAGTCACATCGGACTTCACATGACCAAATCGAGCAACTGTTGATACAACCAAGGACTACAATATGCTTCTTGCCGTTCCTTGTCTATTGTGGGCACGGCTTAGATTCTATCTACACCACAACAGTATACAACAGCCCCGGTCCCTATATAGTGCACACCTTACTAATGCCGTCTCTCCCGTTGTCAACAGCAGGATTCAACTCAGGGCCTAGGAGCAAAAGAGAAAAAGTTGCTCCACCTGGTGGAGTCCAGTAACCCTGAGGGTCCAGCCCAGGTCGTCACTAGTTCATTCAAGGGACCAATGGTCAGGTGTGCGCTAATGGGTGGGCGGGGTCCAACCTTGATTGGCAGGCGATGCGACTAGGTGCTAGGCGGAGAGGTCACGTGACCCTCAGCAGTCTACACTAGGTGTTAAACAATGTAACCAGCCACTGGAGTGGAGTAGATGGGGGTCCCATCATGGATGCATGTGGTTGCTCCTGAGCCCTGCAATGTTCTCTCTGCCGAGCAGGGTAAAAGGAAGCAGAACCCACAGTTCCCAATCCCTGAGCTGTCCCGTTCCCTCTTGAAGTAAAACACGAAGGTCCGCAGGCACTGTGGTTGAAGTAAAAACACAAGGCTGGAGAAACTCAGCAGGTCAAACGGTGTCCTTGAAATAAAAACATGGAAACATTGGAGGAACTCGGCCGGAACGGCAGCGTCCATAGGAAACAAAGATATGTTGATGTTTTGGGCCTGAGCCCTTCTTCAAGGAATAAGCAAAAGGCAGAAAGTCTCAGAAAAGAGTCAGTGCCGGCTGGAGGAGGAATCCAGTCCAACATAAGGTGTTAATTGGACATGATAAAGGAGAGAGGAGAGTATTGATTATGTCTGTGTAAGAGGAGACAGGGAAAAGGGAGAGAGAGAATCAGAGCTGGGGGAAGGCGATGGGGGGAAGAAGTGGGGGGGGTGGGCTTTAACGAAAGCCAGAGGTCAATATTAATGCCATCCGGTTGAAGGGAGCCCAGATGGAAGATGAGACATTATTCCTCCAATTTGCTGGTGGTCTCAATCTGGCAGTGCATGAGACCATGGGCAGACACATCAGCAAGGGAATGGGATGGGGAATTGAAATGGGTGGCCACTATTGCAGCGGACAGAGCCGAGGCGCTCAACAAAGTGACCTCACAGTCTGCACCAGGGTACACCTTGATAAAGGGCTCAAGCCTGAAACATTGGTTATATATCTTTATCTTTTCTATATCAAGTGCACTGTTCAACCTGCTGAGTTTCTCCAGCATTATGTTTTTCACTTCCCTTTTGTCCAGATTTGCCAGCGTCTGACAAATGAGGGGCCTGGTGTGGAACAGTTTTTTCCAGCACTGTGGGGCCTTGCACCTCCAATTAACCCGGCTGATCTCGGGGGGCATTCTGCAACCCTGAGGAGTTCCCACTGCAGAAGTCAAGTTAAATGACCCCTGTAAATCGCCCAACCTTGTCCATCCAGTGGGACGGATAACATTGGCAAGCAGAACTTCCATCCAGCTGCTAGATGTCCCCAGCAAAATCCGACTCAAGCAGTCAAAGAGAAGCAGCTTGTGTGGAGTGAGACCCCCATCTCCCCCCCCCTCCCGGTGCCTGGAGGAGTGAGGGGTGGGGTTTGAGGAGCCTGGTTCCAGATGGATTCCCAGAGATGGTACCATTGTCTAGGATTTCTTTAGCTTCTCTGTGTCAGTTTGCATCCATATTTTCTCTGTGCACACGATTCCCCCATCCCACCAAACTCTGATCTCCCCGTCCCGCCAAACTCCGATCTCCCCATCCCGCCAAACTCCAATCTCCCGTCCCGCCAAACTCCAATCTCCCTGTCCCGCCAAACTCCGATCTCCCCATCCCGCCAAACTCCGATCTCCCTGTCCCGCCAAACTCCGATCTCCCCGTCCCTCCAAACTCCGATCTCCCCGTCCCTCCAAACTCCGATCTCCCCGTCCCTCCAAACTCTGAACCCCCCGTCCCGCCAAACTCAACCCCCCATCCCGCCAAACTCTGAAGCCCCCCGTCCCGCCAAACTCTGAAGCTCCCCCGTCCCGCCAAATATGATCTCCCCGTCCCGCCAAACTCTGAACCCCCCCGTCCCGCCAAACTCTGAACCCCCCCGTCCCGCCAAACTCTGAACCCCCCCGTCCCGCCAAACTCTGAACCCCCCAACCCGCCAAACTCTGAACCCCCCGTCCCGCCAAACTCTGAACCCCCCGTCCCGCCAAACTCTGAACCCCCCGTCCCGCCAAACTCTGAACCCCCCCGTCCCGCCAAACTCTGAACCCCCCCGTCCCGCCAAACTCTGAACCCCCCAACCCGCCAAACTCTGAACCCCCCGTCCCGCCAAACTCTGAACCCCCCGTCCCGCCAAACTCTGAACCCCCCGTCCCGCCAAACTCTGAATCCCCTGTCCCCCCCCTAAACTCCCATCCACAAGATTTATTGCACTCCCACCTGACCCACCAAACCCTGAACTCCAACCATGAAGTCTACTGCAAGTCTCAACCAGGCCCACCAAACACCTGACTCCCTGTCCCATGCATCATCCGATCACAATACCCTGTCCCACCAAATTCATGTCCCAATAACATCCCAACCACCAAGCCAGTGCCCATCTCACCAGCTTGTCAACCACACTCCCAACCAGTTGGCCCAATCCTCATGACAACCTTCTAAACTGCAGCACCAAAGGACATCCAGCCAGCAGACCAAACAGGTCAAATTACTCATAATTCCCCTGTAGTTTGTGGCTTCACTGAGCACAGCCATTCTCAACTTGAGCAGATAAAGTGAGCAAATGGACAATCATTTGTAAAACAAAGTATCTTATTAGCTTCCACAGTGTGTTCCCAGTAATAGTGAGATGGGAGTCAACCCACAACATTCAGTCTCAGGGTAGAGTGTTATCCCTTGGAGATGTTGATGGAAGCCCACCAGCAACCTCAGCTCCCAACCCCTGCAACAAGGAATAAGAGTCTGTGAAGGTTTTAGGTCTTGCTCAGTGAGTGGGGACTGAGGGAGGTTTATAGGTGCTACTACACAGGGTATAGGGATGTTTTTAAGTGTTGCTCAGGGAGTGGGCTGAGGGAAGGTTTTAGGTGCTACTCAGGGTGTGGGGCAGAGGGAAGGTTTTAGGTGTTGCTCAGGGACTGTGGGCTGAGGGAAGGTTTTAGGTGCTACTCAGGGTGTGGGGGCAGAGGGAAGGTTTTAGGTGTTACTCAGGGTGTGGAGCAGAGGAAAGGTTTTAGGTGTTACTCAGGGTGTGGGGCTGAGGGAAGGTTTTAGGTGTTACTCCAGGTGAAAGCAGAGGGAAGGCTTTAGGTGTTGCTCAGGGTGTGGGGCAGAGAGAAGGTTTTAGGTGTTACTCAGGGTGAAGGGAGAGGAAAGGTTTTAGGTGTTACTCAGGGAGTGGAGGCTGAGGAAAGGTTTTAGGTGCTACTGGAGGAGTGGGGGCTGAGGGAGGGTTTTAGGTGTTACTCAGGGTGAAGACAGAGGGAAGGTTTTAGGTGTTACTCAGGGTATGGGTCAGAGGGAAGGTTTTAGGTGTTACTCAGGGTGAAGGGAGAGGGAAGGCTTGAGGTGTTCCAGGGTGTGGAGGCTGAGGGAAGGCTTTAGGTGTTGCAGGGTGTGGAGGCTGAGGGAAGGCTTTAGGTGTTGCTCAGGGAGTGGAGGCTAAGGGAAGGTTTTAGGTGTTGCTCAGGGAGTAGGGGCTGAGGGAAGGTTTTAGGTGTTTCTCAGGGAGTGGGGATGAGGGAAGGTTTTTGGTGTTACTCAAGGAGTGGGGGCTGAGGGAAGGTTTTTGGTGTTACTCAAGGAGTGGGGGCTGAGGGAAGGTTTTTGGTGTTACTCAAGGAGTGGAGGCTGAGGGAAGGTTTTTGGTGTTACTCAAGGAGTGGGGGCTGAGGGAAGGTTTTTGGTGTTACTCAAGGAGTGGAGGCTGAGGGAAGGTTTTAGGTGTTACTTGAGGAGTGGGGGTTGAGGGAAGGTTTTAGGTGCTGCTCAGGGTGTGGGGGTTGAGAGAAGGGTTTAGAGATTAAGAAAAAAAGGTGCATGGAGCAGGTCCTGATGGGATGAAAGACCAGGCAGTGGAGGATCAAAAGATGAGAGTGACCGAGCTGACAGACCCCATTGTGACTCTTCATCGGAGGAGAATTGCCTGCCCTTGCCATCACAAGCCAGAGGTAACCCATTCTGGACTGTAACCAGGTACATCTCTGATTGTGTTTATTGGGTAACGGTGTCAAAGGATATGACATCACAGTGGGAGAAGCAAATGTAACATGGCTGACTGACGGAACAGTGAGAGAGACCAAATGGCCTCTATCTGTTCACAACAGGCACAGAACACTAGCTCCCTCCCAACCTCCTGACATAGTTCAAGTTGAGGTGAAAGTCTCCTTGTACCCTGTAACCGTTTGCACTCCACAAATCTCCATCCGTATCATTAAATCCTGAATGCAGAATCTCCCCTGTTATTCCCCAAACTTGGGGGGGAAAAAATCAAATAAAAATATCATACAAGGAAAATGTTTTAAAATTTAATTTCTTGTTGTCACTTCATAACATTGAACAGATTAACAAGTCACAAAAAGTTTGAGTCAAGGCTTTGGTGATAATTTACCTATATTCTCTGGACAGGTCCCGGTGGATTGGAAGACGGCGAATGTCATGCCACTTTTGAATAAAAGGATGTCGGCAAAAGGCAGGGAATGAGAGGCCAGTTAGTTGAACATCTGTAGTTGGGAAAATGCTTGAAGTGATCATTAAAGAAGAGACAGTGAGACATCTGGAGCCCGATGGCTCCATCAGGCAGACGCAGCATGGATTCAGCTTGTGTTTGACAAATTTACTGGAATTCTTTGAGGAAATTCTGAGTGTGATAGACAGAGGGGAGCAGGTGGATGTTGTTTACCTGGGTTTCCAGAAGGTATTTGATAAGGTGCCGCATAAAAGTCTTGTACAGAAGTTAAGGGTGCATAGAGTTGGGGGCAATGTGTTAGCATGGATAGAGGATTGGTTAACCAATAGAAAGCAGAGAGTTGGGGTGCAGGGGTGTTTTTCTGGTTGGCAATCAGTGGTGAGTGGGGTGCCACAGCGGTCGATGCTGGACCTGCAACTGTTCATGATATCCATAAACGATCTGGAAGAGGGGACAGAGTGTAATGTATCTAAGTTTGCTGATGTCAGTAAATTAAGTGGAAAAGCAAATTGTGCAGAGGATATGGAGAGTCTGCAGAGTGATATAGATAGTGGGCAAGGGCCTGGCAGATGGAGTACACACATTGTTGGTAAATGTGAGATATCTACTTTGGAAGGAAAAATAGAAGATTAGCTTATTATTTAAATGGCAAGTGATTGCAATGTGCTGCCGTGCAGGAGGGCTCGGGAGTGCCTTATGCGTGAATTGCAAAAGGTTGGTTTGCAGGGGCAACAGGCGATCAAGAAGGCAAATGGAATGTTAGCCTTCATTGCTACAAGGGTTTAATTTGAGAGCAGGGAGGTTCTGCTGTGACTGTACAAGGTACCAGTGAGGCCGCGTCTGGAGCACTGCATGCAGTTCTAGTCTCCTCACTTGAGGAAGGACGGACTGGCTTTGGAGGCAGTGCAGAGGAGCTTCACCAGGCTGATTCCAGGGATGAAGGGGTTGACCTATGAGGAGAGGTTGAGTCGTCTGGGACTGTACTCGCTAGAATTTAGAAGAATGAGAGGGGATCTTATAGAAATATAAAATTATTGAAGGCAGAGATCAGATAGTTGTTTTAATTGGTGGGGGAGACCAGAAGATTCAGAATAGTAGATTTAGAACGGAGATGAGAAGGAAAGTAAAAATGCAATCCTGGAGAAACTCGGCAGATCAAAAAGTGTGTACTTTATGTAGCAAAGGTAAAAATACATAACCAACGTTTTGGGTTTGTGCCTTTCAACAAGGGTTTGCAAAGTTTGAATGGTATCTGGTTTAAGAAGATAAGAAATAGGAGCAGGAGTCAGCCATTCGGCCCTTCAATGAGATCAGGGCTAATCTGATGATGGGCTCATCTCCACCCACAACCCTTTTCCCCATATCCCTTAATTTCCCAACCATGTAAAAATCTTTCTAACCTGGTCTTAAATATACTTTCTGAGGTCAATGGGCAGCGAATTCCGCAGATTCACCACCCTCTGGGAAAAGCACTTCCTCGTCATCTTTGTCCTAAGTCTACTCCCCTTACTCCCCTGAATCTTGAGGCCAACTCCCCCCCCCCCCCCCCCCCCAGTTCTAGTCTCCCCCACCAATGGAAACAACTTCCTGACCTCTATCTTGTCTATGCCTTTCATAATTTTATATGTTTCTAAAAGATCGCAACTCATTCTTCTAAATTTCAGTGAGTACAGTCCCAGTCTCTTCTCATTAGGCTAACCCCCTCATTTCTTGAATCAACCTGGTGAACCTCCTCTGCGCTGCCTTCAAAGCCAGTCCATCCTCCCTCAAGTAAGGAGGCCAGAACTGCACTCAGTGCTCCAGATGCGGCCTCACCAAGACCTTGTACAGTTGTAGCACAACCTCCCTGCTAGCAATGAAGGCCAATGTTCCTTCATTGGATCAAGGGAAGTCTATACATGATGAATGAATGGGAAGTCTTTCATCCATAGGGATTATTTCCGGGAGAAGGGAGCAAGAAATGATTTCATGCATTGGGATTCTATAAAGGCTTTCATCTAGGAAAAGAACTGGGGGATTCAATCCATGGGTCTTCCACAAAAGGGGAGAATGGGAAGGGCTTTAGTCTATTTGATACACAGAGGTCGACAAGGTTCAAGAGAATCATTTGTGATAAAATTTGAAAATTAACAGTGTTGCTTTGAAGACTGACCACAAAACAAACGTCGTCTGTACTCGTAACTCTCTGACGTGCTCTTCAAACTGAAGCTTTAAAGCAACTAAAGACAGGAGTCTTCTCGCTGCATAGGCTTTCCTCAAGGCTGGTGAGAGAGTGTAGGGTGGAGGGAGAGACAGGGCGACAGCCAAGGACTCTGGAATGCTACTTATAAAAAAAAGATTTAGGAGGGCATTGATAAATAAATAATTCAATCAGTCTGTGCTGGGAGAAGATAATTTAATGTCATTTTCACATGCTACAAGCCCCGAAGTCGACGCATGCCATAAATTTTGATGAGCTTCCCTTTGTTCTTTGCTGATTGAGGATGAAGGTTGAGGCAAACTGGTGTTCCCAAGAGGCCCATCGAGACTGTGATTACATCCACAATTGATGTGGAGAAATGACCCACATTCACATGATTTATTGACTGAATCCCAAGCACAGCCCTTGCTACAATCCTGATGAAACACTACCAGCCCTAACTGCCGTCCTTGGGATTCCCGTTACAGATAGTGACCCTGGGCTCTTGGGGAGAGGGGTCACTGAGGGATGGTGCGAGGGAGGGGGATTAATGTCAGTGGGGGTCCAGTCAGTGACCCTGGGCTCTGGGGGAGAGGGGTCTCTGAGGGGAGGGGATTAATGTTAGTGGGGGTACAATCAGTGACGCCAGGCACTGGGGGAGAGGGGGCTCTAAGAGATGGTGTGATGGAAGGGATTAACGCCAGTGGGGATACAGTCAGTGACCACAGGTGCTGGGGGGAGAGGGGTCTCTGAGAGATGGTGTGAGGGGTGGGGGAGTAATGTCAGTGATACTCAGGGGGGAGGCTGGGGAAGAGGGGAATAAACTGATAGACAGAAAGATGAATGAGATTATACAGACCAGCAAAGAAAAGGCAGCAATGGTTAAAGGTAGGTTAATGATATAAATAAACAGAGAAAGGAAGGAAACTAGGTCACCGACCTAGAAAGGGAACAGATATTTGGTAGTCCGTCCCCAAACCATCTCCAGATTTCAGTCAGGTTGTCCAATTAAAATTCCCTAAACACGATTGGCTTGCCCTGATATGACATAACGATCTTGTTTCGATGAAAGTATAAGCTAGACAGGGTTTGTAAATGAGGTATTTGCATCAGATGCCAGTGTGATGGGAACAATGTTGCCCCAGAGTCGGATGAACTTAGGATCTCATCGGATGGCGTGTTGTTTTTAAAAAAAAAAAGCTGCGAACTCAGTCTTCTAATCCTCTGCCTCGGAGCTGAGGGGATACCGCTCAAACTCCAAACGTTGCTGAGACACGTCAAAATTATGGAGAAGGCTGAATTTGTGTCGACACAGCTTTCACCGTGAAAAGGAAGTCGTCAGATTTCTAACCGTTACACCCTGGAGTTTCATTTAACTCAAAGATTCAGTAGGATAAAAATAAACGGCAGGTGTGTAAGAACAGATTTTATTTTGCACATTCTTTAATTTTTAAATGGTCTAATAATTTTTATAATGGGGGTTCTCAGCTGCCCCAAAGTAGAATTCCTGCTCTACTTCCTGGAAATCAGCCAATAAGGATTGGACCTTTCTTGTACAAGTCAACAAATTCCCTGATGATCTGCAAGATCAACTCATTGATGATTCTGGATGCAGAGAAGTGTTTGAAAGTGCACTGTCCGGCTGTGGGACGGGGACGCCAATGCCCCTGAGCAGAAAGCCCTGCCAAAGGTAGTGGACCTTGCAGGCAAAGCCCTCCCCACTATCGAGAGCATCTGCGGGGAGCACTGCCATCTGTGAGCAATCTTCAAGGATCCACACCACCCAGCACTCGCTGCTGCCGTCAGGAAAGAGGTATCGGTGCCACAAGACTCACGCCACCAGGTTCAGGAACAGCTGCTCCCCCTCCACCATCAGACTCCTCAACAACAAACTCAATCAGGACTCTTTTGCACTTTATTGATTTTTTTTTGTTCTCTCTGTTTTGCACAGTCAGTTTGTTTACATTCCTTATCTATTTACAGTTCTTTATGAGTTTACATGTTTTTATGGTGTAAACAGTTTTTTTTTGCACTACCAATAAGTGGTAATTCTGTCGTCCCTGCAAGAAAAGGAATCTCAGGGTTGTACGTGATGTCATGTATGTACTCTGACAATAAATCTGAACTCTGAGACTTTGTCTACCTCCTGAGTTTTGGCTAAAAATGATGCATAAGCTGCTTTCAGGTGGAATCTCTGGGAGAATGCAGCTCCGGAGCCAGCTGTGGGTGTCTGCGAAGGGATGTTCAGGTGACAGCACTGAAGGCGGTGTTCTGCCACCTGAAAGGTCCGAAGCGTGGAGAGGTGCCACACAGCAAACACCGGCTCCTGAGTCAGGGCAGGGACAGCCAGCTGACAGCCCCCCTCCCCGCTGCCTGACATTTCCCCTCCTCGCTGCCGACAGCCCCCTCCTCGCTGCCTGACAGCCCCCCGGCACGGGACTACTGGGCTGGAGTGGTGCAGCCCTGATGCCCCAGCCCTGTAGTCCCATGCCAGGACAGCGGCGAGTTGGATGGCCAGCTGACTGTTACCAGCCCGCCCCCTGCTAGGCACCTTTGCTTTGCTGCTTTCAGGTGCCTAGAGGGAGCGCGCAGAAACAGAGATTATACCTCTCTTTCAGGTGGCCTCCCAACAGCCGCATTTGGGTATTTTAGGCAGCTTTACATTCGGATATTCTGGCCACCTGAAAGCGGCTGTAGTTACCCTAGCATTGTGAAGAAGTGGCTCCAGAAGATCCTTCCTTTACGACCACTTATCTTTGTGAATCAGGCTATTTGATGTTGCTGCAGTTGTAGGCCAAGGCGAGGCACTGCATTGAAGTGGAGGCAGATCTCGGGGTTGCATTATTCACAGAAAAACCAAGGATGTGGAAACTAGTTAAGAAACATCAGGAAGAGGTCTCATGAAAGTGCCTAGTGTCTTGATTGGGAGTTTTTAATGTTCAGTTTATGCTTGCAGCGCTTTTTGTTCTTTAAAATGTTAAGTAAAATACTTTAAATTAGATAAAGATGTGTTTCTTACCGAGCTGCCCTTTGACTATATTGCTCAGTCATTGCTACTAGTGGGCCATGTTAGGGTGGAGGCAAGGTGGACCTTAGACTGTAAAAGGTCAAGAACCAGTGGTAGAAGATAAAAAGTTTTTCAACGTAGCACCAGCTTTTTCCAACGATGCACGACTTGGCCATTTTTTTGTACACTATTGATAGAATGAGAGTTGATGGGAGCGCGACACGGCTGCAATGCCTTCCCCAGACCGTGATGCTACCGAAACAGTCTAAGCGGAGAGCCGTGCTCAATTTTTAAAGGATGAGGATCAGATGGTCGTGCTGAGGAGACGGGAAGCTGAGAAGAACCGCAAAGTAAGGTGGATGGAAAAAGGGGTGCAGCCCGGTCTGCTGCAGTCGGTCTTCTGCTGTGGCGGCGAGGCTTCTAGACGTCGGGTGCCTCCAGTGGCCGAGGAAGGGATGCCGTGATGGGTCGGTGGAGCTGCGTCGGGGTGTCCGGAACGGCCGCTGTGAGCCTGGCTGGCGGTTCTGCGGAGGAGGGGTCCGGGAGCCTGGAGTGGCGATGTCATGTGCCTGGCCTGGAGGTTCGGGTGTCTGTGCCATATTGGAGTGCAGATGGTGGGGTCAGAGAGGAGGCCATGGGGGTCTCTCTACCGCAGTGTTTCTCAACCATTTTCTTTCCACTCACGTACCACCTTAAGTATTCCCTAGGCCATTGGTGCTCTGTGATTAGTAAGGGATTGCTTAAGAGAGAATTTGCGAGTGGGAAGGGAAGGTTGAGAATCACTGCTCTAGACCCAATTGTTACTGAAATTTTTTGCATGGGATAAATTGTCATTGGCCCATTTCCTTTGGAGTTATGAAACCGTGCACATAACGAGTCAATGAGGGTTGATTAAAACTGTGGTTCTCAACCTTTTTTTTTCTACTCATCTCACCTTAAGCAATCCCTTACTAATCACAGAGCACCGATGGCAGAGGGATTACTTAAAGTGGGATGTGAATGGAAAGATAAAGGTTGAGAACCACTGGGCTACCATTACTGCTGAAGCTGACGGGCCTGTATGGATTTCTGAACTATGTGGTGGTTCTTCTTTTCAAGCCACTGGACTTGTTAAAACATAAGTCTCTGAAATGTGATTGCTTTCACTGAGCCTACCTATTGTCTTATTTTTTTCATCTTTTACTATATCGTTAGTACTTTGTTTTGCTCATTATATAGTTTAGTGTTAGGTGTGTTTTAGTCTTGTGTAGTTTTTATCTTTTGTCTGGAGCAGAAATGGCGTCTTGAGTTGTCTGATGTGTAATCGAGGTTATGTAGGTAGCTTTGTGGCTTCTGGAGGATGTAATTTTGTTTTTAACTGTGTACCGGTTTTAAATGACAATAAAGGCTACAACTACTCTTTCTCCAAGAACAGCATAGCCTCTGGATATTATGGGGTGAACCTTCTTCGTAGCTGAAGTCCCTCGCTCTGCAGCCACTGCACCTTCCACAAGATCTCAATATTGTAGCATCACATTAGACTGAGAGTTGTGATTAATAGGCTTTAATTACCATAAGACATCAGCACATCTCACCTGTGGCTGGGCCAGTTCCAAGGAGGCAGGTACTGAAGGAGGGGCTTGGGCACAACAGTCTGTATAGGGATTCTGAGACACAGGAGCAGGGGCGGGCCAGCCCATACAGTACATTCATACAGACAGTGATAATAGCTGTACAGTGGTTCCACCACAAATATCATTGCAAAAGTGCCCAAATATTTCTTGCAGTTTTCCAGATAATCTATGATATTGTTTGTTGGGAGACAGACACTTTAGTAGCAGTCAAATCCAGACCTTTATGATGTAAATCACAGCAATTCATTCATGGCCCCGACATAAAATAACATTTAAAAATGTAAGGCCTCCAGCACGGTATCTCAGCCCACAAGCCTGTGCCACCCAATTTATCTACAATCCCCCATACACTTAACTGTGGGAGGAAACCGGAGCTCTTGGAGGAAACTCGCACAGACATGGGGAGAATATACAAACTCCTTACAGGAAACGCCGTATTCGATCCCCGGTCCCGGTCTCCAACCCATCTCCAGGGATTGATCTGTTTGATCACACTAATCTGGGAAAAATAGCTCCCACTTTCTTTACAATTGCACTAAAAATAGCTGAGATTAGCAGCGTCATTTCATCAAAAGTTTAAGGATTGTTCCCTTCTGGTAGTAGGACAATGAGATGAGGGGAAACTCCCACGGAGACGAGCTGGGTTGGGACCTCCCGCAGTGCTCCATGTTCTGGGGAGAGGATGAAGGGGTGCTGGCCATTTCCAGGGGCATGCTGGGATTGTCGGCCTGCTTAGCAACCAGGTTCTAAAATGGCCTCCCTAACTCAAGTTAAAACTTGATCAAGTTCAAACCAAGTTGATACCTTGATGAAGGGCTCAAGTTTAAAACGTTGCTCATGTACCCGTATCTTTGCTACCTAACACTGTTTGACCTGCTGAGTTTCTCCAGCAAGTTAAAACTAATTGTTTGGAGGAAATGGTGTTCATTTAGAAACAGGAAAAAGCAGTCTTTGCTTTGCTAAAATAATTGATTTTAATTATTTTGTTGAACTCGAACATAAAACAGTCAGTCATTTAGAGTTCTGCTTGATATATATTCTGCAAGAAGTTTCCCTTCTGTTTCAACCAGGCTCGTGGTTCATTAGTTGTCAAGAATCGAGGGAGAACAGCTGAGTCCTGATGTTGACACCAGAAGTCAGTGTTATCCTCCCTGATATGCCAGGCCAGACTGACACCAGCTCGGTTCGTGCCCTTGTTAGAAGAGAGAGGAGGATCTGCAGGTCGTGCAGAGACCATCTGTCTGATGTCAGCAGGAAACGGAGCCTGGCTCTCTGACGCCGCCCTTCTCCTGCAGGCATTGTGAATCATCCTGCAGAACCACGTCAAGGTGACTTGGAGCAAAACACGAGAGTCTGCAGACACTGGGGTTGAAGTAAAAACACTGCGCTGGAGAAACTCAGCTGGTCACAAAGAATGTAGCAAAGGTAAAGCTACATAACCAACGATTTAGGGTATGGAAAAACATCGGAGAGACTGGAGGCAGACTGAGTTAGAGGGTGATGAGGTAGGAAGGGTTTAGAACCTTTTATTGGTTGAAATATAGGTCGGCACAACATTGAGGGCTGAAGGGCCTGCACTGTGCTGTGATCTATGTTTATTTGTATCGGTTTGTTGAGCACCTCAGCTCTGTCCGCTGCAATAGTGTGAATCTCCCAGTGGCCACCCATTTCAATTCTCTGTCCCATTCCCATGTGTAGTGCCAGACTGAGACAGCCATAAATTGGAGGAACAACACCTCATCTTCCAACTAGCCATCCAATCGGATTGCATTAACATAGACTTCTCTGACTTTTGTTTAAAACCCCCGCCCCCCCCAACCCCTACTTCCCCCTTTGTCTCTCCATTCCCTTTCACACAGACATGATGAATAAGTCCCTCATCACATCCAATTACCTTTTGTGGGTCTGGAATCCTCCCCCATTGTTGGACTTGCTGACATTTCCTGCTTCTACCTTTTCTGACCCTTCCTTGAAGGGCTCAGGCCCGAAATGTTGGCGATATATCTTTGTCTCTGAATTAACCAGCTGAGTTCCTCCAACATTTCTGTATGTTTATATGTTTATTATGGAATGACGTTGAAAGGTACTGGGGGTGGGGGGGGGGGGGTTAGGGGAGGAGCACAGTCCCAAAGGCAGGAGGTAATAGATGGATAAGGGAGGGAGGGCAGAGCACCAGCAAACAGGGCGAGGAGGAATGTCTATGTGAGTGGAGAGGGAAGGGGGTGGAGAGCTGGAGGAAAGAAGAGGGAAAGGGAAGGGAGAGAGAGAGAGAGAAAACGGGCTAACAGAAACCAGAGAAGTCAAGGTTAATGCCATCCGGCAGGAGAGTGCCCAGATGGAAAATCAAGTGTGTTTCCTCCAATTTTAAGGTAGTCTTGGTGGGATAGTACATGTGGCCGTGGACAGGCATGAGAGTATGGGAGGTCCCTGTCACTGGGAGGTTCCCATCACTGATGCGGGTAGAATGAAGGTGCTGAGCGAAGCGATCTCCCAGTCTGCGCCCGGTCTCGCCCATGTAGAGAAGGCCACCACTGGAGTACCGTTTACAGTCGATGGCCCGCCGTGGATTCACAAGTGTTGCTTCACTGGAAAGGTCTGTTTAGGGCCCCAACTTGTGATGAGGGAGGAGGTGTGGGTGTGAAAGTGTGGCATCTCCTGTGGACACAGGGGGTAGGGGGGAATGAGTGGACAAGGAGAAAGTGGTCTTACGGAAGGCAAAGAGGGGACCTTGGCCAGAGCTGAGCGAAAGTCGGGTTGTTACAGGTCAAAACAGAGGATGCTGGATCATTCAGCAGGCCAGCCAGCTTCCAGGGAATGGGAAGCACTCGTGGCTTCAGGTTAACGAGGTAGCAGCTCAGGGGAAGAGGCACACTGTTTGACCTGCTGAGTTTCTCCAGCGTTGTGTTTTTACTGCAACCTCCCACAGCTCGTCCCCATTACAGCTACCCACACTGCTCACTGATTTTCCTCTTGCTGCTCTCGACCAGCACCTCAAACTTCTTCGGGGCTGCCTCCAACTGCCCAATTAGTGCCGAAGTATGCACAGATGGGAAATAAATGATTCGATAATAAGCTGCGAATATTGTAGGTAACAGATTGAGCAGATCTCCTCAGGCAGTGCCCTGTGTTACCGTGACTGTAGATTTATCAAAAGAAAATATGTCAGGGATTCCATAAAGACTGTTAATTGAGTTACGAAAGCAGTGCAAGTCTCTTCCATGCACACAGACAGAACATTAATTACAAATCAACTGCCAAGGATGCGGTTCTTCACTCTCACCCTCTGCAGAGCTCAGGAAGCAGGCTCCCAATGGGATCAGGGGACAGGCCATTGGGGTTTCTGGACAATGGGGTGGCAGGTTCTTGGAGTTTTCTGGTGAAGTTTGGAACCATGGTTGAGTGTGGAGTGACTTTTCCCTTGCCAATCTATCAGTGAGACTTAATCATCACAGGTGGGTGGAAGGCCCCCCAACCTGAAAAGTATGAGAGGTGCGTGTGCTCTCCAAAATGGGCTTTGGGGAGGGAATCCAGAATTGGATCCAACTGCTCGACACAGACATTTGTACTGCAGTCCAAATCAGTGGGTGGGAGACCGATGGCTTCCCCAATATGTTTAGAATTAGGCAAGGCTGCCCTCTGTCTCCAGTCTTATTTGTGTGTTGTATAGAGCCCTTTGACGAAGCCATCTGGAAGAACAAGGGAATAAGAGGAGTAACGTTGCCAGGCAGCAGAGGTGCCCAGGTCAAGGCCTCCCTGTGCATGGACAATGTCATGGTCTTCTGTTCGGACACATGATCAGTCTGGAGACTGACCAGCATATGTGGCTAATTTGAGTCCGCATCGGGCACCAGGGTCAACCAAAAGAAGAGCCAGGCAAGTCTCTTCGGTAATTGGCCCGACTGGTCCACCATTCCCTTCACAGTCACAATGGACAACCTGAAGATACTGAGGATCTGGTTCAGAGGGGCTGAGGGGTGCATTAAGGATTGGGTGGAGCAAATCGCTAAGATCCACCAAAAACGGGGACTGTGGGCTCAGTGCTCCCTCTCAATTACAGGTAAAAAAAACTTGGTGTGAGGTGCTCTCGGCACTGCTGAACATGGTGCAGATTTGGCCTATCCCCTGCATCTACGCCCGGACAGTCACCAAGGCAGTGTTCAGATTCATTTGGGGCTCCAAAATGGACAAGGTGAGAAGGAGCACCATGTACAAGTCACCGGAAAATGGGGGCAAGGGTTTAACCATCGTGGTGCTCATCCTAATGACCACCTTTGTGTGTGGCTGCATCAAGCTGTGCATGAAACCAAAGTACGAGGGCACCAAGTGCCGCTACGTGCTGAGGTTCTACCTGTCCCAGGGGTTGTGAAGGACAGGCCTGGCCACCGTCCTCTGTTAGATGGACTGTGCTGCACCACCTATCCTTCATGGAAAAGTTCTTCCAGGATAACACCTTTGACCACAGGGCCATTAGGCAGTGGTCAGCACGGGATGCCCTGCAGGAACTGAGAGAGGACTCAGCGCATCCGGTGGGATGGTTCCCGGAGCAGACTGTCTGGGACATCTAGCAGAATGCCTCATCACCAGGCCTCACTAACAAGCACCAGAACTTGGCCTGGCTGGCAGTGAGAGGGGCCCTCCCAGTCAAATCATTTCTACACATCCAGAACATCACCACCCCCCCCGGACGGCTGCGGTGGAGTTGAGATCGTGGCCCACCTCTTTGCCGAATGTGGATTTGTGAACAGAGTGTGGTGAAGGATACAAGGGTCTTTGTCATGGTTCATCCCCAGGGCCAGCATGACAGCAGACTCACTGATTTACAGACTGTTCCCGGGAATGAACTCAAACATCCGGAACTGCTGGAAGACCATCAACTTGGTGAAAGACACCCTTCGGTCGGCCTGAAACCTGGTGGTCTTTCAGCACACTGAGGTGTCGGCCCGGGAATGCTGCCAACTGGCAACGTGAGGAAGTCTAGAGTCCATTACCAGGCTCAGACTGAGGGGGAAGTCCCTCAACCAACAGAGTAGGGACAGTCGACAGAGGCCCTCAGTGGCAGTAACAGGGTATTGAGAGAATGAATATAACAATGTACAATGGAGATATGGCTGACATTATGGGCATAAAAAGACACAGTGCTCTGTTTTGTAAATAATTTATTGTGAATAAAGTATAAACAAAAGTATGAGAGATTCCCCCCACCCCCCAACCCCCCAGTGTCCCAGCCGAGCTTTCTTAACCAAGGCATGGAGGAACAAACAGATGGCCAGGCTTTGCACAGATTCCCTGCTACACTTGACGACTGTAATTCATAAAGACAAAGGGGGGAAGTAAATACCTCAATCTTTTTGGCACATTTGTTTGTCAGCACCGTTGGCCTGCAATGTGGGTGATAGAAAAGTATTTGTGCATAGTTCCAAAACTCAGGCCTGTTCTCTGTGAAGGTGTCGTGAGGTCGGGCGCCTTTCAGCTTTGAATCGCTTGACCAGAAAGCTTTCAGCCACAGTGCGCAGGCCTCATCCTCATTGAATAGACCCACGCCTGTGATCCACAATCTATAACTCAGGAGCAAATTAAAGTACTAACCAGCTAGTGGCAAACCCCACCACCCAGAAACCATCTGACTGGCAGAAATCACCTAGAGGCTCGATCTCTAGTTGGGTAAGGATCAAAGAGGTTGTGGAAGATATCGGATGGTGCGCACTTTGTGTCCGTGATTAAAATCGAGACACCTTAGATTGAGGGTGAGGGGGGGGGGAATCTGCTTTCGCCAGCTCAAGGGATGTATGTACCCCATATGGGGATCCATGTATGCTATCAATAGGCTAGAGACATCAATAGAATTACATTAGTTAAACCATGAAAGAAACATCTACATCCCAGAGGTGCTGCCAACACATTTCTGAAACTCCTTTAAAACCAGGGGGAAAAGAGAGACTTTAACAACATAGAACAGAAAATTAGTGTAGGGCAGGGGTTCTCAACCTTTCTTTTCCCCACTCGCACACCACCCAAAACACTGGCGTCATTAGGTGTGGGGGGGGAGGGGTGTAGACTGCAGCGGGTGACACCATCAAAGGGGGTGACAGCAAAATGACTGTCTATAATTTTTGTGCAGTGTTTCAGCAGAAATGTATTATTTTTTTATAAAAATACCTGTCATTAGTTATAACAACAGAAACATTTTTTCATAAGACCAGCTTACACATATCAATATCCGTACGAGGCTAAAACTCGATGCTCATTTACCTTTTGAAACTTCTAACGCGCCATCGTTACAATGACAACGACGCTTCGAAACACATGGTTTCGTCAGCACGCGCTGTTGTTTTTGTTGCTGCTAGTGTTTTTATAGTCACTGCTTTTGTCGAATTTTCTGGTGTTTTAGCTACAATCTTGTGGTCATTAGTATTTATGATTTATTAGTAACATTAGTATAAAACATTACTAAGGTTTCTGTATGATCTGGTACGGGAGGAGGTCCTTGGGGGTGGGGTGGGTGACACCAATCCTAGTGACGCCACTGACCCTAAGTAATCCCTTATGAACCACAGAACACCGATGGCGTGCTGATAGAGTTGTTCCTCCCACAAAATAGCCCCTAGAAATTATGGGACGACCCTTCCTCACTGGAACCCTTCTTCGTAACTGAAGTCCCTCACCCTGCAGCCACTCTGCATCGTTCTCAAGATCTTAATATTCATTGCGAAAGTGCCCATCTATGGCACTCTCTGTCGGGGGAACAGGCACTTTATTAGTAGCCCAATCCAGACCTTTATGATTTAAATCCCAGAAATACATTCATGGCCCTATGTGGTGACGCCCACATCTCCAGGGACTGAACTGTATGGTCACTGTTTTGGGAGAAACAGCTCCCATTTTCTTTACAATGGCATTAAAAATAGCTGCAAATTGACTGTAAGGTCAGTGGTTTTCAAACTGCCCCCCTATATTCACATTCCACCTGAAGGTGTCCCTATACCATGGGGGCTCTGTGATTGGTAAGGGATTACTTAAGATGGGATGTGGGTGGGAGGGGAAGGTTGAGAATCACTGCTCCAGACCCAATTGTTACAGAAATATTTGGCTTGAGAAAAATTGTCATTGGCCCCATTTCCTTTGGAGTTGTGAAACCGCGCACATAATGAGACCAAGATGGACGTTGAAACAGTGGTTTTCAACCTTTTATTCCCTCCCCCCCCCCCCCCCACACTTTAAGTAATCCCTTACTAATCACAGAATATAAGGATTTCTTCAGATGGGATGTGAGTTGGGGGGTGGGGGGGGTGGGGGGGGTGGGGGGGGTGGGCAGTTTGAAAACCACCGGCATAGGTGTTCTATGCTCAGTAAGGGATTCCTTCAGGTGGGATACGAGTGGAAACAATAAGGTTGGGAACCACTGGGGCAGGGAATGCAGTGAACCAGGATACTTTCTGAAAAAGGTCATTGTTTTTTTTGTATAAATGAATGGCTCTGTCGGGGAAGACGGCGGTGCACTCCCCACTCTGCCTCTGTTCTACCAATAGCTGAAACCGCTTCCATCGGCCTGGAAGTACATTTGGAAACTGCCGTTGTTGTACAAGGGTCCGGAGCGACCACAGGTGAACCTTGTCGCCGGCACGCTCGAGTCCAAGTAGCCGTAAGCCGGCTGGAAGAGGCACTGAGGTCCGTCGCCGGCCATGGGCGGGGAGGCTGTGCTGCCGCCGCCCACCGTGCCCAGGGGCTTGGGGATGCTCCGTGCGGTGTAGGGGTACTCCGGCACCAAGGACCAGTAGCCCACCATGGGGGCATAGGCGGCCCTGACGTACGGCTGGCGCGGCCCGTAGTCTTGCACCAGCTGGCTCGAGTTATATGGGTTGGCGGAGCGCACGAAGCAGCCAGCCGGGGGCGGGTCCAGGGGCTGCTGGGGAGGCAGGCGCACAGTGCGCGCCTGGTAGAACGGGGGCGGCTGCTGGGCGTAGCCAGGGTTGGAGGAGGCGGAGGGAGGGCCGGGGGCCACCGGGACGTAGTTGATGAGGCGTGGCCGGGTGGGCAGGGTGAGGGTGCCGAGGCGGGCCGGGTGCGCGCCGTTGGAAGTCTTGGCGCTGCAGTCGGACACGGCGCCCGGCTCGGCCTCGGGGGAGAAGAGACAGCCTCTGCGCCTGCCCTTGCCTTCCTTCCCGCCGCCGACCTTCTCCGCCCCGACCGGGGGCACCGCCCCACCGCGGCCAGCCCCGCGCTCTCCGCCCGGCGGCTCCAGCGGCGCGCCCCCTCTCTCGGACGGGGCCACCTCCTCGCCGAGTGCCGACTCCTCCCCGGCGGGCGGTGGGAGATCCTCCTGGCGCTTGGCAGCCGCTCGGCGCACGGACCCTTTCAGCGAGGGTCGGGTAGTACTGTAGCTGTGCTCGGATTTCCCGGGCGCCCCGCCCGGGCTCTTCTCCTTGGCCCGGGGGGAGCCCTCGAGTCCACACGGGTGGGACCCCTTGGGCACCCGGGCCGACTCCGGTACCCTGGCTTCCAGGGCAGAAGCCAAGCTCGGGGACCCCTGGAAGCTACCCGCCGCAGGGCCGAGGAGGGGCTTGGAGGCCGGGTCCTCGCACAACTTGGCAAAGACGGGCAGTTGCCCCCGAGTCTCCTCGTCCTGCCATTCCCGCGGGCGCGGAGAGCGCGCCCCCGCTTTCTTGTCGCTGAACATGCTGGTCTGCAGAAAGTCCTTGATGATGCGAGCTTTCTCCAGCACCACCGTGTTGTCGGGGGCTTCCGACTCGTTGATGCGTTTCAGGGGGAACTGGGCGAGCAGCAGGCAGATCTCCTTGTTGGAAGCCACGGGGGCGACGTCCGAGCTGGGCTCCGGCGCCCCCTCCTCTTTGCCCAGCTCCGCCCCTTGTCCACCGTTTAGAAGCTCGTCCTTCCCAGGAGCGTCAGGCCCGCGGCCGGGCCACTCCTCCCCGGCCTGGCTGGGCTGCTGACGGTCGTCGCCGCCGCGGTCGCCCACGATGCTCAGGTACTCCAACTGCACCAGCAGCGAGACGTCGTCCCTGCCGCAGCTCTCGGCCGGGCGACCCGGCTTCGCCCCCTCCGTCTCAGCCTGCTTCGGCTCGCCGTCCAGCTGAGCCGAGAGCTGCTGGACGCGTCTCCAGATCTCGTAGCAGGCTTTGTCCAGGCCGTCCTCCGGAGTGTCCTCGTGGATCCAGGCGTTTCGTGGGTACGGCCCCAGGGGGAAGGAGCACTTGGCATCTTTCTGCGGGTGGACGAGTTCCACCTTTGCCAGCATGGTGCCCGGGCAAAGGGAGGAGGGGGACGCAGAGTATCCGGGCTAATTCTCCCTTTGATTAGCAAGTTGGGCAACAGTTGGGAAAACTGTTAAAAGAATTAGTTGCGACCTCACAATATTAATGTTCCACTCGGGAGAGTTGGCCCTTTGTGACGTGCGGTCATCTTGTCACAACCAAGTTTAAATGGATACAGTCGCCCGAGGTCACAGTGCGGGGCAAGAGAGAGAGAGAATGTTGTCCCCTTTAAGAACGTGGTCGTGACTATGGGAAGATATTGAAAGGGCAGCTTCATGGAGAGGGTTAAAGGTTATGGGCCGAACACCGGCAAATAGGGATGAGTGGGCTGGAGGGCATGGCTGCTCAGAAGCCACTGTTTGTTAATGGATGGATGCTTCATACACGCTTCACGATGGAAGACACGATAAATGGAAGCAGCTCCTTGGTAGATTGTCTCCCTGCTCTGATGCATTGAATAATCACACACAAACACACACAGACAGACACACATACAAACACACAGAGACACACATGCATGTAAACACTCGGTGAACACATATTCACACACTTTTATTTACAATGCAAGAGAACCCTATTCTGGCCATTTAAACCTGTGCCACCCAATTACAGCCAAATTAACCTACCATGAATGGAGGGTGCAAGGGTAAAGGTAAAGGTTCCATTGTTGTCACCTAATACTACATTTAGAATGTAACATACTTGAAATTCTTTAAATTTTATTCACTGAAAGGCAGACAGAGAGTCGCCACTTTGTCCAACGCCCCTCACAGGAACCCACAGCCCCTGGTTAATATCTCCATCACCATGTTCGACGGTCTCAGGTACGAAGAGACAAGTCTTGGCCGGATCTGCCTGGCTCCAGCGTCAGCGTGCGGCTTAATGAGGTTGCTGGCCTGCGTTTCCGCGCTCCCCTCCCCTCCTCCTCCACTCTGAGTGAGTCCAATGCAGCAGCCGGGAGCCGTGTTCACATTTCACTGCTCATCCCTCACCTGCCATGTTCCCATTGGTAAGCGGCGAAGCCATCTGTCAGCACCCTGCCGGCTACCTCCCTCCCCCGCGGCTTCTGCTCTGTGAAGGGCTGAAGCATCCAAGCAGAAGGAACTGAGTTGGCGCCTTCATCCCAGTAATTCCATCAGTCGTAAAACACAAAAGTCTACAGAAACCATGGTTGAAGTAAAAGCACAAGGCTGGTGAAACTGGGTAGTTTCAGGCCTGAAACATAGGTCGTGTACCTTTTCCTATACACAGCATCCTGGTTAACCAGCTGAGTTTCTCCAGCTTTCTGTTTTATGTGTAATTCCATCAGTCTCATTGCTTCTCTTCCTAGTTCCCTGTTCCCCGTCACCTTTCCTTTGGTTCTTTTTGTCATTACCCTACATGGCATTCCATTAACACAGCAGATTAAAAGGCCATTCAACCCATCCAATACATCCAAGCTCTTCCTCTACCTCCCATCATCATCAACTGATGGAAAGACTGCCTCAGAACCAGTATCAACCTCTGGTGCACCTGTGACCAGCGTCATACAGCGTGGAAACAGGCCGTTCAGCCCAAAGTTGCCATGCTAACCAAAAAACCCAACCCAGACTGGTCCCTCCTTCCTGCGTCTAGCCCATATCCCTCCAAACCCTATCCACGGCTACCAGGTGGCACGGTTAGCGCCACACCTTTACAGCGCCAGCAATTGGGACCTGGGTTCGAATCCCGCGCGGTCTGATAGGAGTTGGTTCGCTCTCCCGTGTCTGCGTGGGTTTTCCTAGGGACTCTGGTTTCCTCCCACCGTTCAAAACATACCAGGGGTGTAGGTTAACGGGGTATAAATTGGGCGGCATGGACTTGTGGGCTGAAATGACCCGTTACCGTGTTGTATGTACCAGGATAACCCGCAGCTGTTCACTTTCTACAAGGCTGCGGTCAGTACCTCCGACTAACTAGATGGGAGCCGTTTCAACGACATTCGAGAACTCCCTCGTGTTCTGCCTGGGGAAACTCGTGCGGTCACAGGGAGAACGTGCAAGCTCCACGCAGAGAGCGCCCGAGGTTGGGACTGAACCGGGTTAGGGCCCCTGGGGCTGCGAGGCAGTGGCACTACCTGCTGCAACACTGGGCCGCTCCTGCTTTAGAGTGGGACAGTTAAGCTCCGGAAGAAAACGGATGTTGCCTGGCATTTAGTTGCCTGAATGCGATAGATACAGCACGGACCAGACCAAATGTCGCCTGGATCCTGCCGGCAGAGACCGTCTCGACCTCCGGGGAACTGCAAATGAACACTTGTCCATTGTCGTCATTGATCTCCCGATGGAAGGTCATTGATAAGAGCAGATGAGATGGTTGGGACAGGACCCAAGACGCAGAGAACCCCTGGGGCTGTCCTAACCAGGTCCATCTGCATGAGGTGTTGATTGCAGAGAACGCTCAGCCAGTGAGAGCCTGAAGTGTTTGGGACATCAAGGACGGTATTCCACAGCCTGGATTCCTTGCATTTGGTCCTCAACCTTTTTCTTTCCATTCACACCCCATTTTAAGTAATCCCTGTGCTGTCGGTGCTCTGTCAGGGATCGCTTAAGGTGGGAAGGGAAGGTTGAGAATCGCTGCTCCAGACCCAATTGTTACTGAAATGTTTGGCTTGAGAAAAATTGTCATCGGCCCGTTCCCTTTGGAGTTCTGAAACGAGCCAATGAGGGACGATTAAAACAGGGGTTTTCAAACCTCACTCATATACCACCTTAACCAATCCCTTACTAAGCACAGAACACCGACGTCTCTTTACCTTCGCTACATAAAGGACCCTGTTTGACCTGCTGAACTTCTCCAGCGTTTTGAGCTTTTACTGCATTATTGTCATTAGTTCACCTTGTGCAAAGGGGTTTCGTTAAACTCAATAAGACTATTTTTAAAAATAGGAGTCGGCCATTCGGCCCGTCGAGCCTACTCCGCCATTCAATGAGATCATGGCTGATCTGATGACAAGCTCATCTCCACCGACCGGCCTTTTCCTCATATCCTTTAATTCCCTGACTCTATAGAAATCGATCCAACCTTGTTATAAATATATCCACTGAGGTCGCCTCCACTGCTTCAATAGGCAGCAAATTCCACCCTCATCTCCGTCTTAAATCTACTACCCTGAATCTTGAGGCTGCGTCCCCTCGCTCTGGTCTCCCCCACCAATTGGAACAACTTACCTGCCTCCTAGGCCTTTCATAATTTTATACGTTTAATATAAAATTCATGAGTGTCTGATGTGCCTTTCAATGTCAGGGATATTTATTTTCCCGGCTCTGGCGTTCGTTATGCAGAAAGTAAAACTCAGGGTTTGCTGAATGAAAAGATCAATGATTTGGCAATTCACAGAGGAATCCTGACTGATACTGCATCAACAATTAATCGTTCACCTTCACCTTGACCTCAAATCCACGACCTGCACCTTCAGCTGTATTGATCATCGAGTATAATCTGAACTGCTGTCTTTCAACACACAAATTTAAACAAGAGGGAAGGGTAAGACTGTCAAGATCAATCCAAATGCTGCTGTGCTCTTCCTTCCAAACAGGTAATGACAGATTTCACAGATAAAGACCAAGTTCCCCTCATTTTTCCTACAATCGCAAGCCATGTTCCTTGCCTTCCCCGCGGCTTTGCCATTAGGAGTCCCCGTTGAATCTGCTGCTCCGTCCAGCCCACCACAGGGCGGTCCCAAACGTCTTCCATCTGCCCTTGGACTTGGTCCTGGGCCAAGAGCACGGAGAACTAAACCAGGAGAGGGTAGAGAGTGGCGCGTCGGCAACACACGCAAAGACATGCCAACTGCTGGATATCACTTCAGATCAATCGGGAACTCAATTATTCATCATGTTCCTGACCAAACGCCCTGATTCATGTTCTTTCACAACCCCTTTCCTTCCCTGGTTTTGGCTCGAAGTTGTTTTCCTTTCAAAGGGAGACAAGTGGCAGCATCTTGTGGCCAATTAGACTCAGCCCCTCTCCACTATTTGCCTGGCCCCCATTTCTCTTTGCTGTCCCATCCTCGTCCCTCCCTGAATGACTTTGCCCCTAAATGTGCAATTTGGATTCCCCCCCTCCCAGCCCTCCTCATTACAGGATATCATCTCGTCTCTTCTCCCTCTCCCCGTCCCATTCATTTTCATCATCCTCTCTTCCCACGGGCAGTGAGAACGCTGAGCGACCGAAGGAACTGCTCATACTGACCACCCGAGACTCTCAGTTATACAAAGGAATATTTATTTTTATAGATATATTACTTGTCCTGCATGTATATTGTTTATCTGCGCGTCTTTGCACCGAGGAGCGGAGGACGTTGTTTCATCGGGTTGATCAGACAACAGTAAACTTGACTTAAAAGATTAAATCACGACAATCTGCGGGCACCGTAGTTGAAGTAATAGCACAAAACGCTGGAGAAACTCAGCAGGTACCAAGCAGTGTCTTTTATGGACCAAAGGACCACCGTTTCGGGCTTGAGCCCTTCATCAAGGGTCGGCAGGCGTCCGAACCAAAGGGAAGGAGAAGGAAGGCTTGGCAAAAGGGGCAGGTCCAAAACGTCGGTCCTTTGCTCCATAAAAGACACTGCTTGGCGAGGAGTCACGTGATGGAGTAGTGGCCGGTCGGGGAACTCCAGCCCTCTCAGGAAAAGTTTTTTAAAACTACACAAAACACAAAGGCACAAGAATAAAAATTAAAACAAAGTAAAAGTAACGGTGGGAAGAAAATGGCAGCGAAGAAAGAAAAGTCGAAAGCAACGGGAAGAAGAGAAGAAGAAAGAACGTCGGAAGAAGAAGGTGAAGGCCTTACCTGTCCGAGGAGGCCCGCCGCGGAGAGAGAAGCCCGCTCCCTCGGGTCAGTTGAAGTCCTGAGCTCGGAACTACAAAAATGGCTTGCGGAGCCAAGTAAAAGTGTGCAACCACACATGCGCAACTCCTCGCGCATGCGCGATGCGCATGAAAAAAAACACTGACGGGAGGGGGGACCAGCTGAGGAGTCGATCTCCACAGCTGAGAATGACAGCTACAACACAACAACAGGAAGAGAACATAGAAAACAACGAGAACAAGAAAGAAGAGAGTAAAAAGAAAACAAGGAAACAACAGATGACCAACCCAGAGGAAGAAGAACACAGAAAAATGGAAGAAGAAGGGAAAGGCAAGACAATGGATATATTTTTTTTTAAAGAATATATGGAATCTTTTCTGTACGTGAATTACTTACTTTCTTCATATGTTAAAATTAATAAATAAAGTTTCGAGAAAATAAAAAGAATATATGGAATCAGTAAAAGAATGGCAATCACAAGAATTTAGTGAAATAAAAAGAAGAATTAAAAGTACAGAAGAAAAAATGAATAGATTAGAGATGGTCATGTCAGATATAGGAAAAAGAGTGGACAAGGTGGAAGAACGAGAAACAGCCGTAGAAATGGAAGTAGAGGACTTAAAAAAGAAATTAGAAGAATCTAATAAAAAAGTTAAAGAGACACAAGAGCTGTTAGCTCAGAAGATAGATATAATGGAAAATTATAATAGAAGAAACAATATAAAGATAGTGGGCCTTAAGGAAGATGAAGAAGGCAAGAATTTGAGAGAATTTATAAAAGATTGGATCCCCAGGGTCCTAGGAAGACCAGAATTACAGGAAGAAATGGAAATAGAGAGGCCACATAGAACTTTAGCCCCGAAACCACAGCCACAACAAAAACCAAGATCCATTTTAGTAAAATTCCTAAGATATACAACAAGAGAAAATATATTGGAGAAAGCAATGAAGAAAATAAGAGAAGACAAAAAGCCACTGGAATACAAAGGTCAAAAAATTTTTTTCTATCCAGATATAAGTTTTGAACTCCTGAAGAAGAGAAAGGAGTTTAATACAACAAAAGCGATCCTATGGAAAGAAGGATATAAATTTATGCTAAAGTACCCAGCGGTACTTAAAATAATTATTCCAGGGCAGCAAAACAGACTATTCTCGGATCCGGAGGAAGCACGAAAATTTGCAGAACAACTATAAAACAGACAGAGAAATGAAGACATGTAATGAGAGTAAAAATGACCACGAACTATATGTATGTGTGTATATGGGTATATATATATATATATATATGTGTGTGTGTTTGTATGTATATATGTGTGTACATGTGTGTATGTGTATTTAAAAGAAAATATATAGAGTATAGATAAGAATTAATAAGGGAAAGAAAGGGAAGAGAAGAAGTAAGGAGGGAATTAAGAGAGTGACCTTTGTTATATATGAAAATTAAAATCTTTTCTGCGGGAGGGCTGGGTGGGGAGGAGGTACGGTCACTGCGAAATCAGTTGACGCTTGCGAGTGAATTCGCAAATCCAAATGGAGAGGGGAGATGTGGTTGCCCAACAAGGGATAAAGGGCAACTCAGGAAGGGGAGGGGATAGTGGGGTTAAAGAATTTTAGATAGGAGAATAAGGGAAATGTTTGATGTTTTAGAAATGTTGTCTTATAAAATGTTCAAAACAAGAAAGCAGAAATGGATAAGAAGGAAAGGTGATGATGAGGAAACGGAAAGGAAAGATAAACAAAGTATGAAATGGCTACGTTGAGCTATATGACTTTAAATATTAACGGAATACATAACCAAATCAAAAGGAAGAAACTGCTAAATTTACTGAAAAAAGAAAAAATTGACATAGCATTCGTGCAAGAAACACATTTAACTGAAATGGAGCATAAGAAATTAAAGAGAGATTGGGTAGGACACGTAACAGCAGCGTCATATAATTCAAAAGGTAGAGCAGCAGCTATATTAATCAGTAAAAATGTACCAATTAAAATAGAAGAGGAAATAATAGATCCAGCAGGGAGATATGTAATGATAAAATGTCAGATATATTCGGAGTTTTGGAATTTACTCAATGTATATTCACCTAACGAAGAAGATCAAAAGTTTATGCAAGATATTTTTTTGAAGATAGCAGACACGCAAGGGAACATACTAATAGGAGGGGATTTCAACCTTAATTTGGATTCAAACATGGATAAAACTGGGAAAAAAATTAACAGAAAGAACAAAGTAACCAAATTTATAATTAAATTAATGCAAGAAATGCAACTTTTGGATATATGGAGGAAACAACACTCAAAGGAAAAGGAATATTCATATTATTCAGGTAGACATAAAACATACTCAAGAATAGACCTATTCCTGTTATCAGCTCGCATGCAAGACAGAGTAAGAAAAACAGAATATAAAGCTGGAATATTATCGGACCACTCACCCCTGATATTGACAATAGAGTTAGAGGTCATCCCTCCAAGAATGTATAGATGGAGATTAAACTCCATGCTTCTTAAAAGGCAGGATTTTAGAGAATTCATTGAAAGACAAATTAAAAAGTACTTTGAAATAAATACAGAATCAGTGAAAGATAAGTTTATACTATGGGACGCAATGAAAGCGTTCATCAGAGGGCAAATAATAAGTTATGTAACCAAGATGAAGAAGGACTACAATCAGGAAACAGAGCAGTTGGAAAGGGAAATAGTAAATATAGAAAAAGAATTAGCAATGAAGGAAGATACAACTAAAAGAAGAGAATTGGCAGATAAAAAAATAAAATATGAAACACTACAAACATATAAGGTGGAGAAGAACATAATGAAGACAAAACAGAAATATTATGAACTAGGAGGAAAAACACACAAAATTCTAGCATGGCAGCTTAAGACAGAACAAACTAAGAGAATGGTATTGGCATCAAGGAAAAAAGACAAACAAATCACATATAATCCAACGGAGATTAATAAAAACTTCAGAGAATTCTACGAACAATTATACCAAACTGAAAACGAAGGGAAAGAAGACAAAATAGATGAATTTTTAACTAAAATTGAACTACCAAAATTACAAATAGAGGAACAAAATAAATTAACAGAACCATTTGAAATAGTAGAAATACAAGAGATAATAAAAAAAACTACTGAATAATAAAACACCAGGAGAGGATGGATTCCCAAGAGAATTCTATAAAACATTTAAAGATTTATTAATTCCTCCCCTCCTGGAAATAATCAACCAGATTGATAAAACACAAAGCTTACCAGATTCATGCAAAACAGCAATAATTACAGTAATACCAAAGACAGGGAAAGATCCACTCGCACCAGCGTCATATAGACCAATATCTTTACTTAACACAGATTATAAGATAATAGCTAAACTATTAGCAAACAGATTAGCCGACTAGGTACCAAAAATAGTAAATCTAGACCAAACTGGATTTATTAAAAAAAGACGAACAACAGACAATATTTGTAAATTTATTAACTTAATTCATGCAGTAGAAGGAAATAAACCTCCAACAGTAGCTGTTGCTTTAGATGCAGAGAAGGCCTTTGACAGAGTAGAATGGAATTATTTATTCAAAGTACTACAAAAATTCAGTTTACCAGAGAAATATATTAATTGGATTAAAGCATTATATAAGGGGCCATTGGCGAAAGTGACAGTAAATGGATATATTTCAAAGCAATTTAACTTTAGCGGATCAACAAGGCAGGGATGCCCACTATCGCCCTTATTGTTCGTGTTAGCTTTAGAACCACTAGCAGAATTGATAAGAACAGAAAATAAAATTAAAGGGATCAAAATAAAAGACAAGGAATATAAAATCAGTTTATTTGCAGATGACGTTATAGTATACTTAACAGAACCAGAAATATCAATAAAAGAATTACATAAGAAATTGAAGGAATATGGAGAAGTGTCGGGATACAAGATTAATGCAAATAAAAGTGAAGCAATGTCAATGAATAATGCGGATTTCTCAAAATTTAAGAAAGAATCACCATTCAGATGGCAAATGCAAGCAATGCGATACCTAGGTATACAAATAAATAAAAACCTCGGCCATCTATATAAACTGATTTATTATCCACTAATGAAAAAATTACAGGACAACTTAGAGCATTGGAAAGACTTACCACTAACACTAATAGGAAGGATAAACTGTATTAAAATGAACATTTTCCCAAGGATACAATACCTATTTAAGGCATTGCCAATACACTTGACAGAGAAATTCAAGGAGTTAAAGAAAATAATAAGGAAATTTTTATGGAAAGGGGGGAAACCGAGGATAGCACTAGATAAATTAACAGAATGGTATAAACAAGGAGGCTTACAACTGCCAAATTTTAAAAATTATTATAGAGCCACACAATTAAGATACCTATCAGATTTTTATCAAACAAGGGAAAAGCCAGATTGGATTAGATTAGAACTAGATAAAATAGGGGTGAAGATACCTGAACATATATTATATAAATGGGATGAAAAATTGGTACAACGTAGGAATTCTCCAGTATTACATCATCTGCTCAATATTTGGAACAAGATTCATGTAGAAAGGAATAAAACAAATTACCAATTACCAAAACTAATACTAACGCAAAATCAGCTAATCCCTTTTACAATAGATAACCTTTCCTTTAGAGAATGGGAGAAAAAAGGGATCAAAAGAATAGAAAATTGCTTTTCAGGAAATAAATTATTATCCTTTGAATAAATGAAGGATAAATATAATATAACTCACGATACAGTGTTGGCATACTACCAACTGAAATCCTACTTGAAGGACAAATTGGGAAGCAGTCTGAGGTTACCAGAGGGAAGTAACTTTGAATATGTGATTACAGACACAATGATAATCAAAAAATTTATAACAAACATGTATATTAAACTACAAGAAAAGGAGAATGAGGAAACAAATGGTAAAACTAAACAAAAATGGGAACAAGATTTAAACATAAAGATAAAGAAGGAAACATGGGAGAAGTTATGCTCTGGAACTATGAGAAATACAATAAATACGAGGTTGCGTATGATACAATATAACTGTATACACAGGCTATACATTACATCTCAAAAGTTAAATAAATGGGACCCAACAGTATCTGACAGATGTTTTTGCTGTAAAAATGAAATGGGAACAACAATTCATGCAATCTGGACATGTGAGAAAGTGAAAAATTTTTGGGAAGATCTAAACCAGATATTAAATAAAATCACAGAAAGCAATGTACCAAAAAACCCAGAGATCTTCCTCCTAAGTAACATAAAAAACAAAGAATTTGGACTTGATTTGGATGGTGCACAAAAAAGATTTGTTAGGATAGCCCTAGCTGTAGCAAAAAAATGTATTATGTCAGCCTGGAAATTAGAAGATAACTTGAGAATATAACAATGGTATATAGAAATGAATAAATGTATTCCATTAGAAAAAATAACATATAATTTAAGAAATAATATTACAATATTTGAACAAATATGGGAGCCATACATGAAACACAATAGAGAAAACCTACCGAGGACATCTACCACCTAAAATGACAGAAGAAGGAAATGAAAAGAATTGACTCAGTGGAATTTCTTGTTTATTTTTATTGAGTGACAACATTGTTTGATGGGTTTAATGTATCTTAGATTCTGTACTTTAAATGAATGGGAGGGGAGGTAGGGAGGGTGGGATGGGAAAAGGGAGGGGGAGAAAACGACACTGTATATATTTGAAAAGAAAAATGTATGCATCTTGATCAATGTGGTTTATAGTGTGAAAAATAAAAAATTTTAAAAAAAGACACTGCTTGACCTGCTGAGTTTCTCCAGCGCTGCTGTGGAAGAACTTGCTTGGACCCAGACCCCACTACTAATTAACAGCCGGTGTTTGCCAATTAGGCAGCAAACAGCAGACAACACCTGCCAACCAGGAGCACTGCTGAGGGCAGAGGCAGGCTGAGGCCAGCTGTTTCCTTTTCAATAGCAGAGTTGGGGGGTGGGGGGGGTGGGGGGGGGGTGTTTGCACCACCTGGTGTCAGCGCTGAGTCACTGCAGGTCAAGGAAGGTTGACCTTCACAACATCCCAGAACCCTAGGTCGTACCTCAGTGTGAGATACTGGGTGGAAATTATGTGCACAGAGCCTCATCCTCTCCTTGCAGCTCTTTGAACCAGCCGGCCACCATCACGTCAACCTTCTACAGGAGCTCTATCGGGAGCGTCCTGGCCGGCTGCATTGCAGTGCGGGATGGTGGCTGCAGAGAAATGGATCGGAGGCCAGTCCAGAGGAGACCATCAGAGTGGTGGAGAGGATCCCTCTACCTCCCCCCCCCCCCCCCCCCCCATCAACGTGATCTACCCAGGATCATTGCC
This sequence comes from Narcine bancroftii, assembly GCF_036971445.1. Classification (NCBI taxonomy): domain Eukaryota; kingdom Metazoa; phylum Chordata; class Chondrichthyes; order Torpediniformes; family Narcinidae; genus Narcine; species Narcine bancroftii. The sequence goes on from NC_091481.1 coordinate 66,399,481, forward strand.
TGAAGAGGGCGCGCACAGCATCTTCCAGGCAGGGAAGAGATACAGGAGGATCAGAGCCAGCCCCACCAGGTGGAGGAACAGCTTCTTCCCACGGGCAGTGAGGACGCTGAACGACCCAAGGACCTGCTCACACTCAGTATTTATTTATTTGTATACATGAATACTTGTCCTGCATGTGTATTGTTTGTCTGTATGTATGTGTGTTATGTCTGGTTATGGGTCTGTGTGTTTTGCACTGAGGACCAGAGAATGCCATTATGTCAGGTTGTACTTGTGCAATAAACTTGGCTTGACTTTGATCTTTTGTCCATAATTCTGTCCCTGGTCTCTGAAGCATCTGTGAATAGTTAGATTTTTCTTAGCTAATCCATTTTTTAATAATTCTTACCACCTCCCTCAAAGCTGCCTCCAGACCTTCCTTGCTCCAAGAACAACTTTCAGTCCAACTGTGCAGCTGATACATGTTCAAGTAAGTCACCTCAAGCCTGCACCTTCCAAACGTAAGGCCACTAGCATCTTCAGAGCCACAACCACCGTGTACCCACCACTTGGCGCACTACCTGGCAGGGAGCACATCTCCTCTGACCCTGCAGCAGTCCCTCAGCACCGCCCTGGGATATTTCCGTGCTCTCCGACTTGACCCCACAAGCTATGGGATGCTGGGCTTAATTAATAGGGGAAATTAGTTCAAGAGTAGAGAGGTGATATTGACAAACTACAAATCTTCGGTGAGACCGCACTTAAGAGTATTGTGTTCAATTCTGGTCACCTCATTACAGGAAGGATGTGGAGAGGGTGCAGAGGAAATTTGCCAGGATGATGCCTGGATTGAATAACAAGTCTTATGAGGCAAGGCTAGCAGAGCTGGGACCTCTCTTTGGAGTGTAGAAGGATAAGAGGAGACTTAATAGAGAGGTCTACAAGATTATGAGAAGCATAGATAAGGTGGATGCCCAGCGTCTGTTTCCCAGGGCGGGTACAAAGTGAAGTGAGGGGGCCTGGAATGAATGCCTTGCCTGGGATGGTGGTGGAGGCTGAAACATTAGGGGCATTTAAGAGAAACAGACACATGGATGAAGGAAAAATATAGGGTAGGGAGGGTTTAGTATTTTTTTTTAAGGAATATATGGGTTGGCACAACATCAAAGGGTCTGTACTGTGCTGTCGTGCTCTAAGCTGCCACCCCCAGGCTGGAGAACAGAGGGAGAGAAACTGGAGGTCATTCAACCCCTCAAGCCAGCTCCACCTACCAATGGGATCCTGACCGACCTGACATTCCTGAGGTCCTTCCCTGCCTTTTGCTGGTTACCCTGCCTTCCTGACCACAAAAAAAAAATCGATCCAAGCCACAAATACCCCCGAGGTTCCACCTCCTCTGTTCCCCGGGAAACCCAACCATCTGGGAAAATCCTTCCTCACCTCAGCTTGAACTGGCTGCATCCCAGAGCGGACATCTTGCCCTCTGGTTTTATCCACTCCTGTCAGGAGAAAGATTCTCTTGACCCTAACTCTGTGTCAGCCCTAAAGAATGTTATATATTTTAATGAAACCACCTCTCAAGAGCAGGAAGGAAAGTGTGATATGATGTTCTTCCAAAATGACACTCCAGGAACCTTTAGTGTCATATTTATTTGCATATTATTTTGAAATGGATTCAGAGGAAGACCTTAACTGAGCTTTCAGATAAGGGTTTGAGCTGAATCTCACCGCCGGCTTGTGGTCTGGAATCTGGCTCTCCAGTTTCCCCTGAAACCTGGTTCAAGGCCCACTGCGATGTCGGATGGTCACCCCGAGCTTCGCTGGTAAACGCAGGGCCCAAACTGCCGTAGAATTGATCCACAGGCTCCAATGTGATGTCGAGGCTGAGGACTGGGAGAAAAGCACAGAGGTGAATGAAGGGTGGAGAGACCAGACGAAAGAGCCCATCCTCCCGGGCAAGCGCTGTTCCTGAGATACCACGAGACATAGGTCAAGTCACCACCATCCTCGAGGGAGGGGTGGTGGAAGCTGAGATTAAATGGGGGGTATTGACGGTCAGCTTTCCCACGCTCTGTAACACCCACCCCTGCCCCCTGATCTTCAGCCATAAATTTTATTTTTTTATAAATTGGACCTACAGGATGGTAACAGGCCTTTCCGGCACATGAGCCAAAATACACCAACTCCCCCACGATGTCAGAGGGTGGGAGGAAACCCGCGTAGACACAGAGAGAGTGTACAAACCCCTTACAAACCCAGGTCGCATGTGCTGTAATGGGATCACGCTAACCGCTGCACCAGCTGTGCTGCCCGGCCCCCTGCACCCCAAGGTGCAACAAGGACAGGATTCCCCTTGTGCTCACTGACCACCTCACCAGCCTCAGCATCCAACGTATCATCCTCCGCAATTCCCGCCACCTACAACGTGCCTGATCAATAACTCAAATAACTATAGGCTTTTAGTTACAGTGAACTTGAAGGCCATCCTGTGCTGTGACCCAGGCTTTCTGGGGTGGAGTTATAGTGTTGGAACCTTTATACAGAGTCAAGAATGTGTTCACCACAATGCCTATCCTTGTCTCCTTCCCTCCAACTCCCCACACCCATTCACTCTCCAGTCAGATTGATAACCCATCCCCCAATCATTTCCAGCCTTATTCTTCTTTGACCCTCACCAATGTCCTTTAACCCATTAGCCTGTACTCCTCAGGCCCCATTCTGCCTCCTGCCCTCTTCTCTCCCCCCCTACCTTTTAATTCAGGCGCCTGCCAGCTTTTGACCCATCAACCCTCAGGAGGTAAGCCTTGACCAATAGAATCCAACCTTAGGAATCAATCTGTGACCTGCTCCCTGTCCTGGATCATTATCTGACCCGCTGTAATCTCAGGGGTCTGGTTTCACCCTATGGCCCTTGATTCGACGCCCCCCTTGTTCGCCGCCCATTATCCCCACCCCTACAATGGTAACCATGGGAAATGGTTCCAACCTCCCGTGAGGCGAATAATGGCATCAGCTGCTGAACCAAGCCTGAGGGCCGTGGGTGCAGTTTGGAGAAGGATCGAAGGGCTCAGCTCCATTTTCCCAATCCCCCCACCAATCCATTGTCTGCTGCTCCTGGGTTGGGGATCATAGTTCCAGCAAAAAAAAACAAGGGATTCCCCTCCTTTCCACTGCTGGTCACCTGGTAACGTCGACAATTTTACATTCAGGAGTAAAACGCAAAAGTCTGCATTCACCGTGATTGAAGTGAAATACAAATGCTGGAGAACCTCAGCAGGTCAAACACAAAACTTCATACAGCAAAGATGAAGACTGTGTTCAGTTCTAGTCACCTCATTTATAGGAAGGATGTGGAAGCTATGGAGAGGGTGCAAAGGAGATTTACCAGGATGTTGCCTTGATTGGGAAACAAGTCTTAATGAGGCAAGGTTAGTAGAGCTGGGAATTTTCTTTTTGGAGCGAAGAAGGATGAGAGGAGACAATCTACAAGAATCAATAGAGATCTACAAGATTCTGGGTGGCATGGATGAATTGGACGTCCAGCACCTTTTTCCCAGGACAAGAATAGCAAACACCAGAGGACATCTGTACAAAGCAAGGGGTGGAAAGTTTAGGGGTAAGTATTTTTTCCACAGAGAGTTGTGGGTGCCTGCAATGCCTTGCCAGGGATGGAGGTGGAGGCTGAAACATTAGGGGCATTTAAGAAACTTTTAGACAGGCACAAGGATGGAAGGAAAACAGAGAGTAATGAGGTACAAAGGGTTTCATATTTTTATGGTAGGAATATAGGTCGGCGCAACATCGAGGGCCGAATAGCTTATTTTAATGGTATGAATCCCCCACTGCAATGTTCTATGTTCTAGACATAATCAACGTTTTGGGCTCGAGCCCTTCATCAATGTATGAGCAAGGTGTAGGCAGGTGCTTGAACCAGGTTTGGGTGCCAGCCGACATTTTCTTCATATCCTGATGAAGGGCTCAAGCCCGAAATGTTGGTTTTTGTATCTTTATCTTTGCTACATAATGGACACTGTTTGACCTGCTGAGTTTTTCCAGCATTGGGCTTTTACCTTTACATTCAGAGTGTTTTAGTTGGCAGGGGCCATTGAGGGGTGGGTTGGATGGGAAAGAGGGGGGGTTATGAGGTGAGGAAGAGAGTTTCTCCTTCTCTGAGCCAGATATAAGAAGAGCCCCTTCTTTTCACCACTGTGATTACAAGATCACGATGTCGGAGCAGAAGTCGGCCCATTGGCCCATCGAGTCCGTCCTGCCATTCCAATCATGAGCTGATGCATCCTCCCACTCAGCCCCAGTCCCCGGCCCTTTCCCCGTAACCCTTGATGCCCTAACAGTTCAATCCCTGTCAATCTCTGCCTTAGATAGCCCCCAACGACCTCACTTCCACAGCCGCCTGTGGCAACAATTTCCACAGACTCACGACCCTCTGGCTAAATAAATGTTTCTACATTTCTGGTTTAAATTGATGCCTTTTTATCCTGAAGTTATGCCCTCTTGTCCAAAAATCCTCAACCGTGGGAAACACCCTTGCCACATCTACTCTGTTCAGGCATTCAAAATGCCTCCATGATTTTCCCCCCAATCCTTCTGGAGTACAGAAGGATGCTTCCCAAGACAGCAGAAATCTAGGACAAGAGGGCACAATTTTAAACAGATATGTAGAAAAATATCTTTAGTCAGAGGGTTGTGATTCTGTGGAACTTGCTGCCGTGGAAGCAAAGTAATTGGATGCATATTTAAAGCAGAGTTGATTAGTCAGGACATCAGAGGTTACAGGGAGTGGAGTTGAGAGGGAGGATGGATCAGCTCAGGATTGGAATGGTGGAGCAGACTCGATAGGCCCACTTCTGCTCCGATATCTTGTGACTCCGACTCCCAACACTGACATCCCACAAGGTACACAGTGAAGGTGAGCTGGAGACGTGACCAGGAAAGGAGAATTTTTTTTTCTTCCCCCCAAATGCTGTTTCTCAGATAGCTTGAACACAAATGTCCAAACCCCTTCTGTATGATAATTTCCACAATCTTTTGGAAAGACGATGGTGTTTTGTTATCCTCAGGCCATGGGTCATCACTCAAATGATCTCTTTGATCCACATGACAAAGTAAAATCTACAAAGAAACTCCTCCAGTTCTGAATTTTCCTAAACTCCTGTCGGTCTATTCTTTTTATCTTTGGGCGTTTTCTCTCCGGCATTCCCCAGACACTATCATTAATTCCTGTCCACTGAAGCCAAACCACAGTAGACAATCTGTGGGATATCATGCCTCGCACCTGGGTCGCTGCTGTAGAGCCTTTGGTGTGAGAAGGGATCAACCTTGTGAGACCTGTTGTAGATGAGGTAGGCCATTCCAAGCACCAGGATCAGGACCACCACCATGCCAATGAAGACCCCCAGGGCTTTCCCTCGCGATGACCTCCTCTCAGAGTCGAAATGTCTCTGACCTGAAAGAACCACAAAACGGGGTGAGTAACCTGCATCAGTCTCCCCCACTCTCATGCTCATCCACTCCAGAGAAGTTCTCCAGGTTGAAGTCAACACTGAAGCAGCTGCTTAACAAGGAAAAGTCAAGCAGGTTGAAGATCTGGACCAGGTGTAAAATGGCAGATGAAATTTAAAGCAGACAAGAATGAGGTGTTGAATTTAGGAAGGACAAACCAAGAAAGGACGTACACGGTAAATGGTCGGGCACTGAGGAGTGTAGTAGAATAGAGGGATCTGGGAATACAGATACATAATTCCCTGAAAGTGGCATCACAGGTAGATAGGGTTGTTAAGAGAGCTTTTGGCATCTTGGCCTTCATAAATCATAGTATTGAGTACAGGAGTTGGGATGTCATGGTAAAGTTGAATAAGATATTGGTGAAGGCAAATTTGGAGAATTGTGTCCAGTTTTGGTCACCCAACTACAAGAAAGATATCAATAAGATTGAAAGAGTACAGAAAAGATTGACTAGGAGGTTGACCGGACTTCAGGAACTGAGTTACAGGGAAAGGTTAGACAGGTTCGGACTTTATTCCTTGTAGAAGAATGAGGGGGGATTTTATAGAGGTATTTCAAATGATGAGGGGGACAAACAGTGTAAATGTAGAAAGGTGTTTTTCCACTGAGGGTGGGCGAGTTACAAACCAGAGGACATGGGTTAAGGGTGAAAAGGAAAAGTTTAGGGGAAACATTAGGGGAACTTCTTCACATAGAGAGTGGTGGGGGTGTGGAATGAAGTTGAAATGGTGAATGTGGACTCAATATTTGCACAAGAAGCATTTGGACAGGTACGTGGATGGGAGGGGTATGGAACTAGGTGCAGGTCAGTGGGACTAGGCAGAAAAATGGTTCAGCGCAGACTAGAAGGGCCGAAAGGCCTGTTTCTGTGTTTTAATGCTCTATGATTCTAAGTCTAGACAGGGAAAGGTCGAGAAGTTTGAAGTCTAGATAGGGAAAGGTCAAGCAGATTGGTCTAGACAGGGAAAGGTTGAGTGGGTTGAAGTCGAGACAGGGAATGGATGGCCACACTGAAGTCTAGACAAGTGAAAGTTATCTGATCAGAAGGTGCACAATTCCAAGAGAGCTCAACAGGGTAGATTAGAACAGGCTGCCTGCTCCACCCTGATGGGACCTAGGTGTGTGTGGGCTTTAGAGTGGTGGAGATGGGTTCCAGGAAGGTATTAGTTTTGTGCCTGAGTAGATTCCTCCAGGGGCCACAGAGAGGACTTGTCTCCCTGGTGGGAGGATCTGGGGCTGGGGCCTGGAGAGATCTCTTCTCTCACTGGGCGTTAAGATCTCTGTCCCTGACCTCAATGGTAGGATCGCCCAGGCGGTTGTGACAGGGTAGTAACAAGAAGATTTCTCCCTGAATCGTGGTGAGATCCACCTCTCTTGCTCGCCAATACAGCATCTTTTCCCTGAGCTTCTGGCCTCCCGCCTCAGACAAACCAGTGAAACACATCTGTCCGTTCGAGCAATTACACTTGCAAAGGCATGCATTGTGAAGTCACAGAGCTGTCTCTATGTTACCTCACCTCAGCAGACCACTGCTCCAAACTCAAACCTTCACACGCACCACATTCCCAACGCATCAGCACCCCCATCTCGCCCATTCCCTCTTCCTCAGCACCCTCCAATTCCCCCATTCCCTCCTCCTCAGTACCTTCCCAATCACCCCCATACCCACCTCCTCAGCAACCCAATCCCCCCATTTCCACCTCTTCAGCACCCTCAATAACCCCATTCCCACCTCATAACCCCATCCAATTACCTTCATTCTCATCTCCTCAGTACACACCCCCCAATCTCCCCATACCCAGCTCCTTAGGAATGGACAGTAAATGAAGTTCCTGTCGGTGTGGGGGGGGGGGGCAATGGGGCAGTGGGATCAGTGTAGGGACTGGTGGAGAGCTGTCGGGGGGGAGCGGGGTGGTGTGGGGACTGGTGGTGTGATCAGCCCCCTCCAATCCCCCATTCCCACCTCTTCAGTACCCCCAATCCTACCTCCTCAGCCCCCTCCAATATGCCCGCTACCAGTCCCCACACTGATCCCACCACCCCACTCCCCCCTCGAAAGCCCACCATCAATCCCCACACTGATCCTACTGCCCCGCTCCCCCCCTGAAAGCCCACTACCAGTCCCCACACCTGAGGGAGGTAAAAGTTGACCACAACAGTGGGTCTGGGGTCAAAGGCCTGACCAGACCAGGTCAGGAAGGCAGGTTTCCTCCTCCGTAGGACATTTAGTGAACCAGCGAGAGATTTCCAGCAGCAGAGGAGCACAAGAACTAGGAGCAGGAGTCAGCCATTTGGCCCATCGAGCCTGCCCCGCTATTCAGTGAGATCACGGCTGATCTGATGATCAGCCCATCTCCACCGACCAGCCTTTTCCCCATATCCTCAAGCACAATCACCATTAGCTTTCCATTACTTAAATTCCAACTCCCATTTGCCTCAGTGGGATTTGAAGACGTACACAAAATCACAACAGGACCATAACAAGAACAAGGCCCTTTTGTCCCACAACGTTGTGCCGACCCATATGCCTGCCAAAAAAAAGCCAAAACCCTCCCTACTTCGTAACCCTCTATAATCCATTTCCCAGTCTAAGAGTCTCTTAAATGCCCCTAATGTTCCAGCCTCCACCACCACCCCTGGCAATGCATTCCGGGCACCCACAACTCTGTGTAAAAAATCTTCTCTAAACTTCCCTCCCTTCACTTTGCACAGATCGGGTGAATTACTCAGTCTTTTAACCAGAGTAGGGGAAACTGTAACCAGAGAAGATAGACCTAAGGCAATGGTTCCCAACCATTTTTTGCCCCACTTACATACCCTTATTAACCATAGAGCACTTATGCTAACCTTAGCATCAGTTCTCACCTATTGTTAATGCAAATGTAAAAAATAATGGGATCTGTTTCACCCAGATGCCATGGGTGCTCTGTGATTAGTAAGGGGTTGCTTAAGGTGGGATGATGAGTGGAAAGAAAAAGTTTGAAAACCACTGTTTTATCGTCCCTAATTGACTCATTATGTGCACGGTTTCAGAACTCCAAAGGAAATGGACCAATGACAATTTTTCTCAAGCAAAATATTTCAGTAACAATTGGGTCTAGAGCAGTGATTCTTAACCTTCCCTTCCCACCTACATCCCTTACTAATCACAGAGCACCGATGGCACAGGGATTGTTTAAAGTGGGATGTGAGTGGAAAGAAAAACCACTGCTCTAAACCAATGGATCTCAACCCTTTTTTTTGCTGACATAGGGATTACTTAAGGTGATGTGTGAGTGGGAAAGATAAAGTTTGGAAACCATTGGTTTAGAGGGATACGGACCAAATGGAAGCAGGTGGGATTGATGTGGGTGGGACATTTTGGTCAGGGTGGACAGGTTGGGGTGAATGGCCTGCTTCCGTGCATGATCTTCCATCTTCACAGTGACATCCTCTGGATACTGGACGAATAACTTATCCTCTGAGATACCCTGGTGTGAAAGTCAGCCTGCACTGAAATAAAACCAACAGCAGAACCAACTAAGCATACAACAGCTTCTTTATGCCTTGTTAATGCTAGCGGGAGTGAGGGGCACAAAGAAAGGGTTCAGTAACTCGTTCTCTGCACTGAGACCCACTCAAAGCATACAGAGTGTTCATCGCACTTTCAGACACCTTTGGGCATGAGATCCTACAAGTTTCAGACGAGTTTCACACAACTGGCGATTCTTGTTCTTATAACAATATGTTCCCCTGTGGTGTCTGAAGATAAGTGGGCAAAAATAGCAAAGGGAAGACCATGTTAGAAGGCAGTCACATTCTCATTTATGTCACAAGGCAACTGTATTCTTTTCCAATTCATTAACCTTTTGTTAAGCATGTTCGTTAAATCTATTCTTTCACACTGGGTGATCGTGGACATGAAAGGTCTATTCCTTAAACCCAAAATGGTTTATCTTTACCTAGACTAGTGGGGAGGTCTCCAGAACTGTTCCATGTTGCAGTGGCTGTATCCATCAGTGGAGTCATCGAGACAAGGGGTTCCTCCGACACAGAGGTCATGATGGAGGGGGGGGCAGTGGAAGACTGTGAATCGTTGGGCCCACGTTGATCGAGGCCAGGCTGAGTGTCCACGGTCAGATCCTCTGCCTCCAAAGAATTGGTCAATCCCGCTTCCACCATCCCTGCTCCTTTCACTGGGCGATAAGGTTGCCCTTCGCCCCCAGCTGTGCTTGGATCGGTGGCAGAACTGTTGAGAGAGATGGTCGTGTCAGAGAAGGCATCCAGTTCAGAACCGCCTTCCAGACTGCGGCCTAATGTAGCACCTTTGTCCTCCAGGCTTCCTGAGGCAGAATGGTTGGTGCCACAGGTGGTGTAGGATGTAGTGAGGACAGGTTGATCAGTGGGCAGGGTGCTCGATGGACAGGAAAGGCCACACAATACAAAGGCAGGAAGGCAGACCAGTGGAATCATTGGATTCCCACCACTCTGAGACCTCTTCTTCCTGGGTGCCTTGGGATTAAAAGGAAGCAGAGAGTTATTAGTCCATCTCCAGTCAATGCTGAATTCTACTGAGGATATGACTTCCTACCCAGAGGCAGCACAGGTAGAGCCCACTGGTTCAATCCTGACCTCCGGCACTGTCCGTGTGGAGTTTGCACATCCTCCCTGTGGCCGCCTGAATTTCCTCCCACTCTTCCTGACCCATTTAGCTAATGAGGGTCTACCCTGCAGCCTCCATGTCGATGCAGTCACAAAGAAGGCTTGCCAGGCAGCTGTACTTGGTGAGGTGTTTGAGGAGGTTCATGAGGTTGACCAGAAAAAAGCTATTTGGCCTTTCAACATCACGGGCACCAGTCTTCACTCAATGAGGGCATCTACAGGAGTCTTAAAAAGGCAGCCTCTATCCTCAAGGACCCACCACCACCCAGGCCATGCTCCCTTCACTCTGCTACCATTGGGAGAAAGGTACAGGAGCCTGAAGACAGCGGTACAAGGACGGCTTCTTCCCCTCCGCCATCAGATTCCTGAATGAACATGAACCACGGACACTAGTTTGTCTTTTTCTTGCACTATTTTTATTTATTTTGTACCGTGGTTTATTTAATGTTTGCCCTGTGACACAAAACAACAAATTTTGTTACATACTCATGACAATAAATTCTGATTCTAAATTGCCCCAAGAGTGTGAATCTGGAGGGGGGGAGTTTAGCTGTGTATTAGTTGCACAGGGATACAGTAAAAAGCTCTGTTTTGCGTGCTATCCAGGCAGGTCACAAAAAAAGTTGCTGGGAATGTGGGAAAAATAAGTTCAGCTCAGTAAAAATTTGGTGCTTGATGGTTAGTACAGATGCAGTGGCTGAAGGAAGTCCTCGTGCAGGATACCCCAAAGCAGGGGATGGCCAAGCGAGTCACACGCGGCTCTTTGACATATAATGTGCGGCTCGCAGAGATCCTGGTGCCTCCACTGTGGGACTCTCGCCTAGGCCCAGACAAGCCGCCCATCTAAGCTTCCGACACCCCAGCCACCCACCTGTCTGAGCTCTTGGCACCCCAAAAGCGGTCTTCTCACCGCTTGCCCGCCCATCCGAGCTCCTAATGGTCCAAGCAACGCAGGCACTTACCATGGTCAAAAGTAGTATGCGTGTAATAGTCGACCCCTTAAATTTTACCCCAAAAAATTGGTCCATAAAACCCAACTATATACTGTATGTGTCCTTTTTGATTTTCGAAACTAATATAAGTTAGCATTTAAAAACTTCATACATGAATAAATATTATTACGTACCTGAACGTCTCAATATTTACATAAAATGTTTGTAACAATAAGAGTGAAAATGTGTTGTAATATTTTTTTCATGTCTTGTGGCTCTTATACGTCTGAAGTTCTTCGTATGAGGCTCTTACGTTAAGAAAGTTTGGCCGCCCCCTGCCCTAAAGGTTGACCTCCAGGTTAGTGAAGAAGGCAAATGCAGTGTTGGCGATCGTTTCGAGAGGGATAGCATACAAGAGCAGGAATGTGATGTTGAGACTCTGTAATACCCTGGTGAGAGGAGTCCTGTGTACAGTTTTCGGCACCTTATTTGAGAACCCTGGAGAGGGTTCAGAGAAGATTTATGAGAATTATACCAGGAATGAAAGGGTTAGTAAATGAGGAACATTTGTTGGCTCTTGGACTGTATGTTGGGGTACAGAAGGATGAAGGGGGGGAATCTTTTAGAGGCATTTTGAACAAAGTAGATGTGGCAAGGATGTTTCCCATGGGAGGGGAGTTGAGGACAAGAGGGCACAACTTCAGGATAAAAGGGCATCAATTTAAAACAGATGCAGATTTATTTAGCCAGAGGGTCGTGAGCCTGTGGAACTTGTTGCCACAGGCAGCCATGGAAGTGAAGTCATTGGGTGGATTTAAGGCAGAGATTGACAGGTATTTGATAAGTCAGGGTATCGAGGGTTATGGGGAGTGGGGCTGAGTGGGGAGGATGCATCAGCTCATGATTAGAATGGCAGAGCAGACTTGTTGGGCCAATGGGTCGACTTCTGCTCCTATATCTTGTGATCTTGCAAAGGGCTTAACCACACTGGCCATCTCCAGCACTGATCTGCAAAGGGAGATCTGCATTTGCATAGCACCTTTGTTAGAAACCTCATCTCTCACACCTTCATCACCCCAGGAAATCCCCACTCATGGCACTGCCTTTTGTATTTGTTCATCGCCAGTGACCTGGGTGACGCCGACAAGGCCAGCATTACCTATCTGCTCCAACTTGTCCTTGAGGAGATGTAGGTGGACCTGTGAATGGACCCTTCAGTTCCCAGAATGGCCCTTTGGCCCATTGGCTATTTGAAACTGCTTCATTTGGTCCCACGATCCTGTTCCTCCCTCAGTGGGCAGCGAGTGGTCATCCTGTTGATAATTGCTGCTGCTTCTTTTGGACATTTTAATCCATTTACAATTAGTCACTGAGTAAAAACATTCTTCTTGTCCACAGTTCTTGTGCACTTACGATAAATTTCGGCCAATGGTAACAGTGCCTCATCAAGAAATGTCAGGTAGCCAGCCTTGAACAAAAGACTACAACTTGAACTGTTTATACTCTCTCTCTCTCTCTCTCTCTCGCTCTACCCCTTTCCCTCTCCCGCTCCTTCCTCTCCTTTCTCTTACCATCTCCCTTTTTCTATCACTTTCCTTTTCCCTCTTTTTCTCAACTTCCTCTGTCACTTTCTCTCTCCCTCCCGTCTCTCTCTCTCTCAGTCTTTTTCTCTCATTTTCTCTATTTCCCATCTTTCTCTCTCTCTCCATTTCTCTCTCCGTGTCTCTTTCTCTCACACCATCTCTCTTTCTCTCTCAGCCCTCTCTCTTGCTTTCTCCTCTCTCTTTCTCTCTCTCTCTCTCTGTTCCTGTGATTTCACTCTCTCTCTCTCTCCTCCCTCTTTGTGTTTTCATTCTCCCCCCTCTCTCTCTCTCCCTCCCTCCTCCTCCTCTCTCTCTCTCTCTCTCTCTCTCTCTCTCTCTCTCTCTCCCTCTCCCCCTCCCTCCCTCCCTCTCTCTGCCCACAGAGGCTTACAGGACTTCTAAAGATTTGGTATCATTTTTTGCCTGGATCAGCGGTTTGAAATGATTTCCTCAGCCACACAACTGTCTGTACTTACAGGGCAGGGTCGCGGGACTGCTGCAGTTGTCGTGTTGCGGGTCATACCTGGTAAACAGAGATGTTCTTCCTCAGGTACCTCAAGCCCCTCCCTGCATCCTGGGACCATATGAGATCATGAGATCGTACAAAACCTGGCATTTGCCTAATGATCTCAAATGACACGTGTCAGGAGAGGAGAGATATCAGGAAACATACACCAGCAGTACTCACTGAACAGGGGCAACTCGTGTGTGTGTGTGTGTGTGTGTGTGTGTGTGTGTGTGTGTGTGTGTGTGTGTGTGTGTGTGTGTGTGTGTGTGTGTGTGTGTGTGAGTGTGTGTGTATGTGTGCTTACATGTGTGTGTATGGGTGTGTGTGTGTCTGTGTGGGGGTGTGATTGTGTGCGTGCATATGAATATGCGAGTGTGTCTGTGCATGTGAGTGCGCACATGCACTTGCACTTGTGTACGTGTGTGCGTAATTGGGTGTTTATGAATGAGCGTGTGTGCGTATGACTGTGTGCATGTGTGTATGTGTGTGCGTGTGTGTGGGTGTGCACGTATGGCTCCATTCTAAAGATCCCTCAAAGTAATTGACATTTGAACAAGCCTAACATTTTGCTGTTTAACACTTATCCACTTTGGGGTGGTCCCTCAATCTTTGGACAGATCCATTGCACTGGACAACAAAGATTTTGCACTTTTTGGGTGTATTTTATGGCTGCTGATCGTGAAAATCAGCTTAAAATTTTCCTATCACGTTCTGTTTTTTTTTAGATTTAACTTATTTTGTGATTTCCTGCCACATTTTAAGTCGACTTGTATATTGGCCAAAAAGCAAGCTGTTTTGGTCAGTCCAAGCATGCACTCAGTGCTGGTGCTACACAAATGTTGTCTGAGGCTTGGGCATGCTTAGTCAGGATAGATACAGACAGGCTATAAAAGCAGCTCACATCTACAGATGCTGTGCATTAACATTGATATAGATTGAACACGTTGATGCCCATGTTCTTCAGGCACAGTGAGTGTACTTATCAATAGCATTTATTGTCTTCAGGAAGATTCAACACACCAGAAACATCACACCAATGTGGCCACAGCTGTGATACATTCTGTTACATTTGTGGTGAGTATACGCTTAAGGCTCAAAGATGCAGCCTGACTGCACTTATTAAGAAAGCATATGAGCTCTATTTCAGTTGTAAAACAGGTGACCAAGACAAACCCTGGGCTCCTCACATTCGTTGTGCAACACGTGCAGTCAAGCTGCGAGCTCGGCTCAGAGGTATGTTATGTGATTAAACATGCTAAATTCAATGTAATGTTAATTTAATATTTCCCCAACTTCCTATGTGAAACAACAAATCTGGAATGATCTTTGTGTTCAGCTTGAAGTTGTCTAGATAAATCCTCAATTTTATTTCAGAAGCAAACCTTTTGAAAAAAAACCTGTTATCCAGTGTTTGACACAGGAGGAAGGGGAAACACAAGCCCATGTGTCAACTCATGGGACCCAGCGCCTGTGGGGGAAGGAGGATATCTCCTCACAAAATACCCATCCATTTGTCCCATCCTGCTCACTGATGAATACAACTGGCTCACCGATATTATTCGAGTGCCTTCACCAGGTCTGCTATGTTGAAAAAGGTGGCTCTCCACCACCGAGTGAAGGGCAATAACAGATGAGCAAGAAATAATTGTCTAGTCAGTAGGCACTTTCAAGTTGCCTTGTAAAATGGGGTTAACTGGCCAATTGGTCCAGTTAGCACCTCTCTCACAAGGCAGCTTGAAAGGGTCCGACCGGGTCAGCAGACTCCAAAATCAACTGGGTCCCTGCCCTACCTCGGAGGTTCTCAGGGAACCTACCCAGGACGCTTGAAAACAAAAATGGCCGACCCGGTTACCCCGCCTGAAGTGTCTGCTGTGATCAGGGGGAATAAGAGAGGGGTCGCTGCCATGGGGATGGGGGGGGGGGCGGGGGTCACAACTGGGGGGAGTGAGGTGGCTGGCACGAGGGGAGAGATCACTGACGTGGGGGAGGTTGGCGGGGGCAGAGGGGTTGGCTGACTTGGGGTGGGGGGGTAGCGTGGTTGATGCTGGGGCGGGTGACTGAGAATGGGTGGGAGGGGACGAGGAGACCGACCACCGATAGTTTGCATGACACGTCATCGCGGGGGGGGGGGGTGGAGTCCCCCTTAAATCACCATGTTGGCAATTTACTGGGTCAGTTCCCCCCCCCCCCCCCCCTCCCGCTGGTAGAACCTTTTGCCCACTAATCGCACCTGGGTCCCTGGACGGCTACCCCAGAGATGCAGCATAAAAATGCCTAATGGCATGGTACTTGCTGCAAACCAACAAGGGGGAGGGAAGGTTGAACAATCTCAGGGTGGGCAAACTGTCCTTGGGAATGTAATGAACCCATCACATTGCACACAGCAAGTTCCCATCATCTGCAAAACGCCGTAGATTGGTGAAGGTTGGTCCCTGGGTAGAGGGAAGAGACCCTGGTGTTTTCCAGCAACTGAACGACCCGCTCTGGTGGGGGGTGGGGGAGGGGGCCTCTTCACCCCAAGGAGGAACCTGGGTGCGGGCCGGCGGATCCGGTCGGAACGGTTTGTTCGGACGGACCGGAAGTGAGTCTGGAGCCGACCTGCCGTTGGAAACCAGCGACAGCAGCATGGCAACGGTGAGAGGGAGCGGGGAGAAGGAGGTGGAAAGGGAGAGGGAGGTAAAGAGAGAGGGAGGGAGGGAAAGAGAGAGGGAAAGGAGAGGAAGGGGGAAAAGAGAGAGAGAGAGGGGGAGAGGGAGAGAGGGGGGAAAGGGAGAGGGGGAAGGGAGAGGGGGAGGGGGAAGGGAGAGGGGGAGGGGGAAGGGGGGGAGGGGGAAGGGAGAGGGGAAGGGGGAGAGGGAGAGTGGGAAGGGGAGAGGGAGAGAGAGGGAGAGGGAGGTAGAGTGAGAGGGAGGGAGGTAAAGAGGGGGAAGGGAGAGTGGGAGGGGGGAAGGGAGAGTGGGAGGGGGGAAGGGAGAGTGGGAGGGGAGAGAGGGAAGGAAAATGGAAAGAGAGAGAGGGAGGGAGAAAATGGAAGGAGGGAGGGGATAAAGGGAGAGAGGTGTCACATTTGTGGCCCGAAATGTGAAGTTAATAAAACATTAAACACAAGTTTTATCAGGTAAACTTCTCAGTGGCTTAATTCTCCCGTTTCCTTTGTTCTCATGCTTATGTTCTTATCTCTCTTTCATACCACGTGATTTCCGGTACATCTCATACATATTCATTATCATGACATCCCTCCTTTAATCAGAAATAAACTTTACCTTCACTTACCAATATCCCTCGGAAACATACAAACATCGTAACTAATGGTAATACTATAACTCAACTACATAAAATTTACTTCCTACAGCACTCATACATGCACTTTATGATATAAGATTAAAATACTGTCCCAAAGTTCTTACTAAAACTATGGCACAAAGTCTTCGTATCGTTTGGGCACTTTCCGGTTTCGTTTCGGCCTGCCTGCGATATTGTCGTCGCTTCTCGGTTGTTCACTCTCGGCGTCGGCAATACTGCTCGCCACGGCTTCCGGTGTTTCTGGCGCTCTAGTCACTTCATCAGGAGTGCTGGTAACTGCCTCTGGAACATCATCAGGTCTCTCAGTTTCAACATCTCGTATTGGCCTTTCAACCTCTTCGCTCGATGTATCTCTGGACTGGTACCTTTTTACACCTGAGACATTTCTCTTATACAGGACTCCAGTCGGAGACTTGACTGTCACCATACTGCCACTTCTGGATACAACAGTATAGGGTTGATGGTAATAAGGTGTGTCTAGCTTACCACCAGTTTCATGCCTCACTAGAACATTATCTCCTGGCATGATGTCTGAGTACTTGGCTCCACGTTTCGAATCTGTGTACAGCTTTGCTGCACCTTTCTTTTCAGCATCGTGGTCCCTCATCTCCTGGTCGTCTCGGATTTCCTTTATTTCTGGCATTTTTGTGCGGATTTTTCTCCCAAAAAATGCTTCTGCAGGACTTTTTCCAGTGGTTGCATGAGGCGTTGCTCGATAGACAGCCACATAAGATAGCAATGCTTCTCGCCAATTTTGTCCCTCTGCGTGTGCAATCCTCAATCGTTTTTCAATGGACTGATTTTGTCTCTCTACTTCTCCGTTGGCTTGCGGCCATTTCGGAGTTACTTTATGATGGTGGATACCTGTGGTCCTCATGTATTCCGCAAATGTCTCTGAAATGAATTGTGGACCATTGTCAGAGTATTCTTCTTTGGCTTGGCTTCGCGGACGAAGATTTATGGAGGGGGTAAAAAGTCCACGTCAGCTGCAGGCTCGTTTGTGGCTGACAAGTAATCCATATCTTGCGAATATCTCTGCTAATGCTTGTATTGTTTTTTCAGTGGTTGTGGACTTCAACACCACGTACTCATAGTATCTGCTGTAGTAATCTATCACTACCATAATTGATTCACCCGTCGGTAAAGGTCCAAGAAAATCAACAGCTACGTCGATCCATGGTCCTGTCGGGAGTTGCGTACTCCAGATCGGTTCTGGCGGATTACTCCTACTTGTGATTTGACATCCATGACAAGTTTTAACAAATCTCTCTGCGTCTTTATCACAACCTGGCCACCATACCTTGGTCCTGAGGTTTTGCTTGGTACCAGCAATACCTAGGTGTCCTTCATGTGCTAAGGATACGATCTTCGGTCTCAATCTTTGCGGAATCACCAATCTGCAACCTCTGAATACACACTGTCCGATGCAACAAAGTTCATCTCTAATGGGAATGTAAGCCTTGTGAGTACACTTGTCCCATTGTCCACTCTGTATGCATTCTCTTACTTCCTTGAGTTCTGGATCACGTTCGGATTCTCTCTCGACTTCCTTCGTAGTCACAGCTTTCAGTGTCGACTGAATAGCTACGAAGCGTACAAAGCTCTCTGTTTCTGTTCCCAATTCTGACTTGGATTGTGGACCACCATCCTTCACCGATCTGGACAGTGGATCTGCAATGTTTGTTTTCCCTGCAATGTGGATTACTTTATATTTGTAGGGTTGTAGTCTGAGTACCCATCTCTCTATTCTGGCACATGGTTTGGATCTAGGTGCATAGATCACCTCTAATGGCTTATAATCTGTGAATGAGTTCAAATTCAATGCCGTATAAATATGCATGGAACCTCTCACAGGCCCATACAAGTCCGAGTGCTTCTTTCTCTGTCTGAGAGTATCTTCTTTCCACATCTGATAACGATCTGCTGGCATAGGCAATGATTCTTGGTCCTCCATCATGCATCTGGACCAACACGGTTCCTAAACCAACCGGGCTGGCATCCGCTATGACTTTGGTTGATGCCGCCGGATCGTAATATCCAAGAGTTTTTGCATCTGTCAGGCTTTGCTTCAGCGCTGTGAATGCTTTCTTCTGCTCAGATCCAAAATGAAAAGGTACACCTTTCCTGGTTAGTTTCCTTAGTGGTTCTGCCACTGTAGCGAAATTAGGAATGAACTTTGCACAAAAATTGACCAATCCCAGGAAACTCCTCACCTCTGTTGCGTTCTGAGGTGCACGTGCCTCTGCAATAGCTTTCACCTTGGCCTCTGCAGGGTTTAGTCCTTCCCGTGTAAGTCTGTGTCCCATGAAGTCCATTTCTGACACACCGAACTGGCACTTGTTTCCATTCACGGTAAGGCCTGCCTCCTGTAGTCTAGATAGTACACGACTCAACCGTTTGTCATGCTCTTCCTTCGTTGGTGCATGGACTATGATGTCGTCAGAAATGTTGGCAACTCCAGGAATGCCTTGAATCACTCAATGGATTTCATACTGGTAGATCTCAGAAGCTGCATTAATTCCAAATGATAGTCTCTTGTAACGATACAATCCACAGTGAGTCACAAATGTTGTTACATCTCGGGAACCTGGATCCAGCTCTAATTGATGATAGCCCCATTTCAGATCAATTTTTGAGAATACCTTGCTGGTAGTTAGTTCTTGAAGTATTTCATCCACTGTTGGTATAGGGTGTCGTTCTCTAATTATAGCTTCATTGGCCATTCTCATGTCAACACATAGTCTTATGTCACCCTTTGGTTTGGGCACAATCACTACTGGGCTGACCCATTGCGTCGAATGTTCCACAGGTTCAATAATGTCTTGTTCGATCAATTCTTTAATTTTGGCTTCGACTTTCCCACGAAGTCCAAACGGAGTTCGGCGCATTGGTTGTGCCTTGGGTTTGACTGTTTCATCTACCGCTAGCTTCAATTGTCGACCTTTCAGCTTTCCTACTCCTTGGAAGACTGCGGGGAATTCTTGCTTCATATCCTCGTATGACTGAATTGAATTGACACAAGCTCCAATATGAAGTATTGCCAGGTCTTGCGCTGTGCTTCTACTCAGCAATGGTTCTCCCCTCTCTTCTATGACCATAAACTCTGCTTCGATGTACTTATCTCCAGCTTCAACAGTTGCAGTAAAACATCCAATGGTCTGCAATGGCTTGGTTGCTGTGTATGGATACAGTTTCTTGGAACACTTCTTTGAGGTACAGATGATCTTTTTCCTTTTCAGCTTCTCCCATAAATGTCGATCAATCACATTACTGTCACTGCCTGAGTCTACAATGACCTGCACTGTCACTCCACCAATGATCACTGGGACCTTCTCATGATGTACTTCATTCAACGTAAATTGGTAACAACTCTGTTCCTCCTGGGTATCATCATCGTCACCGTCTATCTGGCAAATGGTATCTTTCTTTCCAGGATACTTTCCTTTCCCCCAGGCTTTGCCTTTGGAAGTTGTACTCTTCCTCTTCTGGTCTGCATTGGACTTGCTTTTGCACTTGTTTGCAAAATGGTCCTTACCTCCACACTTTCTGCAAACGGGCAATATGGGTCTTTTCCAAAGTGACCTCGGTTTCCACATCGATAACACTCCACGTCCTGTGTCAACGTACATCTTGGCTGGTTTTTTTTTTTTTTTTTTAAATTTTTTATTTTTCACACCATAAATCACAATAGCCATGATATACACTTTTTCTTTTTCACACATTTACAGTGATTTTTTCTCCCCCCCCCCCCCCCCCCCCTCCCTCCCAAGCCACCCCCCCACCCCCCCCTCATCCATTTTAGGTATACAATCTAGGTTGCATTAATTCAGTCAGACAATGTTGTCATTCAACAAAAATACACCAGAAATTCTACTGAGTCCATTCTTTTCTTTTCTTCTCCTGCCATCAACTTAGGTAATGTTTGTTCCCGGTAGGTTTTCGCTATTGTATTTAATGTAAGGCTCCCATACTTGTTCGAATATTTCAATATTATTTCTTAAACTATATGTTATTTTTTCTAATGGAATACATTTATTCATTTCTATATACCATTGTTGTATTTTCAAATTATCTTCCAATTTCCAGGTTGACATAATACATTTTTTTGCTACGGCTAGGGCTATCTTGACAAATCTTTTTTGTGCATCTTCCAAGTCAATTCCAAATTCTTTATTTTTTATGTTACTTAGGAGAAAGATCTCTGGATTCTTTGGTATATTGTTTTCTGTTATTTTATTTAATATCTGATTGAGATCATCCCAAAATTTTTCTACTCTCTCACATGTCCAGATTGCATGAATTGTTGTTCCCCTTTCTTTTTTACATCGAAAACATCTATCAGATACTGTTGGGTCCCATTTATTTAACTTTTGCGGTGTAATGTATAGTCTGTGTAACCAATTATATTGTATCATACGCAGCCTCGTATTTATTGTATTTCTCATCGTTCCAGAACATAATTTCTCCCATGTTTCCTTTTTTATCTTTATATTTAAATCTTGTTCCCATTTTTGTTTAGTTTTACCATTTGTTTCCTCATTCTTCTTTTCTTGCAGTTTGATATACATATTTGTTATAAATCTTTTGATTAACATTGTATCTGTAATCACATATTCAAGGTTACTTCCCTCTGGTAAACTCAAATTGCTTCCTAATTTATCTTTCAAGTAGGATCTCAGTTGGTAATATGCCAGCGCTGTATCTCCAGTTATATTGTACTTATCTCTCATTTGTTCAAAGGATAAGAATCTACTTCCTGAAAAACAATTTTCTATTCTTTTAATCCCTTTTTTTTCCCATTTTCTAAAGGAAAGGTTGTCTATTGTAAAAGGGAGTAGCTTATTTTGCGTCAATATTAGTTTTGGTATTTGATAATTTATTTTATTTCTTTCTACATGAATCTTCTTCCATATATTGAGGAGATGGTGTAATACTGGAGAAGTTCTATGTTGTACCAATTTTTCGTCCCATTTATATAATATGTGTTCAGGTATCTTTTCCCCTATTTTATCTAATTCTAGTCTCGTCCAGTCTGGTTTTTCCCTTGTTTGATAAAAATCTGATAGGTACCTTAATTGTGCGGCTCTATAATAATTTTTGAAGTTTGGCAATTGTAAGCCTCCTTGTTTATACCATTCTGTTAATTTATCTAGTGCTATCCTCGGTTTCCCCCCTCTTCATAAAAATCTCCTTATTATTTTCTTTAACTCTTTGAAGAATTTTTCTGTCAGTTGTATTGGCAATGCCTGAAATAAGTATAGTATCCTTGGAAAAATGTTCATTTTAATACAGTTTATCCTTCCTATCAGTGTTAGTGGTAGCTCTTTCCAATGCTCTAAATCGTCCTGTAATTTTTTCATTAGTGGATTGTAATTGAGTTTATATAATTGGCCTAGATTTTTGTTTATTTGCACACCTAGGTATCTTATTGCCTGCATTTGCCATCTGAATGGGGATTCCTCCTTAAATTTTGAGAAATCCGCGTTATTCATAGGCATTGCTTCACTTTTATTTACGTTTATCTTGTATCCCGACACTTCTCCATATTCCTTCAATTTCTTATATAGTTCTTTTATTGATAGTTCTGGTTCTGTTAAGTACACTATCACATCATCCGCAAATAGACTGATTTTATATTCCCTGTCTTTTATTTTTATTCCTTTTATATTATTATCTATTCCTATCGATTCTGCTAGTGGTTCTATAGCTAGCGCAAACAATAATGGTGATAGTGGGCATCCCTGCCGCGTTGACCTGCTTAAGTTAAATTGCTTTGATACATGTCCATTTACTGTCACTTTCGCTAACGGTCCCTCATATAATGCTTTAATCCAATTAATATACTTCTCCGGTAAACTGAATTTTTGCAATACTTTGAACAAGTAATTCCATTCTACTCTGTCGAAGGCCTTCTCTGCGTCTAAAGCAACTGCTACTGCCGGTGCTTTATTTCCTTCTACTGCATGAATTAAGTTAATAAATTTACAAATATTGTCTGTTGTGCGTCTTTTTTTGATAAATCCAGTTTGGTCTAAATTTACCATTTTCGGTACCTGTTCTGCTAATCTGTTTGCTAATAGTTTAGCTATTATCTTATAATCTGTGTTTAGCAGAGATATTGGTCTATATGACGCTGGTGAGAGTGGATCTTTCCCTTGTTTTAGTATCACTGTAATTATTGCTGTTTTACATGAATCTGGTAAGTTTTGTGTCTCATCAATCTGGTTGATTACATCCAGGAGGGGCGGTATTATTAGATCTTTAAATGTTTTGTAGAATTCTATTGGGAGTCCATCCTCTCCTGGTGTCTTATTATTTGGTAAATTTTTTATTATCTCTTGTATTTCTACTGTTCCAAATGGTTCTGTTAATTTATTTTGTTCCTCTATTTGTAGTTTTGGTAGTTCAATTTTAGTCAAAAATTCATCTATTTTCCCTTCTTTCCCTTCGTTTTCAGTTCGGTATAATTGTTCATAGAATTCTCTGAAGTTTTCCTTAATTTCTTTTGGATTATATGTAATTTGTTTGTCTTTTTTCCTTGTTGCCAATACCATTTTCTTAGTTTGCTCTGTCTTAAGCTGCCATGCTAAGATTTTGTGTGTTTTTTCACCTAGTTCATAATATTTCTGTTTTGTCTTCATTATATTCTTCTCCACCTTATATGTTTGTAATGTTTCATATTTTATTTTTTTATCCGCCAATTCTCTTCTTTTGGTTGTATCTTCCTTTATTGCTAATTTTTTCTCTATGTTTATTATTTCCCTTTCCAACTGCTCTGTTTCCTGATTATAGTCCTTCTTCATCTTGGTTGCATAACTTATTATTTGTCCTCTAATGAATGCTTTCATTGCGTCCCATAGTATAAACTTATCTTCCACTGATTCCGTATTTACTTCAAAGTACATTTTTAATTGTTTTTCAATAAATTCTCTAAAATCCTGTCTTTTAAGTAGCATGGGGTTTAATCTCCATCTATACATTCTTGGAGGGATGTCCTCTAACTCTATTGTCAATATCAGGGGTGAGTGGTCCGATAATAGTCTAGCTTTATATTCCGTTTTCCTAACTCTCCCTTGAATGTGGGCTGATAACAGGAATAGGTCTATCCTTGAGTATGTTTTATGTCTAGTCGAGTAGTATGAGTATTCCTTTTCTTTTGGGTTTTGTTTCCTCCATATGTCCACAAGTTTCATTTCTTGCATTGATTTAATTATAAATTTGGTTACTTTGTTCTTCCTGTTAATTTTTTTCCCCGTTTTATCCATATTTGGATTCAAATTCAGATTGAAATCCCCTCCTATTAGTATGTTCCCTTGCGTATTAGCTACCTTCAAAAAGATATCTTGCATAAACTTTTGATCTTCTTCGTTAGGTGAATATATATTAAGTAGATTCCAAAGCTCCGAATATATCTGACATTTTATCATAACATATCTCCCTGCTGGATCTATTATTTCCTCTTCTATTTTAAATGGCACATTTTTGCTAATTAATATAGCCACTCCTCTTGCTTTTGAATTATACGATGCTGCTGTTACATGTCCTACCCAATCTCTCTTTAATTTCTTGTGCTCCAATTCAGTTAAGTGTGTTTCTTGGACAAATGCTATATCTATTTTTTCCTTTTTCAGTAAATTTAGTAGTTTCTTCCTTTTAATTTGGTTATGTATTCCATTAATATTTAAAGTCATATAGTTCAGCGTAGCCATTTTATATTTTGTTTATCTTCTCTTTCCGTTTTTTCATCATTACCTTTCCTCCTTTTCCATTTCTGTTTTCTTATTTTCAACTCTTTACCAGACAACATTCCTACAACATCCCACATTTTCCTTATTCTCCTATTTCTATCTTCTTTATCCCCAATCTCCCCTTCCCCTCCTGAGTTGTCCTTTATCCCTTGTCGGACAACCACATCTCCCCTCTCCATTTGGATTTGCGAATCCACTCGCAAGCGTCAACTGATTTTGCAGTGACCGCTCTTTTCCCCCACCCAGCCCCCCCCAGAAAAGATTTCACTTTTTATATGTCACAAAGGTCACTCTTTTAATTCCCTCCTTATTCTCTCTATTCCATTACCTTCCCTTATTACTTCTTGTCTATACTATCTATGTTTTCCTCTAATTACAGATACTTTCACGTATGCCCATTGTCTCTATTCACTCTTATACCTCTTTACCCGCATACATATCAATCGTAGTCGTTTTTACCCTCATTACCCTTCTTCATCCCTCAGTCTATTTTTGTCTTTACCCACATACATATCAATCGTGATCATTTTTGCTCTCATTACCCGTCTTCATCCCTCAGTCTATTTTTGTAATTGTTCTGCAAATTTTCGTGCTTCTTCTGGATCCGAGAACAGTCTGTTTTGTTGTCCTGGAATAAATATTTTCAATACCGCAGGATGCTTCAGTGTAAATTTATATCCTTTCTTCCATAAAATCGCTTTTGCTGTATTGAACTCTTTTCTCTTCTTTAGGAGTTCAAAGCTTATATCTGGATAAATGAAGATTTTTTGCCCTTTATACTCCAGTGGTTTGTTGCCCTCTCTTACTTTTTCCATTGTCTTCTCCAGTACCTTTTCTCTTGTAGTATATCTTAGGAATTTTACTACAATAGATCTTGGTTTTTGTTGTGGTTGTGGTTTAGGGGCCAATGCTCTATGTGCCCTTTCTATTTCCATTTCTTGCTGTAGTTCTGGACATCCTAGGGCCTTAGGGATCCATTCTTTTATAAACTCCCTCATATTCTTGCCTTCTTCATCTTCCTTAAGGCCCACTATCTTTATGTTATTTCTTCTGTTATAATTTTCCATTATATCTATTTTTTGGGCTAGTAATTCTTGTGTCTCTTTAGTTTTTTTATTAGATTCCTCCAATTTCTTTTTTAAGTCTTCTACCTCCATTTCTGCTGCTATTGCCCGTTCTTCCATCTTGTCCATTTTTTTCCCCATTTCTGTTAAGGTCATCTCCATTTTATTTATTTTCTTTTCTGTGTTGTTTATTCTTCTTCTTAAATCATTGAATTCCTGTGTTTGCCATTCTTTAAATGACTCCATGTATCCTCTAACAAGAGCAAGTATATCCTTTACCTTGCCTTTCCCTTTATCTATTTCACTGTATTCTTCCTCTTCTTCTTCCTCTGGGTTGGCCATCTGTTGTTTCTTTGATGCCCTTTCCTCCTCTTCTTTCTTGTTTCCATTGTCTTCTGTGGTCTCTTCTTGCTGCAGGTGTTCTGCAGCTGTCGTTGCCGGCTGTGGAGATCGACTCCCCAGCTGGTCCCCCCTCCCGTCGGTGTGTTTTTATTTTCATGCGCATCGCGCATGCGCGGTTGCGCACTTTTACTCGGCTCTGTGAGCCATTGTTGTAGTTCTTTTTCTACCGACCTGAGGTAGTGGGGTCCTCTCTCCACAGCGGGCCTCTTCGGACAGGTAAGGCCTTCACCTTTTTCCTCCGTTGTCTTCTCTTCCTCTCTTCTTTCCGTTGATTTTGATTTTTCTCCTTTTGTCTCCATCTTCTTTCCACCTTTATACTCACTTTTCTTTAACTTGTATTTCTGTGCCTTTGTATTTTCTCTTGTTTTTCCTGACTTTTCTGGAGAGGGCTGGAGTTCACCGTCCGGCCACTACTCCATCACGTGACTCCTCCCTATCTTGGCTGGTTATGGCGATGTGAGAGCCTCTTAATTTGCTGGCTTGAGTTGTCTTTCAGGGTCATGGTATGAAATTGCCCTTCAACAGCCTCTAATGCAGCAGCAATAGCTAAAGCATCGGTGAGTTCCAACTCACTCCCTCTTTCCAGTAGACGTCTTCTGAGTTTATCTGATCTGCAGTGCTGTACGACTTGATCCAATAATTGGTTGTCCAAATCAGCTGGCATTTAATTGCATCCAACAGCTAGCTGGCGTAGTCTCGTCACGTACTGAGCAATTGTCTGGTCATCTTCTTGTCTCGTTCTACGAAACAAATGGCGTTGAAATGTAGCATTCGGTGTCACTACTTAGTGTGCATTTAATGCATCTACCGCTTTCCGGTACTCATCCTTTCTTCCAGTATTCAAAAGTGTCTTAAATGTTTCCCGAACTGAGGGTCCCGCAGTGAAAAGAAGTAACGCCCTTCTCTGCGCTTTTTGTTCAACTGTACCGGTATCTAGAAATAGGCCACGACTGTCGGCGTAGGATTCAAATTCTTCCAGCCATGCCTTCCACTTCACACTTACAGTACTTGCATCACCCGTTGGGTCAAAATGAGCAATTCCACTATGTGTTAGAAAGTCACCGTCTGCACCAGCCATGAGGAAATATTCCAGCCCCAAAAGTACTGAGACACAGAGAAAATTCTTATCACCTTGAAGTTGTCTGTAATCCTCTGTAATCTTGTTTAGTCTTTAATTTTCTTCAAGCTTATCCCATCCTCGTCGCCAATGTCACATTTGTGGCCCGAAATGTGAAGTTAACATAACATAATAACATAACATAACAATTACAGCACGGAAACAGGCCATTAGGCCCTTCTAGTCCGCACCGAACCAAACACCCCTTTCTAATCCCACCTCCCTGCACAATGCCCATAACCCTCCATCTTCCTCTCATCCATATACCTGTCCAACCTTTTCTTAAATAATACAATTGACTCCGCCGCTACTATTTCTCCCGGAAGATCATTCCACACAGCTACCACTCTCTGAGTAAAGAAGTTCCCCCTCATGTTACCTCTAAACCTCTGCCCCTTAATTCTTAACTTATGTCCTCTTGTTTTAAACTTTCCTCCCCTTAACGGAAATAGTCTATCCACATCCATTCTGTCTATCCCTTTCATAATCTTAAATACTTCTATCAAATCCCCTCTCAACCTTCTACGCTCCAAAGAATAAAGACCCAATCTGTCCAATCTCTCCCCATACTCCAGATGCTTAAACCCAGGCAACATTCTGGTAAACCTTCTCTGCACTCTCTCCACTCTGTTTATATCCTTCCTATAATTAGGCGACCAGAACTGCACACAGAACTCCAAATTAGGCCGCACCATCGTCTTATACAATCTCAACATCACCTCCCAACTCCTATATTCCATGCAATGATTGATAAAGGCCAGCATACTAAAAGCCTTCTTCACCACCCTGTTCACGTGAGTTTCTACCTTCAGGGAAAGATGTACCGTCACTCCTAAATCTTTCTGCTCTTCTGTATTCCTCAATGCTCTCCCATTTACCACATATGTCCTATTCTGATTCTTCTTACCAAAATGAAGCACCTCACACTTATCAGCATTAAATTCCATCTGCCATTTTTCAGCCCACTTTTCTAAGCAGCCCAAATCCCTCTGCACTCCTTGAAAACCTTCTTCATTATCCACTATTCCACCTATCTTAGTATCGTCTGCATATTTACTAATCCAATTCACCACCCCATCATCTAGATCATTAATGTATATAACAAACAACAATGGGCCCAATACAGATCCTTGAGGCACACCACCGGTCACCGGCCTCCAACCTGACAGACAATTATCCACTACCACTCTCTGGCCTCTCCCTTTCAGCCAATGTTCAATCCATTTGACTATCTCAAAATTTATACCTAAAGACTGCACCTTCCTAACTAACCTTCCATGTGGTACCTTATCGAAGGTAAAACATTAAACACAAGTTTTATCAGGTAAACTTCTCAGTGGTTTTATTCTCCCGTTTCCTTTGTTCTCCTGCTTATGTTCTTATCTCTCTCTCATACCACGTGATTTCCGGTACATCTCATACATATTCATTATCATGACAAGAGGGGGAAAAGGGAGAGAGCTGGGGAGGGGGAACATGGAGAGGGAGGGGGAGGAAAAGGGGGAAAGGAGGGAAAGATGAGGGAGGGGAGAGAGGGGAGGGGAAGATGAGGGAGGAGGGGAGGGGAAGATGAGGGAGATGGGGAGGGAGGAGGGTGGGGAGAGGAGGGGAGGGAGGAGGGTGGGGAGAAAAGGGGAAGAGGGGAGGGGAGGAGGGTGGGAAGAGAAGGGGAAGAGGGGACGGGAGGGGAGCGGGGTGCATAATTTACCTGTAGCAGCGGAACAGTTGCTTTGAAAAATATTACATGCTTTTTTGTGTTTCCATTTTCAGACCACGACCACAAAGGTTCCTGAAGTGAGGGATGTCACCAGGATAGAGAGAATTGGTACGTTTAAAGGGTTAGGGTTATGTTTATTCTTTATTTCTTATTTCAAGTTCAAGCCACTTGTCCCTCTACCATATTCCGACTGTCATGGTTTGCGATCCAGCCTATGGAGCTGGTGTGATCGTGAATTATGGATGTAGTTGGAGCAGTGTTATCGCCACGTGCTCAGATGCAATAAGAAGGTTTGTTTTGCGAGCAGTCCAGCTAGGCAACCCATGCCCAGTACAGTTACTGAAATGTGGTGCAAGGTTATATAGAGAGAGATGAATTGGTACAGACCAAAAACAACTTTATTTTGAACACGATATCATTTAGCTGTCTGAGTAAGTCAGGAAAGAAACTGTCCTTGAATTTATTGATTCATGTTCTTACACTCTTGTGAATTGTGAAGCTAAAGAAATTGTGGACGTGGTTTAAAATGAACTCTGGGACATAGTTAAACCCAAGGAGCAGAACTAACTGGAATGTCTACTGCCCACAGGTGCCCACTCACATATCCGTGGTTTGGGACTTGATGATGCTTTGGAACCCCGACAGGTACAGATTTGGGCAGCGCTGATGCAATAGAGCGTTTGGGACTGTTGAGGGCTCTCTGCCAGTAGGAACTTTGACCAATTGATTTGCTTTTCACTTGTTTCTTCACATCCAAGCATGTACACTGTCAACCTGCATGTTTACCCATTGAGTGGGCAGGCGTTATCCTTTAAAGTCCCAAGAATGTGGGATTATCACAGTTCGGAGTTAGAAGGGATCCTTTAACATTGAATCTTGATGGTTCTGGACAAGCAGATTTCCCCAACAATTGGATGTTATGTCTATTAATACTCAACCCATATAAGTTGCTTATTTGTCACACACCAGTGTCACAAACATTTCAGTCAAGTATATTGTCATCTAATTGTACAAGTACAACCCGATGAAACAATGTTCTCTGGTCCTCAGAGCAAAAACACGCAGACACACCACCAGACATAATGCACATACAGACAAACAATACCAATGCAGGACAAGTATTTCATCTATCAAAATAAAAAAATATTATTTCATGAATATGAGAGTCTCGGATGGTTAGAGGGAGCAGATCCTTTGATCGTTCAGCAGTCTCTCTGTCTGTGGGTAGAATCTGTTCCTCCGCCTGGTGGTGCTGGCTCTGATACTCCCTGTTGGGAGCAACTAAAAGATGCTGTGTGGAGGTAGACAGGGTCCTCAATGATTCTGTGCGCCCCCTTCAAACAACAAACTAGGTGAGGTTATAGAGAATGCGGGAATCAAAAACCGGTGAGTTTAATGGAAGTGCAGGAACGGGACTTGTGAGTTTAAAGAGAACGAGGAAAACATCACCTAGAGAGTTCCAGCTTCTGGAACTCCCAACAATCCGACAGTGGTTCCCTAACCAAGAAAGCCCAGCAGCGCCCCCACTTCCTGCGCAGGCTGATGAAAGTTCACCTCCCACTCCCACCCTCCCCCATCCTCACTACCTTCTACCAAGGGTGTATCAAGAGCATCCTGCGCAACTGCATCACCATCTGGTTTGGTAGTTGCACCTTATCGGACTGCAAGACCCTGCAGAGGATAGTGAGGTCAGCAGAAAAGATCATTGGGGGCTCTCTTCCTTCCAAGAAGGATGTCTACAACACACGATGGAGGCGAAAGGCAATAAACATTGTGAGGGTCTCCATACAGCCCACACGTGAACTGTTCTCCCTTCTGCCATCTGGTAGGAGGTACCGTAGCCCTTGGGCCCTTACAACCAGATTGGGCAACAGTTTTTTTTTCCCCAAGCCTGAATTCCCAGAACATATGTGGATCGTAAACCTTGGACATATTGTATATATATTAATATTAATAATTTATTGTGTTTGACATCTATTCTAACTTATATTTATATAAATGCACTCCATGGTCCTGGAGTAACACTACCTCGTCTTTACCGTGCAAGCATGGTATGAATGATAAATAAAGGTGACGACTTGGATTGTCAGAGTTTTTAATTTATTCATACAGCACGGAAACAAGTCATTTTGGCCCACGAGTCCGTGCCACCCAATTTACACCCCATTAACCTACACCCTACCCCCCCCCCCCCCCCCGGTACCTTTTTTTAATTGGTGGGAGGAAACCAAGAAAACCCACACAGACACAGGGAGAAAGTTACAAATTCCTTACAGACAGCGCGGGTTTTGAACCCTGGTCCAATCCTGTATCACTGGCGATGTAAAGGCGTTGCCGCCATAGGACACTCTCTGTAGACCACTACTCCTCCCCTTAATGAGTTGGGATTCTGATGTGCACGTACGGCTCAAGAGACAGAGTTAGTGCTCAGTAGTTCTATATTTCTGAAACACCGATCTTGCCATTTTGTTTCTGTGCTTCTGACGTCTCCTGCTACAAAAAGGTAATGGGCACAGCCCAGGACATCACAAGCAAAACCTTCCCCACCTTCGAGAATGTCTACAGGGAACTCTGCCGTCAGCAAGCATCAACAATCATCCAAGACCCTAACCCAGCACCCGCTCTGTTCTCACTGCTGCCATCAGGAAAGAGGTACAGGGGCCGCAAGACTCGCACCACCAGGTTCAGGAACAGCTGCTCCTCCTCCACCATCAGACTCCTCGACCAAAATCTCAATCAGGGACTTGTTTAAGGATTCTCACTTTTTTCTCTCTCTCAGTGTATTTACATTTCTTTATTTGTTTACATGTGCACGTTGAGTACAGTATTTCTTTGCACTACCAATAAATGCCTTGCCCGCAAGAAAAAGAATCTTTGGGTTCTAGTGATGTCAAGTATGTACTCTGATAATGAATCTAAAATCTGAGCAATGGCCATTGTGCTGCAGGTGTCCCAGGGCATGGTGGGGCAGCTCAGTGCACGGCGGGCTGCTGGAGTCATCCTTGAGATGATCAAGGAGGGGAAGATCGCTGGGAGAGCCATCCTGATCGCTGGCCAGCCGGGAACAGGGAAAACTGCCATTGCCATGGGTATGAAATGCTTTTCCAATTTCACTGATGGACAGCGATGATGTAGGAATTTAAAGAATATTGACAATGCATGAGAAGCATTTTTTAAATCTTTTACGTCTATAATAATTTTCAAAGCCATGAACATGCAATAAATTTAATTGAAATGAAATATTCATTGGAAATATAAATAGTAAAGGGGATTTAATATTTACAGATAGAAATGGAAATTGTTCTATCTGATTGGCTGTTTTCCATAAATTGACCTACAAACCCCGGTATTTTTTTTGAATGATGGGAGAAAACTAGAACACCCGGAGGAAACACACAGGCACGGGGAGAACATACAAACTCCTTACAGATTCAAACCCCAGCCGCTAGCACTGTAAAAGCATCGTCGCTAACCGTGTTGCCCCAACCCTTGAAGGCAGAAGTCGACACAAGGCTAGCACGTAATCTGGGACTTTCTCATTTTCAGTTCAAGTGATCTCCTTACCCACCAGGACACTGGGGAGAGATGCTTCATCCATCCTGATTTAGGAATTAAGGTCAACAGGACTCACCTAATGATTGCCCTTGAATTTAGCAACTATTTTAGCTTTTCAGAAGGCATTTAAAAACTGCATCAGCCAGACCGGCAGAGGAGAGTGGCAGACTCGATCCCCCTGGAGGACATTTGCAAACCATATCGTTATTAGAGGCAATGATTTACCAGCAGATACAAACCCATTATCTAATTAAAGTAAAAACATAAAGCTGGAGAAACTCAGCAGGTCAAACTGCATTCTTTATATAGCGAGGGTAAAGATACATAACCAATGTTTCGGGCTTGAGCCCTTAATGAGGTATGATAAAATGTCGGCAGGTGCCTGAACAAAATGGTGGGAGGGAGCTTGAGAGCTACAGGTGAGGAGCAGTGAGAGAGAATGCTGCAGAACTCCCTTTGGAGAGCAAAGGAGAACTTATTCAGGGTGGGCAGAGCTTTGCAATAGGCAGGAGTAAAACATGAAAGTCTGCTAACACCGTGTTTGAAGTAAAAACGCAGCTGGTCAACCCGAACCTGAAATGTCGGTTCTGTATCTTATCTTTGCTATATAAAGGACACCGTCTGGCCTGCTGAGTTTCTCCAGCGTTGTGCTTTTACTTCAACCATGGCGTCTGCAGACTTTCACGTTTTAGGTCCACTATCCAATTAACTGAATTCAAATTTCACAGTTGACATGTTACAGTTTGAACTTTACTCTCAAGAGACTCAGGGTCTCCAGCCTACTGGCCCAACGCTTAACTACCCCACTACCATTTCTCAAATAAAATTCGTATTTGTGATGGCCCTGAAGTGAAATCATTCCCAGCCTGTGCAAATGAATACCTTGGCCGTTCTGTGCCTCAGAATCAGTCTTCCCAGGTCTGTGTTCCATGTAGCTTTGATCTCCAACCTGACCCGTGACAGGGCTTCCAATCCTTGCTGTTTTTAATCGAAATGCATTTGTGCTTCTACAGGGATGGCTCAGGCCCTAGGCCAGGACACTCCATTCACAGCCATTGCTGGCAGTGAGATCTTCTCTCTGGAAATGAGCAAAACAGAAGCGCTGACCCAGGCTTTCCGTCGCTCCATTGGGGTCCGCATCAAGTAAGCGTTTAGCTGGTGGTGGTTGCAAGCTAAGACATAGCAGATTTAATCTTTTCACCCCAGAGGCTGCTCTGCTGTTCAAATCGTGGCTGATGTATTTTTTCTTCAACCCAATTCACCTGCCTCCTCCCTATAATCTTTGACACTTTTACTGTACTTATTTCGTACTGAGGTGCAGCAGCCAACCAGCCCCGTCTCTCTTGCAACCGGTCTCACCAAACTGGCCGAGAGCCATGACTTGTGCAGGTCGAGTCCAGCAGGGGGCATTGCTGGAGCAGCGGTCCCACCAGAAATGGACTGCAAGCAGCTGGCCGGCCTCTTGTGGGGGGATACTGACCACAGCTCCTCAGCAACCTATTGACCTCAATAGACACCTTTGATAACACTGGACAAGAAAAAGTGTGCTTTTGGTGTATTTTATAGATTTGGAGCTGCTGATCATGAAGATCACCTTAAACTTTTCCTATCGTGAACTGTTTTTTTTAGCTATAACCTATTTTTGTGATTTTTCTGTCATGTTTTAACACGCTTCAAACATACATGAGGTGCAACATGTCATTGAAAGTTCATTTTCTGCATCCTCACTGGACATCTTCCCTGCTGATCCTGGTGCAGTCGGTGACAAACACGGTAAAAGGTTTCACCAGGACACTGCGACCATGGAAAAGCGCAGTCAGGGCAACTGGAATCCATCAGTGCTGGCCGACTATTGTTGGACACTGACATGAGAGGCATCAGATGCTGAGTACAAATGAAAATCAGCAGCAAAACGTTATTAGGTCAGTTGAATGAAGGCCATGTGATTAAGCAGGCTAAATTCAATAAAAGTTAATTTAATGTTTCTCCAACTTCCTACGTGAGACACCAAATCTGAAATGATCTTTGCGTTCATCATAAAGTTGTCTATCAAAATCCCCAATTTGCTTTCAAGAAGCAAACCTTTTGGAAAAAATTTATTGCCTGTGTGAAAACCTGTTCAAAACAATTTAAATAAAATTTTTTAAGAAGTTGAAAAATAAATTACCTTAAAAGCTAGTAGAAATTAATTATCAACACTAAAATTAAGTAAAAGAAAAAAAATTAAATCTCTTCTGGGGCCCACCAGCCATTTCTGTCTTTACTGTTTCAATTGAGATTAGTGATGGTGTAGTGGGACTCTGTTCTGGCTTAGTGAAGCAGCCAGATGCTAGATGCATCCAGATCCTCGGCAGCAGGGGGGTGGTCAGATGCACTGGCATGAGACCGCAGGCCATCCCCATCTTTACCGTTGCAATTCGCAGACACGGAAGAGTACACCTCGGTGGAACTGCTGGCTGGTTGTCACCCAGGATGATTGTTCTCTGGCCTTTTATCCAGCTTGTTCCCAGACTGCACTTGCCTTGAAGGCGAATGCAATATTGGTGTTCATTTCAAGAGGAATAGCATACAAGTGCAGCGATGTAATGTTGAGACTCGATAAGGCACTGGTGTGACCTAACTTAGAGTACATTGTACAGTTTTGGGTGCATTATTTGAGAAAAAAGTGCTAGCATTTTAAAGGGTTCAGAGAAGAATGACTAGAATGATGCCAGGAATGAAAGGGTTAGCAGATGAGAATTGTACTCATTGGAGTACAGAAAAATGGGGGGTGGAGCTCATAGAGATATTTTAAATACACGTATTTCCCCCTTCCCCCCCCGTTATCCAAAAGTAGAGCGTTCCTATGAAACGTTTTGTAAGCTGAAATGATGTAAAGTGAAGAAGCAATTACCATTATAAGGGAAAAGTTTTTGAGTGTTCTCAGACCCACTGCCCCACGCTCTCTCAACACCCCGGTCTCAGACTCCACACCGATCCCACTGCCCCGCATTCTCCTGACAGCCTGCTCTCAGTCCCCACTGCCCCGTTCTCTCCCGACAGCCTGCTGTCAGTCCCCACTGCCCTATGCTCTCCCGACAGCCTGCTACAAATTCCCACACTGATCCCACTACCCCTTGCTCTCCCGACAGCCAGCTGCAAGTCCCCACAGCCCCACGTTCTTCTGACAGCCTGCTCTCAGACCCCACACTGATCCCACCACCCATGCTCTCTCAACAGCCCGCTACAAGTTCCCCACACTGTTCCCACAGCCCCACGTTCTTTTGACAGCCTGCTGAATGCTATTTTTGCTAATGTAGATCTTTCGTAAAAGCAAAGTGGCGTAAAGTGAACTTTCGAAAAGTGGGGGCTACCTGTACCTGAAAGGTCTGGGCAGAATAAATCTGGCAAGGATATTTCCCTTGATC
Organism: Narcine bancroftii; assembly: GCF_036971445.1. Taxonomy (NCBI): domain Eukaryota; kingdom Metazoa; phylum Chordata; class Chondrichthyes; order Torpediniformes; family Narcinidae; genus Narcine; species Narcine bancroftii. The sequence continues at coordinate 66,434,960 of NC_091481.1, forward strand.
GGGGAGTCTAGGACAAGAGAGCACAAAGGGCTTCAATTTAAAACAAAGATGCGGAAAAATGTATTTAGTCAGAGGGTGGTGAGTGGTGGTGAGTCTGTGGAACTTGTTGCCACGGGCGAGTGTGGAAGCGAGGATGTTGGGTGTATTTAAGACAGAGATTGACAGGGATTTGATTAGTCGGGACATCAAGAGTTATGGGGAGAAAGCCGGGGAGTGGGGCTGTGAGTGGATGGATCAGCTCACGATAGAATGGCGGGGCAGACTCAAAGGGCCGATGGGCCGACATCTGCCCCTACACCTTGTGAGAACCCCTGCTCCCTTTTCCCATATTGTGTCGCTGAGACCTCAAGACTACGGCATTCCTTGTTACCTGCTCCCCTTTTAACCTTACTGATTCTGGTAAGCTGCTCTGCAATCTTTGCTTTTCTTTCTCGAGAGCAAGTATTTAATAATTCAGTAATACAAGAACGTAACGCACACTGCAGCAGTTTCAAGCTGACTGCAGAATATCATGTGGTGATGTTTGGGCATCTGAAAGCAATCACTTCCACTCAAAAATGCACTCGTGAGGCACTTGGTCAGCCTTGGAAATCTGAAGCTTGTGGAAGTTGTTGTGCGACAGGATACTTTATCTTGGTCCTTTCTGTTGAGCTAAGATTTTTCTTTTCCCTCCCCAAACAGAGAGGAAACTGAGATTATAGAAGGTGAAGTGGTGGAAATTCAGATTGATCGGCCAGCTACTGGCACGGTGAGTTCAAAGTCTGAATCGGAGAAATGGCTTGGTGCCGATTGATGCGGTGCACGTAAACCAAAGTTGATTCAACCATTCTTGTGTTTTTGCCTTCTCTGTTTCTCGCCAATCTTCCTGGTTGGATAGATTACTTTTGTGCCTCTGTGTGAGAAAATAAGATGGGATCTTGACCCCCCCCCCCTCAAGCCTGTCCTGCTGTTCATTATGATCTACTCTGGCCTCAAATCTTCAGGCCAATTCCTCTCATAGTCCTCAATAGAGTAAAAAAAAATCCTGGTATTCGGCATCTAAGTGGATGCCGGATAAGCGAGGTTTTTTGATGCTTGAGACTCGCTATTACAATGCCTAACTAATACAGTTGCATTAGGAATAAACAGAATAAATAACAGGGATAGGGAGGCACTTTAAGAGAGTCACCCCAACGACGAGCGACATCAACCAGCTCTTCATCCTGGGCAACACCATTGCTGTTTCACACAACTTTATTCAAACAGCTGCTATGAACAAAGTCCGACTAAGGCCCTCCGCTGGCTGAATATTGGCTCCCATCGTCTCTGAGGAGTTAGTTCAAAGAACGTTTACTTTTACAATTAAATTCTATCTATTTATTTATTTATTAATAATTTTTTTGCCGGTTGCTTGAATTCTGGTTAACAGGATTTCACTGAAAAATTTATCTACTCCACCATGAATTCTTCTAATGGCCTGGCCTCAAATGCCCTCAAGTCCTGAGTGTGCAAGCTAATTGCTGCCCACCTCTATTTTAAAAGGTGGGCCCTTTACCTTTGTCACCCAAAGGGAGGAGGAAGTCGTTTGTTGGCTATTGCCTACCAGTGGTGCTTATTAGAAGTACCCGTGCCCAAGGTTCCTAACACGGTTGAAAAGCTGACAGTCTCCCACTGTTGTAGTTGTGTGTAGGTGAGTAAAGACCCCATTATTCAAAAAAGAAAGAGGAAGTAAATAGGTAGATAGGAATAAATAGAAGTTTAATACTGTAAAAGTAAACGTTCTCCGAAGCAACACACAGCCCCTTGGTGAAGATGGGAGCAAGCACTCAGCCAGCGGAGCGCCGCCCACAGCAGCCGTTTGAATGAAGTGGCAGTGCCCAGAATGAAGAGCTGGCCGATGTCGCTCGCCACTGGGGCAACTCTCTCAAAGGCTCCTAGTCAGACTCTTTATCTTAGTATATTAGTGTGGCTTTCTCTGTAAACCTGAGGGAGCGGGGGTTAATGGTTATTGTAATGGTCAGTGCAACGGTGTTATAGCACCAGCAACTGGGGGTTTGAATTAAGACGACCCTGATTTTTGAGGCGACATTTTTAAGCTTTGAGGATTGTCCTACAGGACAGGATGTACAGTGGACCTTTTACCCTTAACATATCTACACTGCTGTGTGTAACCCTTACAGATGCTTGTGGCTCCCTTTGTTATTAAAGATAGAAAGTTTCAATTTATGAAATTATGGGGCCCATTCTTAGAATTTTTTTTATAATTTGAAGAATTAATAATTTACTGTAGGATTCTTTGCCTGTTCTCTGGTGGTCGCCAGTTATTCCACATGATTGATATATTTTTAATTACTCAGCATGTATGGTAATCTTGATTAGAGGGAGGGGTTAGATTAGTTTATCTTAGGTTTTTAGTTGTTTTTTTCCCCTTTATTTTATCAGATTTGTCACGATTGCTTGCATTATTTCTATTAATAGTTCGATTTATTTTTTCATTTTCTTTCTCTGTGTTTCTTGTGTACAAATGTCCATTTTTTAATGTATATGTTAAACTCAATGAAAATATTTTTTTAAAGTTTGCAAATTTTGACAGTGACATTGAAGTTCAAATCAAGCAATTTGATTAAATAGAAAATGGTGCAATGGGATTATTTCTGGGAACCCATTCAAAATGTATGTAAGCAAACCTCTAGTATGTCTCTCTTGTCAAGGAGGCAGATCAACCTACTCCCTGTAGAGCAGTCCGTCAGACTCTTCCTCTTCCCTGTACCCCTGCTACTTATTCTCTTGAGTCGATCAATTTCCCTTTGATTCTTTTACTACTTTTTTGCGTTTAAAAAGCAGCCAACAAATGTACTGGGTCTGGTCTTCATGTTTCAGTCAGCTGAAGTGTGACAGAGGACTCTCTGCTTTATGGGCTGCTCCCGGGGACGCACACAGTCAGACATCCGGAACCGCTGGGGGACCATCAACTCGATGAAAGGGATGAAAAATTGGTGCAACATAGAAGTTCTCCAGTATTACATCATCTACTCAATATTTGGAAGAAGATTCATGTAGAAAGAAATAAAACAAATTATCAATTACCAAAACTAATATTGACGCAAAATAAGTTACTCCCTTTTACAATAGATAACCTTTCCTTTAGAGAATGGGAGAAAAAAGGGATCAAAAGAATAGAAAATTGTTTTTCAGGAAATAGATTATTATCCTTTGAACAAATGAAAGAAAAATACAATATAACTCAAGATACAGTGCTGGCATATTACCAATTGAGATCCTACTTGAAGGACAAATTAGGAAGCAGTCTGAGGTTACCAGAGGGAAGTAACTTTGAATATGTGATTACAGATACAATGATAATCAAAAGATTTATAACAAATATGTATATTAAACTGCAAGAAAAGGAGAATGAGGAAACAAATGGTAAAACTAAACAAAAATGGGAACAAGATTTAAATATAAAGATAAAAAAGGAAACATGGGAGAAGTTATGTTCTGGAACGATGAGAAATACAATAAATACGAGGTTACGTATGATACAATATAACTGGATATACAGGCTATACATTACACCTCAAAAGTTAAATAAATGGGACCCAACAGTATCTGATAGATGTTTTCGATGTAAAAAAGAAATGGGAACAACAATTCATGCAATCTGGACATGTGAGAAAGTAGAAAAATTTTGGGAAGATCTAAACCAAATATTAAATAAAATTACAGAAAACAATATACCAAAGAATCCAGAGATCTTCCTCCTAAGTAACATAAAAAACAAAGAATTTGGAATTGATTTGGATGATGCACAGAAAAGATTTGTTAAGATAGCTCTAGCCGTAGCAAAAAAATGTATTATATCAACCTGGAAATCGGAAGATAATTTGAAAATACAACAATGGTATATAGAAATGAATAAATGTATTCCATTAGAAAAAATAACATATAGTTTAAGAAATAATATTGAAATATTTGAACAAATATGGGAGCCTTACATGAAACATAATAGCGAAAACCTACCGGGGACATTCACTACCTAAATTAACGAAAGGAGAAGGAAATAAAAAGAATTGACTCAGTGGAATTTCTTGTTTATTTTTATTGAATGACAACATTGTTTGACTGGTTTAATGTATCCTAGATTTTGTACTTTAAATGGACGGGAGGGGGGAGGTAGGGAGGGTGGGATGGGAGGAGGGAGAGGGGGGGGAGAAAATGGCACTGTATATATTTGAAAAGGAAAAAGTATGTATCATGGTTAATGTGGTTTATGGTGTGAAAAATAAAAAATTTTTTTTTAAAAACTCGATGAAAGGCGCACTTTGGTCTGCCCAAAACCTGGTCTTTCAGCACACGGTGATGGATTGCTGCCGACTGGCACATTCCAGGCTGGAGGTGTACTAAAGGACCCGCTGAGGCTTGGTGCAACCAACGCAATGTGGGGAAGGACCACAGTCGAGAGTCCTCCCATTACTGGGCATTGGGGGGCTGAGACCGAGGGGTGTCCCTCAAACAACAGGGGGTGGGAGAAGTGACAAGGTGCCACAGGGGTGGTAGTGGAGTATTGAGAGAACTAATGTAACAATGTACGTTGATGGGAGGGTACAGATATGATTGACACTATGGGAGTGAAAAGACTTTGAATGTTTTTCTTTTTGGCAAATAATTTATTGTGAATAAAGTCTATTTTGGGGGGAAAAAAATGACTGCAGCTGGAGTCCAAGTGGATATGAATCTATTATAGATTGCACACCTATTTGGAGGGATCAGTAGAAAAGGAAGGTCAGGGAACTACAACAAGGATTGTTTTTGAAGTCTGGGGTGAAGACAAAGTCTGACATTGCTCCCTGCCTGCATACACTGGAGCAGTTCCCAGCTTGGGCGCTCGCCAGCTAAACACGCACTAATAATAAAATGTGCACGTATGTTTCCCTTCTTTAGGGTGCAAAGGTTGGAAAGCTGACCCTGAAAACAACTGAGATGGAGACCATTTACGACTTGGGATCAAAAATGATTGAGTGCTTAACAAAAGAGAAAGTTCAGGCTGGGTGAGTACACCCCCCTCCCATCCATCTTCAACATGTTTCCTCCAGTTCTTGATATTTTATCCTGGAAAAACCTGTCTCTCATTACTTTATAAACTTCTAAAGGGTCTCCTCCCCACCTTCTGAAGCACCGCAGTAAACACCATGTTTATCCAGCCTCTCCTGGTATGTCACATCTTCTAACCCAGGCAGCATCTGCCAATTCTCCAGCCAGTCTCCCATGTGATCTACATCTTGCCTCAGCTAGCCTTTGTTAACCCTCCACCCCAATTTTCACGTCGTCCACAATCTTGCACACCAGAAGAATCAGAATCATTCTCATGGAAATCGTCACAGGTGCAAAATTCAAACTGCCAGATAGCGTTTAGGGTAGGGAAGGGAGGCCATGCACTTCATTGAGAGAAATCTGTCAAATGGAAGAAGAATGCAAGAGAGTGAAGTCCTGTGTGTGCTTTTTTGCAGAGATGTCATTACCATTGATAAAGCAACAGGAAAAATTAGCAAACTGGGACGATCTTTCACACGAGCTCGTGATTACGATGCTATGGGGGCCCAGGTATGTTGGATTTTTAAGTGTTGATGTTTAATCTAGATTAAGTACCAGCCCTTACACCAGCAAATTGAGGTCTGAGAGGGATCCTGAAGGCTTTAGGTGATTACTGCTGTGGGAGAGAGAGAGAGAGAGAGAAAGTGCCAGTCATTATATACCACATGTCGTCAGGTCTGGAAACAAGGGTGAATTTCATGGTGGTCAACATTGGAAGGCAGGTCTTGTCCCCTCTGTGTCTGTCCTCCCATGAAGGGCATTGTCATGTTAAATGAAACATCACGCTCAGCTGCAATTCTGCCTATGTTTCTCTCATTCATGTTGGGAATGGAGATCAGAGCTATACATCTGGGTGGGCACACAGCTTTGCTCTCTGTACCCCCTAGTCAAGTTTATGGTCATATGATTGCACAAGTCCTTGATGCAAAACATGCAGACACACAACTAGACGTGACACACACATAGAGATAAACAATACAAATCCAGGACAAGTATTGGGCATAGCGGTTAGCGCAACATCTTTACTGAGCTAGCGATCGGGGCAGGGTTTCTGCATGGAGTTGGTACGTTCTCCCTGCGTTTTCCCCGGGGACTCTGGTTTCCTCCCACCATTTGAAACATACCAGGAGTTAAATTAATGGGGTATAAATTGGACAGCACGAACTGAAATGACCTGTTACTGTGCTGTATGTCTGAATTTAAAATTTAAATTTATTCATATGTACAACTACATAAATAAATATTGTTTTGTGAATCTGAAAGTCTCGGAGGGTCAGTGTGAGCAGTTTCTCTGGTCGTTCAGCAGTATTACTGCCCGTTAAAAGAAGCTGGTCCTCAACCTGGTGGTGTTGCCTCTAATACCTGATGGGAGCAGCTGAAGGATGCTGGGTGGAAGGGGTCTTCTCCACATATTTGATGAGGATGAGCTTACCACATTTGATGCACTTGGATGATTCGCCTTTGATCACTAGAGTTTTGTGAACGGTAAATTCCTTGTGAAAAGGACAGGGAGGCTGGACCTGGTCTAGGAGCCTGGATCTCTCAAGGCAGAGAGTCTCAGGATAAGGCTTGCTCATTCAACCAGGATATGGATTTGGTTTAGAATCCTGTCCTCCAAAGAGCAACGTCAGTGGATATCAAGGGCATGAGAATTGGGGAGGAACGTGGATTTGAACAGTAGGGTCAGCAGTGACATCGAACTCAAACTTGAGAGTCTGTGTGGGTTACTTCTACCTCAGGTGGCATGATTCACGTAACGGTTAACATAACGCTGTTACAGTGCCAGCGCTCGGGACTAGGGTTCAAATCCCACACTGTCAGTAAGGAGATTGTACGTTCTCCCTGTGTCTGTGTGGGCATCCTCCAGGTGCTCCGGTTTCCTCCCACCATTCAAAGCGCACTGGAGTTGTTGGTCAATTGGATGGCACGGACTCATGGGCTGAAAGGCCTCGATACCGTTCTGTATGCCTGTTTCATGCTTTCCTGTGTTTGGAGTTCTGTGATGACAGAAAGTGCTTACTTACTGAAAGACTGAAAAACCACTGTAGGAAATAGAGAAAAAGGGAATATTTGAGGGATAAATATATTAAGCTAGTTCTTGCCCAATGTGCTCCATCTTGAGGATTTCCCACTCCAATGCCTGCCTTGGACACACCAATAACTTGTGTTCCTTTTCCTCAAAGACATCATTTTATTTTTGTTTGAAATAGAGTCATTTTCTTCTTGCAGACAAAATTTGTGCAGTGCCCAGATGGCGAACTTCAGAAACGGAAGGAGGTGGTTCACACAGTGACGTTGCACGAGATTGATGTGATCAATAGCAGGACACAGGGATTCCTCGCCTTGTTCTCAGGTAAGACCAAGTCACTTCCAGTAAACGGTGACTGGGAAAGGTTAAGTTTGAATATCTGCCATTTCCCACCTCTCCCCACGAAGCGCTGAGGGTTCCTGCCTCCTGGTATTACATTCCAATATTGGAACCTTTACCTTTAACCTTTACAGCAGGCCAGGCCCGGAGAACACATGTTCCCTCTTTTCTTTCCACTCACATACCACCTTAAGTAATTCCTATATCATAGGTGCTCTGTGATTAGTAAGGAATTACTTAAGGTGATGTGTGAGTGGGGGTGGGTAGGGGGAGAAAAGATTGAGAACCACTGCTCTTGAGCCAAGTGAATCACGAAAATCTGTGGTTGAAGTAAAAACACAAAAAGCTGGAGAAACTCAGCAGGTCATACTCCTCTACTGGTCACAGATTGAGAGATTGCTTCGCTCAGCACTTCTACTCCGTCCGCCACAGCAGAGACCTCCCAGTAGCCAAACATTTCAATTCTGAGTCACACTCCCACACTCACATGTCTGGCCGTGGCCTTGTGTACTGACTCACACACAGATTGGAGGAGCAACGCCTTATTTTCCGTCTGGGCACTCTCCAACCTGCTCACCTTTTCTTTCCCAGTTCTACCCTCCCTACCCAGCCATCCCTCTGCCCCCCTGATCGCTGCTGTCCCCTCCCTCCCTTCTCCACCTATCATCTGCCTTTGCCACCCCTCCCCTCCATTTTTTGTTCGGACGCCTGCCGACATTCTCTCATACCGTGATGAAGGGCTCAAGGCTGAAACGGTGATTCTGTATTCTTACTTTTCCTGCATAAAGGACACTGCTTGACCTGCTGAGTTTTTCCAGCATTTTGTGTTTTTACTGCTCTAGACCCAATTGTTCCTGAAATATTTGGCTTGAGAAAAATTGTCATTGGCCCATTTCCTTTGGAGTCCTGAAACTGTGCACATAACGAGTCCATGAGGGACGATTAAACCACCTTAAGCAATCCTTTACTAGTCACAGAGCACCTATGACATAGGGAATACTTAAGGTGGTATGTGAGTGGGAAGAAAAAGGTCGAGAACCACTGGTTTAGAGTAAAGTGTCTCCTTAATGTTCTGCCTTGAGAGCTCACACAAGGAGTAAAACTCGCGCGTGACGAAATGATTCCATTTTCCAAATGTGAGCTTTTTATCTAAGAGCAGTAAAGAGCTCATAGTAACAGGGACCGCAATATTTCTTGGGCGCCGCTAGAAGAGTCTTAAATGCTTCTGCTTGATCAAAGTTACACAACACTGGCGCCAGAGTTAGGGAAAAAGGGAGATGGCCAGGGACCAGCCTGATCACTGGCTGAGATTAAAGTCAGAGCACAGATTAGAACAGTGGTTGTCAACCTTTTCCACTCACATCCCACTTTAAGTCATCCCTCTGCCATCGGGGCTCTGTGATGAGTAAGGGATGGCTTATGGTGGGACGTGAGTGGGAAGGGAAGGTTGAGAATCACTGCTCTGGACCCAATTGTTTCTGAAATAGTTGGCTTGGGGGGGAAAATGGTCATTGGCCCATTTCCTTTGGGGTTCTGAAACTGTGCACATCACGTCAATGAAGGACGATTAAAACAATGGTTTTCAAAATTTTTCTTCCCACCCACATCCCAACTTAAGCGATCCCTTACTAATCACAGAGCACCAACAGCAAAGGGATGACTTAAAGTGGGATGTGAATGGAAAGAAAAAGGTTGAGAACCATTGGGATAGAAGCAGAAGATTTTGAGCAGTTAGCAGGCTCGCTTACTGCAGAATCAGCTGAACAGTGACATTGCACCCTGTAATAACCAAGTTCTCAAGTTTTGCAAAACAAATAAAGTGTGGCTTTTAACATGGATCTGGGCCTGAAATCTGTTGGGAAGGAAACTTTTTAACAGCATCCAGTCAATCTGATGGGAGCACCTGTATGGCCCAAGACCTCCCGCCTGTTTAGTCTCTGGATGGAAAGGCGCCCTCAGCTTCACAGAACATTACAGCACTGTACAGCAATTTCGGCCCACGATGTTGTGCTGACTTACGTAAACCTACTCAACACTCTCTATCTCACTCCCATAATCCTCTTTTTTTCTTGCATCCATGTGTTTAAGAGTCTTAAATGTCCCTATTGTACCAGCCTCCAACACCACCCTTGGCAATGCATTCCAGGCACCCATTGTTTTTTTTAAATCCCTGACATCTCTCCAAAACTTTCCTCCCCTCACCTTGTACAGATTGTACAGCTTTCTTGTGGTCAACTTTGCAGGTGACACTGGGGAAATCAAGTCTGAAGTGCGTGAGCAGATCAACGCCAAGGTAGCAGAGTGGAGGGAAGAGGGGAAGGCAGAGATCATCCCGGGGGTAAGTGAGCAAACTCGCCCACTCTGTGCTCGCTCTCAGTGGAGATAATTGCGTATGAGAGCATGCTAAAAGGTGACCCTCTTCCCTTGTGTTGGCCTTCTCCAGGTGCTGTTCATCGACGAGGTTCACATGCTGGACATTGAGTGCTTCTCCTTCCTAAACCGTGGCTTAGAGAGTGACATGGCTCCAGTTCTGATCATGGCAACAAACCGAGGGATAACCAGGTACAGAGACCCCTCTGTAGACTCTCTCCACGTTTCATTCACGATGCCTGTTGTGCATCCAAATATTCATGTTTTGATTTGGCCTTTGTACTGCGGTATACAACAATGGGTTGAATAAGTAGTCTGTGGTTGAATTCTCACTTGACTTGCCTACTTGAGCTCATGACTGTAACATTGCAGAGTTAGAGCATTTGGGTGGGATGAGATCATGGGAAATAGGAGCTGGAGTCAGCCATCCGGCCCATCGAGTCTGCTCCGCCATTCAATGAGATCATGGCTGATCTGATCATCTCCACCTACCTGCCCTTTCCCTATATCCCTTACTATGTAAAAATCTATCCAACTTGGTCTTAAATATATTACTGAGGTCACCTCCACTGCTTCAACTGGCAGTGAATTCCACAGATTCACCTCCCTCTGGGAAAAGCAGTTCCCCCTCATCTCAGTCATAAATTAACTACCCTGAATCTTCAGGCTACATCCCCTAGTTCTGGTCTCCCCCCACCAATGGGAACATATTACCTACCTCTATCTTATCTATCCCATTCATCATTTTATACATTTCTGTAAGATCCACACTCATTTTTCCAAATTCCAGTGAGTACAGTCCCAATCTCCCCTCATTGGCCAACCCCCTCATTGCTGGAATCAACCTGGTGAACCTCCTCTGCTCTGCCTCCAAAGCCAGTCTACCCTTCCTCGAGTCAGGAGACCAGAACTACACGCAGTGCTCCGGATGTGGCCTCACCAGGACCTCGTACAGTTGCAGCACAACCTCCCTGCTCCTAAACTCAATCCCTCTAGTAATGATGGGTAGGTTGCGGTTCACTAAAAAAAGAAAAAAAACGCCCATCAGTACCCAAATTGCTTGATCTTGTGAAATTTAAGGAGGGGAGAAAAAGCATCCACTAACTATTTCTTCCTCAGGATCCGTGGTACAAGCTACAAAAGCCCTCATGGGATTCCGATTGACTTGCTGGATCGACTGGTTATTATCTCAACATCTCCTTACAATGAGAAGGAAACAAAACAGATTCTGAAGATCAGGTGAGTCGCTGGCAATGAAATTTTTGTGTGGGATTATTGTTAGCATTTGGTAACCATTGAACATTACAGCACCAAACTATTCTTCTGCCTAGTCCTACAGACAAGCACCCAGTCCATCCCCCTCCCGTGTACCTGTCCAAGTTCTTCTTAAATGCTAAAATTGAGCCTGTGTTCACCACTTTAACTGCCAACTCATTCTATGCTCCCACCACTCTCTGTCTGAAATTCCTCTAAACATTTCCCCTTTAACCATTGTCCTCTGGTTTGTAACTCACCTTCCCTTGGTGGGAAAAGCTGACCTACATTTCCTCTGTCTATACACTTCATAATTTTGAATACCGCTATCAAATCTCCCCTCATTCTTCTACAAGGAATAACCTGTTTAACCTTTCTCTGTAACTCAGTTCCTAAAGTCTGAGCAACATCTTAGTAAATATTCTCTGCACTCTTTCAAGCTTATTGACATCTTTCCTGGCCAAAACCCTACCTAAAAGGGCAAGGACAGACCTCTGTCTCGTGTGTTAAAAGGCAGGCCATGTGCAGGGGCGTAGTGTCGGAAATGAACCCCATTCCAAGATTGGACAAGAACTATTCCACATCACGAGGCACTTTTTTAAAAAAAATTTTTTATTTTTCACACTATAAACCACATTGATCAAGATACATACATTTTCCCTCTTGAACATATACAGTGTTGTTTTCTCCCCCCTCTCCCTCCTCCCTTCCCTCCCTCCGATTCATCCAAAGTTCAGAAAATAGGATACACTAATCCCGTCAAACAATGTTGTCACTCAATAAAAACAAACAAGAAATTCCACTAAGTCAGTTCTTTTCATTCTCTTCTCCTCTGTCATTTTAGGTGGTAGATGTCCCCGGTAGGTTTTCTCTATTATGTTTCATGTATGGCTCCCATATTTGTTCAAATATTGTAATATTATTTCTTAAATTATATGTTATTTTTTCTAATGGAATACATTTATTCATTTCTATATACCATTGTTGTATTCTCAAGTTATCTTCTAATTTCCAGGCTGACATAATACATTTTTTTGCTACAGCTAGGGCTATCCTAACAAATCTTTTTTGTGCTCCATCCAAATCAAGTCCAAATTCTTTGTTTTTTATGTTACTTAGGAGGAAGATCTCTGGGCTTTTTGGTATATTGCTTTTTGTGATTTTATTTAATATCTGGTTTAGATCTTCCCAAAATTTTTTCACTTTCTCACATGTCCATGTTGCATGAATTGTTGTTCCCATTTCCTTTTTACAGCAAAAACATCTGTCAGATACTGTTGGATCCCATTTATTTAACTTTTGAGGTGTAATATATAGCCTGTGTATCCAGTTATATTGTATCATATGTAACCTCGTATTTATTGTATTTCTCATAGTTCCTGAGCATAACTTCTCCCATGTTTCCTTCTTTATCTTTATGTTTAAATCTTGTTCCCATTTTTGTTTAGTTTTACCATTTGTTTCCTCATTCTCTTTTTCTTGTAGTTTAATATACATATTTGTTATAAATTTTTTGATTATCATTGTATCTGTAATCACATATTCAAAATTACTTCTCTCTGGTAACCTCAGACTGTTTCCCAATTTGTCCTTCAAGTAGGATTTCAGTTGGTAGTATGCCAACACTGTATCGTGAGTTATATTATATTTATCCTTCATTTGTTCAAAGGATAATAATTTATTTCCCAAGAAGCAATTTTCTATTCTTTTGATCCCTTTTTTCTCCCATTCTCTAAAGGAAAAGTTATCTATTGTAAAAGGGATTAGCTGATTTTGCGTCAGTATTAGTTTTGGTAGTTGGTCATTTGTTTTATTCCTTTCTACATGAATCTTCTTCCAAATATTGAGCAAATGATGTAATACTGGAGAATTCCTACGTTGTACCAATTTTTCATCCCATTTATATAATATATGTTCAGGTATCTTCTCCCCTATTTTATCTAGTTCTAATCTAGTCCAATCTGGCTTTTCCCTTGTTTGATAAAAATCTGATAGGTATCTTAATTTTGCGGCTCTATAATAATTTTTAAAGTTTGGCAGTTGTAAGCCTTCTTGTTTATACCATTCTGTTAATTTATCTAGTGCTATCCTCGGTTTCCCCCTTTTCCATAAAAATTTCCTTATTATTTTCTTTAACTCCTTGAAGAATTTCTCTGTCAAGTGTATTGGCAATGCCTGAAATAGGTATTGTATTGGGAAAATGTACATTTTAATACAGTTTACCCTTCCTATTAGTGTTAGTGGTAAGTCTTTCCAATGCTCTAAGTCGTCCTGTAATTTTTTCATTAGTGGATAATAATTGAGTTTATATAGATGGCCGAGGTTTTTATTTATTTGTATATCTAGGTATCGTATTGCTTGCATTTGCCATCTGAATGGTGATTCTTTCTTAAATTTTGAGAAATCCGCATTATTCATTGGCATTGCTTCACTTTTATTTGCGTTAATCTTGTATCCCGACACTTCTCCATATTCCTTCAATTTCTTATGTAATTCTTTTATTGATATTTCTGGTTCTGTTAAGTATACTATAATGTCATCTGCAAATAAACTGATTTTATATTCCTTGTCTTTTATTCTTATCCCTTTTATTTTGTTTTCTGTTCTTATCAGTTCTGCTAGTGGTTCTATGGCTAACGCGAACAATAAGGGCGATTGTGGGCATCCCTGCCTTGTTGATCTGCTTAAGTTAAATTGTTTTGATATATATCCATTTACTGTCACTTTCGCCGATGGCCCCTTATATAATGCTTTAATCCAATTAATATATTTCTCTGGTAAACTGAATTTTTGTAGCACTTTGAATAAATAATTCCATTCTACTCTGTCAAAGGCCTTCTCTGCGTCTAAAGCAACCGCTACTGTTGGAGCTTTATTTCCTTCTACTGCATGAATTAGGTTAATAAATTTACAAATATTGTCTGTTGTTCGTCTTTTTTTAATAAATCCAGTTTGGTCTAGATTTACTATTTTTGGTAAATAGTCGGCTAATCTGTTTGCTAATAGTTTAGCTATTATCTTATAATCTGTGTTAAGTAAAGATATTGGTCTATATGACGCTGGTGCGAGTGGATCTTTCCCTGTCTTTGGTATTACTGTAATTATTGCTGTTTTGCATGAATCTGGTAAGCTTTGTGTTTTATCAATCTGGTTGATTACTTCCAGGAGGGGAGGAATTAATAAATCTTTAAATGTTTTATAGAATTCTATTGGGAATCCATCCTCTCCTGGAGTTTTATTATTCGGTAGTTTTTATATTATCTCTTGTATTTCTACTATTCTAAATGGTTCTGTTAATTTATTTTATTCCTCTATTTGTAGTTTTGGTAGTTCAATTTTAGTCAGAAATTCATCTATTTTCCCTTCTTTCCCTTCGTTTTCAGTTCGGTATAATTGTTCATAGAATTCTCTAAAGTTTTCCTTAATTTCTTTTGGATTATATGTAATTTGTTTGTCTTTTTTCCTTGATGCCAATACCATTTTCTTAGCTTGTTCTGTCTTAAGCTGCCATGCTAGGATTTTGTGCGTTTTTTCACCCAGTTCATAATATTTCTGTTTTGTCTTCGTTATGTTCTTCTCCACCTTATATGTTTGTAGTGTTTCATATTTTATTTTTTTATTTGCCAATTCTCTTCTTTTAGTTGTGTCTTCCTTCATTGCTAATTCTTTTTCTATATTTGCTATATCCCTTTCCAACTGCTCTGTTTCCTGATTGTAGTCCTTCTTCATCTTGGTTACATAACTTATTATTTGCCCTCTGATGAACGCTTTCATTGCGTCCCATAGTATAAACTTATCTTTCACTGATTCCGTATTTATTTCAAATAACATTTTAATTTGTCGTTCAATGAATTCTCTAAAATCCTGCCTTTTAAGTAGTATGGAGTTTAATCTCCATCTATACATTCTTGGAGGGATGTCCTCTAACTCTATTGTCAATATCAGAGGTGAGTGGTCCGATAATATTCCAGCTTTATATTCTGTTTTCCTAACTTTGTCTTGCATGCAAGCTGATAACAGGAATAGGTCTATTCTTGAATATGTTTTATGTCTACCCGAATAATATGAATATTCCTTTTCCTTTGGGTGTTGTTTCCTCCATATATCCAAAAGTTGCATTTCTTGCATTGATTTAATTATAAATTTGGTTACTTTGTTCTTTCTGTTAATTTTTTTCCCAGTTTTATCCATGTTTGAATCCAAATTAAGGTTGAAATCCCCTCCTATTAGTATGTTCCCTTGCGTGTCTGCTATCTTCAAAAAAATATCTTGCATAAATTTTTGATCTTCTTCGTTAGGTGAATATACATTGAGTAAATTCCAAAACTCCGAATATATCTGACATTTTATCATTACATATCTCCCTGCTGGATCTATTATTTCCTCTTCTATTTTAATTGGTGTATTTTTACTGATTAATATAGCTACTCCTCTAGCTTTTGAATTATATGACGCTGCTGTTACATGTCCTATCCAATCTCTCTTTAATTTCTTGTGCTCCACTTCAGTTAAGTGTGTTTCTTGCATGAATGCTATATCAATTTTTTCTTTTTTCTTTTTTCAGTAAATTTAGCAGTTTCTTCCTTTTGATTTGGTTATGTATTCCATTAATATAGTTCAACATAGCCATTTCATACTTTGTTTATCTTTCCTTTCCGTTTCCGCATCATCACCTTTCCTTCTTATCCATTTCAGCTTTCTTTTTTTGAACACTTTATCAGACAACAATTCTAAAACATAAAACATTTCCCTTATTCTCCTATCTAAAATTTCTTTAACCCCACTATCCCGTCCCCTTCCTGAGTTGCCCTTTATCCCTTGTCGGGCAACCACATCTCCCCTCTCCATTTGGATTTGCGAATTCACTCGCAAGCGTCAACTGATTTTGCAGTGACCGTAACTCCTCCCCATCCAGCCCCCCCAGATTTTAATTTTCATATATAACAAAGGCCACTCTCTTAATTCCCTTCTTACTTCCTCTCTTCCCTTTCTTTCCCTTATTAATTCTTATCTATATTTTATATATTTTCCTTTAAATACAGATGCACTCATGTACACACATATATACATACACACACATATATAAATATATATCTATATATATATACACACATACATATTGTTCGTGGTCATTTTTGCTCTCGTTACATATCTTCCTCTCTCTGTCTGTTTTGTAGTTGTTCTGCAAATTTTCGTGCTTCCTCCGGATCCAAGAATAGTCTGTTTTGGTGCCCTGGAATAACTATTTTAAGTACCGCTGGATACTTTAGCATAAATTTATATCCTTTTTTCCCTAGGATCGTTTTTGCTGCATTAAACTCCTTCCTCTTCTTCAGGAGTTCAAAACTTATATCTGGATAGAAAAATTTTCTTTGACCTTTGTATTCCAGTGGTTTTTTGACTTCTCTTATTTTCCTCATTGCTTTCTCCAATATATTTTCTCTTGTTTTATATCTTAAGAATTTTACTAGAATGGATCTTGGTTTTTGTTGTGGTTGTGGTTTAATGTTCTGTGTGCCCTTTCTATTTCCATTTCTTCCTGTAATTCTGGTCTTCCTAGGACCCTGGGGATCCATTCTTTTATAAATTCTCTCATATTCTTGCCTTCTTCATCTTCCTTAAGGCCCACTATCTTTATATTGTTTCTTCTATTATAATTTTCCATTATATCTATCTTCTGAGCTAACAGCTCTTGTGTCTCTTTAACTTTTTTATTAGATTCTTCTAATTGCTTTTTTAAGTCCTCTACTTCCATTTCTACAGCTGTTTCTCGTTCTTCCACCTTGTCCACTCTTTTTCCTATATCTGACATGATCATCTCTAATCTATTCATTTTTTCTTCTGTACTTTTTACTCTTCTTTTTATTTCACTGAATTCTTGTGATTGCCATTCTTTTACTGATTCCATGTATTCTTTAAAAAAAATATCCATTGTCTTGCCCTTCCCTTCATCTTCCATTTCTCTGTGTTCTTCCTCCTCTTCATCTGAGTCCACTCCAGGATCTGTGTCCTTTACCTCTGTCTCTTCTGGTTTTCTTGTTGGGTTGTTTGTTTTATCTTGTTGGGTATTTTTGGTCTTCTTATTTTTATTAGAAGTGTCTTGCTGCTGGTCTTCTTCCTCTGGGTTGGTCATCTGTTGTTTCTTTGATTTCTTTTTACTCTCTTCTTTCTTGGTCTCGTTATTTTCTGTGTCTTCCTCTTGCTGCTTTGTTGTGGCTGTCATTCTCAGCTGTGGAGATCGACTCCTCAGTTGGTCCCCCCTCCCATCAGTGTTATTTTTGTCTTGCGCGGTTGCACACTTTTGCTTGGCTCCGTGTGCCATTTTTGTAGTCCCGAGTTCGGGGCTTCAACTGACCTTAGGGAGCGGGCTTTTCTCTCCGCGGCGGGCCTCCTCGGACAGGTAAGGCCTTCACCTTCTTCTTCTGACGTCCTTTCTTCTTCTCTTCTTCCCGTTGCTTTTGACTTTTCTTTTTTCGCTGCCATTTTCTCCACACCTTTATTTTCATTTTATTTTGGTTTTTGTGTTTTTTCAGTGTCTTTATTTTACTTTTCTGGAGAGGGCTGGAGTTCCCTGACCAGCCACTACTCCATCACGTGACTCCTCCCATCACGAGGCACTTAAAGTGAGCTGAATTGTCAGAGAAAACTGCGTTGCCTGTGGAGCAATCCAAGATTAATGTTTTCTCTCGAGCTCTGAAATCGATGAGTGCAGAACATTTCCTTCTCCACTTCAACTTGATTCAGCCACTTGAGCTTATCCCAAAGTTCACCAAATCCTCGACGCTACTTCCCCAACCTGGCTGCCTACCCGTGATCCCAGATTTCAAACGAGCTCTGCCTCCAAAAGATGCTGATTTTTCACAAAGTTGGGTAAAGCACCAAAGTCTGTAGACACCGTAAAATGAAAAGTTGGGGGAACTCAGCAGATTAGTGCAAAAGAAGTCCAAAACTGGACTGCTCGGGGATTGGATGAGTGCAGATTCTCTGCTCGTACTTTTGAAATTCAGAGTTGAGGAGGAGTGAAGCTTCACTGCCTGCGGATGGAAGACTTGCAGCTTCGACTGCATCTGCTGCATTGCTTAACGTCTCTTTTGCTTTCTTTAATTACTTTTGTACATTACCTTGTTTACGACTTTGTAATTTCCTTGTGATAAGATTATTCTGCACCATGTCAACTTGAAGTCTGAAGCTATGGTTCTGTTCCACAGATGTAATGTCTGTTTCCATGGACTTTAGTCTTTTTTAAATTGCGAATTGTAGACTTTCCAATGTCATATGTTCGCGTTTCTTAATTAGTTCATTTGTCACTAAATTTCAACAAGTTCTTCTTTCTCTTCACACCAAAATTTATCTACTTCAGGATCCATTTTAGGGGTGTGTGAAAATAAAATGTGTGCTATGTACGGTTGCCGCTGGGCATCTGTGGTGCTTACTCATGCATACACGCACACAAATGACCGCTAAATTTAAAAAGTTGAGAGTTTTTGAAAAATCCAGATTCTCGGGTGGTGCAGATTTAGGGCATCTGGACTTTTTGACTTTTTCTGCAAAGGTAACGATACATAACCAACATTTCAGGCTTGATAAAGGGCTCAAACCCAAAACTTTGGGTATTTTTAATTTAAATTTAGACACAGCATGGTAACAGGGTCAGGCTGCCCAATTAACCTACAACCCCCGCTTAATGTCATCCACTTCCACCTCTATCCCCTGGTACAATTCTGAAGTGTGGGAGGAAACTGGAACTCCCCGGAGGAAACCCACGCCGACAGCGTACAAACTCCTTACAGACAGTCATGCTGGATTCGAACCCCGGTCCCGGTCACTGGTGCCCTTGTTATATATCTTTGCTATATGAAGTATGATGTGGACCTGACGAGTTTCCCCAGCTTCGTGTCTTTTTTTTTAATCTTCAATCAGTTATCTGGACAGGTTAGCTGCAAAAACAATAAGCTTTCATTGCAGACTGTAATCTCCCAAGGGCTCACCAGTGCTGCTCATGTATAGATCCTGTTTGTAATGCAGTAAACTGATTATCTGTTTGAGGGAGTGTTTTCGATATAAACAGCCACTTTCGTTTCGTAAAGTGAAATTTGTGGACTTGAGAGTTTTCAATGGTAAAGCAGTCTTTCCATTCTCACCCTCCCGTGTCCAGGTGTGAAGAGGAAGATGTGGAGATGAGTGAGGATGCGTACACAGTCCTCACCAGGATCGGTTTGGAAACTTCACTGCGCTACTCTATCCAGCTGATCACTGCTGCGAACCTTGTCTGTAAGAAACGCAAGGTAGACTGAACATTTCCTACAAGTCTGCTTCCCCACTTTTTGTTCTTCATCCTCTTGCGTGTTCCTTCCTGAGACAAAAAAACCTCAGTGCGTCCTCTTCCTTATCGGGATAGAGCCGTGTAACGTCACCTCCAGATGCAGCATGAAGCTCCTGTGCTTTCCCTCCAGTTGTACCTCTCCATGGAAGTAAAGTTCTCTCCATTCAAAGTTTGCATTGTCATCCCTTAATGGGGAATATTTGATAGAGGTATTTAAAATTATGAAGGGGTGGGGGTTGGGGTGGGGGAATAGGTAGAGTAAATGTAGGTCGGCTTTTTCCATTGAGGGCAAGTGAGATACAAACCAGAGGACATGGGTTAAAGGTGAAAGGGGAAAAGTTTAGGGGGAACTTCTTCACACAGAGAGGAATGGGGGTGTGGAACAAGCTGACAACTGAACTGGTAAATGCATGCTCAATTTGAACATTTAAGAAGAATTTGGACAGGTACATGGATGGGAGGGCTGGGTACGGGTCAGTGGGACTAGGCAACAAAAAAAATGGTTTGGCACAGACTAGAAGGGCTGTAATGTTCTCCGGTTCTAATGCAGAATGATGGGTGATTGGTGCTGATCTTACAAAGCTCAGGAAGGCCAACTAGCCTGCAGAGGTTAGAACTTCGCCTCATGCATGTGGAAAAGTTTGACATCAGAATGAAACACCTTCATCGCTAATCCTGCATGATCTGATTGGTTTCCCCCCACCCCCCCATTCCTTCCAGTTTGCTCTCTTACTTCAACCCTAACCACAGTTTTATCCTGTGTTTATACCAGGGGACAGAGGTGCAAGTGGATGACATTAAGCGAGTTTACTCCCTCTTCCTGGACGAGTCACGATCAACACAGTACATGAAAGAGTACCAGGATGCCTTCATGTTCAATGAAATAAGTGAGTCTGTCCTTGCAGCAGCTGAGGTTATTTAAGAGTGAGAGCATAGTCAATGTATTCAATGTATTATCATGTAATAAAGACAGTGTAATATTACACAGAATTTGTTTTCGTCTGCCAGAAGACAAACAGATTCGCCATCAGCAGAAATTGCCTGAAGTGCCTTTTACAGTCAGAGAAAGAGAAGCAAAAGAGAGTCCCAAGCGTCCATGGATTTGAATCCAGGGCTCCCACAGCCCCTGCGGCTGCAGTCCAGTCCAAACCGTCAGCAACTCAAGCTTCACATCCGTGAATTTGAATCCAGCGCTCCCTCAGCCCCTGCGGCTGCAGAGACCAGTCCAAACCGTCAGCCAACTCAAGCTCCACATCCGAACCTCCGAGCACCCTCGGCCCCCTCTCACATCCCAGTTCCGATTCCTGGTTCCCCTTCAGCCAATGTCGAGCCAGTCTCCAGCAGCCTGCCACCCAGGGTGAATCCTTCGACCACAGTTGCCAGCAGCATGCGTGGGTTCCCTGCCTCTAATCGTCAACAGCCCGCCCTCCGCCTGTCTGTTTCTTCAGCCTCAGGGCCCCTCACTGGTCCGCCGCCATGGTCACCGTCCTGTTGGTCATCTCCTCTGCTTCTCCTTCTCAGACGGGGGAGGGGGAGGTGGTCCTCCCTGTTTTGTACAGTTGCCAAGATTGTGGATGTCACGGTAATTGTTGGCATAATCGAAAATGAGAAAGGTTACAACGGGATTGTGATCGACTGAGAAAGGAGGGGCCAGTGTTGTGTTTTGATAGGTGAAGCCAGGGCAGGGAGTGAAATATGATGTGATTGTAGTAAAAGCCTAAGATTTCAGTAGATGCCCTCCATAGGAATGGGGGGGTGCTGAAGGGTTTTTTGATATTTGTGCTGCAGCAGTAATGGTACAAGAGACACATTTGATTCTGTCCTCCCTGGACCGTAACTGGGTTTGGGAGCTTTGACCAAATTGTCCTGGAAATACTTTCGGCCAGTGACCGCAAACATCTCACTGCCTCCGGAGGTTGAGGTTTGCAAATATTCCAGTTGGCATAGAGTGGTACATTTAATTTAATTTGGTGTTAACTGTGGTTGGTGTGTCGAGCATGCCCATATGGCTGCAGCAAGTAAGAATTTCAGTGCATCTGTACAGTGAAAAAAAACCCGATATCCGGCATATACAGGGATTGGTAGGTACTGGATATGTGCATTTTCTGGTTGCTTGAGACTCAGTTGTAGAATGCCTAACTAATACACCTGCATTTAGAATAAACAGTTTAAAAAGACAAAAAATTTACACTGTACAAACTTCATTTGCAAGAATATATAAACATTAAATATTTTTACTTTATTTTCAGTCACATTCTTTGAAAACATTTAACATTGAAACGTATTTCTTGTCGCTGCATCTCCACAGAGCCACCTGACAGATGAACAATTATATTATAGATAATTAACCCCCCCCACCTCGAGTTTACAGATAAAGCTTTACTAATAAACTTAATAATATACTAATGAAGATGAACTTTTTAAGCAAGGACAGGGAGACATTTAGAGAGTCACCCCAACGGCAAGCAGCATCAACCTGGGCAACGCCGTTTTATTCAAACACAACTTTATTCAAACTTTGTTGAAACTGCCACAACCAAGGCCCTCCCTCCGCTGGCTGAATATTTGCTCCCATCTTCACTAAAGGTTCATGTGTGACTTCTGAGAACATTTACTTTCACAGTATTCAACGTTTTTAAATTTTTATTTATTCTTGTTAATTTCCTCTTTTTTTGTTGTTGGTGCTTGAATTCTGGATACCTGGGGTTTTACTGTATTCATAAAACATGCTTAACTGTAATTTGTGTGTATGACAGCAAACTCCTCGTTAG
The DNA here is from genome assembly GCF_036971445.1 of Narcine bancroftii. Classification (NCBI taxonomy): domain Eukaryota; kingdom Metazoa; phylum Chordata; class Chondrichthyes; order Torpediniformes; family Narcinidae; genus Narcine; species Narcine bancroftii. Next base: position 66,457,116 of record NC_091481.1, read on the forward strand.
TCATAACTTGGGTGAAGACAGGAGCTCTGTTTGCCTCCGCACTATGTGGGGATTGATGGAGTCCTCTTTCCAACAGGATTGAGACTAAATTACACTTAAATTTAAATTTAGACATACAACATGGTAACGGGCCCTTCGGCCCCCGAGCCCGTGCTGTCCAATTACATCCAATTCACCTACAACTCACAGTATGTTTTGAAGGGTGGGAGAAAACTGGAGCCCCCAGGGAAACCCACACGGAGACGGGGAGAACGTCCAAGCTCCCTACAGTCGGCGCAGGATTCGAACCCGGGCCCTGATTGCAGGTGCTGTAACAGAGTTACACTAACCACCATGGCACCCCGTTCGTTTACTTTGATCTGCCAGCCTTCATTTACTTTCTCCTCTGTTTTGCAGAAGGTGAGGCAATGGACACCAACTAATCTCCCAGGGTGCTGCAAATGTTTCCCACCAATTGTTACAATTGACATCTCATCGTTTACTGACTTGAACAAAATCTTTCCTGTTGTTTTTATGGTTTGTGTTTTTTTTAATAAATTGTGAAAGTCTTGGCATCTGCTGTGAGTTTTTCTCTCTCGAGTTGCTGAGTTTGAGTGTGCCTGATGTTAGTAGTGGCTAGGCTTTAGTGCACTCATCTGTCTTCTGCCTCGTTCGCGGGGTTTCTTCCCTCCCATCCTTGATGGGTGTGGAATTGTACAAAGTCAGGATGGCCAAGGGTAGCAGGTCTCCTTCCCTGGGGAGCGGGAGGCAGCAGGAGGTGTGATCTCTGGCTCACGGTAATGATTTTTGATGCAGTTTGGAAAGACAACCAAATGTAGGACATGCACAGTAAAGGGTTGGCCACTGAGGAGTGCGGTAGAACAGAGGGATCTGGGAATACAGAGACATAATTCCCTGAAAGTGGTGTCACGGTAATGAGAGCCTTCGTAAGTTGAAGTATTAAGTATAGGAGTTGGGATGTTGTGGTAAAGTTGTATAAGGCCGTGTTCAGTTTTGGTCACCTAACTAGAGGAAAGATGAAAATAAGATTGAAAGAGTGCAGAGAAGATTAACTAGGATGTTGCCTGGACTTCAGGAACTGAGTTAGAGGGAAAAGTTAGGGCTTTATTCCCTGGAGCGTAGAAAAATGAGAGGAGATTTGACGGTGTGGAGGAACCAAGGGACCTTGGCATCTCTCAAGGTTGTCGGGCAGGTTGATAGGATAGCAAAAGAGGCCTATGTGATGCTGGGCTTCATTAGTTGAATTGAGTTCAAGAGATCATGTTGCAACTCTACAAATCTCTGGTGAGACTACATTTAGAATATTGTGTTCAGTTCTGGTCACCTCATTACAGGAAGGATGTGGAGAGGGTGCAGAGGAGATTTACCAGGATGTTGCCTGGATTGGAAAATGAGTCTTGTGCAGCAAGGTTAGCAGAGCTGGGTCTTTTTTCTTTGGAGCGAAGAGGACGAGAAGAGACTTAGTAGTGGTCTAAAAGATTGAGAGGCATAGATCAGGTGGACGGCCAGAGCCTTTTGCCAAGGGAAGGAGTAGCAAACGCCAGGGGACATCTGTGCAAAGTGAAGGGAGAAAGGTTAGGGGCAAGTCTTTTACACAGAGAGATGTGGGTGCCTGGAATCCCTTGTCAAGGGTGGTGGTAGAGGCTGAAGCATTAAGGGCATTTAAGAGAAAGAAAAATAGAGGGTTAAGGGGCAGGAGGGCTTTTTTTTTGGTAGGAATATATAGGTCAGCACGGCATCGAGGGCCAAAGGGCTTGTGCCGTGCTGTAGTGTCCTATGTTCTAATCTTTTAAACTGGAGTGATTTGCCGTTCCCTCCCTTCGCTCATCTTCCATTCTGAAAGCAAATCGAAGTTATTAACCCCTTCAGTGACTGTCAGAACCAGTCCCTACCCCTTGCCTGTAACATCAGTGGCCAGTCAGATCTACAAAACAATTACTTTATTAAAACTACTTGAGTAGAACATTTTTTTTGTTTACACAGGCAGAGATTCAAATTTTAAATAGATGTGTTAAACACGGCCGAAGCTCGTTGTCGGCAACAGAGAGAACCCTGCCCTGACATCACTGGTTTCTAGTCATAAACAAGTAGAGTGGAGGAGACCTGACAGTGGCACAAAGGAAGCTGGCGGACACTGGTGAAGAGGGGCAGAGTCACAGCAGCACTCTCCTGGTGCAGAAGTCGGGCTTGATGCTCTGCCGCGTGCAGTCAGTGTAACCCATTTTGCAAAGGTTGCATTGGCAGCTGACTGCCACAGGATAGGTGTAGGTGGAGTCTGTGCCCGCAGCGCAGCCTGGTAACCTGATGGTCTGGTATCGGATCTCCTTGTACGTGCACACATGCTGGTAAACCGGCAGGAGAGGGCTCTTGTACACTGATTCCTGCAATCAAAGTACATGTTCTGGTCAATTGTGTGCACTTAAGACATTTCAACTTCATATAATTATTGTTGAAAACATTTTGTTTCAGGGTATTGTAAACTCCTAACTACAGATATCAGTCAGTTTATGTTTCTTGGGGACCAGTTAACCATTAACATGCCAAACAAAACTTCAGTACGCACGACATTGGAGCATGACAAGTGGTACAGCAGAAAGCACGATTGGAGGCACAGCAAGAGTCCACAGAGTAAAGAGTTAATGGACGGATAATTCGATGAGTATCGAGTGGGATAGAAGGCAAATGATGGGTGTAGGGGATCTCTTAGAAGAATGGCACATGCCAAAAGGGGATCAGGTGTATCGAGGATTGTTACAAGCGAACGCAGCTTGCGTCTTTCAAGCAGTTGAACAAATACGATTTGTCTAGTAGTACATTGTTCTGCTATCTGCAAATAAGATCTTTCTTAAGGGAAGAATTGGGACCATCCCTCGATGTAGTAACATAGAGATTCTACTTCAACAGGGCAATATGTATAAATTTATCTCTAAGATGCATTACGTATTCCAAAGTGAGGGCCCCGAAGCCGGGTTTACACTGATGGAGGGAGAGATGGGAGTTGGACCGCCCACAAATTGGAGGAATTTCCGACTGGGCACCCTCCATCAACATGGACTTCTATGGTTTCTGTTAAACACCCCACTCCACCTTCGTCCCTGTCATCTTTCCTCTAGTTCTTTCTCTCTCTCTCTCTCTCTCCTCCATTTTCCCTGTCTCCTTTCAAAATCAATTCCCACCTTTCCTCACCATATCCAATTATTGCCTTTTATTTGTTGGTCTGGACCCCTCCCATTCTCCCACTTTCTCTCTTCAGACCTTTTTCCCCATTCACATACCGCCATAAGTAATCCCTTACTAATCACAGAGCACCTATAGCACAGGGCTTATTTATGGCAGTATGTGAGGGGAAAGATAAAGTTGGAGAACCACTGGCTTAAATAGAAAAGCAAGAAGGAGTAGGTACAGAGATGGAAACAGTGGGGCGAGAGAGACAGTCACCTAACACGAGAAAAAATCGATGTTCATGCTGTTGGGTTTAAGGCTGTCTGGGTGGAATGTGATGTGCTGTACCTCAGGATTGAGTGCAGCCTCGCCCTGGACAGACATGTCAGAGGGAAGGGGAACTGCAAGGTCGGCGACTGGGGTTTCACTATTAGACCTTGCACCCCACCCCCCCACACCTTGTTCTGATGAAAGGCTCGGGACCTGAAAAGGGCAACCTTCTCTACACCTCCCTGACCTACTGTGCCCAAGATGGAGCCGGAACTCCGAGAGCCGCACTGAAGGTGCCCTGTTACCTGTGTTGGACAGTAGCCGCTGCAGGCAGTGGTGATTAGAGTCATGCAGAAGGGGCAGTTTTCCTTCTCTGCAGAGATGGTGCTGTTGGTTGGGTGACAGATGTGGAGGCTCTGGGTCCAGGAGCCACAGAGAACGAGGAGGAGGAGGAGCTGTGTCAAGTCCATCCTGGAAAAGAGAAGAGTTGCCTCCCTCAGCTTCAATATCATGGTTTGGTTAATTAAAAGTGAATTCAGAGATTCAGTGGGTAGTGCGGCTCTGCAGGGACACGGGTTCGGTCCTGACCTCCAGTCCTGGATCAGTGCAGGGTTAGTGTAGGAATCAGTGAGGGTTAGTGTAGGGGGATCAGTGCAGGGTTAGTGTAGGGGGATCAATGCAAGGTTAGTGTAGGGGATCAGTGCAGGGTTAGTGTAGGGGATCAGTGCAGGGTTAGTGTGAGGGGATCAGTGCAGGGTTACTGCGGGGGGGGGGATCAGTGCTGGGTTAGTGTAGAGAGATCAGTGGAGGGTTAGTGTAGGGGGATCAGTGCTAGGTTAGTGTAGGGGGATCAGTGCAGGGTTAATGTAGGGGGATCAGTGCAGGGTTAGCATGGGGGCATCTGAGCTGGGTTTAACATATGGGATCAATGTAGGGTTTGTGTAGATGGTTGGCAATGTTCTGCCCTCCCCAGCTTTGAAACACCTTGAGTAGGTTTTGACGGAGAAACAGGTGACCCCTGAGAATAGGAAAAAAGAACCCTAGGTTATAATCTATTTACAGACTCCTCTGTAAGAAACATTGCTGTGTGATATGATCCAGCCACACTTGATTCAAATAACAAGACTGTCACTTGGTGTGTTTAATCTGGCTAACATCACAGGACCACGCAGCAGCTGCCCCTGTTCAACTGGCCTCCAGTCCCTGCAATGTGGAAGAATATTGGCAACAGAACCAAAAATTGGCCACACAGCCAAGTCTTCAGCCATTCAGCAGGGAACCGCTGATCAATTCTTTGTCTCCGATTCACTCTCCGGCCTGTTTCCATCCCCTTGACTGTTTCAGAAGGACCTCAAGCCACGAATATATTCAATGAGTTACCCTCTCCCAATCTTAGCAATACAGAATACAAACTGCTCCGCTCTCGAAAGAGGAATCGGTCTTCACTGTTCCGGCACTTATTCTGAAGCAAGTTCTTGATATCTTTCTTCATTCAACAGTACAGCACAGCAAACAGGCCATTAGGCCCTTCTAGTCTACACCAAAAACATCATACTGTGAGTCCCACTGACCTGCATCCATTCCATAACCCTCCAGACCTCCCCCATCCATGAAGGCCAAGATGCCAAAAGCTTTCTTCACAACCCTGTCTACCTGCGACGCCACTTTCAGGGAATTAAGCATCAGAATTCCCAGATCCCTTTGTTCTTCAGCCCTGGATCACCTCGAACGCAGCAATTCATATAATTCAGCAGCTCTTCCTCGACCACAGCTCAGCATGGTTTTTTAAATTGTTTTTTACTTTTCACACTGTGAACCATATCAATCAAAATACATACAAACATTTCCCTCTTAAATATACACAGTGGCATTTTCTCCCCCCTACCTTCCCTCCCTCCTCCAAAACTACACTTTGGCTTGGCTTCGCGGACGAAGATTTATGGAGGGGGTAAAAAGTCCACGTCAGCTGCAGGCTCGTTTGTGGCTGACCAGTCCAATGCGGGACAGGCAGACACGATTGCAGCGGTTGCAGGGGAAAATTGGTTGGTTGGGGATGGGTGTTGGGTTTTTCCTCCTTTGCCTTTTGTCAGTGAGGTAGGCTCTGCGGTCTTCTTCAAAGGAGGTTGCTGCCCGCCAAACTGTGAGGCGCCAAGATGCACGGTTTGAGGCGATATCAGCCCACTGGCGGTGGTCAATGTGGCAGGCACCAAGAGATTTCTTTAGGCAGTCCTTGTACCTTTTCTTTGGTGCACCTCTGTCACGGTGGCCAGTGGAGAGCTCACCATATAATACGATCTTGGGAAGGCGATGGTCCTCCATTCTGGAGACAACTCGATGCTGTCGACCTCTGCCATCTCGAGTACCTCGACGTTAGGGGTGTGAGCGCTCCAATGGATGTTGAGGATGGAGCGGAGACAACGCTGGTGGAAGCGTTCTAGGAGCCGTAGGTGGTGCCGGTAGAGGACCCATGATTCGGAGCCGAACAGGAGTGTGGGTATGACAACGGCTCTGTATACGCTTATCTTTGTGAGGTTTTTCAGTTGGTTGTTTTTCCAGACTCTTTTGTGTAGTCTTCCAAAGGCGCTATTTGCCTTGGCGAGTCTGTTGTCTATCTCGTTGTCGATCCTTGCATCTGATGAAATGGTGCAGCCGAGATAGGTAAACTGGTTGACCGTTTTGAGTTTTGTGTGCCCGATGGAGATGTGGGGGGGCTGGTAGTCATGGTGGGGAGCTGGCTGATGGAGGACCTCAGTTTTCTTCAGGCTGACTTCCAGGCCAAACATTTTGGCAGTTTCCGCAAAGCAGGACGTCAAGCGCTGAAGAGCTGGCTCTGAATGGGCAACTAAAGCGGCATCATCTGCAAAGAGTAGTTCACGGACAAGTTTCTCTTGTGTCTGAGTGGTGGACTAGCCTCGCCAAACGAACACAGCTCAGCGCGGACATTGGCGACTTCAGGGGTTTCTACGAGGCTCTAAAGGCTGTGTACGGCCCCTCACCCCAAGTCCAAAGCCCGCTGCGCAGCTCAGACGGCAAAGTCCTCCTCAGCGACAAGATCTCCATCCTCAACCGATGGTCAGAACACTTCCAATCTCTTTTCAGTACCAACCGCTCAGTCCAAGATTCCGCCCTGCTCCAGCTCCCTCAACAGCCCCTAAGGCTAGAGCTGGATGAGGTTCCCACCCTGGATGAGACATATAAGGCAATCGAACAACTGAAAAGTGGCAAAGCAGCAGGTATGGATGGAATCCCCCCAGAAGTCTGGAAGGCTGGCGGCAAAACTCTGCATGCCAAACTGCATGAGTTTTTCAAGCTTTGTTGGGACCAAGGTAAACTGCCTCAGGATCTTCGTGATGCCACCATCATCACCCTGTACAAAAACAAAGGCGAGAAATCAGACTGCTCAAACTACAGGGGAATCACGTTGCTCTCCATTGCAGGCAAAATCTTCGCTAGGATTCTACTAAATAGAATAATACCAAAACTAATAAACATTCAACATATATAATACATTAAACCCATTAAACAATGAAAAATAAACAAGAAAATTGTGTCCTCTACTTTTACACACTGGGTCAGTTCATTTCATCTTCTTCTCATTCTATCTTTTTAGGGGGTGGAGGTCCGCGGTAATCCTCTCTGTTGTGTTCCATGTACGGTTCCCAAATTTTTTCATATAATGTGACTTTATTTTTTAAATTATATGTTATTTTTTCCAATGGAATACATTTATTTATTTCTATGTACCATTGCTGTACTCTCAGGCTCTCTTCTGATTTCTAAGTTGACATTATACATTTTTTTGCTACAGCTAAGGCTATCATAATAAATCTTTTTTGTGCTTCATCCAGTTTGAGGTCTAATTCCTTACTTCTTATATTACTTAGAAGAACGATCTCTGGATTTTTTGGTATGTTGCTTTTTGTGATTTTATTTGATTTAGATCTTCCCAAAACTTTTTCACTTTCTCACATGTCCAAATTGCATGTACTGTTGTTCCCGTTTCCTTCTTACAGCGAAAACATCTGTCTGACAATGTTGGATCCCATTTTTTTTTAACTTTTGGGGCGTGATATAGCCTGTGTAACCAATTATATTGCATCATACATAACCTTGTGTTTATTATATTCTTCATAGTTCCAGAACATAACTTTTCCCATGTTTCATTTTTTATATTTATGTTTAGATCTTGTTCCCACTTTTGTTTGGGTTTATAGCTTATTTCATCATTTTCCTTCTCTTGCAGCTTGATGTACATGTTTGTTATAAATCTTTTAATTATCATTGTGTCTGTAATCACATATTCAAAGCTGCTTCCTTCAGGTATTCTCAGTCTGTTTCCCAATTTATCCTTTAAGTAGGTTTTCAGTTGATGGTATGCAAACATTGTACCATGAGATATTCCATATTTGTACTTCAACTGTTCAAATGTTTTTGAAAACAATTTTCTATTTTTCTATTTTTTTAATTCCTTTTCTCTCCCATTCTCTAAAAGAAAGGTTATCTATTGTAAAAGGGATTTGCTGATTTTGCATCAATAATAATTTTGGTAGTTGGTCATTTGTTTTTTTCCTTTCTAAGTGAATTGTCTTCCATATATTGATTAAATGATGCAATACTGGTGAGCTTTTATATCGTATCAGCTTTTCATCCCACTTATAAAGTATATGTTCCGGTACCTTCTCCCCTATTTTATCTAGCTCTATCTTAGTCCAATCTGGTTTTTCCCTTGTCTGAATAAAATCTGATAAATACCTTAATTGTGCAGCTCTATAATAATTTTTAAAGTTTGGTAACTGCAAACCACTTTGGTTGTATCTCTCTGTTAATTTATCTAACACTATCCTCGTTTTCCCCCCTTTCCATAAAAATTTCCTTATTATTCTCTTTAGTTCATTAAAGAATTTCTCTGTTAAGGGAATTGGTAACAATTGAAATAAGTATTGTATCTTTGGGAAGACATTCATTTTAATGCAATTTACCCTCCCTATCAATGTTAGTGGTAATTCTTTCCAATGTTCTAAGTCTTCCTGCAATTTCTTTATTAGTGGCTGATAATTTAATTTGTACAGGTGGCTTAAATTATTATCTAACCTAATACCTAGGTATCGGATTGCTTGTGTTTGCCATTTAAATGGTGATTCTTTTTTAAATTCTGTATAATCCGCATTACTCATTGGCATCGCTTCACTTTTATTTGCGTTGATCTTATACCCCGACATTTCTCCACATTCCTTCAATTTCTTATGTAGTTCTTTTATTGATATTTCTGGTTCTGTTAAGTATACTATGATGTCATCTGCAAAAAAACTGATTTTATACTCCTCCTTTATTTTTATCCCTTAACTGTTCTTATCAGTTCTGCCTATGGTTTTATTGCTAAAGTGAACAGTGAGGGAGATAGTGGACATCCCTGCCCAGTTGACCTGCTTAATTTAAATTGGTTCGATACATATCCATTTACTGTTACCTTCACCAGTGGTCCATTATATAATGCTTTAATCCAATTAATATATTTTTCTGATAGATTGAACCTCTGTAATACTTTGAATAAATAATTCCATTCTACCCTGTCAAAGGCTTTTTCTGCGTCTAAAGCAACAGCCACTGTTGGCTTCTTATTTCCTTGAACTGCATGAATTAGATTAATAAATTTACAGACATTATCCGCCGTTCGTCTTTTCTTAATAAATCCAGTTTGATCTTGTTTTACTACTTTTGGTACACAGTCGGCCAATCTGTTTGCTAATAATTTTGCTATTATCTTATAATATATTGAGTTAAGTAGAGATATTGGTCTATACGAAGCTGGTGTTAGTGGATCCTTTCCTGTCTTTGGTATTACTGTAATTATAGCTGTCTTACATGAATCTGGCAAGTTTTGTGTTTCTTCTATCTGGTTCATTACTTCCAGGAGAGGAGGAATTAATAACTCTTTAAATGTTTTATAGTATTCTATTGGGAATCCATTCTCTCCAGGCGTTTTATTGTTCGGCAGCTTTTTTAATATATCCTGTACTTCCTCTATTTCAAATGGTTTTATCAGTTTGTTTTGCTCCTCTTCCTGCAATTTCGACAGTTCAATTTTAGCTAAAAACTCTTCTATTTTATCATCTTTCCCCTTGTTCTTAGTTTGGTATAATTGTTCATAAAATTCCTTAAAGTTCTCATTAATCTCCATTGGATTATATGTAATTTGTTTGTCCTTTTTCATTGATGCCAATACAGTTCTTTTAGCTTGTTCTGTTTTAAGTTGCCAGGCTAATATTTTGTGTATTTTTTTTCTCCTAGCTCGTAATACTTTTGCTTCATTTTCATTATGTCCTTCTCCACCTTATACGTTTGTAATGTTTCGTATTTTATTTTTTTGTCTCCCAATTCTCTTTTTGTTATATCATCCCTTGTTACTAGTTCTTTTTCTGTACTTACTATTTCCCTTTCCAGCTGTTCTATTTCCTGATTGTAGTCCTTTTTCATCTTAGTTACATAACTTATTATCTGTCCGCTGATTCTGTATTTATTTCAAATTACATTTTAATTTGGCATTCAATAAATTCTCTAAATTCCTGTCTTTTAAGTAGCATGGAGTTTAATCTCCATCTATATGTTCTTGGTGGGATGTCCTCCAGTTCCATTGCTAATAACAGGGGTGAGTGATCAGATAGCAATCTAGCTTTATATTCGGTTTTCCTAACTCTCCCTTGGATATGGGCCGACAACAAAAACATATCAATCCTTGAGTATGTTTTATGCCTACTCGAATAATATGAGTATTCCTTCTCCCTTGGGTGCTGCCTTCTCCATATATCTATAAGTTTAATTTCCTGCATTGATTTAACCATACATTTGGCCACTTTATTCTTTTTGCTAGTCTTTTGCCCAGTTTTATCTAACATTGGATCCAAATTCAGGTTAAAATCCCCTCCTATCAATATATTCCCCTGCGTATCTACAATCTTCAAAAAAAATCTTGCATAAACTTTTGATCCTTTTCATTAGGGGCATATATATTGATCAAATTCCAAAATTCTGAATTTATCTGACACTTTATCGTTACATATCTCCCTGCTGGATCTATTATTTCCTTCTCTATTTTGATTGGTACATTTTTATTTATTAATATAGCTACACCTCTGGCTTTTGAATTATATGATGCTGCCGCTACTACCCAGTTTCTCCTTAATTTATTATGTCCCACTTCAGTTAGATGAGTTTCCTGCACAAATGCTATATCTATTTTTTCTTTTTTCAGGAAATTTAATAGCCTCTTCCATTTAATTTGGTTATGTATTCCATTAATATTTATAGTCATATAATTCAACATGGCCATCTCATACCCTGTTTACACCTCATTTTCGCTTCCTCACCACCACCATCCCCCTTTTCCCCATTTTCATCTCTCAGTTTTCCCTTTTTGAACTCAATGTATGACAACACCTTTAAAACATAAAATACTTCAACAACTCCCACATCTAATATTCCCTTAACCTCAAATGTCCCCCCCACCCCCTCCGAGTTGCCCCTTATCCCTTGCTGGGCAACCACAACTCCCCTCTCCATTTGGATTGCGAACCCGCTCGCAAGCGTCAACTGATTTCACAGTGACGGTTATTCTCTCCCACCCAACCCCCTCCAGAAAAGACTTTTATCTTCTCATATAACAAAGCTCACCCTCTTCCCCCCCCTTACTTCCTTTCTTCCCTTTTCTTTCCCTTCTTTATTCCTTACTTATACATTATTTTTACATCTTTATATGTAGTTTGTCGTCGTTCTTCGTTCTTGTTACATCTCTTCATCTCTCCTTCTGTCCTGCAGGCATTCTGCAAATTCTCGTGCTTTCTCTGGATCCGAGAACAGTCTGTTTTGCTCTCGCGGGATAAATATTTTAAGCACAGCTGGATGTCTAAACATAAATTTATAGCCTTTTTTCCATAGGATTGATTTTGCTGTGTTAAACTCCTTCCTCTTTAAGAGTTCAAAACTTATGTTGGGTAAAAAAATATTTTTTGACCCTTGTATTCCAATGGTTTTTTGTCTTCTCTCATTTTATTCCTTGCCCTCTCCACTATATTTTCTCTTGTCGTGTATCTCAGAAATTTTACTAAAACGGATCTTGGTTTTTGTTGTGACCGTGGTTTTGGGGCTAGTGTTCTGTGTGCCCTTTCTATTTCCATTCCTTCCTGTATTTCTTTCATTCCCAGGACCTTTGGGATCCATCCTTTTATAAATTCTTTCATATTTGTGCCTTCTTCATCTTCCTTTAGGCCCACTATCTTTATGTTGTTTCGCCTACTATAATTTTCCATCATATCAATTTTCTGAGCTAACAACTCCTGTGACTTTAACTTTTTTGTCACTTTCTTCCAATTTTCTTCTTAAGTCATTCACTTCCATTTCTACAGCCGTTTCTCGTTCTTCCACATTTTCTAATCTTTTCCGTTTCTGTTATGTCCAGCACTATTCCACTCACTTTTTCTTCTGTACTTTTCATTTCACTAAATTCTAATGTCAACCATTCTTTTAACGCTCTCATTTGATCTTGAAATTTTAAAAAATCTATATACTGTCCATCTATTTTACCTTCTATTTCTCTGTGCAGAGCTTGGTCTTCTTCTTCCTCTTCTTCTGTGTCTGCACCTGTGTTTGTGTCTTCTATTTCTCTTCTTTGTATCTGTGTCTCTTCTGACTTTCTTGTTGAGCTCCTTGCCTCACTTCGCTGGGCTTCTTCTTGCATGGCTTCTTGCTGTTGGTCCTCTTCTTCTGGGCTAGTTATCTGTTGGGCCTCCTTTTGCTGTTCTTCTTTCCTATCACTCCCTTTCCTGTTACTTTCCTCTTCCAGCTGAGAGCCCCGGTGTCGGTCATCCCTCAGCTGGTCACGCAGTGTTTGCTCGCTCCTCAGCTGGGCCCCCCTCCCTTTTTTTCCTTAGTGAGCGCACTGTGCGCTTCTGTTTGGCTCAGAGAGCCATTTTTGCAGTGCAGCGGTCGGGAGGTTGCGACTCTGCGAGGTTATCACCAACCTTGGGGAGCGGGCTCTCTTCTCCACGATGGCTCCCTGTTTCTTCATGCAGGTAAGGCCTTCTCCTTTCTCCTCCAGCGTCTTTTCTTCTTTTTTTCCCGTTGTTTTTACTTTTTCCTTCTTGGGTGCCATTTTCTTTCTTTTCTCCACAACTTTATCTTTTATTGTTATGTTTTGTGTTTCTTGAACTTTGTATTTTCTTCACTTTATTTCTTCTTTCCTGGAGATGGCTGGTATTCTCCTACCGGCCACTACTCCATCATGTGACTCCCCCTGACCACAGCTCAGCCTTGAGTACCATTATTCCCTCAGTGCTGGTTAAGAAGCTACAAACCCTCGGCCTCTATACCCCCCTCTGCAACTGGATCCTTGACTTTCTCATTAGAAGATCACAGTCCGTACAAATTGGAATCAATGTCTCTTCCTCACTGATGATCAACACAGGTGCACCCCGAGGATGCATGCTTAGCCCACTGCTCTACTCATTATACACCCATGACTGTGGCCAGGCACAATTCTAATTCCATCTACAAGTTTGCCGGTGACACCACAACTGTCGGCTGAATAACAAACAGCAATGAGGAAGTGAACAGGAGAGAGATCGATCAGCTTGTTGAACAGTATAACGACAACAACCTTGCGCTCAACGTCAGCAAAACCATGGAGATGATTGTGGACTTCAGGAGGAAGTCAGGGGAACACGACCCAGTCCTCATCGAGGGCTCAATAGTGGAGAGGGTCAAGGACTTCAAATTCCTGGGTGTCAACACCTCCGAGGATCTGTCCTGGAGCCTTTAGTTGATGCAGTCACGAAGTATAGCCAGCGGCTATACTTGATGAGGTGTCTGAGGAGATTCAGTACGTTACCAAAGACTCTCATAAACTTCTACAGGTGTACCTTGGAGAGCATTCTGGCTGACCTGGCGCCAACTCTCAGGACAAGAATAAACTCCAGAGGGTTGTTAACTCGGCCTGTGTGACTTCACAAGCATCAGGCTTCACTCCATTGAGGACATCTACAAGAGGAGGTGTCTTAAAAAATCAGCCTCTCTCCTCAAGGATCCCCCCCACCACCCAAGCCATGCCCTCTTCACTCTGCTACCATCAGGAAAAATGTACAGGAGCCTAAATACGAGCACTCAGCGGCACAAGGACAGCTTCTTCCCGGCTGCCATCAGGTTCCTGAATGATCAATAAACCAAAGACACTGCCTGACTTTGTGTGCATTTTTTTATATAGTAATGTCATAAGATGGTTATAATATGAATGTTTGCTCTACGACGCTGCCGCAAAACACCGAATTTCATGACTTGTTCATGACAATAAATTGATTCCTCCACACTCCTCAGGGCCCCACCAATAACTGAGTTCATCCTTCCAAAATGCAACTCCTCAGAATCTTAAGGTTTCAGAAAGATCACTCCTAAACTCTGACAAGTACCAGCCCAGCCACTCAGTTGAGGTGAAAAGGATTGCACTGTCTCAATGGGCTGAATAGCCTCATGCAGAGCCATGAAGAAAGGCAAAAGGCAGCGTGTCCAACCCACAAGCATCCTTCCAGAGTGATGTGATCTCTCGCTCTCCCCTCTGGAACTACCCCAGTCCCCACCCTCCATGTCCCCACACTCTGTTTCCAGCTCAACTCTTAGTTTCAGCTATTTGCTTTTATTTTCCACCAAAGAACTATATTTGTCAAACCGTAAGACCAACCGTTTCCCTGCTATCTCAGCAACGAGGAAGTATTTCTGTACATCACTTTTACCTGGTTTTAGCTCTCCTGCCCCTGACGACCGGTCGACCTTGTCCCGTGAACAGCCGGAGAAAAAATCTTGCTCCCCTCCTTTTATATGCGCACGCTGAAGCAGATATCTGTGGATCTCAGTTGTGATGACCATCTTCCCGGGATTAGCCACAAGGTTGTCAGATTGCCTTCATCTAATGGCTATAATGAGATCAGATACCTATGACCATTCATTCTTGAATATGCATTAAAAGGTTTGAATTTGCAAATCCCGACAGGAACCTGAAGACGACCTCAAGAAATAATTAGAAATAAAAGTGAGGTTTGTGCAGGAGATTAAAAAGGTCGATCCAAGATAGGAGCTTTAAGGAACAACAAAAGGGCTGGAAAAACTCATGCAGAGTCCGTAGGAAGCAAAGGGATAGGACCAAGGTTATGGGTCTGAACCCTTCATCAGGTTTTTCCGGAACTTTTGTCAATATCGACCTAGACCCTCCATGTTGATGGAATCACGAAGAAGGCTCGCCAACGGCTACACTTTGTGAGGAGTTTGAGGAGATTCGGCCCTTCACTGAAGACTCTTGGAATCTTCTCCAGGTGGAGAACATTCTGTCTGGTCGCTTCACCATCTGGAACGGAGGTGCCAATGCCAAGGGCAGGAGAGGGTTGTTAACTCGGCATCATGGATCCACCCTACCCATCACGCGCTCTGTTCTCGCTGCTACCATCAGGAAAGGGGTATCGGTGCCACAAGACTCGCGCCACCAGGTTCAGGAACAGCTGCTCCCCCTCCACCATCAGACTCCTCAACAACAAACTCAATCGGGGACTCATTTAAGGGCTCTCACTTTTGCACTTTCTTGCTTCTTTTCCTCTCTGCGTTGCACAGTCAGTTTGTTTACTTTTCTTGATTTCAAGATTGCCACCATGTCGTAGTGGAGAAGCTGGTGTGGTCCTGTAATCCCAAGAGTGATGCCAACAGGAGTGATGCTCCTGGTAGGGTTACCTCGGCGTTACCGCCGAGGTGAAGACTCTCAAAAATTTCCCCAGTGGACCGTGGAGAGCATTCTGTCTGGTCGCTTCACCATCTGGAATGGAGGTACCAATGCCAAGGACAGGAGAGGGTTGTTAACTTGGCCTGTGACGACATGGCCCCCAGTCTCCACTCCACCGAGGACTGCTACGAGAGGTGGAGTCTTAAGTAGCCTCTATCCTCAAGGACCCCCCACCACCCAGGCCACGCCCTCTTCGCTCTGCTACCACTGGGAAGGAGAAATTCAACCAAGACCTCAGTGGTGGAACAGGCAGACAGAGTTTCTCAGGGCTGTGAAGGCTGCGACAAATCCATCAGCGCCAATCGCCGTGGTTTCCGTGCCATTGGAACTAGCTGGTTGATTTGTGAAGTATCGTGCACTTCTTGGAGTCCAACATCAAGTCCACGTCAAATACACACACGGGCGTCTTCGCTCCGTGGATTTCAAGGGATAGCCAGGACGAAGACGACCACGACATTTCTTTATTCGTTTACATGTGCGCATTGAGTACAATTTTTTTTTCCACTGCCAATAAATAGGAATTGTGCCTCACCCACAGGGAAATTATGTATGTATGTTAACAGTTCGAAAATGTCTAACTGTTGCTAAACATTGAGTTGTAATCAATGATGTAGGTGTTCTTGTAATCCAGGTGATCTAATGCAGTGTCGAGGGCCAGCGACATGGCAATGGCTCAAGACCTGTTGTGGGGAGGGGGTGGGGTGGGGGGTTGGTGTGTGTAGCTGGGTGTGTGGGTGTGGGGGGATGTGATGTGGGGGAGTGTGTATTTCCACGTGCATAGATGCAGGAATTTGTAAGTGTGTGCATTTGTGTTTGTATGTGTTAATCTGTGTGTCAAATGCATGAATTTGTGTATGTGGGCATTTAATCGTGAGCATTTGTATCCATACCTGAGTATGCACATGAACGTGTATGTGGACACGGTATGCATGCATTTGTGTGCATGTCTGTGTGCACGTGCCTGTGCATTTGTCGCTGTGTGTGTGTGTGTGTGTGTGTGTGTGTGTGTGCGCGCGCATGTTTGCGAGACCTACACCCTTTGCCGTGTGACCACCTCTGCCCTGACGGATCAGGGAGATGAAACCCACGGCTCCAGGCCGCTGCAAGTTTCAGGGTCTTTAACTTTAATCCTGGACTATTTCTGCAATTAAACTGCCTGGTTTTAGCAATCTATCAAATGCCACGTTTCCGGCGAATTTATACAAATAAAACATTGCTCTCAGAAAGAAATTAATGAAAATCTACTGGGATCAGTAGCATTTCCGAAACTATTGGTTTCTTCGGTAACAACCTTGGATTGTTTATTCATGTCTGTGATCTCAGCTGCATAGCAAAAGGATGCTGAAGATTAGCGGTTGGCCAGAGGATTGGGGATATTTTCAAAACCAACGGAGGATGAGGATTTTACAAAAAGGGAGGGGGGAGATAATGCGTTAAAGAACAAAACAGATAAAGCGGACAGGGCCACCTTCTACGCGTGTTCAAGAAAGAATGTTCAGATGTACATGATTTTTAAAGTTCCGATGGTAAGCAGCCTCATGGCCTGGGATTGTCCGATCTCGGAAGCTAAGCAGGCACAGGACTGGAGGGGAGACCGCCTCGGACCACCAGGCACCGTGGGTTGCTGTGAGGGGCTCTGGACAAAGTGGCGAATCTCTGCCTGCCTTCCGGTGGAGAGAATTTTACACACGTTACCTTCTAAACATAGTATTACGGGGCAATAATGGAACCTTTATCTTTAAAAGCGATGCGTAGAATCCGTACTTCGAATTTTGAATTTCGATCCCGCGCACGTGATATGCGGTACGATACTCCCTCGCGATACTGTGTGGGAAAGCGGGGGGGGGGGGGGTTGGTGTTTTTTTGCATCCCACCATGTCTACTAAACGCCCACGTGTGTCTCCTGTTTCTGGTGTGTAGAAACAGCGAAAAGAACCAAGAACCTATATTCCTTTCTAGACTTACATTGCCACTTACGATGGGTTTGGCGGAACGCGGGTAGAGGAGTGCCCGTAATTGAGATTGTCACCTGACAGCAGCCATTCTCAACCTGCCTTTTGGCTATGGACCCCGCCCCCCGCCCCCCCCCTTAGGATTCTGCTCAAAGTTTATGGGCCCCTTTCCCTGTAAAGTAGTCACGTTCAGTTTTCTGCTGCCAACGACATTTAAAAAAAATACATTATGATTTCAGACCATTTCCCTTCCCCCTCCCTTAAATGTGCCTTACAGGTACATCCCCCCCCCCCACCCCCGAGAATGGCTGCCTTAGAGGATGAGATTGGGGAGTTAACAATGGGATAAGCAGAGCCTTTCAATGGATACTTTGTATCTTTCTTATGGAAGATACGAAAAACAACTCAAATGTCAAAATATTGGGACCCCTGAGCGTAAAGGGAGTGGGCACACCCCAGGACCTTACAGGCAGTACCCTCCCCACCGTCAAGAACATCTACAGGGAACGCTGCCGTCTAAGAGCAGCCTGCATACTGACTTCAGGTGTGGGCACCACTCCCCATGCGGGTCTAACTCAGTTAAACTTTCACAATTCAAAACCATAATAAACCCCTTCTCATTCAAGATTGTTTTATTGTAGTGAAAGAAGAGAAAAGATGTGACATGACACAAAATTTCCTTTAGTCTCCAAAGATTTGCTGTCAGCAGGAATTGCCTGGCACCCCTTACAGTCGGAGAACAAGCAGCAACCGAGAGCTCCCATCTCCCCCCCCCCCCCCCCCCCCAAACTAGAGTCATTGACGTCCAGCTCCTGCAGCCTCCGCAGTCACACCGCCTTCGGTCCAAACCATCTAGGTGCACACCTCCAGCATGTTCAGGTAACCTCCAGCACCCTCATGCACCCTGGTACTGCTTTCAGCCAGTCTCCAGCAGTCCGCCCCTCGGGTCGAGACCCTCGACTGCAGTCGCTGGCAGCCCACCGCCTGGGTGCTCCTCAGCCTATTCCTGGCTCCTATCACAGGCCGTTTAAAGCCTATTCGGAGCCGAGGGCAGTCGAACCCCAAGGGAGCACTGTGTTTCCACTCCCCGCACACCCCGGGTCTACGCCATCAATTCCCCATCAACTCCAGCAGCACGGCTTCCCATCCCAACATTCAAAAAGAGGTTTAAAAACTCAGAGAAACAGTTAAAAAATTAAAGGGTTGATGTAATGACAAAGATTTGTGCTATTTATTTCTTAATTTTCATTTGGTGAAACCTTGTGTCTTTTGTTGGAATAAAGATTGTCTGTGGCGGCTATTTACAGTATTTGGGATGAATCTAGGCAGCAATTCTCCCTTTGAACTTTGGGCCACGAAGGTTCAGGGAGATTTGGTAGAGATGTTCAAAATAATGGTGAGGGTGGGGGGCTCATTGATCGATCGACTGTGCCCATTGGTGGGAGGATCAGAATATCAAGGAGAACCTTAAGATAGCTAGCGGAATCCATAATTCTTGAAAGGGAATGAAAACAGATTCAATCGTTGGGTTAATATTTGAAAAGGAAAAGTGTGGAGGTGTTCAAGGGATTGGATTAAATGGAAACAGGGATAACATCGATGGGGTGAATGACCTCTGTGTCCTGTAGGCTCCGATACATGACTTGTTAACCCAGGTTGGCAATCTTCTTCCCTGAACCTCTTACATGATCACAGGCTGCTTGCTCCCGTACATCATGTTCCCCGTCTTGTACATTTGGGGGACGGACAAGATCTCTGCGATGGGAGCCTCCTTGGTCCCCTCCCAGGGCACCCTCAGAGGGCAGAAGACATCTTGCGTCCACTTGACATTGCTGGGGGGCTGGTAGGACTCTTGGAACAGGGTCTTCAGCCCCCGGTTCGGGACAGGCGGGAGACGTTTAGGCAGGCGAGGGATTCTTGTTGAGACGGAGAACACGGTGGGGTCAGTCATTGGCCTGGAGTCACGGAAGATCTGCTGGCCTCCCTTGGGTAGAAGATTTTCCTTCAGTCCATGGCCCTGTGCCTTCAGGTTGTCTTCTGTCTGCCAATAGGTGGCAAAGTCCTTCTTTGGAAACTCTTCCCTGAAACAGAGAAGACAGGATGAGTTCCTCCTACCCTTTTTGGAGGGAGGGGGGTGCAGGGAGGGCCCAGCACCAGAACCCCACCGTGCATCTAGTACTGATGAGATGACACAGTTCGAATCCCGCACTGTCTGCGTGAGTTTCCTCTGGGTGCTCTGGTTTACGTCCACCCATCAAAAACATACAGAGGTGGTAGAGCAATTGGGCAGCACAAGTTTGTGGGCCAAAGGGTGTGTTACCGTGCTGTATGTCTGAATTTAATTTAAAAATCACTGTAATAATGACACATTCAACCTCATTGCTGTGCCAACCTACCCCTAAAAAAATGAAACCCTCCCTCCCTCATAACTAAGTGCCTCTTAAATGCCCTGATTGTTTCGGCCTCCACCACCACCCCCGGCAATGCATTCCAGGCCCCCAAAACTCTCCACGTAAAATAACACTCCTAAACTTACCTCCCAGATCTCAAAGATGTGCGGGGTGGGTGGGTGGTTGGGGAGGTGATTGGCCCCAGTGTGTGGGTGAGGGGGAGTTCGTTGGAGTGTGGGGAGAATCAGAGTTGGTGGGTGATTGATGTTGGTGGTGGGCTGTGTTTCTAGAGGTCTGGAGTAGTCAGGTTATCAAAGGTTACAGGGAGAAGGCAGGGGAGTGGGAGAACGGATCAGCTGGTGATGGAATGGCGGGACAGACTTGCCGTGCTGAATGGCCTACCTCTGCTTCTATATCTATGGTCTTCTGGTCTATTGAAAGCCCCCTGAGGGGCAGAGCAACGCAGTTAGAACCCAGATTTAGGGGCTTATTGGTCCTTGCATTTGAAGGCACTCTGGAAACTGAATTTAATCCCATAAAAATCCAACCATCTTCAGGGCAGGGAGACGGCCTCCTTCAACTGGCTAATCTCCAAGTGATCCCATCCTCCGGAGTGGGCAGCTGACCCCGCAATAACACTAGACAAAAAATTACTTTTCAAAAGGTCTCCTTCCCAAAAACCCATTGGGGATTACGATGGAGAACTGCAATCTGAGCACGAAGATCATTTCAGATTTGCTGTATCACATAGGAGGATGGAGAAACATTAAATTAACTTTTATTGAATTTAGCCTGTTGAATGCTGAGCCGAGCTCTCAGGTTGCCTGCGCCACAAAGTTGAGGAGCCCAGGGTTCACCACTTTTACAACCAAGGCAGAGCTTTCGTAATAAGTGCAGTCAGGCTGCGTCTTTGAGCCTTAAGCCTAAACCCGCCACAAATGTAACACGATGTATCGCAACTGATGGGACATTGACCAGACATTTCTGCTGTATTGAATCTTCCTGAAGACAATAAATGCTACTGATAAGAACTTGTGGATCAGCATGTATTCAATCTATAATCAACGTAATGCACAGCGTCTGTAGATGTGAGCTGCTTTTATAGCCTGTCTGCGTCTATCCTGACTAAGCATGCCCAAGGCAAAGACAGCATTTGCATAGCACCTCCACTGATTGCCTGCCCCAGCCATGCCTGGACTGACCAAAACAGCTTGATTTTGTAGGCAATATATGGAGTAAACTTAAAAAATGACAGGAAATCAAAATCAAAATCCAGACACCCACCCCTCTTCTGCTCTACATCTACCAGATATCCCTCTGTATATCTGGAACCTCTACAACTCCCAGGGAGCCTTTTTCAATATTTTTATTATATGTTACAGAAAGAATACATGTAAAAGTCATTAATGAAAAGGTAATACGTAAAAAGGAATATACAGAAAAAAATGTTATATGTCCTAACAGTCAAACCGAAAAAAGTAGCAAACACTTAAACAATTGCAACATGTGGCTAATTGAAAAAGGTTTAAAAAATAACTTAGACGATACTACATATTCTACCCCCTTCCCTTCTGAAGTTATCTGCTAAGTACGTAAAATTTTACTACCATTAAAAGAACACACAAATTCACAAAACAAGATCCAATGTGATCTTATAAATTGTGAAAATAATTGATAAAAGGACCCCATAAACTTAGAAAATTTAAATCCATTACAGTAGAACATCTGATCTTTTCCAAAGCTAGGCACGCCTTCATACTGATAGGCATTGAGTATAAGTAGGGGGGACAGCAAACTGCCAGATATCCCTCCATGGGATCCCTCCCTCGATCCAGAACTCCCAAGAGATCTTGGTGCTCTTGTAATTCTGGCCCCTCGCCAAGGCCCCTGGCACGAGATCCGAACACACATCAGACAAGGAGATCCTCGACACACAGACCTTTCCGAAACATCTGAACCTTTAATTGCTGACAACACCCAGCCAACGATACTCCACAACGGTTTTATGGACTGTTCCCCCACATTGACAGAGCTCGGTCATCATCAGCTGAACCCTGACTAAAACATGTTAGAGGAGGTAAAAGTACAATGAAAGTGGACCTACTTTTTAAAGGATCGGAAATCTTTGCTGGTGGTTGATAAGTAGATGTCATTGAGGGGTAGAGTATCCTTATCTCGAAGGTAATACTCCCTCCCAGCCAGGGCCGTGTACTCTGTGCTGGCAACAATATTCTGGAGAGATGATTGAAAGACATTCATTCAGTTTTACGAGCAGCTCGGTTTGATGCCACTTAAATTAATCTCATTTTCCGATCTAATGTGCTGTGGGCTACAGAAGAACATTAAAAAAAAAGCTATGGTTTCCTCCCACCATTCAGGTTAATTGGGGATAAATTGGGCGGCACAGACTCATGGGCTGAAATGGCCTGTTACCGTGCTGCATGTCTAAATAAATAGGGGCAAGAGTGGTCCATTCGGCCTGTCCAGCCTGTTCCTCCACTCAATGAGATTATGGCTGATCTGATGATGGGCTCCTCTCCACCCACCTGCCTTTTCCCCATATCCCTTAATTCCCCGATTATGTAAAATTCTA